>NC_092748.1:94585768-95206081 GCF_047496795.1 Chiloscyllium punctatum | reverse complement strand
ACCTTTTCCTCCGCTACACTGATGACTGTGTCGGCACCACCTCGTGCTCCCATGAAAAGATTGAACAGTTAATCAACTTCATCAGCACATTTTACCCCGACCTTAAGGTTACCTGGACCATCTCAGACACCACGCTCCCTTTTCTGGACCTCTCCATCTTCATCAACAGTGACCAACTCAACACTGACATCTTCTATGAACCCACCAACTCTCACAGCTACTAGACTACATCTCCTCCCACGTTGCCTCATGTAAAAATGCTATCCTTTTTTTCAATTCCTCCACCTCTGCTGCATGTGCTCCTAGGAGGACCAGTTCCACCACAGAACACACCAAATGACCTCCTTCTTTAAAGACCGCAATTTCCCCTCCCACATGGTTGATGATGCCTTCCAGCGCATCTCATCCAAGTCTCGCACCTCCGCTCTTGAACCCCACTCCTCCAACCGCAACAAGGACAGAACCCCCGTGATCCACACCTTCCACCCCACCAACCTCCGTATACATCACATCATCCTCCGCCATTTCCACCATCTACAAATGGACCCCACCACCAGAGGTATATTTCCCTCCCCACCCCATCTGCTTTCCATAAAAACCGTTCTCTCCGCAACTCCCTAGTCAGGTCCATGCCCACATCAACACACCCTCCCCTCCTGGCACCTTCCCCTGCCACCACGGGAATTGCAAAACCTGCACCCATAGCTCCTTCCTTACCTCCATCCAAGGCCCAAAGAGCCTTCCACATCCATCAAAGTTTCACCTGCACTTCCATACATGTCATTTACTGTATCCATTGGTTCCGATGCAGACTCCTCTACATTGGGCGCCTACTCACAGAGCGCTTCAGAGAACATCTCCAGGACACCCCTACTAACCAACCCCTCCACCCTGTGGCAGAACACTTCAACTCCCCCTCTCACTTTGCCAAGGACATGCAAGTCCTGGGCCTCCTCGATTGCCACACCCTAACCACACGACACCTGAAGGAAGAATGCCTCATCTTCTGCCTTGGGACCCTCCAACCCCATGGCATCAATGTGGATTTCACCAGTTTCCTCATTTCCCCTCGCCCCACCTTATCCCAGATCCAAACTTCCAACACGGCACCACCCTCATGACCTGTCGTACCTATTCATCTTCCTTCCTCCTGTCTGCTCCACCCTCCCCTCTGATCTATCACCATTACCCCCACCTTCATCAACTTATCGCACTCTCAGCTACCTTCCCTCCAGCCCCACCCCCTCCCATTTACCTCACCACCCTCTTCACTCACAGCCTTATTCCTGATGAAGGGCTTTTGCCCGAAATGTCGACTGTCCTGCCCCTCGGATGCTGCCTGACCTGCTGTGCTTTTCCAGCACCACACTCTCGACTCTAATCTCCAGCATCTGTAGTCCTCACTTTCACCTATATAAACATAAGTCATTTTTCCTGTTTTTGATCAAAAACTCATTCCTATCCTTGTAGCTTGTAGCATCTCAAAACTTAAGCAAATGTCTTTACTCAATAGGAATATTCCTTTTACTATACTCACTGACAACTGTAAAGTAACTGAAATCTCCCTTGGTATGTCCAACGTTACGCTTAAAACAATGTCAAGTGGAATTTTATATCCAGATTGCTCTCTTTTGAAAAGGTTGAATATCAACAATGCATCAAAAGTCACAGTCTAGAGACAACTGATTTGTTATTAAATTAATGCTACTAGACATAACTATAGTAGTGCCATGTCAGTAATTTCAAATTAATAACAAAAGCTCAAACTGCAACACTGCCTTCCATTTAAACATTTCCAGTCCCCTGATCTATCTACAATATAAATAATGTAAAAATGTTTTTTAATGTCATACTGAATGGAGCACATATCCATGAAATAAACATAAAATGCAAATTAATGAGCAGTCCAGCTAGCATCTGTGAATGGGTTAATATGGCTTGGATTTTTGTGAGGAAAACCTATTCATATACGGAGCAAACCACGTCCAATGCAGCAAGACCTGGACAATATTCATGTTTGTTCTGAGAAATGGCAAATAGCATTCACGGTATAGAAGAGCAAGCCATAGCCATCTCTAATCAGAAGGAATCTAACCCCTTGACAATCAATGGCATTACTATCAACATCCTGTCGATTACTGTTGACCAGAAACTGAACTAGATTAGCCATATAAATCCTGAAGCTGCAAGAACGGATCAAGACTAGGTATCATGCAGAGATTAACTTGCCTCCTGACTCCCCAGAGCCTGTCAGAACTAGGAGATAGTGAGGACTACAGATGCTAGAGAGTCAGAGTCGATAAAGTGTGGCTCTGGAAAAAGAACAGCAGGGCAGACAGCATCTGAGGAGCAATGGGCACTTAGGGTCATGTCCGAAATGTCGACTCTCTTGTTCCTCAGATGCTGCCTGGCCTGCTGTGCTTTTTCCAGCACCACACTCGATCGCCCCAGAGCCTGCCCTCCATTTGCAAGTCACAAGTCAGGAATGTGATGAAATATACCTCCTCACCCTTTGGCTGAATGACAGCAGCTCAAAATATACTCAAGAAACTTGACACCATTTTGGACAAAGCAATATGGCTGCTTGGCATCATGACCACAAACATTCACTCCCCCAACCATTAATGCTCAGTAACAGCACTGTGTACTATCTACAAGGTATACTGCAGAAACTCACCAAGGATATTGAGATAGCACTGTCCAAACCCATTACCACTACCATCTAGAATATCAAGGACAGCAGATAAATACAAACTGCACCTCCTGCAAGTTCCCCTCCAAGTCACCACCATCCTGACTTGGAAATATTCAATTTTCCTTCAGAGTTGCCAAAGCAAATTCCAGGGAATTCCCTCCCTATTAGGATTGTGGGTTTACTTACACTAAATGGACTGCAGCAGTTCAAGAAGGCAGCTGATCACCACCTTCTCAAGGGCAATGTGAATGGGCAATAAGTGCTGCCCCAGCTAGCGGCATCCTCATCCCATTAATGATTTTGTTTTAATTCCAAAGGACTAATCTACAATCTGTGGATAACTATAATTGTTAAGGACAGTGTCAAACACAAAGAAAAATAACATAATAGTGTAAAGACAAGTGATGGGTCTGAAAATTGGACACAATGTTCAAAAAAAAGCTAATAACAATATAAAAATGAGAGGAAGTTAACCAGAAATATAAAAACAGAAAAGTGCTTACGTGACTTACTTGAAGAAGAAGAAAAAAAGAAAAGAAAAAAATGAGTATTGGCTCAAGAAGAAGTTGAGGCTGTAGAATGAAAATGTAAAATAAGGAATTGGCAGAAGAACTGAGCAGGTATTTTGCAACACTATAGATATGCAAGTAACAGGCAACAAGCAGTAGCAAACCAGGAAAAAGATAACACAGAGGAACACAGGACCAATCATTAGTGAAGTATTATTGAGTATACTTTTGAAGCTGTCGCCTGACTAGAGCCCAGATCCTGGTGGATGTCATCTTAAAGTATTAAAAGAAATGGCTAGTAAAATAGTTGGTTTTAACCTTCTAAAAGTCCCTTGATTCTAACTAGGATCCAGCAGATCAGAGGATAGTGTGTATTCGAAAAGGGAGAAACAGGCAATTATAAACCTGTTAGCTTAACACCTATCATTGGGAAAGCATTAGAACCTATTATTGAAAAAGTAATAGTCAGCCATTTAGAGAAGTTCAAGGTAATCATCAGAGTTGAGATGGTTTGGTGAAAGAGAAATCATATTCAACCAATGTACTGGAGCTGTTTGAGGAGAGGGCGTGAGCTGTGTATAATCATGACTGTGCTGCATATAATGCTGAATGTACTGTTGATACTTTTCCAGAAGGTATTTGATGAAGATCTGCATCAAAGATTGTTGTGAAAAGTAAAAGCTCATGGTATAGAAGGTAACATATTGGCAGGGATAGAATTTTGGCTAGCTAGCAGGAAGCAGACGGTATGCATCAATGAGTCTTTTTCAGGTTGGCAAGATGTAATTGATAGTGTTCCATAAGGAACAATACGACGTATTCAACTGCTTACAATTTATTTCAATAGCTTCGATGGTAAGACAGAAGGTATTGTTGCCAAATATACTGATGGCAGAAAAAGAGGTAGGAAAGTAAATTGTGAAGACGATATAAGGATGTTGCAGATGGATATGGATCCATTTTGGCAGGAAGAATAAAAAGGAAGCAAATAATCAAAATGATAAACAATTGTAGAGTTCATGAAATTCAGTTGATCTGGGTGCCCTTGTGCATGAATAAGAAAAGATTATTCAGCTACAGCAAGTAATTAGGAAAGTTAATTTAGTCCTATCACTAACATGAGGAGAATTGATTACAGAAGTCGGGAAGTTATGCTTCAGTTAGAACACAACTGGAGCATCTGCGCAGTATTGATAATCTTATTGAAGAAAGAATGAAAGTGTATTGGAAGCAGTTCAGTGGGATGACTTAGGAGGAAAGGTTAAGCTTGTTAAGATTATCTCTGATGGTATTTAGAAGAATAAAAGACAACTTGATCAAAATACATAAAATCCTGCGGGATATTGGCATGGTGGATGTAGAAAGGACATCTTGTCTTGTGGGAGAACCTAGAACTAGGGCTCACTGTTTAAAAATAAAGGGTCACCATTTAAAATACAGATACGGTGAATTTCTTTCACTCAAAAGCTGAGAGTCTGCGGTACTCTCTTTCTGAAAAGGTGGTGCGAGCAGCATTTTTGCATATTTAAGGCAGAAGTAGATAGATTCTTATTTAGCAAGGAGTGAAACGTTATCAGGCATAGAAGGGAATGTGGATTTGAGGTTACAATCAGAGTAGTCCTTATCCTATTGAGTGACAGGACAGGCTTGAAAGGCTGAATGGCCTACACTTGCACCTTGTTCCAATGTTTATATGTTTCTGCACCAATTACAATTCCCAGCAGTCCACTGTAAAAGTGGTTAAAGGAGAAGTGAATGAGGAATGTGTAAACAAGGCACAATGTGTTAGAACCACTTGTCATTTTGATAAGAAATACTGATATTGATTGTGTGGCTTAAACAATTTTTGCCATGATGTAATTTGCATTACCACAGCATAACCTGAGTTCAACTTAAACCAACAAAATTCTATTTTGAAACAAAACTGGAAATTGCTGATGAAATTCAGCAGGTCAAGCACCATCTATGGTTAACATTTCAGGTCAGTTGACTGTTCATCATAGAACATTGATGAGAGTCATCAGACTTGAATTATTAACTCTGCTTTCTCCCGACAGATGCTACCTGACCTGCTGAATTTCTCCAGCAACTTTTGTTTTTGTTTCAGATCTTCAGTGAAGTAACTCCACAAGGACTGGTATCCTATTACCAAGTCACCCTTTATTACACATGCATTGTTCATGACACTGACCCACCTAGCTCAGAGACTGCTCCTAGAGCAAACAGAAGCCCTGACACTCCTGTTTATATCTGTCAGCCAGGGCTCCTGATTAGACCAAGTTATTAGCCCCAATTAGGGAACTCATAATCTATGAGGTTCATCTGGCTGACCTATTTCCAATCACTCCATCCAGCATCTGCAGTTTTTTGTTTTATTATAATTCTGATTTGGCATGGCAATGTCACGGTGTCATATGAACTCAGGTTAATAAAGTACCTCAGTTGGGCTTCGAGGAGATTGTGTAATCACTTGATCAGCAGCAGCGTGGGTAGCTAATTGATTTAAGATAAAACCACATCTCTATCTATGGAAAGAGGTGCTTCCATTTGTCATCATTTGGTACCTAAAGCCACCGGAGCATCATCTGCAATCTTCTTCTTTCTAGTTGATCAGAAACCATTTTTTTCCCCATCCTTATGTTGTCATCGTGCCAAGATTGAAAAATTATGTTCAGCTGAAAATGCCATGGAAATTCTTCCATTCTGATGCCATCATGTCAGCAGAGATTAAATTCCTGCTAAAGTTAAGATACAGAGCAGGAGACAGCCTAAGGAACCTATAGCAGCTGTGTTCTTTTTAGTTCCAGACTTAGTGTTGTTGAAACCACAGCAACCATTTGAACTCTTTTGTTCACAGAGAGAGTGAATGTCTGTAATGTACTGCCAGCTAATGTGCATTGCTGCTGACTTTCTTTCATTCATTCAGATAATGTGAAATGTAATGGTAAGGTCAACATTCATTGCCTCTCCCTATAACTGGCCTTAAATGAGTGGCTTGCTGGAGTATTTCAGAGGGCAGCTAGGAATCAACCACACTCCTATGGGTCTGGAGTTATTCATTGGTCAGAATGGACAAGGAAGAAAGATTTCCTCCCTCAAGTGCATTACTTGGGTTTCTTACAATAAATAAATTTGCGGCAGTGGTTAGCATTGCTGCGTCATAGCGCCAGAGACCTGGGTTCAATTCCCGCCTCGAGTGACTGTCTATGTAGAGTTTGCACATTCTCCCGTGTCTGTGTGGGTTTCCTCTGTGTGCTCTGGTTTCCTCCCACAATCCAAAGATGTGCAGGTCATGTGAATTGGCCATGCTAAATTGTCCATAATATTAGGTGCATTAGTCAGGGGTAAATGTAGGGTGGGGGAATGAGTCTGGGTGGGTTACTCTTCGGATGGTCAATGTGGAGGACTTGTTGGGCTGAAGACCATGTTTCCACACTGAGGAATTCTAATTCTAATTTAAAGTCATTATAGTCCTATTCTCCCATTAGAGAAAGACTACTGGGAGAGGTTTCACCTGAGGGTCACCATACCCCAGTCAAAGGAGAGGTTGAGAGGGAGAGTCCTTCATGGTTACCTCAACTGGTGGAAGAATTGAACTCATTTTGTTAGCTTTAACTCTGTATTGCAAATCAGCTGTCCAGCAGACTGAGCTAACCAACCACTCAACAGTTCAATAGTTAAAAGATCACTCTTGCTTATTTTTATTTTTATTCTATATTTATTTAACAAATTATATTGCTAAGCTGTCATTCTGAGATTTGAACTCCACTTTATTAGCCTACCCCTTTGGTTCATTAGTCCAGTAAACTAGCCACTATGCTACTGTTCTCCCTGGTCGCATGCCTTCAAGTGGGAGTTGGACCAGTTGTTAAATGAGATCACATCACGTAGAAGATGTATTTTTTATAAATTAGAGATGAGATACCATAAGATGGTTGCAGTAGCCTGAGATTGTTGATAAAACTTTTATCAGAGTATTTTCTTTTTTATTGGCCTGTTGGTTTATAGCCTTTCCAAGGAGTTTACAAGATTGGTGGTAGAAGAGGTCAGCGTTAGTCATAATGCTTCAGTCAACAAGATGTGGATAAGCCAAACGGGAGACCTGGATTTATCCTGCCTTTGAATTTCATTATCTTCACAGAACCAAGTTCTTTTCATTCCCTCCTCAAGATTTTCTATGTTGAAAAGTCTTATTTACCTTTCCACTTACATGCTTTCAAACCAATATTTAGTAGCAATTCTATCACAGACCCAATTTCTATTCCACAAGAATAGCCATACAAATCTGAAAGACCACCGATGTTTATACATTTTCCAGGCAAATCTAAACTAGCAAAACCTATTTTTTTCACAGTTAAAACATTCACTCAGATATCCACGTGAAGTTTAGCTACAGAACATTTATTTCAAAGACTTAGATGATCCTAAGAACTCAGGATGTCAGGAGAAGAATTTGAAACACTATTTTACCTTCCTGACCAAGCAGGTGAAAAGTTATATTTCACTTAAAAGCTAAAATAAAATGAATAACATTTTAGCTATCTGAAACACTCAGTAGAACTTTTTTCCAGATTCATCATACTAATTACGCAGCATCAACACCCATCAATCTGAGTGACTGAGACTAAAATGTCCCTGGTGGCCTCTGATCATAAATTTATGAATTAAAATTATATTTATGCTTGTAATTTTAGGAAATTCTCAAAGCATTTAGTACTTCTACATTTCATTACCATACTTTCATGCTTAATTAAAAGAGTCTTTACTTCTGTTTTCTAGGAATCCTTTTAGAATTGGTGGTTGGGCTCCAATTTTGCTTCATTAAACCTAACAAGGATCATGTTATCATTAAGAATTATTCAAATTGCAATTCTGCTCACTGAGGGAATGATTCTTTCATTTGTGGCTTGAAATTACATCCTCTTATAGAATTCAGCTTAAATTCTTCAAGGGTGAAATCAGATTCCATCTCATAAGAAGAAAATGGTGGATAACTTAGGACAATAGTTCAATATTGGTTTAGGCATTGTCGAAGCCACCCAGTTTGGCTCTTAAAACAGGCATTAGGCACAATGGCATAGCTGTTGAATGGAATAATAGTGAAAATAATGTTCCTATATTAGTAATCCAGTACCTGCACTAACAAAACTAAAATATTCAAGTCCCAGCACAGGAGCTGGAGAATTTATTTCAATTAATTAGAAAAATCTGGCATTAAAATACTAGTGTTGGTAATAATAGCTACTGGATGAATCTAATGTTATCGAGCTTTCACTGCATGGAATATGGTAAAAACTTTAGTCCCTGTGGCTGTGCCAGTGATCATTCCTTTTTCCACCACCTGGCTTTCTATGTCATTGACTCAACTGAGGATTGCTGACAATCATGATGAGCTTCCTTCTTTTGTGTCTGTGCTAAATTGCAAGGCAATATAGAAGTAACAAAAACCTGGTCTCTCTGGTTGAAGTGGCAAAGCATAAAAAGACAAGGAAATGTGATGTGAGGCAATGGTGCTGTGAGCATCCAGGTATGGTTTAAGTGAGAAACTGCTGTGACAGCGAGCAAAGAACTGAGAGATGCAGCCTGCTCCAGTTCATAGAATGGTGCTTGTCCTTGCGTGCACAGTGTCCTTGCTACACCATTATACCAATAGAGACTGGTGCACACCAAGATGCAGCATTGAAGTGCAGAAGTGTACTGTAAATGATTTAAGTTGATTTGATTTAATATTGTTACATATACCTAAGTACAGTGAAAAGTTTAGTTTTGCGTGCAGTACAGGCAGATCATACCATAAAAAGATCACAAATCATAGGGTGTGGGCAGCACGGTGGCTCAGTGTTTAAGCACTGCTGCCTCACAGCGCCAGGGACCCGAGTTCAATTCCAGCCTCGGGCGACTGTCTGTGCGGAGTTTGCACATTCTCCCTGTGTCGGTGTGGGTTTCCCCTGGGTGCACTGGTTTCCTCTCACAATGCAAAGATTTGCAGGTTAGGTGAATTGCCTAAGCTAAATTGCCCCTAGTGTTCAGGGATCTGTAGGTTAGGTGCATTAGTCAGGGGAAATGTTGAGCAGTAGGGGAATGGGGGTTTGGATGAGGTACTCTTCAGAGGGTCAGTGTGGACTTGTTGGGCCAAATGGCCTATTTCCACACGGTAGGGATTCTATGATTGAAGAGTTAGGAATACAAAGTCACGACTGCAGAGAAGGTGCACAAAAAGCAAGTTCAACATTAGATTTGAAATTTGAGAAGTTCATTCAGAAATCTAAATCAGCAGGGAAGAAGCTTTCCTTGAACCTATTTAAGCTTTTGTACCTTCTGCCTGACAGAAGAGGTTGGAAGAGATTAAGACCAGGGTGGGAGGGGTTTTTGATGATGTTGGCTACCTTTCCACAGCATCAAGAAGTGTAGAAGGAGTCAATGGATGGAAGTTTGGCTTGTGTGATAGTCTGGGCTGTGTTCACAACTCTCTGTAGTTTCTTGCAATCCTAGGCAGTTGCCATACCAACCTATGATGCATCTAGTTAGAATGCTTTCTGTGGTGCATCTGTAAAGGTTGGTGAGGTTCCTGATGGACATGCTGAATTTTCTTAGCCTCCTGAGGAAGAAGAGGTATTGTTGTGCCTCCTTGATTATCGCATCAATGTGGGTGGTCCAAGACAGATCATTGGTGATTATCAATCCTAGGAACTTGACGCTGTCGAACATCTCACCTCAGCTCTACTGACTATCAACTAGACATATTGACTATATGACTGTGGACAATAGATATACCCTGAAGATCTTTTGAAGCTGGGAGATGTCAGATGCCATTGTCCATGGATGTGGGTTGCATATGGCCAGTGCCAAAGAGTGTGCCCTGATATTTTTGTGCCCAGTGTCCAGTGTCCAACATGGAGGCCCATTGGAGCACGTGTTGAGCTGAATTTGCCAGGTACCTGCTCTAGTTTCCATGTTAAGTTTTAGCTTGTTTACTGAGTTTAGTAAGATAAAAAGTTGAATATTTTCTCACATGATTTTGGGCCATCAACAAGCAATACTCCCCCTTAATTGCCAACTCATAGCTGCCCAATGAGAATGTCACCATGCCTATTGTCTAAAGCATAAAAGATGGAGCAAGATTTCCCAACTTCTCATCTGATTCAGCCGCATATTCAACTATAAATTTTGCTCAAACCCCGATAAGATTCCAACCTGTGACACTATTGAATTGCTCATTTGGTTCACTAATGTCTATTTCAGGAAGCAAATCTGTCATCCTTTTTTTGTTCTAGACTCTATCTAACTTCAGACCCAGTGTAACATGATTGCCTCTGACCATTCACAAACAATATGGCCGAACAAGAAACTTAGTTTTATTTAACATACTGTTTACTATCACCTTCCCAAGGGATATTAGGAATGACCACTAAATACTCTACACCATCAATGCCCAATCCCATTAATTAATAAAAGAACTGTATGGCAGGAGGTGAGAACAGGAGCAGTAGATCAGCATGTGAGAAGCTAGTGGTTACTAGGATGATTTGATTTGATTTATTATTGTCACGTATGCTGAGATACAGTAACAAGTATTGTTTTGCATGCTGACCAGACAAGTCATACCTTACATGAGTACATCAGGTAATAAAACAGAATGCAGAATACAGTGTTACAGCTACAGAGAAGATGCAGTGAAAGATCAACTCTATTACATGAGAGGTCTGTTGGTAAATCTGATAACAGCAGGGAAGGAGCTATTCTTAAATCTGTTTGCATGTGTGTTCAAACTTTTGTATCTTATGCCCAGTGGAGAGGTTGGAAGAGAGTATAACCATGGTGGGAGGGGGTCTTTGATTATGTTAAAAAGAGCAACGAAAAATACAACACAGGAACAGACCATTTGGCTCCAAGTCTACACATGTTGCCCTTCCATATTAAAACTGTGTTCACTTACAGGATTTGTATCCCTCTATTCCCTTCCATCTATTCTGGATGTATTCATGCAGATGCTTCTTGAATGCTGGTATTGTGTCTGCTTCTACCACCTCCTCTGGCAGCACATTCCAGGCACTCACCACCCTATCGTGTGAAAAATGTGCCTCACACATCTTTTTTAAACTAACCCATTTGTACCTTGAACCTGTGTCCCCTAGTAAATTACCCCTCCACCCTGGGGAAAAAGCCTCATACTTGCCACTCTAGGTATGCTATTCACAATCATATAAACTTCTGTCAGGTCACCCCTCGATCTCCTACGTTCCAGTGAAAATGTACTTAGTCTATCCAATCTTTCTTCATAGCTAAAATCCCCCATACCAGACAACATCTTGGTAAACATTTTCTGTACCCTCTCCACATCCTTCTGGTAGTGTGGTGACCAGACTGTATGCAATATTCCAAATGTGCCCTAACTAAAGTTCTATAAAGCTGCGGCATAACTTGCCTATCCTTGTACTCAATTCCCCTTCCAATGAAGGCAAACATGCCATAGGCCTTTTTTTCACTACCTTATCTACCTGCACTGCCACCTTCAGTGATCTATGGACCTGCACACCCAGATCTCACTGCATATCAATACTCGTAAAGGTTCTGCCATTCACTGTATAATTTCCACCTGTACTTGACCATCCAAAATGCATCACCTCACATTTGTCCAGATTAAATCCATCTGCCATTTTCCTGCCCATTCCTCCAACTGTATCCTGCTGTATCCTCTGTCAATCCTCCTTACTATCCACAACTCCACCAGTCTTTGTATTGTCCATGAACTTACTAATTAGACCAGCCACATTTTCCTCCAAATCATTTTCTCCACATGGTCCAAAGATGTGCAGGTTAGGTCAATTAGCCATGCTAAATTGTCCTGTCGTGACCAGGGATGTGCACCACATTAAATTCAGGGTTATGGGAATAGGCTGAGGGTGTGGATCTGGAAGGAATGGTCTTCAGCGGGTCGGTGCAGAATCAATGGGCCAAATGGCCTATCTTCTCATTGTAAGAAGTCTATTATTACATGAATTTTTGCATTCAGTGTGTGGTGAAATGTTTAGAATTCTCTACCTCAAAGAGCTGAAAAAGTTCAGTTGTTGAAATCAAAGGATTTCTGATGACAAATGATTTTAAGGGATATGAAAATAGTGTGAGAAAGTGACATTGAGGTAGAAGATCAGCCATTGAATGATAGGTTGGGTTTGATGAACATCCCACTCCTTTACCCATGTTGCCTAATGATAGGATAGCAGTTGTACAGAAAGTCAGAATAACCCACAAGAAGTTCGGCAGTGTGCAGGCTTATTCAGAGAAAAGACATCTTTGCAACAGAGGTGCTGTGATTAATAGTCTTGAAGCAGACTTTGGCCTGATAGAAATTGTGAATGGCTTAGAAGTCAGGATAAGAAAATCTCCAGAAGGAGATATAAGGTAATGTGACAAGCTGGGTTGATATTCACAGAACAAGCATGATGGGCCAAATGGTCATTTACTGTACTGATTCTATGATTCTATGAACAATGTTCAGAGCCTACAGGAGTCGGCCGGATGGCCTCTTCCTGTTCCTTTGGTTCTACTTTATCTTCATGGTTTTAAAGAAAACTAACATAGACATCAATTGCCAAAGCCTAGGGGCCCTATGCAGACTGGGTGACCCCTTTACTGAACACGTCTAGTCTTTTAACAAGAATGATCCCAATTTTCCAGTTGATTGTTGCCTTCTTGCTCCCAAGCTAAGATTTCCATCAGAGATCTGATGCCATGTTTCAGGAAAACCCAACGCAAGCTGGAGGAACAATTCCTCATTTTCCACCTAGACACTTTACATCTATCATACTCCAGATTGGATTGGTGCTGGAAAAGCACAGCAGGTCAGGCAGCATCAGAGGAGCAGGAAAATCAACGTTTCGGGCTAAGGTCCTTCATCAGGAATGAAAGCAGGGAGCACCCATGGTGGAGAGATAAATGGGAGGGGAGTGGGGCTGGGGAGAAGGTAGCCAAAAGTACAATAGATGGATGGAGGTGGTGATGAAGGTGATAGGTCAGAGAGGAGGGTGGAGCGGATAGATGGGAAGGAAAATTGGCAGGTAGGACAGGTCATGAGGATGGTGCTGAGCTGGAAGGTTGGAACTGGGGTAAGGTGGAGGGAGGGGAAATGAGGAAACTGGTGAAGTCCACATTGATGCCTTGGGGTTAAAATGTTCTGAGGCAGAAAATGAGGTACTCTTCCTCCAAGCGTCAGGTGGTGAGGGAGTAGTGGTGGAGGAGGCCCGGGACCTGCATGTTCTCGGCAGAGTGAGAGGGGGAGTTGAAATGTTGGGTCATGGGGCGGTGGGATTGATTGTTGTGGGTATCCTGGAGATGTTCCCTAAAGCGCTCTGCGAGACAACTTCAGAAAATGAATACTGTTCTGTTGATGTTAATTACACCCCACCCCCACCTCCTGTCTTATTTGTGTGGGTTTGGTCTGATTATCCACAGCCATCACTAATGTCTATTTTACATTAAGATCACTCCTTAACGACCATTAACAATCCTCTTGTCTTTTACTTGGTGTACTCTTGCTATATTTTCCACTCACTCCTCCCCTTTTGTTAACAACATAAATCCCATCACTTTCCAGCCCTGTTCAGCTTTGAAGAAGAGTCATGGAATTCGATAGTTTAATTCTGATTGCATCCTGCCAGATTTGCTAAGTTTCTGTTTTTAAAAACTGAAATCTAGAGAACAATTTCAATCTGGAGAGCATGCTACCAAAAAGATTAAAATGTACTGAAAATATTTTCAAATTTAAAGGAATGGAAACACCAATGAAATAAAGTGAGCTTTACAAATGATTTGTTAATGATTTTTATATGAATGTTCTTAATATAATGTGTACTTAGCCGAAACTGTTTGCTTCAGTCATATAACATAATGATAGTTAGTTTTCATTTCTCCAACATACATTTTCATAATTCCAGAATCCTGCATATTTGACTTGATAAGTGATTAGCTTGTGTTTCTGTGGAATATGGATCATCATAGTAATCCTTTAGTTTGCAGACCCTCTCCCATGGTAATTCCCATGAAACTTTTAATAATTCATAGGATGCATCTCCCTGAAATACATGGATGATGGATACATGGATAAACCAAGATGATGATTTAATTATAATGTGAAAAATCTTGGCATTCTGAAATAATGGTTTTTTTACTCTGTAGTTGCCAATGTGACATCAGATATTTTAATGCAATGTCAGTTGATAAAATTCCATTAACAAAATAAGGAATTGGGAATTCACTGTGCTGTCAAAGTGTTGTTGTTCTGGGTAATAGCAAAAGAAAGGTGTCAGATGTCAACAATGAAATGCTCAACAGGATATTCAAGCTTGCAAATAAAATGTCACATTTACTGAAAGAAATCCTTGAGACTTCCCTTAAATTAGATAGCTTGTACTGTTTGCAAACTCAGTGCAACTCACTTCAGTATATCATCATAATTTCAGTATCCCACATGTCACTACCCAATATCAATATAGTTATAAGTCAGAAGATGCCTGATTTGAGAGGAATTCATGCACCTGCTGCACTTGTCTATTTACTTGATTGGCAGGTACTACCAAAGAGACAGTGTGTTTTGTAGGTGGACTGGTGGTAGAGGCAATCATAGAATCATAAAATCATAGAGTTCTACAACATGGAGACAGGCCTTTGGCCCAAACCGACCAAAATGTCCATCCGCGCTAAACCCATTTCCCTTCACTTGGCCCATATCCTTCTAAGTTGAGAGTGTGGTGCTGGAAAAGCACTGCAGGTCAGGCAGCATCCGAGGGGCAGGAGAATCAATGTTTCTGCATAAGCCCTTCATCACGCCTCATTCCTGATGAAGGGCTTATGCCCAAAACACTGATTTTCCTGATCCTCAGATGCTGCCTGACCTGCTGAGCGTTTCTACCATCACATTCCTGATTCTGATCTCCAGCATCTGCAGTCCTCACTTACTCCATATCCTTCTCAACTTTTACCATCCATGTATTTGTCCAATGCCTTTTAAATGTCATTAATGTACCCGCCTCAACTACTTCCACTGACAGCTTATTGCATATGCATACCACCCTCTGTGTAAAAAAAGTTGCCCCTCAGGTTCCCATTTATTCTTTCCCCTCTAACCTTAAACTGATGCCCACTTGAACTCGATTGCCCAACTCTGAGAAAAAGACTGAGTGCATTCACCCTATCCATGCCGCTCATGATCTTACTTTTATAAGATCCCCCCCCCCCCCCCCCCAATCTCCTACCTTCTAAAGAAAAAGTCCTATCTTGTCCAACCTCTCCTTACAACTCAGACCATAGAGTCTTGGCAACATCCTTGTAAATGTCTTCTGCGGTTTTTCCTGTTGAGTAACATCCTTCTATAGCAAGGTGACCAAAACCGAACACAATACTCCAAATTGCAACTTCACCAGTGTCCTGTACAACTGCAATGTATCTTTCCAATACTCAGTGCCCTGACTGATGAAGGCCAGTGTGCCAAAAGCCTTCTTCACTGCCCTGTCTACCTGTGACTACTTTCAGAGGATCGTGCACCTGAACTCCAAGGTCCCTCTGTTCCACTATTCTCCTTAAGGAGCTACCATTCACCATGAAACTCCTACCTTGATTTTATTTTCCAAAATGCAATACCTCACACTTATCTATATTAAACTCCATTTGCCATTTCTTGGCCCACATTCTTGATCAAGGTCATGCTGCAATTTCTGATAACTTATGTCACTGTCCATGATACCGCCTTTTTTAGTGTCTTCTGCAAACTTTCTGATCATTCTTGTACGTTCTATTCCAATTAATAAAGATAACAAACAGCAATGGGCCCAGCATCAACCCCTGAGGCACTCCATTTGTCACAGACCTCCACTTTGACAAGCATCCTTCCACTATTACCCTCTGCTTACTATTGTGTATCCAATTTGCCTGCTCACCCTAGATTCCATGCGATCTAACCTGCCAAAGCAGCCTACCATATGGAACTTTATCAAAGGCCTTACTGAAATACATATAAACTATGTCTGCCACCCTGTACTCATCAACCTTCCTGGTCACTTCTTCAAAGAACTCTGACAAATTTGTGAGCATGAACTCCCGTGCACAAAGCCATGCTGACTGCTCCTAATCAAACCCTGTCTTTCCAAATGAATGTATATCTTATCCCTCAGAATCTTCTCACATAATTTACCGACCAAAGATGTTAGGCTTACTGGTTTATAATTCACAGGTTTTTCTTTATGGGCCTTCTTGAAAAAGGGCACAACATTCATTGCCCTCCAGTCTTCCGGGACTTCACCCGTAGCCAACGATGATGCAAGTAAATCAGCCAGGGCCCGTGTATTTTCTTCTCTAGCCTCTTGCAGAATTCTTAAATATATCTGGTCAGGACCAGGAGATTTATCCACCTTCAAACATTCTAATATGTCCAACACCTCCTCTACTGTGATATGGACTGTCCCTCGGATATCCCCATAAACTTACCCAAGTTCCAAAGTCTTCATGTCTTTCTACATGGTAAACACAGAGAAGAAATATTCACTGAAGACCTCACCCACCTGCTGTGGTTCCACTCATACATGTCCACTTTGTTCCTTGAGCAGCCCTATTCTCTCTATAGTTATCCTTTTTCCTTTAATATATTTAAAGAATCTCTTTGGATTTACCCTAAACTTCTTAGTCAAAGCAATCTCACATTCCCTTTTTCTCTCCTGATTTCCTTCTTCAGTAAACTCCTGTATTCTGTCCATATCTCCAGGGATTCCCTTGATCCCAGCTGCCTGTACCTGAACCATACCTCCTTTTTTCTGATCAAAGCCTCAATATCTCTTGACATCCAGGGTTTCATATTCCTGCCAATCTTGCCTTTTATCCTCATAGGAATATATAGACCTTTGTTAGCGCGGATGAAATGATCTCAGTCCGAGCCCAGAGTGCGGTTCGACAATTGGTAATTTATTAAAGTGTTTAACGCCGGCGGAGACCAATCGAGATCTGAATCTCGATCGCTCTCCCGTCCCCCGCGCGATGTTACAAGTTATATACTTCATGAGTCAGGATGTAGGAGATTGGGTATGAATGAGTGTGAATGGTGGCAATCATGACTGGAGTATGTGTGAATGTCAAGCTTCCTGCCGTCCTCGGAGAGTCGGCAGCATACACAAAAGGTGTGCTGTTTATCTTTACGTAAATGGGTCTGGGTGCTATCTGCTTGTCTCTCCGTGAGGGCTGGAGGCTAGCACCCCACTTTGTTACTTCCAAAGTGTCTGTTAGATTCATCCTGTTCGTTTGGTGTTTGCCTTTTGTGTCGGACTGTTTTGCATGATCAGGTTATGGGTGTGTGTCAGTTGGAACCTTGACGAGATTATAAGGTGGGTTTCGATCTGTGAGTCATGACCATTGTCTGGAGTCCTGACTAGTGTCTGGTCTGGTGTGTATTCGGATCTGTCATTGGGCCCCCCTTCTCCCGATCATGTGGTCGGGCTGGCAGCTGCTGTTTAGAATGAATACTGTTTGCTTTAAAATGGATACTGCTGGCTCTCCCGATATGGGCCTTGCTCCATGGTAAACACAGGGCGGTTTATCACCCCCCTTCACCTTGAACTCTAGCTATCACACTTTTAAGGGCCTCTTATTTGCTGGAGGTCCCTTTGCCTATAAACAATCTACTCCAATCAAGTCCTGCAAGCTCCTGTGTAATTCCATCAAAATTCACCTTGGCCATATTTGGAATTTGAACCTGTGGACCAGTTTTATCCTCTCCATTATTATTTTGAAATTAATATGACTATGTGTCGGAGAAATTTGCCCACTAAAGTAGAGACCACACAAACCAAATCGGGCGAAATTGACATGCTGTTTATTACAAGCAATATCGCTGGAAGAGAAAGTGACTAGGGTGACACAGAACTGACAATCTGTACAGGTAGATCAGAATTTCTCTTCCTCGAGCTGAGGAAGAAGCCAATTTTTATAATAATCCTGTACGATGACGCTAATTAGAAATGGGGAAAATACAATGTATCTGGAATGTATCTGGAAATGGAGTAATCTAGTTACAATGATGCTAATCAGAAAACAGTTATCGAAGGAATGTCCTAATTCTGTACACAAAGCAACATTCTGACAGTGTCAATCGGTTCAGGACTTCCATTCCTCTTCACAGGTAGGTGCTAATGTCTCCTCTGAAGGGGTGAGGCGCTTCCATTGTCCTGTCCTGGGAGCAATGCTCTTGCTGGTGCCTCTCTGTCTGACCCGCTCTTTGTGTGGCTTTGATATTGCTAGGTTGTGAAACTGCCCTTGAGGCTTTGGGATAACTGTGGTGCTCTGTCATTGTTAGTGGGTGCTTGAAGTATATTCCCTTGTCTGCGAGAGCTGTCGAGTTTCACTTGTCAGCCTGCTTGGTCCCCGCTGAGGCATTCTGAGTGTTTTTGGTACAATTTGGCCAAGTTTGCTTTTGTGGCCCTATTATGGGTTGGCAGGGTGGCAAATCTTTTCTCACACTATCGTCACTGGTCCCAAAGTGATCCCCCACTGTCACCTCAAGGGCTTTTGCCCGAAACGTCGATTTCACTGCTCCTTGGATGCTGCCTGAACTGCTGTGCTCTTCCAGCACCACTAATCCAGAACCTCAGTCACTTGTCCTGCCCTATTTCCCAAGAGGAGTTTGAGTTTTGTCCCTTCCCAAGTAGGAGTCTTTAGATATTGTTTGAGGAAGTTTTCATGAACACACTTACCAAATTCCACCCCATCTAAGCCCTTAATGCTATGGCAGTTCCAATCTATGTTACGAAAATTAAAATCCCCTATTGCTCTTGCATATTTGTTCCTCTAATTCCCGTTGACTATTTGGGGGCTACAGTAAATCCACCATAATGTCACCATCCCCTTCTTATTTCTCAGCTCCACCCACAAAGCCTCACTGGATGATCCCTCAGTTGTGATACTCCCCCAATCAAAACTGTAACTCGCCCTTCCCTCTTTCCTCTACCTCGGTCCCGCCTGAAGCATCTGTACTCTGGGACAATAAGCTGCCAGTCCTGCTCCTCCCTTAGCTATGTTTCTGTAATGGCTATAATATCCCAGTCCCACGTATCCATCCATGCCCTGAGTTCATCGACTTTACCTGTCAGCCCACCCGCATTGAGGTAAATGCAATTTAATCCAACAGGCATTCCTTACTTCCTGTTGTGTCCCACCTTGAGCTGTCTCTTCAACTTGCTATCTTTGATTACTGTATGTCCTTCTAGCAGTGCACTTGCCTCCCTGCCATTGAGGATCTCAACCAACTGCCAATCTAGTTTAAAACCTCCCTTGTAGCACTAGCAGTCAAAGCTTGATATGATGGATGCAGCAATCAAGCAGGCTCATTTGTCCTGGATGGTGTCGACCTTCTTGAAAGTTGTTGAAGCTGCACTCATCTAGAGAGATGGAGAGTACATGATCACACTCCTGATTGTGTCTTTGCAAGGGTAGAAATGTTTTTGAGAGCTAGGGGGTGGATTACCTGACACAAAAACATATCTGGATTAGTGGTGCTGGAAGAGCACAGCAGTTCAGGCAGCATCCAAGTCGCTTCGATATCGACATTTCGGGCAAAAGCGATTCCCGATGAAGGGCTTTTGCCCGAAACGTCGATTTCGAAGCTACTTGGATGCTGCCTGAACTGCTGTGCTCTTCCAGCACCACTAATCCAGAATCTGGTTTTTACCGACAAAAACATATCTTCTAACCTACTCTTGTAGCCACATTGTTTATGGATTGTTCCAGTTCAATTTCTGACCTGACCCCCAGAATGTCAAATGTGAAAGATTCAGCAATGATAATTCCATTGAAAATCACGGGGATAGAATCATAGAGATCTACAGCACAGAAAGACACCCTTCAGCCCATCACATCCATGTTAGTCAAAAACAATACCTAACTAATTTAATTCCATTTTCCAACACTTGGACCATAGCTTTATATAACTTGACATCATAAGTGCACATCTAAATACCTCTTAAAATATTTCTGAAATTTCTGCATCTACAACCCTTACAGGCAGTGAGTTCCAGATTCATACCAACCTCTCAGTAAAACCACAGGGGTTCATGCGGGGCAACTATTGTTTGTGATATACATAAATGATTTGGAGGAAGGTATAGGTGGTCTGATTAGCAAGTTTACAGATGGTACAAAGATTGGTGGAGTAGCAGATAGTGAAGAGGATGGTCACAGACTAGGCCAGAAAATAGATGAATTGGAGAGTTGGGCAGAGAAATGGCAGATGGAGTTCAATCCAGGCAAATGCGAGGTGATGCATTTTGGAAGATTCAATTCAAGAGCGAGCTATAAATGGAAAAGTCCTGGGGAAAATTGATGTTGTGGAAGAATCACTCCATATTCTATAAAAAATTACCAGGAGATGCAGAAAATCCTTTACAAAATTAAACTTTAATCTTGCAAAATCAAAGTTGTGAGTGCCAACAAAAATGGCTTTCTGGCTCCCGCAGGTCTTTTGTTCTCCTGCAACTTATACAGTTATTCTTCCCATGCTTATTGGATAACATTAGCATAACCAACCATGCTGACTTGCTTTATCTTTCTAAGCTAATCATCGTCTGCCACACTGGGTTCCTTCCTTCACACTTAACCTATCACATTACAACACCATCATCTTAAGCACTAGCTCATCTCCCAGTGATTTAACTAACCTATCACAATGCTCTACCATTATCTGTTACTGGAGCCCTGTAACATGATCCCGGGCATACATTGCAACACCAGGTTAACTACATAACTGCCAGAGTAACTTCCATAATGCACAGAGAGATCTGGGTGTTCAGGTCCATTGTTCCCTGAAGATGGCAACGCAAGTCAATAGGGTGGTCAAGAAGGCATATGGCAATGCTTTCCTTCAATGGACGGGGTATTGAGTACAAGAGTGGGCAGGTCATGTTACAGTTGTAAAAACAATGACTGCAGATGCTGAAAATCAAATACTGGATTAGTGTTGCTGGAAGAGCACAGCAGTTCAGGCAGCATCCAACGAGCAGCGAAATCAACGTTTCGGGCAAAAGCCCTTCATCAGGAATAAAGGCAGTGAGCCTGAAGCATGGAGAGATAAGCTAGAGGAGGGTGGGGGTGGGGAGAGAGTAGCATAGAGTACAATGGGTGAGTGGGGGAGGAGATGAAGGTGATAGGTCAAGGAGGAGAGGGTGGAGTGAATAGGTGGAAAAGAAGATAGGCAGGTCGGACAAGTCAAGGAGACAGTAACTGAGCTGCAAGTTTGAAACTAGGATGAGGTGGGGGAAGGGGAAATGAGGAAGCTGTTGAAGTCCACATTGATGCCCTGGGGTTGATGTGTTCCGAGGCGGAGGATGAGGCATTCTTCCTCCAGGTCCACACCCCCCTACGACCCACCCTCCCATTCTGGCACTTTCCCCTGCCACCACAGGAACTGTAAAACCTGTGCCCACACCTCCTCCCTCACCTCTATCCAAGGCCCTAAAGGAGCCTTCCACATCCATCAAAGTTTCACCTGCACATCCACCAATATCATTTATTGTATCCGTTGTCTCCTCTACATTGGGGAGACTGGGCGCCTCCTAGCAGAGCGCTTTAGGGAACATCTCCGAGACACCCGCACCAATCAACCAAACCGCCCCGTGGCCCAACATTTCAACTCCCCCTCCCACTCTGCCGAGGACATAGAGGTCCTGGGCCTCCTTCACCGCCGCTCCCTCACCACCCGACGCCTGGAGGAAGAACGCCTCATCTTCCGCCTCGGAACACTTCAACCCCAGAGCATCAATGTGGACTTCAACAGCTTCCTCATTTCCCCTTCCCCCACCTCATCCTAGTTTCAAACTTCCAGCTCAGTTACTGTCTCCTTGACTTGTCCGACCTGCCTATCTTCTTTTCCACCTATTCACTCCACCCTCTCCTCCTTGACCTATCACCTTCATCCCCTCCCCCACTCACCCATTGTACTCTATGCTACTCTCTCCCCACCCTCACCCTCCTCTAGCTTATCTCTCCATGCTTCAGGCTCACTGCCTTTATTCCTGATGAAGGGCTTTTGCCCGAAACGTTGATTTCGCTGCTCGTTGGATGCTGCCTGAACTGCTGTGCTCTTCCAGCACCACTAATCCAGTATGTTACAGTTGTGTAAGACTTTGGTTCAACCACATTTGGAATACTGCATATGGTTCTGGTCGCCACACTTCGTGGGCAGCACGGTGGCACGAGGGTGGCACGGTGGCACAGTGGTTAGCACTGCTGCCTCACAGCACCAGAGACCCGGGTTCAATTCCCGCCACAGGCAACTGTCTGTGTGGAGTTTGCACATTCTCCCCATGTCTGCGTGGGTTTCCTCCGGGCGCTCCGGTTTCCTCCCACAGTCCAAAAAATGTGCAGGTTAGGTAAATTGGTCATGCTAAATTGCCCGTAGTGTTAGGTGACGAGGTAAATGTAGGAGAATGGGTCTGGGTGAGTTGCTGTTCAGAGGGTCGGTGTGGACTTGTTGGGCCGAAGGGCCTGTTTCCACACTGTAAGTAATCTAATTACCAAAGGATGTGGATGTTTTGAAGAGGGTGCAGAGGAGGTTCACCAGGACATTGCCTGGTATGGAGGGCTCTAGTTATGAAGGGAGATTTAGTAGATTAGGATTATTTTCATTAGAAAGACAGAGGTTGAGTGGGGCCCTGATTGAGGTCTACAAAATCATGAGAGGTATACAGGTTGGATAGCAAGAAGCTTCTTTTCCCAGAGTAGGGGAATTACTAGGGGTCACGAGCTCAAAGTGAGAGGGGAAAAGTTTAGGGGAGATAGAACATAGAACATAGAACATAGAACAATACAGCACAGAACAGGCCCTTCGGCCCACGATGTTGTGCCGAACTTCTAACCTAGATTAAGCACCCATCCATGTACCTATCCAAATGCCGCTTAAAAGTCGCTAATGATTCTGACTCTGCCACTCCCACGGGCAGCGCATTCCATGCCCCCACCACTCTCTGGGTAAAGAACCCACCCCTGACATCTCCCCTATACCTTCCACCCTTCACCTTAAATTTATGTCCCCTTGTAACACTCTGTTGTACCTGGGGAAAAAGTTTCTTACTGTCTACTCTATCTATTCCCCTGATTATCTTATAAACCTCTATCAAGTCACCCCTCATCCTTCGCCGTTCCAACGAGAAAAGGCCGAGAACTCTCAACCTATCCTCGTACGACCTACTCTCCATTCCAGGCAACATCCTGGTAAATCTTCTCTGCACCCTCTCCAAAGCTTCCACATCTTTCCTAAAGTGAGGCGACCAGAACTGCACACAGTACTCCAAATGTGGCCTAACCAAAGTCCTGTACAGCTGCAACATCACTTCACGACTCTTGAATTCAATCCCTCTGCTAATGAACAATAATACTCCATAGGCCTTCTTACAAACTCTATCCACCTGAGTGGCAACCTTCAAAGATCTATGTACATAGACCCCAAGATCCCTCTGTTCCTCCACCTGACTAAGAACCCTACCATTAACCCTGTATTCCGCATTCTTATTTGTTCTTCCGAAATGGACAACCTCACACTTGGCAGGGTTGAACTCCATCTGCCACTCCTCAGCCCAGCTCTGCATCATATCTAAGTCCCTCTGCATCCGACAACAGCCCTCCTCACTGTCCACAACTCCCCCTATCTTCGTATCATCTGCAAATTTACTGACCCACCCTTCGACTCCCTCATCTAAGTCATTAATAAAAATTACAAACAGCAGAGGACCCAGAACTGAACCCTGCGGAACTCCACTTGTAACTGGGCTCCAGGCTGAATATTTACCATCTACCACCACTCTCTGCCTTCGACCGGTTAGCCAGTTTTCTATCCAATTGGCCAAATTTCCCTCTATCCCATGCCTCCTGACTTTCCGCATAAGCCTACCATGGGGAACCTTATCAAATGCCTTACTAAAATCCATGTACACTACATCCACTGCTCTACCCTCATCCACATGCTTGGTCACCTCCTCGAAGAATTCAATAAGACTTGTAAGGCAAGACCTACCCTTCACAAATCCGTGCTGGCTGTCCCTAATCAAGCAGTGTCTTTCCAGATACTCGTAAATCCTATCCCTCAGTACCCTTTCCATTACTTTGCCTACCACAGAAGTAAGACTAACTGGCCTGTAATTCCCGGGGTTATCCCTTTTCCCTTTTTTGAACAGGGGCACAACATTCGCTACTCTCCAGTCCCCTGGTACCACCCCCGTTGCCAGTGAAGACGAGAAGATCAATGCCAACGGTACTGCAATTTCCTCTCTTGCTTCCCACATAATCCTAGGATATATCCCGTCAGGCCCGGGGGACTTGTCTATCCTCAAGTTGTTCAAAATGTCCAACACATCTTCCTTCCTAACAGGTATCTCTTCTAGCTTAACAATCCGTTCCACACTCTCCTCTTCAACAATACGGTCCCTCTCGTTCGTAAATACTGAAGAGAAGTACTTGTTCAAGACCTCTCCTATCTCTTCCAACTCAATACACAGTCTCCCACTACTGTCCTTGATCGGACCTACCCTCGTTCTCGTCATTCTCAGGTTTCTCACATACGCATAAAATGCCTTGGGGTTATCCTTGATCCTATCCGCCAAGGATTTGTCATGCCCTCTCTTAGCTCTCCTAATCCCTTTCTTCAGGTCCCTTCTGGCTATCCTGTATCCCTCCACTGCTCTGTCTGAACCCTGTTTCCTCAACCTTATGTAAGCCTCCTTCTTCCTCTTTACTCAACATTCAACCTCCCTCGTCAACCAAGGCTCCCTCACACGACCATTTCTTTCCTGCCTGATAGGTACATACATATCAAGGACACGTCGTATCTGCTCCTTGAAAAAGTTCCACATTTCCACCACATCCTTCCCTGACAGCCTATGCCCCAACGTATGCTCCTCAAATCCTGTCTTACAGCATCGTAATTTCCCTTCCCCCAATTGTAAAATCTACCTTGTTGTGCGCACCTATCTCTCTCCATAACCAAGGTGAAAGTCACAGAATTGTGGTCACTATCACCAAAATGTTCACCCACTAACAAGCCCACCACTTGTCCCGGTTCATTACCGAGTACCAAATCCAATATGGCCTCCCCTCTGGTTGGACACTCTACATACTGCGTTAGAAAAGCTTCCTGGACACACTGCACAAACACCGCCCCATCCAATCTACTTGATCTAAAGAGCTTCCAATCAATATTTGGGAAGTTGAAGTCGCCCATGACTCCGACCCTGTGGCTTCTGCACCTTTCCAAAATCTGTTTCCCAATCTGTTTCTCCACATCTCTGCTGCTATTGGGGGGCCTATAATAAACACCCAACAAGGTGACTGCACCTTTCCTATTTCTGACTTCAGCCCATACTACCTCCAGAGGCAGATCCCCCTCAAACTTCCTTTCTGCAGCCGTTATACCATTTCTAATTAGCAATGCCACCCCCCCCTCCTTTTTTACCACCCTCCCTAATCTTACTGAAACATCTGTAACCAGGAACCTCCAACAGCCATTCCTGTCCCTCATCTATCCATGTTTCCGTGATGGCCACAACATCGTAGTCCCAGGTACCGATCCACGCCTTAAGTTCACCCACCTTATTTCTGATACTCCTTGCATTGAAGTATACGCACTTGAGCCCATATCTGTGTCCGCAAGTAGTCCCTGTCAGTGCTACCTTCTCCACAGCCTCCCTACAGTCTTGGGCATCCTGACACACAGCTAGCTTACTTGCTGGACTACAAGTCCGGATCCCATCCCCCTGCCAAATTAGTTTAAACCCCCCCGAAGAGTGCTAGCAAACCTACCCCCCAGGATATTAGTGCCCTTCTGGTTCAGGTGCAACCCGTCCTGTTTATACAGGTCCCACCTTCCCCAGAATGCAGTCCAATTGTCCAAATATCTGAAGCCCTCCCTCCTACACCATCCTTGCAGCCACGTGTTCAACTACACTCTCTCCCTATTCTTTGCCTCACTGTCACGTGGCACCGGCAACAACCCAGAGATGACGACTCTGTCTGTCCTAGCTTTTAGCTTCCAGCCTAACTCCTTGAGCTCTTGAATGACCTCTCCACCCCTCTTCCTACCTATGTCGTTGGTGCCAATGTGCACCACGACTTCTGGCTGCACACCCTCCCCCTTAAGGATTCTGAAGACACGGTCCGAGACGTCTCGGACCCTAGCACCCGGGAGGCAACAAACCATCCGAGAGTCTCGCCCATGTCCACAGAACCGCCTGTCCGTCCCTCTAACTAGAGAGTCCCCTATAACTAGCGCTCTCCTCCTCTCCCCCTTTTCCTTCTGAGTCTCAGAGCCACAGACCCCTTCACTGCAGCTTACACCTGCAAGGCTGTCCCCCCCAACAGTTTCCAAAGCTGTATACTTATTTTTTAGGGGAACGACCACAGGGGAACCCTGCACTGCCTGTTTCTTCCCCTTCCCACCTCTAACTGTTACCCAGCTACCTCTGTCCTCCGGCGTAACTATGTCCCTGTAGCTTCTATCAATCACCCTCTCAGCCTCTCGAATAATCCTCAGTTCGTCTAACTCCAGTTCCAGTTCCCTAACTCGTTCAGTGAGGAGCAGGATCTGACTGCATTTCCTGCAGACGAAGTCGGCAGGAGTATCGGTGGTCACCCCTACCTCAAACATCCTGCAGGAGGAACATTCCACCGCCTGCGCTGCCATGACTGTACACTTTGTCTCCAAAAACAAGAACACTGAGTCAATAACACTGAGTCACTTACCTGTGGACTTTAAAGTTAGGTTAGAGGAGGAGGGTTAGAGGAGGAGGGTGGGAGGGAGGCCCTACGAAAGTAGGACCTGGGGTCTAGAACACACCCACTCAAATACTAATCACTTACCTTCCCGCCCAGCTTTGCGCTCCAACCTCACTTCCGCTGCCCGCTACAGGTAAGTAATTTTGAAACAAACTGTCTTACCTTAGCTGTAGTCTCCCGGGTTCGCTTTTCCTCGGCCGCTGCTCCCACTCAAATGACCGTTGGTGATTAAAGGGTGAGTATTTATACTCACAGTTCTCCTTCCCGGCTGCCCCTCTGTTTGCCGTCACTTCCTCTGCTGCTCCCGCTCTCTTTGTGAAGAGAGGAAAAAAAAACACCGCTGCCCGCTACAGGTAAGTAATTTTGAAACAAACTGTCTTACCTTAGCTGTAGTCTCCCGGGTTCGCTTTTCCTCGGCCGCTGCTCCCACTCAGATATGCATGGAAAGTTCTTTACACAGAGGATGGTGGGTGCCTGGAACGCATTGCCAGCAGAGGTGGTAGAGGTGAGCATGATGGCTTCATTTAAGATGTATCTAGACAGACACATGAATGGGCAGGGAGCAAAGAGATACAGACCCTTAGAAAATAGGCGGCTTGTTTAGTTAGAGGATCTGGATCAGCGCAGGCTTGGAGGGCCGAAGGGTCTGTTCCTGTCCTGTAATTTTCTTTGTTCTTTGTTCTAACATGGTTTTCCTCTAAACCTTCTGCCCCTTTCCTTAAATCTATGCCTCTAATATTGATCCCTTCATCAATGGAAAATGTTTCCTCCTGTCTATCCTATGTATGCCCTCATAATTTTATACAATCATGTTCCCTCTCAATCTGTTCTGCTCTAAGGGAACAACTTCAGATTGTCCAATCTCTCTTCATAACTGAAACTCTCCAGCCCAGGCAATATTCTAGTCAATCTCCTCTGTATCCTCTCCAGTGCTATCATATCCCTCCTATAATGAAGGTATCACAACTACACAAAATACTCCAGCTGTGGCCTAACCAACATTTTATGCAGTTTCAGCATCACCTCCCTGTTCTTAATCTCTCTGTCTCAATTAACAACAGCAAGTATACCAAATGCCTTCATAACGAGTTTATTGACTTGTCCTGAGACCTTAAGGGGCTGGTGTATATGCCACACGAAGGTCTCTCGGTATTTCCCAAGGTCCTAACATTCATCATCTATTCCCTTGGCTTATTTGTCCTGCCCAAGTGCTTCACCTCATATTTATTTAGATTAAATTATATTAGCAACTTATCAGCCCATCTAGATCCTTGTGTAGTCTAAGGCTGTCCTCTTCACTATTTACTGCCCAAATAATTTTTGTAATTGCATTGATTGTAATGAGGTCAGCCGGGTGGACCTCATAGGAAACGAGTTCCCTGATTGGCGCTGTTGATCTGGTCCAGTCAGAGGCCCCTAACTGAAAGATAAAAACAGGAGTGTCAGAGGTTCTGTTCACTCTGAGAGCTGGCTCTGTGGCACCTGGATCAGTGTCAAGGACTCTTTACATGTAAGTAAAGTTTGAGTAGGTGACAGGTTACCGGCCTGTGTGGAGTTATTTCAGTAACAGCTGTGAACTTAATGATCAACTCTCGTACATTCACATCTGAGTCATTTGTATAAACTACAAACAACAAAAACCCCAACACTGACCCCTGGGGGACCCCACTGGATACAGACATTCAGTTGCAAAAACACCCCTCAACCATTATTCTCTGCTTCCTGCCTCTCAGCCAATTGTGGTTGTCATTAGATCCTCTCTTGTTGGAGATGAATATTACCTGGCAATTGTTTGACACAAGTATTACAAGCTACTCTTCAGCCCAAGTTGGAATTTGGCTAAGTTTTGTTACTTCATAATCTGAGGAGTTCTGAATGGAACCAAACCTTGTCATCATTAGTAAACATTCACACATTTGGCATTATGGTTAAAAGACCATCATTGATGAAGCTAGTTGGGCCTAAGATGTCATGGTGAAGAACTCTTGCAGTGAAATTATGGATCTGAAATGATTGGCCTCCAACAATCAAGAACATTTTCTTTTGTGTTAGGTATGACACCAGCCAACATAAAGTTTCCCTTGATTTCCATTTACTTAAATTTTGTTAGGGCTCTTTGACGCCACACCACGTCAAATACAGCTTTATTGTAAAGGATTGTCATTCTCAAATCTGGAATTCAGACTTTTAATTCATGCTTGAACCAAGATTGTAGCAAACTCTAATGCCAAGTTGACCTGGTGGAACCTAACCTGGGTACCTACAAGGAGATTATTGATGAACAAGATTTACAAATGATCATACAAAGTAAAATTTCGATCCTTTCTGTGATGATGCTTCATGATGTGTTGGGACTTCCCAATGTTTCTGTTATTATTTTTTTTCACAATTCTAGCATATTGTGACTAAAATAAGAAGAATGAGCTATTAATCAAGCTCCACATTTCCACAAGTTCTTACGAATGACCATTTTAATCAATGTGAAGGCTAAAGGGCCTACTTTTGACCACTTTTAAGATAAAAGAAATTCACACCAGGTCTCATCAATAAACAAGAACATAAAATACATACATATGGCAAAATTGGATTATTAATTATTAATATTGTCACAAAGCAATTTTTTTTCTAAAAAGTGTTCCTTAGCTCAAGGAGACTCTGTCCTTGATTTTTTTCAGAGGGACAATAAACCGGGCTGGGGTCTGATCAGTCTGGTTTGGTACAGAGATGAAAAGGATCTTGAGAGACCTTTTGTTTATGTGTAAACAGATTGAGAGCTCTTTAGCTGGCCTGAGCAGTTGTAGTTCATTCTTGAACTGGGAAGTTCAACACGGAGCTGTGTGGAAACTCTTTCTACTTACTGCCCTTCAACTTCAACCTGTAAGCATGCGTTCCATTTATACTGGGTTTTAAAGGGGATTTGCTTTTTGGGAATGTTGTGTATATTCAGAACAACATGATTAAGTCTCGTTGGATAGGCTGAGTTCTGAAGGGTTCTTTATTCTGTTCTTTGTGTTTAATTGTGTAATTTTGTGAATAAATTTTTGTGTGTTTTAAAATCTAATCGTCAACCTAGCTATCTTACTCCAGGTAATTTTCACTTACCGAAACAAATTACAAAGTTATGGTCTGGGGCTGCCTGCTTAAGAATGCTTTGGTGTGGTCTGGCCTAGTCCATAACAACATGCAAATGTAAAGTAAACTCTCCCTAAATCCAAACATGAACATATTCATTCACAAAGAGGACTATTCACAAATAGTCAGGTAAGGCTGACAGTTCATTAGAACTATCATGGGTGGGAAACATGGGAAAAAAGAAACAAATTCTGTGGATCAAGAGTCCAAACAGCAGGAGTATAATGAACTGACTTTTCCATAGTTTTTTTGGTTTAGAGTCATAGAGATGTGCAGCATGAAAACAGACGCTTCGGTCCAACTCAGCTGGTGATGGTGTTGCATTGTTGCTGACAATGGTGATTCTTGAATCTATAGCTGGTCAGTTGGACCTACGAATTTTCTTGAGTCAGAATGTAGAACAGTGTAGCATATGAATGGGCCCTTTGGCCCATTATGTCTGCACCTACTATGATGCCATTCTACACCAATTCCATCTTCCTGCATGTAGTAATTATCCCTATGACCCCTGCCTATTCATGTGTCTGTCTAACTGCCTCTTAAACATTACTATTCTATCTGCTTCTACCACCTCTCTTGGCAGCACATTCCACCCACCATGCTCTATGTAAAACTGTGGCTCACACATCTCCTTTAAACTTTACCCCTCTCACCTTAAACCTATGCTCACAACTATTTGACATTTCCACCCTGGGAAAAAGAATGACTATCCACCTTTCCATGCCTCTCATAATTTTATATACTTCCATCAGGTCTTCCTTCAACCTGCAATGCTGTAATAAAAACAATCCAAGTTTGTCCAACCTCTAATGGCACTTTAAAAGGAGAAAGAGTCCACAGTGACCACGTGGTCAGCAAATCCAACGAGAAAGAAACCTACACTGCTGTCTGACACAACAGTGAATCTGCACAGTTACTACCTTTCCTATTTCAGTTCAAATATGTCTGGACTTTGAAGTGCATCTAAGAAAGATTAACAAACAGCGACATTCATAACTGAGCTTGGAGAACCTGTGTGGGGGAGCTCATAGCATTGGAGCAGATAAGTGCATAGCTTTTAAGTGTAACCATGCTGTTCTTTGTAAATCTACAATAGTGAGTAGAATGGGTTGTTTTTTGATTATATGTTTCATTGAGATCTATCTCTTGATTAAATTTTAAAAATATAAAACACCAGTACTTTGTTAGTCTGGAGCAGTGTTTTTTAGAGCAGTCAGACTGTGCTATTTTCTGGGTCTGTAGATTGTTAAGGTGCAAAGATGGCCTTTAGCAGAGTGATGTGCTCTCTTCCTGGTGGATGTGGGAGATAAGGGACGGTATCCATGTTATTGGTGATTATGTCTGCACGAGGTGTTTGTTTGCAAATCCTATCAGATCGCATGGAACAGTTGGAGGGGCAGTTAGAGGTAATGAGGAATTACAGGGACTTGGGGCTGTGATAGGAAGGGAGAAAAACCATAGATCAAGTAGATGGGCTACCTCCAGGAAAGGTAAAAGGTGTAAGTAGATAGTGCAGGGATCTCCTGTGGCCTATCCCCATCTCAAACAATTATGGTGTTTTGGAAACTATAGAGGGTGATGGACATTCAGGAGAATGTAGCACAAACAGCCTAGACTGGCTCTAATGTAATGAGGGGTACTTCAGGTTCCAAGTGATTGATTGTGATAGCGGACTCTCTCGTCAGAGACACAGATAGATATTCCTGCGGCTGACAGCAAGAAATCAGAATAATGTGGTGCCTCCCTGGCATAAGGATCAAGGATATCCAGGAGAGAGTGCATATTCTCAATATTCTCAAAGGGGAGAGGGACCAGCAGGAGGTCATTGTAGACATTGGAGGTAACAACATGAAAAGAGAAAAGGATGAAGTTCTGAGGGGGAAAATAGAAAGTTAGGCAGGAATTTAAAAAGGAGGTCCTCAAGGGTAGTGATATCTGGATTACTCCCGTTACAATGAGCTAGTGAAAGTAGGAAGAGGAGGATAGAGCAGAGCTGAAAATGTGTTGCTGGAAAAGCACAGCAGAACAGGCAGCATCGAAGGAGCAGGAGAATTGACGTTTCAGGCATGAGCCCTTCTTCAGGAATGAGGAAAGTGTGTCCAGCAGGCTAAGATAAAAGGTAGGAAGGAGGGACTTGGGGGAGGGGCGCTGGAAATGCAATAGGTGGAAGGAGGTCAAGGTGAGGGTGATAGGCCGGAGTGGGGGTGGGGGCGGAGAGGTCAGGAAGAAGATTGCAGGTTAGGAAGGCGGTGCTGAGTTCAAGGGATTTGACTGAAACAAGGTGGCGGGAGGGGAAATGAGGAAACTGGAGAAATCTGAGTCCATCCCTTGTGGTTGGAGGGTTCCTAGGCGGAAGATGAGGCGTTCTTCCTCCAACCATCGTGTTGCTATGGTCTGGCGATGGAGGAGTCCAAAGACCTGCATGTCCTTGGTGGAGTGTGAGGGGGAGTTGAAGTGTTGAGCCACAGGGTGGTTGGGTTGGTTGATCCGGATGTCCCAGAGGTGTTCTCTGAAAAGTACCGCAAGTAGGCGGCCTGTCTCCCCAATATAGAGGAGGCCACATCGGGTGCAGCGGATGCAATAAATGATGTGTGTGGAGGTGCAGGTGAATTTGTGGCGGATATGGAAGGGTCCCTTGGGGCCTTGGTGGGAAGTAAGGGGGGAGGTGTGGGTGCAAGTTTTGCATTTCTTGCGGTTGCAGGGGAAGGTGCCGGGAGTGGAGGTTGGGTTGGTGGGGGGTGTGGACCTGACGAGGGAGTCACAGAGGGAGTGGTCTTTTCGGAATGCTGATTGGGGAGCGGAGGGAAATATATCCCTGGTGATGGGGTCCGTTTGGAGGTGGCGGAAATGACGGCGGATGATATGCTGTATATGGAGGTTAGTGGGGTGGTGGGTGGCACGGTGGCAATGTGGTTAGCACTGCTGCCTTACAGCACCAGAAACCCGGGTTCAATTCCCGACTCAGGCGACTGACTGTGTGGAGTTTGCACATTCTCCCCGTGTCTGCGTGGGTTTCCTCCGGGTGCTCTGGTTTCCTCCCACAGTCCAAAGATGTGCAGGTCAGGTGAATTGGCCATGCTAAATTGTCCATAGTGTTAGGTAAAAAGGGATAAATGTAGGGGTATGGGTGAGTTGCGCTTCGGCAGGTCGGTGTGGACTTGTTGGGCCGAAGAGCCTGTTTCCACACTGTAAGTAATCTAATCTAATCAAATGGACCAGTGGGGTTCTGTCCTGGTGGCGGTTGGAGGGTCGAGGCTCAAGGGCGGAGGAGCGGGAAATGGAGGAGATGCGGTGGAGGGCATTGTCGATCACGTCTGGGGGGATATTGCGGTCTTTGAAGAAGGAGGCCATCTGGGTTGTGCGGCCGACCCATTGTCTCAGCCTGCTCCTGCCCCACCAAACTCATCTCTGCCGCATCTGCTCCCAGGAGGACCAGTTCCAATACCGCACAACCCAGATGGCCTCCTTCCTCAAAGACCGCAATTTCCCCCCCTCCGTGACTCCCTCCAACCACAAAGGATGAACTCAGATTTCTTCAGTTTCCTCATTTCCCCTCCCCCCACCTTGTCTCAGTCAAATCCCTCAAACTTAGCACCGCCTTCCTAACTTGCAATCTTCTTCCTGACCTCTCCGCCCCCACCCCCCCCCTCCGGCCTATCACCCTTACCTTGACCTCCTTCCACCTATCGCATTTCCAATGCCCCTCCCCCAAGTCCCTCCTCCCTACCTTTTATCTTAGCTTGCTGGACACACTTTCTTCATTCTTGAAGAAGGGCTCATGCCTGAAACATCGATTCTCCTGCTCCTTGGATGCTGCCTGACCTGCTGCGCTTTTCCAGCAACACATTTTCAGCTTTGATCTCCAGCATCTGCAGTCCTCACTTTCACTCGAGTTCAGAGCAGAGGAATGCATGGCTGAGGAGCTGGCACAGGGGAGAAGGGTTTGCATTTTTGTATCATTAGAATCTCTTCGGGATGGAAGTGACCTGTATAAGAATGAAAGATTGCACATGAATTGGAAGGGGACTAATTTACTGGCAAGGAGATTTGCTAGAGCTGCTCAGGAGGATTTAAATTAGTAAGGTGGGTGAATGGGACCCAGGGAAATAATGAGGGAAGGGAACAGTCTGAGATTGGTACTGTTGGGAAAAGGAGCAAGTCAAAAAGTCAGGGCAGGCAGAAACAAAGTAGAGAACAAGGTAGGATTGATAAATAAGTTTGCATTTATTTCAATGCAACGGGCCTAAAGGGAAAGCAGATGAACTCAGGGCATGTTTGGGAAAATGGGGCTAGGATATCATAGCAATTACAGAGATGTGGCTCAACAATTGACAGGACTGGCAGTTTAATGTTCCAAGATACAAATGCTGTAGGAAAAATAGAAAGGATGGTAAGAGAGTAGAGGGAGTGGTGTTTTCGATGAAGGATAATATGACTCTAAAAATCTCTTTATAGCTAAAATACTCCAATCCAGGTAACATCGGGTAATTCTTGTTTGTACTGTCCAAAGCCTCCACATCCTTCCTATAATGTGACGACCAGAACTGTGATTGATACTCCAAATTTGGCCTGAGTCTTATACAATTGCAACAGGACTTGTCAACTTTTGTACTCAACGCTCTTATCAATGATGGCAAGCATGCCGTATGCATTGTTTACCACTTTATCCATTTGTGATGCCAGTTTCGAAGACCTATGGATTTGGAACCCAAGATCCCTCTATATGTCAATGTTCCAAAGGGTCCTGCCATTTACTGTATACTTTCCTCTTGCATTTGACCTTCCAAACTACATGACACTTTCCAATTAACCCCCATCTGCCATTTTTTCACCCAACTTTCCAACTTTCTATATCCTGCTATATCCATGTGACAACCTTCCTCACTATCCACAACTCTACAAGATGATTAGGGGGTTAGATAGGGTTGACAGTGAGAACCTTTTTCCACGTATGGAGTCAGCTATTACAAGGGGGCATAGCTTTAAATTAAGGGGGGGTAGATATAGGACTGATGTTAGGGGTAGGTTCTTCACTCAGCGAGTCGTAAGTTCATGGAATGCCCTGCCAGTAGCAGTAGTGGACTCTCCCTCTTTATGGGTATTTAAGCGGGCATTGGATAGGTATATGGAGGATAGTGGGTTAGTGTAGGTTAGGTGGGCTTTGATCGGCGCAACATCGAGGGCCGAAGGGCCTGTACTGCGCTGTATTCTTCTATGTTCTATGTTCTAACTCGACTAACCTTTTAATCTGACCACTTACATTTTCATGAGCTTCTGAGACTGATCCTTGCAGAACATCAAGATCACAGATGTCCAGTCAGAAAAACATCCCTCCACAACTACCCTTGTCTTCTATGGCTAATTTTGTATTCAATTTACCAATTCACCCTGGGTCTCATGTGACCAAATCTTCTGGACCAACTTACCACCAGAGATCATGTTAAGTGCTTTAGTAAAGTCCATACAGACAACATCCACCACCCTGCACACATCAATCAACTTAGTCTCTTCCTCCAAAAACTCAATCAAATATGTGAGACAAAACCTCCTGGCACAAAATTGTGCTGACTATTCCTTACAAGTCCATTCTTTTCCAAATCCTGTCATGACATGAGTGAATCCTACCCCTAAGAATCGTCCCTAATAACTTTCATGCTACTGATGTCTGTAATTTCCCTGATTACCTCTGTTACCCTTCTTAAACAAAGGAAAAAAGCTGGCTACTCTGCACTTATCTGCAACCTGGCCTGTAGCTAAAGAAGATCCAGAAATATCTGTCAAGGCCCCAATAATCCTCTTGCTTGGCTCCTTCTGCATCATGGTCAATTCCATCAGGCCTCTTGACTTACCCACCTTCATGTTTCTAAACATATCCAACACCTCCTTCTTCTTTACATCAACATGCCCTCCAACATCAACAACCCCATCACTAACCTTACCATCATCCATGTCCTTTTCCCTGGTGAAAACTGATGTGAAGCATTCATTAAGGACCTTGATCATAGAAGATCATAGAATCCCTACAGTGTGGAAACAGGCCCTTTGGCCAACAAGTCCACACCGACCCTCCATAGAGCATCCCACCCAGACCCATTCCTCTACCCTATTATACCACATTTACCCTGGCTAAGGCATCTAACCTACATATCACTGAACATCATGGAAAATTTAGCTAGGCCAATTCACCTGACCTGCACATCTTTGGACAATGGGAGGAAATTGGAGCACCCAAACAAAACCCATGCAGACATGGGGAGAATGTGCAAACTCCACACAGGCAGTCACTCGAGGCTGGAATCAAACCCGGGTCCCTGGAGCTGTAAGGCAGTAGTGCTAACCACTGAGCCACCATACCGCCCCAACCTCACCCACTTCATCTGGTTCCATGCATAAATTCCCCTCTTTGATTGTGAGTAGACTTATTCTTTCCCTGGCTACCCTCTTGCTCATAAACTACATATAAAATGCCTTGGGATTCTCCCTAATTTTACTTGCCAAGGACATTTCATGGTCCCGATTAGCCCTCCAAACTTCTTTTTCTTCTTTTCAAAGATTTTGAGTGCTGTTTTTTGTTCACTGATAGCGAGCGAGAGAGAGAGAGAGACCTGTCTTGTTTGAATACTTTTTTGGGGGTCTAAATGCATTTGCCTTTCTCTCAGTGCCATGACAAACTGCAACTTAACTATTAAAGCTGTTATATCAGCATTTCTCACAAAAGTATGAAATCCAGTTTTTCCAAACATTACATGACCTTGTGTAACCAATAACTGAACAATACAATATATTAATTTATGCTCATATCCATGTGATTTAGTTGGCCTTGTAAACATGGATTCATTTCACTTACTCACACATAGAAAACAGTTCACTGTTACCATTACATTGACTGAGGTAAACTCTTTTTTTCTCATGATTTGGAGATGCCAGTGTTGGACTGGGGTGTACAAAGTGGGTCTTTGTCTGTCGCCATTGCACTACACACACACACACACAGATATTCCTACACACACACACACTCTCACATACACACGGACACAGGTGCACACAGACACTCACACACACCCTTATAGATACACACACTCCCACACTCACACATGCACCCCCTCACAGACTTAAGACACTCTGCACTCACTACACACACACACACACTCTGCACTCACTACACACACACACACACACTTTCTCACACTCACAACCCCCACCCCAGACAGACACACACACACACAGACAAAGACCCACATGCACACATATATTTTGTGTGGTGAATTTGTACTTGCAGAGTTACATTGCACTTTGCTCAAAAACTGCATGCATTCATTTCGAACTCTGAGCTCAAAAACTGCATGAATTTATGTAAAACTCTGTTATCTCACTTTTTAGATTAGAATCAATCTAAACATCAGAACACATGGGGCTAACACCTTCAACATATTGTCTAGCTATCACCATTGTTAACAGCTAACCCGAGAATGCAACTTTAAAAAAAAGGGTTTTGTGATTTACACATGAAAGAAGTGAAACGATCACTGTATTCTAACAGATGAAAGGCTTAACAGACAATCAATTTTTCAGTGTATAATTTCAGTTACATCACACTGCAAATTTTTGCTATAAATTCTGTGTTATGATCGAGTCCTCCACAATCACCTGATGAAGGAGCGTCGCTCCGAAAGCTAGTGTGCTTCCAATTAAACCTGTTGGACTATAACCTGGTGTTGTGTGATTTTTATCTTTTTTTCTCATTTTACAGAATGGCACAAAGCCAAGGCGTATCATGACTGAAAACAAGAAAGCAGTGTTCTCAAAAAATTCTTAATTTAACCTTACTCTCATTCATAGCCAAATGCTTAAATCTGCTTATGGCATTTAAAATTTGATTGCTAGGTTATGCTGCACTTCCCTTGCACTGGGCTCCCCCATTACAAATATCAACAGGTCCTTCACCTCATGGTTCATCCACCGCTGACTAATCTTGAACGGACCTCCCCATAACATTGTCCCTCCATATCTGGTTATAGCTTAGTTAATCTTTTCTGGACCGTCTCCAATGCTAGTACATCTTTACTTAGATAAGGGGACCAAAACTGTTCATGGTTTTCCAGTTGTGATCTGACTACTGCCGTGTATAGTTTTAGCAAGACTTCCCTATTTTTATACTCCAGCCCCTATTACCCCTAATTCAATGAACAAGGACTCTCAAAACCTAATTTTGTCCATTACTTTCTCAAACAACATAAAGAAAGCCTCAACATCGTTTTTGACAATTTTTGATAATGCCTGTCAAAAACCATTTAATTACTGGACATTAGGTTATGGGTAGGATATTCCCTATTAGAGTCTACACTGGAACTGGGCTATTTTTATGCTGGTATTCTTATCTCTCTCCTGAAGTGCCCATTTTCTCACTTTCTATTCAAGCTTGAAATCTTTTCAACTTTTTCTCTGTCATTTTCAATTCTATTGCTGTTCGGAATTCTATTTCCTTATATTCAATTTATTTTTTTGGCTTTCAAGCTGCTTTAATTTGTTTCTCCTGCTCAAATTGCTTTAACTGTAACTCAGCCTGACCTGACTCTGATGCCTTACTGCTTGTAGTACTCGGTCTCTCTTGTCAATATTTTCTCATCAATTTGTTCGGAGATGTTATTACACACCACAGGTGCCAGTCAGACTTGAACCTGGCTCTCCTGACTCAGATGTTGGAGAAACTTTGATTGTTTTCACTATTGTGTCAAAGGCTGAGTGGTGACCTGATAAAAATATATAAAATTATGAGGGACACGATGGATAGTCAGGATCTCTTCTGGGTAGAAATGTCAAATATTAGGGATTTGATTTAAGGTGAGAAGAGGAAAGTTTAACACACCTGCATAGAAAGGCTTTTACACAAAAAGAAATAGGTGCCTGGAATGCACTGCTGGGAGAGATGCTAGAAGCTAGAAGCAGTTACAATAGAAAAATTGAGAAAGCATTTAAATAGACAGCCTGCACATCATTCCTCGGAGATGCCGGTGTTGGACTGGGGTGTACAAAGTTAAAAGTCACACAACACCAGGTTATAGTCCAACAGGTTTAATTGGAAGCACACTAGCTTTCAGAGCGATGCTCCTTCATCAGATCATTCCTTTAGTGTGTGACCAGAGCTGTGCTATGTTCTCCAAATATGGCCTTATATAGTTGCAACATGACTTGCTAACATTTATATTCAATGCCCCAACCTTATCCACTTATGTTGCCACTTTCGGGGAGTTATGATTTGCAACCCAATATCCCTCTGTGTATCAATGTTCCTCAGATTCTAGCCATTTATAGTATACTTTCCCCTTGCATTTGACCTTCCAAAATACACCATCTCACACTTGTCTGGATTAAACTCCATCTGCCATTTCTCCACCCAACTTTCCAGCTGATCTACATCCTGCTGCATCCTGTGATATCCTTCTTCATTATCCATGTCTCCACCAAGCTTTCTAATCAGACCACCTATATTTTAATCTCAATCGTTTGTATAGATTATAAATAATGGATGTCCCAGCACTGATCCATGTGAAACAGACCTCCAAAGAGAAAAAGAACATCCCTCTAACACTAATCTCTGTCTTCTATGACAATTTTGCATCCAACTCTCCATGTAATTTGATCTTCTGGATCGAAACAATGGGTTATATGTGATTTGATCTTGGACTAATAACACTATTAATTTTAACAAGAACAATAAAAGAAAATTTACTGTTCTTAAACTTTACTCCTGTTAAAAATTTCCAGACATTTATTAGTCCAAGATCAAATCACATATAACCCATTGTTTCGATCCAGAAGATCAAATTACATGGAGAGTTGGATGCAAAATTGGATACAAACACACAAAGGAAAAATATAATCAAAAACACAGTTATTATGAATCAGAGGAGAAGAAAGTATACAGGAGCTATGTGTCATCAGTCCAAGTCCCAAAACTGGATGGGTTGGTTTCACAATCCTTTTGATTCCTTGATGAAGTTGCAATGGCATCTGCACGAGGATGTTTAACCTATAGTTCGCTGGTTACTTTGTTGTACACAGGGTGTTTCTGATTGCCTTTGGGTCTTCATATTATTTCTTTCAGCATCATCAAAATTTAGTTTTTCGGCTCATTTTACAGGATAGGGAAGATAAACTTCAAGGCCAACTTCTAGAGGTCTCCTTACTTCTCTCTGTTTCATTTCCCTCACAGAGTCTGTATTAAGCAGAAGCCTGATCAATCAGAAGGCTGTTACTATGCTAAGCTCTCCTGATCCCACAACAGATGATGCCGGATTACCTGGACTCAGTGCCCCAAAAAATAACATTGCCTCATATGCATCAATTGGCTTCCTATGGTTTCCCAAAGCTGTAAAAACTCCTAAGACATTCTCCCCCTTGTAAAGCATTGTCCGTTTTCCTTATTTTCAGTCCATAGTCCAAAAATAAAAAAGAGGCTTAGCCTCTACCTTTTCAGTATATGGAAGGTTAGACATTTAGAGCTAATTAGGGCAGGGAAATGGAGCCAATTGTTTACCCAATTTTAAAGCTAACGAAGGCAGAGTGGCCCAATTGGCTTCCTTCTCTACTGCATCACTCTGATTCTGCATGATTTAGCATCACTTAGCAACTTTTTCAATAGCAGTTAGCAAGGGCTTTTCTCTTTAATATTGCACATTGAAAAAGCAAGAAATGTACTGGCAAGAATTAGGTAGCTAAGCTGGAAATAAGAAGAAATCCTTGCAGACCTACTAACGGTAAATGAATACATGACCTTTAAGGTAACATATATTAGAAATTTGAAGGTGATGAGTGGATAGTTTACAACCGGTAATGATACACTGCAAGTTACATTATGGAAGAGAGAACCTCATTCATCTTCCTGATTGGCAATAATACAATAGTCATATGCATGAATTCTCTGCACACAGCAAAATCCCAACATTAAAACAATTACTTAGAACATAGAACATAAAACAATGCAGCACAGAACAGTTCCTTCGGTCCTTGATGTTGCGCCAACCTGTGAACTAATCTAATCCCATCCCCCTACACTATCCCATCATCACCCATGTGTTTATCTATGGATTGTTTAAATCTCCCTAATGTGGCTGAATTAATTACATTGGCAGGCAGGGCATTCCACACCCTTACCACTCTCTGAGTAAAGAACTTGCCTCTGACATCTGCCTTAAACCTATCACCCCTCAATTCATAGCTATGCCTCCTCGTACAAGCTGACGTCATCATCCTATGAAAACAACATTCACTGTCTACCCTATCTAATCATCTGAACATCTTGTATGTATGTCTCTATCAAATATCCTCTGAGCCTTCTTCTTTCCAATAAGAACAGACCCAAGTCACTCAGCCTTTCCTCATAAGACCTTCCCTCCAGACCAGGCAACATCCTCTGCATCTTTTCCAATGCTTCCACATCCTTCTTGTAATGGGGCGACCAGAACTTTACACAATATTCCAAGTGCGGCCGCACTAGCGTTTTGTATAGTTGCAACATGACATAACAGCTCTGGAACGCAATCCCTCTACCAATAAAACCTAACACACCATCTGCCTTCTTAACAACACTACTAACCTGGGTCGCAACTCTCAGGGATCTATGCACATTGACTCCAAGATCTCTCTGCGCATCCACACTATCAGGAATCTTCCCATTGACCCAGTATTCTGCCTTCCTGTTATTCTTCTCAAAGTTAATCGTCTCACATTTACTTGCATTGGACTCCATTTGCCACCTCTCAGCCCAAATCTGCAGTTTATCCATGTCCCCCTGCAACCTGCAATATTCTTCCACACTGTCCATTACTCCACCAACTTTAGTGTCATCTGCAGACTTACTAACCCATCCACCTATGCCTGTGTCTAAGTCATTTGTAAAAATGACAATTAGCAGTGGTCCCAAATCAGATCTTTGTGGCATGCCACTAGCAACTGGACTCCAGGCTGAATATTTTCCATCAACCACCACACACTCTCTTCTTACAGAAAGCCAGTTTCTAATCCAAATTGCTAAATCACCCTCAATCCCATTCCTCTGCACTTTCTCCAACAGCCTACCATGTGGAACCTTATCAAAGGCTTTACTGAAGTCCATGTACACCAAGTCAACTGCCCTACCCTCATCCACATTTGGTCACCTTCTCAACAAACTCAATGAGGTTTGTGAGGCACGACCTACCCTTGACGAAACCATGTTGATTATCTCTAATCAAATTGTTATTTGATAGGTGCTTATAAATCCTATCTCTTATAATCCGTTCCAAAACTTTTCCTACAACAGATGTAAGGCCCACTGATCTATAATTACCTGGGTCATCTCTACTGCCCTTCTTCAACAAGGGCACAACATTTGCAATCCTCCAGTCCTCTGGTACGAAACCTGTAGACAATGACGACTCAAAGATCAAAGCCAAAGGCTCTGTTATCTCCTCCCTAGCTTCACAGAGAATCCTCAGATAAATCCCATCCGGCCCTGGGGACTTGTCTACTTTAACTCCTTCTAGAATTGATAACACCTCTTCCTTACTAACATCAATCCTTTGTAGTATAATATCTCGTATCACATTCTTCTCCTCTACAACATTCTCCTTTTCCTGAGTGAAAACCAATGAGAAATATTTCTTTAGCACCTCTCTGATCTCCACAGGGTGCACACACAGCTTCCCACTTCTGTCTTTGACTGACCCTATTCCTACCCTAGTCATCCTCACATACCTTTATTCTACCTGCTTATGTGCTCTCTTGCTCTTCTTAACTCTCTCTTTAAGTCCTTCCTAGTTAATCTATAACTCTCCATCGCCTCATCTGAACCATCTCATCTTACCGTCACATAAGCCTCCTTCTTCCGCTTAACAAGAAATGCAATTTCTGTAGTAAACCATGGTCTCCTTACCTTATCACTTCCTCCCTGCCTGACAGGGACATACCTATCAAGGACACACAATATCTGTTCTTTAAACCAGCTCCACATTTCCGTTGTCCCCATCCCCGGCATTTTGCTACCCATTACTATGCATCCTAAATCTTGCTTAATCGCATTATAATTGCACTTACCCCATGTGGCATGTACCTATCCCTTTCCATCACTAAACTAAATGTAACTGAATTATGGTCACTCTCTCCAAAGTGCTCACCTACCATTAAACCTGGCCTGATTCATTAGCAAGCACCAGATACAGTGTGGCCTCCTCTGTTGTCGGTCCTTCGACATACTGTCAGGAAACCCTCCTGCACACATTGGACAAAAACTGATCCATCTGATGTACTAGAGTTATCGCATTTCCAATCAATGCTGGGGAAGTTAAAGCCCCCCATAATGACCAACCTGTTCCTTTCATTCCTACCCAGAATCGTTTTACCGATCCTGTCCTCCACATCCCTGGAATTTTTGCAGAGGCCTATAATAAACTCCCAGCAGTGTTACCTCTCCTCTCCTGCTTCTAATCTCAGCCCATACTATCTCAGTAGATGAGTCCTTATCAAAAATTCTTTCAGCCACCGTTATACTATCCTTGACTAACAAGGCCTCACCTCCCCGTCTTTTACCACCTTCCCTGTTCTTTATGAAAGATCAAACCCTGGAACCTGCAACATCCATTCCTGACCCTGCTCTATCGATGTTTCCACAATGGCCACAACATCAAAGTCCCAGGTACCTATCCATGCTGCAAGCTCATCTACCTTATGTTGGATACTTCTGGTGTTGAAGTAGACACACGTCAAACCAGGTAAAACAATGACTGCAGATGCTGGAAACCAGATTCTGGATTAGTGGTGCTGGAAGAGCACAGCAGTTCAGGCAGCATCCAAGTAGCTTCGAAATCGACGTTTCGGGCAAAAATTCATGTCAAACCAGCTTGCTGTCTGCCAGCACACTCCTGTGATCATGAAATCCTGTCCCAGTCCTCCATACTCTCATCCTCCTGTACACTGCAACTACACTTCAGGTTCCCATTCCCCTGCTGAGCTCGTTTAAACCCATCTGAATAGCACCAGCAAATTTCTCACCCAGGATATTAGTATCCTTATGGTTCAAGTGAAGACTGTCCTGTTTATAGAGTTCCCACCTTCCCCAGAATAAGCCCCAATTATCCATGTACCTGAAACCCTCCCTCCTGCACCATCCCTGCAGCCACGTTCTCAGCTGATATCTCTCCCTAATCCTTGCCTTGCTATCACGTGGCACTGATAACAAAGCAGTGATAGCAACTCTGTTTGTTTGGCTCTCAACTTCCACTTTATTAGATTAGATTAGATTACTTAGTGTGGAAACAGACCCTTCGGCCCAACAAGTCCACACCGACCCTCCGAAGAGCAACCCACCCAGACCTATTCCCCTACATTTACCCCTTCACCTAACACAACAGGCAATTTAGCATGGCCAATTCACCTAACCTGCACATCTTTGGATTGTGGGAGGAAATCGGAGTACCCGGTGGAAACCCACGCAGACACAGGGAGAATGTGCAAACTCCACACAGACAGTTGCCCAAGGCTGGAATTGAACCCGGGTCCCTGGTGCTGTGAGGCAATAGTGCTAACCATTGTGCAACCTTATCTCCCTGAGATCCTGCCTTACATCCCTATCCCTCTTTCTATCTATGTCGTTGGTACCTACGTGGACCACCTACATAGTCATCCTCTCCCTTCAGGACTCCAAAGACGTGATCCAAGACATCATGGACCCTGGCACCTGGGAGGCTACACATCAACCGTGAGTCTCGTTTGTTCCCAATAAGCCTTCTATCTGATCCTCTAACTATTGAGTCCCCAATGACTAACACTCTCCTCCTTTCCCTCCTTCCCTTCTGTGCAACAGGGACAGGCTCTGTGCCAGAGACCTGCACCCCACTGTATACCCCTGGTAAGTCATCCCCCCAACAGTATCCAAAACGGTATACTTGTTTTTCAGGGGACTGACTGTTTTTCCCCCTTTGAACAGTTACCCAGCTTTCTTCATGCCTAGGAGTAACTGCTTCCCTGTATCGCTTATCTATCACAGCCTCCCAAATGATCGCGGTTTTGGAGGAGCAAGATTTAGGTGCACTTTCTGCAGATGTACTTGAACTGGACACTAATGGCATCCCTCATCTCAAACATCATGCAGGAGGAACATTCCAATCCCTGCACTGCCATCCCTGCTAGTCCCTTATCAGGATGTAAAAAAGTAGAAGCTTACCTGATATGTCCCTGGTGTTTAAGGTTAGAAGAGGTGGTTGGGTGGGGAGCCCTACAAAGGTAGGGTCTCGTGTTTGAAAACACTCACTCATATCGCTGGAGGGAAATAAAAAAGTCCCTCCTTTCCCAGAAACCCCTGCTCTCTGATCTCAGATGAAGAGACTCAAATTAGTGACCCACTGCTCCCGACAGGCCCATGGTCCAAGCTCCAAGCTTTTCACAAGAAAACACAGTTTGGGCAATTCAGTGACTCAGAGCACTATCACTCAGTTTTTAACCTCGTTGATTTTTACCTCTATCGAATCAATCCCATTATGACCTGTTTCCAATCTGAACTGTCTTGGCAGAGCGATGCCAAGAAAACATTTCAACCACTTGTTTTTTTTTATTGGCAGAGAAAAGATGAAAGAATCACAGCAACTCAGCACATTGGGTTTTCTAGAAAATGTTACAGTAAATTTTAGCAGAGTCAGCTTTATGTCAAGATTAGAATGGTTCTGGAAAAACACAGCAGGTCAGGCAGCATCCGAGGAGCAGGAAAACCGATGTTTCGGGAAAAAGCCTTCATCAGGAATGAGGCAGGGAGCTTCCAGGGGGGAGAGATGAATGGGAGGGAGGTGGGGCTGGGGAGAAGGTAGCTAAGAGTGCAATAGATGGATGGAGATGGGGATGAAGGTGATAGGTCAGAGAGGAGGGTGGAGCTGTTAGGTGGGAAGGAAGATTGGCAGGTAGGACAGGTCATGAGGATGGTGCTGAGCTGGAAGGTTGGAACTGGGGTAAGGTGGGGGGGAAGGGAAATGAGGAAACTGGTGAAGTCCACATTGATGCCCTGGGATTGATGTGTGAGCCAGCGGTCTGAGAAGGCTGGTGGACAGTCCAGCCTCTGACCTATCACCTCGATCCACCTATTGCACTCTTATCTACCTTCTCCCCAGCCCCACCCCCCGCCCATTTATTCCTCCACCCTGGAGGCTCCCTGCCTTATTCCTGATGAAGGGCTTTTGCCCGAAACGTTGATTTTCCTGCTTCTCAGATGCTGCCTGACCTGCTGTGCTTTTCCAGCACCACTCTAATCTTGACTGATCTCCAGCATCTGCAGTCTTCACTTTTTGCCTGGAGTCAGCTTTATACCCAACACTGCAACATCATTGTTTGAAGAATTGTGTTCATTTACAGAGAGACTTTCAGAACTTTCAGTACACCCTTGATGTTTGTTGTTAAACTAACAAGAGTACAAATGGCAGACTAAAGTATCCAAGGCCACATTCATTAGGAGTCAAGTCATTGACATTTTAAAAGTAGAGCCAATTATTTGGACAAATCCATGATCCAGACTGCAGATCTGAAATATCACTTAATATAAATTAATGTCAATGTGGTTAAAAGAGCAAGTTACGTCAGTCACAAAAAGTGACTTCTCAATAAGGGTATTGAAGTTCTGCTAGAATTGCCCAGACTAAACCAAATTCTGTAATGCTGTACAAGAAAATACTTTGACCAGCTGAGTGGCTCAGTTAAAAGGTTAGACATTCACTGTAGCAAAAGGCAGTGTGCAAAATAGAACATAGAACATAGAAAAATACAGCGCAGTACAGGCCCTTCAGCCCTCGATGTTGCACCGACCGAAGCCTACCTAACCTACACTAGCCCAATAACCTCCATATGCTTGTCCAATGCACACTTAAATGACCATAAAGAGGGAGAGTCCACCACTGCTACTGGCAGGGCATTCCATGAACTCACAACCCGCTGAGTAAAAAATCTACCCCTAACATCTGTCCTATACCTACCACCCCTTAATTGAAAGCTGTGTCCCCTAGTAACAGCTGACTTCATTAGCGGAAAAAGGTTCTCACTGTCAACCCTATCTAAACCCCTAATCATCTTGTACACCTCTATCAAATCTCCCCTAAACCTTCTTTTCTCCAATGAGAAAAGCCCCAAGTGCCTCAGCCTTTCCTCATACGATCTTCCTACCATGCCAGGCAACATCCTGGTAAACCTCCTCTGCACTCCTTCCAATGCCTCCACATCCTTCCTATAATATGGCGACCAAAACTGCACACAATACTCCAGATGAGGCCGCACCAGAGTCTTATACAAAATCTCGCCAACAAGCTTAATAATGCCACTGTGATTTAAAATAATGGGCTGCATTTTCCAAGGAGTGGAAATCTCACGCAGAGGAAGGATTCCCATTAGAATCTTCATTTCTTGAGCAAATCCTTCAAAATCTGCAATGATGGGGATTCCATAGAATCGTAATGTGAAACTCCCATCTGTGCTCAAATATCAACTCTCTGGCCTTTGAAAAATCCAGGTCAACATTACCGGCTATTTTCAATCATTACAATACTTGCAGTGATAGTGAGTGACAAATATTTGATTTATGTTCCTTGTGTGGATTCTGACTTCACTGTTTTACATTGTCATTCACTAGCAGTGGCTCCCAAATAGATTATGGCATTTTGAAAATAAAGCTCATGTATTATCTTTTTCATTCTTTTTACAACTTAAGAGATTTGAGAGCTATGGTTTTAATAGAAATCTGTGCCGTCAAGAATATATAGTACAGCTGAAGGAAACAATTTTATGTATAGTCTCTTTCTTCCATAGAAAGCTGTTGTCACCCCACAAATTATCCAATCGTTCTTTGGCTAAATTCAGTTTCTTGTTTCCACTATTAGATCTGGAAGACAATTCCAGGTTTTTGTAACTCTTTATGTGAACAAGTATCTTTTGCCTTTGTGCCTGCGCTAGATTATTTCCAAAATTGTGTCTATACCTCCTTGCTGTATGACTGGGTTTAACTGTCTTTTCAACAATATGTTAGATCAAGGAACTGTGTCCCTCCTCAGGTATAAAAGATCCACAATACAATTCAAAGACGAAAAGGGGAGTTCCTTCTAGTGGCCAATATTTATCCCTCTCTCTACTTAAAACAAATGTTTATTTGGTCTGTAACAAAATGTAGTTTGTGGGATGTTAATGTGTGCAAATTATCTGCCACATGACCAGCATTTTAAGTGCAAAAGTGCTTCAGTGGTTGTAAAATGCTTTGGAAATTTTTGAGGTCATACAAGACTCTATATAAATGCAAATCTAATGCTAACAAAATAATGGTGTCAACATGAAGTACGATTCCCAATTGAACTTTATTGTTCCTCATGGTATCATATTCATCCATTAGCTTCCCTGTCATTCACCGCTTTACAGTAGTAAAGCAAGAGCATCTATTCTCTCAACTCAGTTCCCTGGCACACACCATTACCCTCGTGTCCTTTCTGTGTATCACTTAATGGACTTGGATGTTTCACTGATGCCTGAGCAAGCAGAACTCAATATAGTACTTAAATTGCAACCAGGCTAAAGCATTATAAGGTTTCAGCATAAGTTCCTGAGATGAATTTGGGAATATAGTTCCTTGCTTTATTGATTACTGCTCTGCAATGACTAAACATTAGTTCAGGTTGGATAGGAAGCTGCTGTTCCCCTTAGTTGAAAGGTCAATAATGAGGGCCCGTAATTTTAAGGTCAAGTTCAAGAGGTTTAGAGTAGATTTGAATAAAACTGTTTTCAACAAGAGAGTAGTGGGAATCTGGAATACATGGCCTGGAAGGATAGTAGAGACAGAAAATCTCACAACTTTTAATAGGTACATGGATGAGCACTTGAAATGTTATAACATTCGAGGATATGGGTCAATTGCTAGAAAGTGAAATTAGCGTAATTAGGTTGGCACGGACACAATGGGCCGAAGGGTCTGTTTTGTGCTGTATGACTCTGTGACTCTGTGACATGTGAACAATCTATTGGACCATCTATGTGAGTTTGTTTTATAGTATTCTTGGTATGCTCCTAAAGAATATTTACAAATTCTGCTGACAGAAGAAAAATATTAACTTTATTTAAAGAACATCTCATCATGGTTTCATCTTTCTACAAGTTTGCATCACTTCCTGTGATGATGTATATTGTGTGTCATTGATATATCACACAATCAGATTTAGGTCCTTATTCTAAAGGTTTGACATAATTCCTTGAGAGTTATCCAATTGTTTTTCCTAGTTAGTAACACTCTCCACATATCTATTCCAAGTTACAATCACAAATTTTGTCTAGGCTCCTCCATATGCCATGGCTGTTTTATCAGCTTTAGCTACCAAACAAGGGGATTAGTGTCATCTGTAAAGTTATCAAACTCTGTTCTGCATTCTGCTTTTGATTGGAGAAATTAGGTACATCAGTATAATCTCATGGGACACCTCTGCACAGTCTTTACAATTGATGGTTTAGTCTGGCAAGTAAAGGCAAGATTAATGATTAGTTTATGCTACTTCTCACTTGTAATACAGTCATTAATTGTATTCTGAAGCCACTGTGACTTGTAGGATTCAACTGCATATTTGCAAAATTTTTGTTCAAAAAGTCCTTAGGAGAAAATTTGCACATCTGTTGGTATTTGAGTACCATGTTGGTAATCATGAGCTTTGTGCTTTTTCAAATTACATGTTTTATGTGCAATTTCAAGCAGTCAGTGGATGATCAATTACTAAAATTAATGAAATCCAACACATTGGCATCAAGATAGTTTGTCAAATTCATGTTAACTTCACATGATTTTATAGTTCCAAAATTAAAGTTGATCAGAGATGTTTAAACTTCTCAAGTCATTGGGCTAAATCTTACTCTTTGTTTTGGCTGTGCGAGTTGCATTTGAGTATTTTGGAGGGCTTGTCATTGCAAGCCCTAATGTATTTTCTCACCATATCTTATCAAACTTGCCTCATTAAGAAATGTTTCACCTGCATGGCATCCCAATGTCTAATTCCAGCCCCAATTATCACACACTGTTCCTGGAAAAACTCACCTCGGCTGAGATATCCCAGTACTAAGCAGCGTCCCTTGGAGGTCCTGCCTGGAAGGGTAGTGCACAGGGACAACATCCTCTTCCCCTAGGACCAGCAGAGGACGCCACAACCCCAGACCATGCCAGGCTCACCCAAGGCTTTCAACCAAGTTTTTAACCCAGTTTCAGCCATCCGAGGAATGCATTTTAGGAAAAAGGTCAATGATGTTCTCCAGTGTAAGTGTCAGCATCTTCTCTCCAATAGCTCACACTCACTCCATCTCTGCTGCTGTACATACCTCCCACTAAGATTCATGCTGTATGGCTCTCACTTGCTATCAGCCACACCAACCCCTTGACCACTAACCGTGCATGCCCTCCGCGTTGCCTACTCACTCACTTGGGATAAGTTCCCCCAAAAGTATCAAAAGTAATATCACACATAATACTGAGCTCTTGCTCAGTGTAGGAGGAAAACAGCTCATAATCTGGCAAAGAGAATCAAAACAGGTGGTGGGCTGGCCAACAAATGGCTCTTCATCCCTGTATGGACAGCATCCTGACTCTGACCACCCCAAGTAGCTGACCGTGTCCAATTTCCTGGTCTGTATTGAATGTTGCACTTGACTTACTGGACCTCCTGAATGAAGGCTATGCTCTTTGATGTGACTGAGGCCAATTGACAACCGCAGCAAGTTTCCTTCCTTTGTGTCTGCGCTAAAAGGCAAGGCATGATATAAGTCAAACAAGCCTTGAATCTCTGGCTGAAAGGGCAAGGCATAGAATGGCAACACCAGGATGCTTGCAATGAATGCTATGAGCACCTAGGTAGGCTCAAGGTGAGCACTGTGACATTGAGTGAAGAGCCCAGAGATGCAGTCTGGCCTAACCTGTTAGCTGTGTGTGTGCCTCTGAGTGCACAGCATCACTGCAGCAGAATGACAAAGAAAGTTGCTGATACAGCCCAAGGTACAGCATTAAAGTGTAAAGGGGCACTGCAAATGGATCAGAGATATGCAGGAGAGTTCTTAGAGGATGGCGCACATCAGGTGCCAATGTCCATGAACACAATTTGCATGGGGCAAGTGTCCATGGAGTGTGCCCAGAGATGTTGGAACCAGGTGTCCAAAATGGAGATCATTTAGAACAAGCCAAGAGCTGAATTCATTAGGTACCTGCTCTGGTTTCCATGCTGTGTTTCATGTTTAGTGTGTTTTGTAATGTAGGAAGTTAAACATTGTTGAGAAGAGTTAGACCATTAACGAGGTGCTTGAAAATCAATAATACCCCTTCTTTGGCAATTCACCAATGAGAAATAAACCATGTCACTTGTAAAAAGCAAAAAAGGTGGAGTGAGACGCTTCCAACATTGAGATAGACCTCACCAGACTTCTCATCTGATTCTGCCACAAATCTTGCCACAGCCAATATCCTTCGAATCCTGTAAAACTTCACCCATCTTTTCAATTTGGGGCAAGCAACAGTAAAATCAAGTAATCAGTTTCAGGCAAGTATTAAGAACTACCAGAAAGAAGATGGTTCTGAATTAGACAGAGCTATTTATAATAAGCACTAATTCTGATGTGTTCTTTCCTTCTTAAGTACCTTCAGATGCTTTTGGATTAATTTCAAATGGACAGGCGATCATTCTATATTGATTGTTCAAAGAAATATCTAGCAGCAAATCTAGAATAAGGGAAGTAAATTGACAGCTTTGATGCTATTTACCATTTAGAAATTATTTTTGGAGTCAGTAAATAAATAAAAATACAAAAACAAACTATCAAAGTAAAATTAATATCAAACGTAATAGGCATAAAGCTGAAAAATCTAGCATATAAACCGTAGTGCAAGAAATGCATTTCTGGATCATTATTTAATATTGGAAATGCACTGTTCCTCATTCCTGATGAAGAGATTATGCTTGAGGCATTGACTCTCCTGCGCCTTGGATGCTGCCTGACTAGCTGTACTTTTTCAGCATCACACTCTTCAACAATACATTGTCCAGTAAGCAGGGTTGAGAGTGTGGTGCTGGAAAAGCATCCGAGGAGCAGGAGAATCAACATTTCGGGGAAAAGTCTTTCCTCAGGAATAAATCTGTGAGCCAAAGGGGTGGAGAGATAAATGGGTGGGGGGAGGCGGGTGGCGGAGGGGTGCTGGGGGGAAGATAGCTGAGAGTGCGATAGGTAGATGAAGGTGGGGATAATGGTGATAGGTTTGAGAGGAGGGTGGAGTGGATAGGTGGGAAGGAAGATGGACAGATAGGACAGGCCATGAGGGTGGTGCCAAGTTGGAAGGTTGGATCTGGGATAAGGTGGAGGGAGAGGAAATGAGGAAACTGGTGAAATCCATGTTGATGCTGTGTGGTTGGAGGGTCCCAAGTTGGAAGATGAGACATTCTTCCTCCAGGCGTTGGGTGGTTAGGGTTTGGTGATGGAGGAGGCCCAGGAGCTGCATGCCCTTGGCGGAGTGGAAGGGAGAGTTGAAGTGTTCAGCTACAGGTTAGTGGGGTTGGTTGGTGTGGGTGTCCTGGAGATGTTCTCTGAAGCGTTCTGCAAGTAGGTATTTTGTCTCCCCAATGTAGAGGAGACTGCGTCGGGAGCGACTGATGCAGTAAATACCATGTGTGGAAGTGTAGGTAAAACTCTGACAGATGAGGAAGGCTCCTTTGGAGCCTTGGACAGAGGTGAGGGGAGAGGTGTGGGTGCAGGTTTTGCAATTCGTGTGGTGGCAGAGGAAGGTGCCAGGAGGGGAGGGTGGTTGGTGGGGGGCGTGGACCTGACAAGAGAGTTGTGGAAGGAATAGTCTTTACGGAATGCAGATAGGAGTGTGGAGGGAAATACAACTCTGGAATGAGGTCCATTTGTAGGTGGCAGAAATGGCGAAGAATGATGCAATGTATACAGAGGTTGGTGGGGTGGAAGGTAAGGACCGGAGGTGGGGAGGGTTCTGTCCTTGTTGTGGTTGGAGGGGTGGGTTTCAAGGGCAAAGGTGCAGGAATTGGATGAGATGTGCTAGAGGGCATGTGGGAGGGAAAATTGCAGTCTTTGAAGAAGGAGGTCATCTGGTAGTGGAACTGGTCCTCCTGGGAGCAGATGTGGTGGAGGTGGAGGAGTTGGGAATAAGGGATAGTGTTTTTACAGGATGGAAGGAGGTGTCGTCCAGGTAACTGTGGGAGTCGGTGAGTTTGTAAAAGGTCTAGGAAGGGAAGGGAGGTGACCGAAATGGTCCAGGTGAACATGAGGTCAGGGTGGCATGTGTTGGTGAAGTTGACGTGTTTGGCCACAGGTCAGTGGGGTTGGTTGGTGTGGTTGTCCTGGAGATGTTCTCTGAAGCGTTCTGCAAGTAGGCATCTTGTCTCCTTGTAGAGAGCATGAGGTGGCACCGATGCAGTCAATAGACAATAGACAACAGGTGCAGGAGTAGGCCATTCTGCCCTTCGAGTCTGCACCACCATTCATTATGATCATGGCTGATCATCCTCAATCAGTATCCTGTTCCTGCCTTATCTCCATAACCCTTGATTCCACTATCCTTGAGAGCTCTATCCAACTCTTTCTTAAACGAATCCAGAGACTGGGCCTCCACTGCCTTCTGGGGCAGAACATTCCACACACCCACCACTCTCTGGGTGAAGAAGTTTCTCCTCATCTATGTCCTAAATAGCCTACCCCTTATTTTTAAGCTGTGTCCTCTGGTTCGGGACTCACCCGTCTGTGGAAAAATGTTTCCTGCCTCCAGAGTGTCCAATCCTTTAATAATCTTATACGTCTCAATCAGATCCCCTCTCAGTCTTCTAAACCCAAGGGTATACAAGCCCAGTCACTCCAATCTTTCAACATAAGATAGTCCCGCCATTCCAGGAATTGACCTCGTGAACCTACGCTGCACTCCCTCAGTAGCCAGAATGTCTTTCCTCAAATTTGGAGATCCAGAACTGCACCCAATATTCCAGGTGTGGTCTCACCAGGGCCCTGTACAGCTGCAGAAGAACCTCTTTGCTTCTGTAATGGAGGAAAAAGTGGGTATTGGTGCCAGTGTAACTGCAGAAGATGGACTGTTCCATGTACCCAATGAAGAGACAGGCATAGCTGGAGCCCATGCGGGTGCCCATGGCTACCCCTTTGGTCTGGAGGAAGTGGGAGGATTCAAAGGAGAAATTATTGAGAGTGAAGGCCAGATCAGCCAAATGAATGAGAGTGTCAGTGGAGGAGTACTGGTGGGGAAGACAGGAAAGGGAGAAATGGAGGACTTGCAGGTCCTCTTCATGGTGGATGGAGATGTATAGGGTCTGGATGTTCATGGTGAAGATGAGGTATTGGGGGCCAGGGAAACGAAAGTCTTGGAGGAGGTGGAGGGTGTGGATGGTGTCCTAAATGTATAGAGGGAGTTCCTGGACCAGGGGAGATAGGACAGTATCAAGGAATGTGGAGATGAGTTTGATGGGGCAGGAGCAGTCCGAGATGACAGGCCGGCCGGAGCAGTCAGGCTTATGAGTCTTGGGTAAGAGGTAGGCAGTGCAGGGTTCCTGGACTGTGAGGTTGGAAGCTGTGGGTGGGCGATCCAGTAAGCAGCTAATGTAGGAAACATATGTCCAGATTATTGTCTAATGCAGTAAAGGCATCTCTGAATCAGTACTCAATTGGAAAGACATTTTGCCATCATTATCTAATACTGGGAAAGCAGTGTTGGATCAGTATCTGTAAAAGGCAGATATCTTTTTGTTGTATCGTTTTATCGTCCCTCTTGCATGTTATTTTAAAAGGGGAGCTGGTGACTTGGTGGTAACGAACGAGTCATCCAGTCACTCATGCTTAAGTTCTGGGAAGCTGGGTTCAAATATCAGCTGATGGAATTCAAATATGACTAATTAATAAATTCAATTATTTAGTAAAACAAAATGGAATTGAGAACTACATTGGGGACTAGGAAACTATCATCTGTTGACATAAAAATCTAGTTTCACTTAATGCTCTTGAGGAAAGAAAATCCATATCTTTACCTTGAATGGCCTTCATTTGAATCCAGGCCAATAGCAATGTATTTGCCTCTTCACTGCTCTCTGAAATACCCGAGCAAGCCATTTAGCTGCAGCACTTAGGCAAGAGCAACAAATGTTGGCCTTCTCAGAAAAGCCCTCATCCCATGAAAACATTTTAGAATTGGTGCTGAGGTAGAAATGAAGTTACCACTGAAACTGTTTCTCCCTCACTACCCTTTCATTGTGTGTCAAGTTTCTTCTTTTAGATCCAAATTTTCACAAGACAGAGGGCTCTGTGTATTAGTCCAAATGCTGCCAGAATCTCAAACCCATACACATTTCGCTCCACCCTATTTCTGGGACCTATCTTTTTGCTGGGGATAGTGTGGTCGTGGGGGCAAGGTATGTTACAGACATCTATACTTCATAGAGGCTGCACCACATTTAAAAATCAAAGTTACCTTCACTCCAAAACTATTTTTGGAACCATGCTTTCTGAAAAGTAACTCATAGAATTTAAACATTTGAGGGAAAAGTGTAAACCCATCAGAGTTACTTGGAGAGATAAGGTGCCCTTTTGGGACTGTTAAAACTGAACTTGAATATACATAAAACATGGATATGGTCGATACCACTGTCATTCTGTCAACTCATTCAAAACCACTGCTCTACTTTGAGAAGAAAAGTCTGCTGTGTCTATAAATAGGTAAACAAAAGGTGCATGCAATTTCAACAGATGTTTGTTGACATTAGCCTGAGAGCTATGATTATTGTAATTAGTACTGCTTTACTGTGGTGGTAGGAGAGTTGGGGGGTGTAAATTCACAGTTTGATTGACTGTTCAAATTGATAATAAAGAGAATAGCCATCTTTGATGTATGGTTATGAATCCCTGTCCTATAAGGTTTGAATATAGCCCTATCCTTAGCGTTTGAAATATATGCAGGAAAATGCACTTGATGGAATGAAAGCAGATCTGACATCTAGATTCACTCCTAGATCATATATAAATCTTTTTGAGGAGTAGTAAGACTAGTGTTCAATAAGAGTAACACAACAGTTATGCAACTTATTTTGGAGCTAGTCTTAGTAAAGGTAACCAAAAGTTTGAAGCTTTTTTCTTAAACCATGGAGGAATCCAGGGCTGATGGTGGGGGCTGTGGATTTACAGGGATCAGCAAGACCACTTGTTATTTTCCCACAGAGGTCGAGAGGGGTCGTCAAACATCTCAGAGTAATTAATAGCACACAAAGGTTGGTCTCTTCTTTGCTGCTCTTGAACCTGCATTACGCCTGCCAAAATAGTCCTATTCTTACCCTCTTTTGCTCTACCCCTGACAAAAGCTAGTGATACAGCTGTCAATTGAATGTCATTGAGAAGTTCCTCAGATTGGTGCAGTTTTTGTCGCCAGTCAGCATCACTCTAAATCTTCTTCCATAGGACATCTTGCTGCTTTACATGGCTCTGTCAAGTTGGATTGCCAACTTCCTGCTGCCTCGGAACAACCCTTCCCACCCAGATTATAACCTCTTGCAACTAATTCTGTTGGGAAAGTACAAAAACTTAAAAATAGGTACCCACAGATTCAAGAACAGCTTCTTCCCCACTGTTATTAAACTTCAAATTGGATCTCTCAAATTTCAAATTTAACGTTGACCTCACTCTTTGTGCACCTTCCCTGCAGCCATACCATCATATTCCTTTCTCTGTTCTATTATGAAGATGGTGTAGGTAAATTACCACGTGCCAACTTTGATTCGGCTACTTATTAAGAAATCTCACAGACAATCAGAGACTGAAACAATGATTTAGACTTCATTGCATGCAGCAATCAAAATAAGACCCCTCAAGTCTCACAGTTCAACTTGGCTTTTACTCATAGTCATAGAGATGTGCAGCATGGAAACAGACCCATCGGTCCAACCCGTCCATGCCGACCAGATATCCCAACCCAATCGAGTCCCACCTGCCAGCACCCGGCCCATATCCCTCCAAACTCTTCCTATTCATATACCCATCCAAATGCCTCTTAAATGTTGCAATTGTACCAGCCTCCACCACTTCCTCTGGCAGCTCACTCCATACACGTACCAACCTCTGTGTGAAAAAATTGCCCCTTAGGTCTCTTTTATATCTTTCCCCTCTCACCCTAAACCTATGCCCTCTAGTTCTGGACTCTTCAACACCAGGGAAAAGACTTTGCCTATTTACCCTATCCATGCCCCTCATAATTTTGTAAACCTCTATAAGGTCACCTCTCAGCCTCCGATGCTCCAAGGGAAACAGCCCCAGCCTGTTCAACCTCTCCCTCTAGCTCAAATCCTCCCACCATGGCAACATCCTTGTAAATCCTTTCTGAACCCTTCCAAGTTTCCCAACATCTTTCCAATAGGAAGGAGACCAGAACTGCACGCAGTATTCCAACAGTGGCCTAACCAAATTCATGTACAGCTGTATTATGACCTCCCAACTCCTGTACTCAATACTCTGACCAATAAAGGAAAGCATACCAAATGCCTTCTTCACTATCCTATCCACTTTCAAGGAGCTCGGAACCTGCACTCCAAGGTGTCTTTGTTCAACAATACTCCCTAGGACCTTACCATTAAGTGTATAAGTCCTGCTCAGATTTGCTTTCCCAAAATGCAGCACCTCACATTTATCTGAACTAAACCCCATCTGCCACTTGTCAGCCCATTGGGCCATCTGGTCAAGATCCTGTTGTAATCTGAGGTAACCTTCTTTGCAGTCCACTACACCTCCAATTTTGGCGTCATCTGCAAACTTACTAACTGTACCTTTTATACACAGATCCAAATCAGTTATGTAAAGGACAAAAAGTAGAGGACCCAGCACCAATCCTTGTGGCACTCCACTGGTCACAGGCCTCCGGTCTGAAAAACAACCCTCCACCACCACCCTCTGTCTTCTACCTTTGAGCCAGTTTTGTATCCAAATGGCTAGTTCTCCCTGTATTCCATGAGATCTAACCTTGCTAATCAGTCTCCCATGGGGAACCTTGTCGAACACCTTACTGAAGTCCATATAGATCACAGCTCTGCCCTCATCAATCCTCTTTGTTACTTCTTCAAAAAACTCAATCAAGTTTGTGAGACATGATTTCCCATGCACAAAGCCATGTTGACTATTCCTAGTAAGTCCTTGCCTTTCCAAATACGTGTACATCCTGTCCCTCAGGATTCCCTCAACAACTTGCCCACCATCAACGTCAGATTCCCTGGCTTGTCCTTACCGCCCTTCTTAAACAGTGGCACCATGTTAGCCAACCTCCAGTCTTCTGGCACCTCACCTGTGACTATCGATGATACAAATATCTCAGCAAGAGGCCCAGCAATCACTTCTCTAGCTTCCCACAGAGTTCTAGGGTACACCTGATCAGGTATTGGGGATTTATCCACCTTTACTCAATTCAAAACATCCAGCACTTCCTCCTCTGTAATATGTATATTTTGCAGTCTATATCTTCCATATCCTTTTCCACAGTAAATACTGATGCAAAATACTCATTTAGTATCTCCCCCATTTTCTGCGGCTCCACACAAAGGCCACCTTGCTGATCTTTGAGGGACCCTATTCTCTGCCTAGTTACCTTTTTGTCCTTTATGTATTTGTAAAAACTCTTTGGATTCTCCTTAATTCTATTTGTCAAAGCTTTCTCATGTCCCCTTTTTGGCCTCCTGATTTCCCTCTTAAGTATACTCCTACTTCGTTTATACTCGTCTAAGGATTCACTCGAGCTATCCCGTCGATACCTTACATATGCTCCCTTCTTTTTCTTAACCAAACCCTCAATTTCTTTAGTCATCCAGCATTCCCTATACCTACCAGCCTTTCCTTTCACCCCAACAGGAATATACTTTCTCTGGATTCTCGCTATTTCATTTCTGAAGGCTTCCTATTTTCCTGCTGTCCCTTTACCAGCGAACATCTTCCCCCAATCAGCTTTTGAAAGTTCTTGCCTAATACCATCAAAATTGGCCTTTCTCCAATTTAGAACTTCAACTTTTAGATCTGGCCTATCCTTTTCCATCAGTATTTAAAATCTAATAGAATTATGGTCGCTGGCCCCAAAGTGCTCCCCCAATGACTCCTCAGTCACCTGCCCTGCCTTATTTCCCAAGAGTAGGTCAAGTTTTGCACCTTCTCTCGTAGGTACATCCACATACTGAATCAGAAAATTGCCTTGTACACACTTAACAAATTCCTCTCCACCTAAATCCTTAACAGTCTGGCAGTCCCAGTTTATGTTTGTAAAGTTAAAATCCCCCACCATAATCATCCTATTATTCTTACAGATAGCTTACAAGTTTGTTTCTCAACTTCCCTCTGACTATTAGGGGGTCTATAATACAATCCCAATAAGGTGATCATCCCTTTCTTATTTCACTGTTCCACCAAATAACTTCCCTGGATGTATTTCCGGGAATATCCTCCCTCAGTACAGCTGTAATGTTATCCCTTATCAAAATCACCACTCCCTCTCCTCTCTTGCCTCCCTTTCTATCCTTCCTCGAGCGTTTGTATCTTGGAACATTAAGCTGCCAGTCCTGCCCATCCCTGAGCCATATTTCTGTAATTGCGATGATATCCCTGTCCCATGTTCCTAACCATGCCCTGAGTTCATCTGCCTTCCCTGTTAGGCCCCTTGCATTGAAATAAATGCAGTTTAATTTATTAGTCCTACCTTGTCCCGGCCTGCCCTGACTGTTTGACTCACTTCTGTTCTCAATTGTACCGGTCTCAGATTGATCTCTTTCCTCACTATCTCCCTGGGATCCCCCCCCACCCCACCTTACTAATTTAAATCCTCCCAAGCAGCTCTAACAAATTTCCCTGCCAGTATATTAGTCCCCTTCCAATTTAGGTGCAATCCGTCCTTCTTGTACAGGTCACTTCTACCCCAAAAGAGATTCCAATGATCCAAAAATGTGAATCCTTCTCCCATACACCAGCTCCTCAGCCATGCATTCATCTGCTCTATACTCCTATTTCTGCCCTCACTAGCTCATAGCACCGGGACTAATCCAGATATTACTACTCTCAAGGACCTCCTTTTTAAATTTCTGCCTAGCTCTCTGTAATCTCCCTTTAGCATCCTTTTTAAATTTCTGCCTAGCTCTCTGTAATCTCCCTTCAACATCTCAACCTTTTCACTTCTTATGTCGTTGGTTCCAATGTGGACAATGACCTCTTGCTGGCTCCTCTCCCCCATGAGAACCTTCTGCACCCTCTCTGAGACATCCTTGATCCTGGCACCAGGGAAGCAACATACCATTCTGATTTTTCGCTGCTGGCCACAGAAACATCTATCCATACCCCCGACTAGAGAATCCCCTATCACAATTGATCTCTGTGAACCCGACGTACCCCTCCTTTCATTAGAGCCAGTCAGAATGTTCGTGCTACGTTCCCCTGAGAATCCATCACCCCCTACATTTTCCAAAACAGCATACCTGTTTGAAATGGGTATATCCACAAAAGACCTCTGCACTAGCTGCCTACCTCTCTTACCTTTCCTGGAGTTAACCCATCTATGTGACTGCTTCTGTGCTGTGAACTGCGCCCAACAGTCCCTCCAAGATCAGTTGTGAATTTCACAGTTTTTTAGTTTTCCCAGATGCACTCCGATATCCAGCAATACCTGAATTCAAACAGCAAAGGCAATAACTGTGCAGGTTCTCTCTCTCTCTCCCCTGCAATGACTTCACCATGTGCTTCCTTTGTCTGTTCTTCTCCCTTTTAAAACTGCTGTTGTTTTGACTTTTTTTTCCAAAGTTCAAACAATGCAACAGCATATAAAACAGTAATTGCTGATCCTGAATTCAAGGAAATCACCTCCAGCACCTAAAATACCTCAAAAAAGGAGCAGCTGTTACAGCCAGAAATTTTTCCATCCTCCATCTTGGATTACCCAGAATCACTCGATTAATGGTAGAATTTAACTACAATTCCAATCAACAATATCTGTCTCTGGAAGTGTCCAGGTTTTGCTTCTGGTGCAGTGTTGTTCTTCTTCAAAGTTCTGCAAAGGGAGAGCTCTGGTTTTGGATTCTTATATAGATTTTCATCTTTCAGGTCTATGATGTGATATTATTGATGATCCCTTAGATTCTTTCAACCAAGTTATTGACTATTCCTCTGAAACAATCAAGTCTGAAGTTTGCCAGGCTAGTGAATCAGTGAAGAATGGGGACAATATTTCATCCTCATCAACACTCAACAGTAGAGCCCCTAGGGGTGCGTACTCAGCCCCCCTCTATACTCACTGTATACTCATGACTGCATCGCCAAATCCCAGACTAATGCCATTTACAAGTTCACTGATAACACCACCATATTTGGTCGAATCTCAGATGGTGATTAAACAGACTATAGACGGGAAGTGGAAGACCTGGAAAAATGGTGCACTGAGACCAACCTAGCTCCCAATGCCAGCAAAACCAAGGAACTCATCATTGCCTTTTGGCAGGATGTTACTCATGTCCCGCTACACATTAACAACACAGAGGTGGAATGAGTAGAGAGTGTCAAACTTCTGGGAGTGGTCATCCACAACAAGCTTTCTTGAACTCTTCATGTGGATGCACTGGTTACAAAGGCCCAACAATGTCTCTTCTTCCTCAGGCAGCTGAGGAAATTTGGCATGACAGTGAATACCCTTGCCAACTTTTATAGGTGCGTCATCGAGAGTATTTTGTCTGGATGTATCACTACCTGGTAAGGGAAATGTACCATTCAAGATCGGAGACGGTTACAGAGAGTAGTGAACTCAGCCCGGACAATCACAAGGCCAACCTCCTATCCATAGAATCCATCTACCAGGCCCGCTGTCAAGGAAAGGCTGCCAGCATTCTCAAAGATCCATCCCACCTGGCAATGTTTTTCTACAACCTCTACCATTGGGGAGAAGATACAGAACCTTGAACACACGCACCAGCCGGTTTCGAAACAGTTTCTACCCTCCTGTTGTTAGAATTCTGAATGGACTCACAAACTCTTAACATTTGCCTGTACTTGTGCTTTTGTTTTTGACATTGTTTACCAATCTATGCTACTTAACTATGTGATCTGCCTGTATTGCCTGCAAGACAAAGCTTTTCACTGTGCCTCAGCATACCTGACTATAAATTCAAGTCAAATTCGAATCAATTCATTTACTTCAAACATAAAATCAACATCTATACAATTCCTTTTAATCCTATCTAATCTCAACTCCTGATGTTCAAAATATAAACAGAGTTTTATCGCATTGGACACAATCCAGAACTGCCAATCCATTAAGATCTCCAGAACCTATCGGATGCGTATCTTAAAATACATAAGCCTTTCTGGGGTTTTGCAAGTACTTTGAGTGATGGAAGCTTTGACAAAAAGACAAATGGTGCAATCTATGGCTTAAAACCAATACCTCCCCAAAGATCTGGTTCGAGAAGCAAGAATAGAGACTCCATGGCTTGAACTCCATCAAAACCAATGGTCTACACTCAAAAGGATCCATATTCTCCATGCAAGAACATTACATCTCCCCCAAAAATGAGATTCCAAGGAACAGCACAGTTTGCAACATTGGTCACCTAGATCAGGTTGTTCACTGCTGTTATGAATGGGGCTGGAGGAGTGTTCTGTTACTGTAGTCCCAGTACACTGGTCACAATTTAGAAAAAAAATAGCTTTTCCAGTTACTAGGGTGACCAATATGATACCTTATCCTGATCAGGTTTTCAGGAAAAAAGATCTATCAAGTTTCTTAATGAACACAATTAGGGATTTATCATGGAAACAAAACTTATTCAGTTAAGATACAATAATTGGTGAACATACACAGTCAGTAATATGGAAATATAAATGCTTTCCCTGTAGATATCTCTCTCTCACTCACTCAGTCTCTCATACACATACACATACACTTGCTCTCTTCAGGGTAAAGTAAACAGATTTTTTTTTGCAGACATTGACTCTCTGAAAATGGAACATATTGGCTAATGAATTAAAAGAGTAAGGTGTAGAATGTTTCAGAGTGTGTTGCTCTGATGTTCTGGCACATGTGCTCAAGTCACTTATCATGCCCAGTTGCCTCTGAAATCTTGTAGACATAACTTATCAGTGAATACAATCTTGAGATGTTCCTTCAAGCACCTTTTAAAAGAACAAATAAGTTTGCCCTAAATTGATACAGAGGATTTTCTTACCAGAAACGGGACAGATCAGCTAGATAGCTTGTATACAGCAAGTTTTCATGAGCTTAACTTGTTCTTAGCATGCCTCCATTCAATTCAACCAGATAAACAATGAACCACCCCAAGCTAGTCACCATTCAGAAAGCCCCAGCACCACCAAGAGCAAAGCAAGCAGTTATCAACGATCATGTAGTTTCTAGGAAGCCCTGTTATAAAAAAACCTTTACTATCCGCTGTGAATTTTCAATTATTTGTTTTAAAGGAACCATTCCAGGTATGTCCGCAAAACTTGAACTAAATTCCTTTTTCTGCAATCCTTCAAAAATTAAGTTACCCAAGCAATATTAAATATCAAGCATCTTGTGATACTGTAAACTTTAGAACTTTAACAACTCTTCTTGGATTGAAAGAATCAACAAAGATGATCTTCACACACAAAAAAGATCAGTAATAACTCTGTCTGAAGTAAGCTAAAAAGGGACAATGACAAACCTATACAGGAATTAAAAGTAATTAACCATGTTTGGGAAAAGGAAGAGTTGGAGCTACATGAGATCATCTGCTTGATGACACTCCAAAAGCTAGTGTGCTTCCAATTAATCCTGTTGGACTATAACCTGGTCAGGAAACTGAGGATCCAGTTGCAGAGAATGGAGCTTAGTCTGAGATTACTAAGATTAGTAATCAATCTCAAGGGGATAATAGTGTTGAAGGCTGAATTGTAGCCAATGAGTAAGATTCTTACGTAGCTGTTCTTGGTGTCAAGATGTTCTAGGAATGAGTGAAGGACAAGTGATACGGCATCTGATGTGGATCTGTTGGCCTGATAGGCAAATTGGAGTGGGTCAAGAGTAGTGGGGAGACTGGAGATGATTCATGCCATGACCAGCCTTTCAAAGCATTTCATGACAACTGAAACCTTTTCACCAGCACATGGTCCACTTTCTAGCTGCTGTGATATCACTAGGACGGGGAGTATAACTGTGTTAATGTGTTAGGCAGGCAACTTGAGTAAATAAGTATAGTTTGCCTCTGCTCACACCTTTCACAGCAATGGGACCAATAATTAGGGTTGAGGTACAATACTACTGCATATGAAGGTACTGAACTAACAACCCCAAGGTCACCAGTTCAAAGCTCAATCATTTTTAATTGTGAAATGAATCTCTTCATTTCTGGACTATCGTTGGAAAAGAGAATGCAGAACATAGTTGTACTTGTAGCACTAATATCATGTGGGCAAGCTACTGCCACCCAATCAGTCTTAAATGTGACTCAAATGTGATGCTATGTGGTTAAACCTTCATGTCTTCAAGGTAATTAGTGATGGACAATAAATACAGCCTTTTGAGTCAGGCCAAAAACATCACAGTAATCACATTACAGAAACCAATTTGTATGACTTACCTTATGTTCCAGCTGCTCTCCTTTTCTGTAAAATGAGGGGTGACGTTGTTACTGTCTGACCAGTAACCATTTCTGAATGTACAGATAAATGAAAACTGCTACAACACAAGTTACCACGCAAAAGGACTCTGCTGAACTCTGCCCTAAATACAATTGTATAACTGTACCACTAACACTTTTGTGAAATTGAAAGGGCAAAGAGAAATTCTTCCACTTTGCTGCCTTCAAACCCACGAGCGTCAGTGCAAGAATCATGCTTACATTTCATAATTCATGGAATCATTAGGTATTTTGCTTTGGGGAAAATGTGCCTGCCTCATTCTTTCCACATCACCATGACTCATGTTACACCACCAGGAACAAAGGAATTAAGTTCTTCGTGCTGTGCTAAACAATACTATCACTACTGCTTGTGGCACAAAAATAGATAGAACTCCCACTTAGTGCATCTAAATATTTTTAATCACAGTTACTAATTGCTATTATTATAAACTTGATGCCAAAGAACATTGGTAATATACTTATAGCTAATTAGATAGTTTATTGCAGTAATGCATATTAGCCACTGGGCAGACATTAATCTCCAGTTGCAGCCCTGCAGTCACAGAACTCAAATTAATATTTCAAAAGCAACACCGGATGCAATGTCAAAGAGACTGTACATTAATCAATCCCTTAATGACCACAGTGGAGGAATTAGTGCTTCCATTGTGGCTTAGGATACCTGGAGTTAATTATAGAAATCCCCTACAATAATACATTTTAATTGACTGTCTCTGATGCCAACATAATCTTTGTACTTTACCCTACAGTCAACAGACCCCTTTTTGTTGTCTTTAGAATCTATAGATTTTGTTTCCCCTTGCTGACAATATATTTGTTTTGTGGCCAGACCAGAGGTTCGATTACAATGCAGCTGATTTGTTGCTATGGCTACCATGAGCTTTTGCACTGTGCTGTCACTTTGCCGTCCATTTGAGGTAATTACTTATCTCTATCCACACAAACATTCTTTGAAATGTATTTGTGCCAGAAAATGTCTCTAAAGATTTTCTTGTCACGTGACTTAGGAACATCTCTGTCCATCCAAATGTTTAATTCAGGCTACGGATGTCAGATACTGCAATATATTGATTCATAACAAGTCAAAGACGTGGCATGCATTTCTCTAATAGTTAGAACATAGAACATAGAACAATACAGCACAGAACAGGCCCTTCGGCCCACGATGTTGTGCCGAACTTCTATCCTAGATTAAGCACCCATCCATGTACCTATCCAAATGCCACTTAAAGGTCGCCAATGAATCTGACTCTACCACTCCCTCGGGCAGCGCATTCCATGCCCCCACCACTCTCTGGGTAAAGAACCCACCCCTGACATCTCCCCTATACCTTCCACCCTTCACCTTAAATTTATGTCCCCTTGTAACACTCTGTTGTACCCGGGGAAAAAGTTTCTGACTGTCTACTCTATCTATTCCTCTGATCATCTTATAAACCTCTATCAAGTCACCCCTCATCCTTCGCCGTTCCAACGAGAAAAGGCCGAGAACTCTCAACCTATCCTCGTACGACCTACTCTCCATTCCAGGCAACATCCTGGTAAATCTTCTCTGCACCCTCTCCAAAGCTTCCACATCTTTCCTAAAGTGAGGCGACCAGAACTGCACACAGTACTCCAAATGTGGCCTAACCAAAGTCCTGTACAGCTGCAACATCAAGTCCTGTACAGCTGCAACATCAAGTCCTGTACAGCTGTCTCAACTCCATGAACACTGAAGACAGATTTTTCAGAGTCTCAAAATACATCAGCTTTCCTTTGCATTACCTACATCATTAAAAGGGTCTTCACAACAAAGCCAGTGAATGTGAAAGTTGGTCGATTGGAACAGATAATTCCAGAGCTCCATGGCTACAATATTCACTTCCAGTACAGTAATCTTTCTTTAATATTTCAGCAAGGAAAAGGAAAATGCTTTATTCAAAAATTTTTATTATCTCTACATGCCTGTCACAGCAATTTTGCCACCATCTTTTGAGAACAATCCCGTTGGTACTGAAATAAGGATAATCTGTTGAGTTCAATTTTAACTCTGTGTCAATGGATAGGTTTTGACTGAGTTAGAATCTCATCCAATATACTTCTAATAGATTGGTAAAGCATTTTGTTTGGTAACTGAAGGACACTTCAAAACAATGTTTAGTGAATAGTCACATTTTGAACTCAATTATTTTTTATTCACTTAGGAACTGTGTGTGTCACTGGCTGAACCAACATTTATTACCTTGAGAAGGTAATGGTGATTTGCCTTCTTGAACCACTGCAATCCATTTGGTGTTGGTAAACCCATTGTGCTGTTGGTGAAGAAGACTACTGAGCATCAGTGGTGCAGAAAGTGAATGTTTGTGCATTTGATTCCTTTGTCCTAAATGGTATTAGGCTTCTTGAATGTTGATGGAGCTGTACTCAAGAAAAATGATAAGCATAATGTTTGTAATAAGGACAGCCAGCAGGGCATCATAAAATAGGAGTTCCCTGATTGGGCTGTTAATCTGGTCCAACAGGGAGCCCTGGCTGACAGATAAGAATAGGAGTGTCAGACATTCTAACATCCTGAGAGTTGGCTCTGAGGGAGCTGAATCAGCGTCAAGGACTTTCAAGGTGTAATTAAAGGGTGATGTAGGTGGCAGGATACTGGCCTCTGTGGAGTTATTTCATTAATTATTCCATCACACTCATGACTTATGCCTTGTAGGTGATGGACTGACACTGGAGAGTCAAGAGGTGAGTTACTCATTGCAGAATTCCTAGTCTCTTGACATGCTTTTGTAGCCATTGTATTTATATGGCTAGTCCAGTTCAGTTAGTAACTCCCAGTGTGCTGACAGTGGGAGATTCAGATATAGTAATGCCATTGAATTTCATGGGGCAATGCAATATTGCTTGCCACTTGTCAGCCCAAGTCTGGATATTTACCATGTCCTGCTGTTTTTGGACATGGATTGCATCAATATCTGAGGAGTAGTAAATGATGCTGGTTATTTTCCAATCATCAATAAACATGCCCACCTCTTACCTTAGGATGGGGAGGAAAGGACATTGATGAAGCAGTTGAAGGTGTTTCAGACTAGGACACTACCCTGAGGAACTCCTGCAGAGATCTCCTAGAACTGAGATGACTGACCTTGAAATACCACAAACATCTTACTATGTGTCAGATATAACTCCTAGTAGAGGAGAATTTTCCCATGATTCCCACGCTCTCCAGTTTTTCTCGTGCTCCTAGATGCCACACTTGGTCAAAAATGGCATTGATTTCAAGGTCAATCACTCTTGCTTCACCTCTCACATTCAGCTCTTTTGTTTATACATCCAGAGACCTGAAGATCTGAGCCCATATGCTGGACTAATTGCATGGCTTGGAAATAATCACTTTGAAATTTCTTGCTTTTTGATAATAGAACAATAGTTTTGAATTTCTCCAGGTAACGTAAAAGTAATCTTCCTTCCTTACCTCATCTAGCCTACATGTGACCCCAGACACACAAAAACATGTTTGACTTATAACTGCTATCTGTAATGGCCTAACAAAGCACTCAGTTATAACAAAGCAGATAAATAAAAATTAGAAAGGAATAAGAAAAATGGAAATTTCTGGAAAAACTCAGCAGGTCTGGCAGCATCCATGGAGAAAAATCAGATTTAACATTTCAGGTCCAGTGACCCTTCTTCAGAACATCTTTTTAAAGGGATAAAATGGGACAAACCATGTAGCATAAATCTATGTCTAGGAAATTACAGTAGCACACAACTCTGTTGACACTGCTAAGTGCTCTTTAATAACATTCTAGGAGCTGTGCCAAAATTGGGAGAGCCATCTCACAGATTAGTCAAGAAAAGTGACACAGCCATACTCACAGACCCATACATTACAGACAATATGACAGACCCCACCACTGTGCGTGTCATTGTTGTCCAGCAGGACAGATGCAGCAGCATATAGTCAGGACTGAGTTATGCTGAAGCCCTTAACACTGGCTAATCTCTCATGGTATCAGGTCAAACACGGATAAGAAAATATCCAGCTGATTACTACCTACTGCATCCCAACTATGAAATTGGCATTCCTTGTTGAACATCAGTTGGAAGAAGCACTGAGGTTGGCATGGGCACAGAATGTACTCCTGATGGAGGGATTCAATGTTCATCACCAAAGGTAGATTGTTAGCATCACTACTGATTAAGTTACCAGAGTCCTGATGAACATCTCTGCCAGACCTGACCTTTCACTGATAGTGAGGGAAGTAACAAGGATGAAAATCTACTCTATCTTTTCCTCACCCATCCATATGTTACAGATGCATCTGCCCATGATGAGATAGGTAGGAGTCATCAACAGACAATCTTTGTGTAAATGAAATCCCTTCTTTACACTGAGTGTACCCTTTGATGTGTTATATGGTATAATGATGACAGTTTGATTTAGAATGCATAGCAGCTCAAAATTGGGTGACCAAGGGGCAGCAGAACAATTGTATTCAACCACAACCTGCAACCTCAAATTCTGGCAAATCGTTCACTCTACCTTTGCCATTAAGCCAAAGGATCATTCTGGTCTAATGAAGACTAATAAAGGTTGTTTGAGGTCAATCATCTCAGTTCCAGAACAGTGTTGTTGGAGTTGCTCAGTGTACTGTCCTCGGCCCAAACATTTTCAGATGCTTCACCAAAATCCATCCCTCCATCGTTAAGTCAGAAAACAGATATCCAATGACGATTGCACAATGTTCAGTTCAATTTGTGACACTTCAACTAGTGAAGCAGTCCACATCCAAATGCAGCAGGACCCTTAGAGTGACAACATTCACCCTTAAGGTGACAAGTTGGAAAATAGCATCATACAAATGCCATATACACTGATTGCCTGTGACACGGGTGAATCTGACCAACAGCTCATGATTTTCAATGGTATTGCCACTCTTGAATCCACCACTGCCAACATCCCGGGGTTAATATTAACCAGAATCTGAACTGGACTAGCCATATAAATACAGTGCTTACAAGACACTAGAAATTCTGCACTGTGTAACTTATCTCCAAACTCCCTAATATCTAATAACCATTTACAAAGTGACACAAATCTACATCTGATGGAGTTTTCTCCCCTTGCCCTGATGGGTCAACTCAAAAGAGACTCAAAACACAACACTATCTGAAGCAAAGCAGTCCATATGTTTAGTAAACTCTTTTACAAATTTAAACATTCATTGCCTCCACCATTCAGGTACAAAGGCAGTAATGAGTGCTTTGTACACAACACACTACACCAATTCATCCAGTCTCCTTTGACAGCACATTCCAAGTCTGCAACCTACATCACTTCAAAGGATAAAGGTAATATTTGCATGGGAATACCACCACCCGAAATTTCCCTTCCCAGTCACACACCAACCTGACTTGGAACTATGTCACCATTCCTTCACCAATGCTGACTTAAAATTCTGCAACTCCCTCTACGTACCAACATTGTGGATGTACCTACATGCAAACCCAAAGGACTACAGCAGTTTTAGAAAGCAAATCAGCAACATCTTTCTCAAGGGCATTTAGAGATGAACAACAAGTTCTGGTTTTGCCAGTAACACGCACATTCTATGAGAGAACAAAAAATATCTTTGGCCAATAATTGTTTTTACTATATAGTGTCTACCACTGTAAGAATTCTGATGTGCTTTCCATGTTCATATTAAGAGGTCTATTAAATAAAGTACATATATTTGAGAAATTTTACATATTTGATTCCTCAAAATTCACAAACCAGGAGTCCCCCTCAGACCCATAGTCTCTCTACCTGGAACACCAACTTACAGAATGGCCAAGGAGCTACATCAAAGACTAAAACTTTTAGGAGAAGACTCACGCCATTCTATCCACTCCACCCTAGAATTCCTGAAGACCATCAAAGACACTAAGATAGAAGAGAATGAAATAATGGTCTCCTTTGATGTAACAGCCCTGTTCATATCAACCAACATTAACCTAGCCAAGGAAACACTGACTACACTATTAGAAGACCCAAAGACCCAGACACCAAACACCACCAACTTCATCAGCAAGGACAGTATCGTCAAGCTAGTGGACCTCTGCCTTACTACCCACTTCACCTTCAACAACAAAACCTACAGACAAACCAACAGAACACCCATGGGATCTCCGATATCATGGTTCTTAGCAGAGACAGTAATGCAGAGACTTGAACAAATAGCTCTGCCAACCATCCAACCCAAACTTTGGGTCCACTACGTGGATGACACCTTTGTCATCACTAAATGAAACAAATTGGAGGAAACCTTCAAGACCATCAATAATACCCTTACTGGCATAAAATTCACTAAAGAGGAGGAAAGCAATAACAAACTGCCATTCCTAGATGTCACAGTAGAGCAAACAGCCAATTGGGAACTTCAAATCATCATCTACAGGAAAACAACATATACGGAACAAATATTAAGAGGTCTATTAAATAGACCTTAAGTAGCAATCATCCCAGCATCCACAAACAAAGCTACAATAGAACATTATTCCAATGAGCCACCACACACTGCAGCACAGAGGATCTACACAGACCAGAGGAAAATCACCTATACAGTGTATTCAAAAAGAACTGGTACCCAATGAACACAGTCTGCAGATTTCTCAGCAACAAAACCAAACAAGCAGACAAACCACATCCAGAAACCCTAGCCACTCTCCCTACATCAAAGACATCTCGGAAATGACTGCCAAACTATTCGGATGCCTTGACATCATGGTAGCCCACAAACACACCAAAACGGCAGCTAATGAACTTGAAAGAACCCACACAGACAACAAGCAAAACTAATGGCATTTACAAAATACCGTGCAAGGAGTATAACAAACACTATATTGGACAAATAGGCAGAAAACTAGCCACCAGAATACATGAACATCAACTAGCCACAAAATGACATGACCTTCTCTCACTAGTATCTTTACCTACTGATGAGGAAGGATACCACTTCGACTGGGACAATACTTCCATCCTAGGACAAGGCAAACAGAGACATTCATGAGAATTCCTAGAAACATGGCATTCCAACCGAAACACTATCAACAAACACATTGACTTGGACCCGATTTACCACGTCCTGAGAAAAAGAACAGGAAATGACATCACCATAGGAAATTACATTACTACAGGACATGACATTACCAACCCAAAGAAACCCAAATATATAAATAGAAAGTAGAAATCATGAGCAATGCTTTGTCCGGAGGCTGACTGAAGATGTTGCATAGTATGGTGACAAAACGTCTGAACATGAACCTTCTAGCTCAGCGAGCAAACCTACATCCATATGGAAGCCAATTTAAACACAGCTGGACTCTGCAATTTGCAAACTACAGGGGTGGAATAGGCAGTATTCATGGAGCCAGGCTTTGAACAATCCACATTGTTTTGGAATGAACCGCTGTTTATGCCACCAGCGAACCTGCTTTGTTAAAAGAGTGCTATGCAGTTCAGTAGAAGGCCAGAGGCATCACATGGACAAGGACAGCATATGAGGTGTTGAAGGTTCAAAACTATGTTTTGTGATCTTCAAATGTTCAAAGTAGTCACCTAATTGGATCTTTTTTCCCTTGCTTGCTGCTGGTATTTGAGGCCTCAGAATCTTTGAGAAGAGCACAAAGAGGGTGATAGAACCTGGAGCCCAGCTGGCTCTGCTTTTCACATCTTCTTCAACAGCATCTTCAGAGAGCACCTTCGACTGGCAGCCAAGTTACACAGCATCTCCAGCTTTGAAACTCACCACAACCAGAGGACAACCTCAGTGAGATGAGACAAAGGCCGGAACTGGCAATAGATGAGAAGCAAAGCCCAAATTGATGACCGCGGATTCTGAAACATCAGCCGACCCTCAAAGACCAAAGAACAGCCTGACCCAGCCTTATTGACAAATATTGCTAGTTCTTTCAGACAAATAGTTCAAATACAGTGGTAGTGACCTGTGGTAGGGGGGGTGTAGTGAATCCTCAGAAGCACGTGTCAGATGTAGATAGCTAGTGTAGATTTAAGAATGGCTTCTGAAGAGTCCTGAAAAGATTAACAGCATTCAATTAAAATAGAGTCATAGTGTTATCGAGATATACAGCACTGAAACAGACCCTTTGGTACAACTCATCCATGCCGAACAGATATCCTAAATAAATCTAGTCCCATTTGCCAGCATTTGGCCCATATCTCTCTAAACCTTTCCTATTCTTTATGCAGAGGGTGGTAAGGGCGTGGAATGCCCTACATGCTAATATCGTCAACTCAGCCATATTAGGGAGATTTAAACAATTCTTAGATAAGCACATGGATGATTTTGGGATAATGTAGGGAGACAAGCTGAAAATAGTTCACAGGTCAGTGCAACATCAAGGGCCAAAGGGCCTGTTCTGCGCTGTATTGTTCTATGTTCTATGTTCTATTCATATACCCATCCAGATGCTTTTGAAATGTTGTAATTGTACCAGCTTCCACCACTTCCTGTGGCAGCTCATTTCATACATGCACCAACTCTGTGTGAAAAAGTTGCCTCTTAGATCCCTTTTAAATCTTTCCTCTATCACCGTATGCCCTCTTGTTTTGGATTCCCTCAGCTCGGGGAAAAGACATTGTCTATTTACCCTTCCATGCCCCTCATGATTGCATGAAATTCTATAAGGTCACCCTTCAGCCTCCAGAGAAAATAGCCCCAGTCTATTCAGCCTCTCCTGATAGCTGAAACCCTCCAACCCTGGCAGCATCCTTATAAATCTTTTCTGAACCCTTCCAAGTTTCACGACATCCATCCTGTAGCAGGGAGACCAGAACTGCATGCAGTATTCCAATAGTGGCCGATCCAATTTCCTGTACAGCTGCAACATAACCTCCCAACTCCTATACAACTGGCCAATAAAGGCAAGCATACCAAACCTCTTCTTCGCTATCCTGTCTACATTCGACTCCACTTTTAAGGAGCTATGAACCTGCACTCCAAGGTCTCTTGGTACAGCAACGCTCCCCAGGACCTTACCATTAAGTGAATAAGTCCTGCTTGATCTGCCTTTCCAAAATGTAGCACCTCACATTTATCTAAATTAAACTCCATCTGCCACTCTTCAGCCCATTGGCCCATCCAATCAAGATTCCATTGTACTCTTCGCTGTTCACTACAACCCCAATTTCAGTGTCATCTGCAAACTTACTAATCATATCTTCTATGTTCACATCCAAATTATATAGATAAATGATGAATAGCAGTGGACCCAGCACCGATCCATGTGGCACACCGCTAGGCACAGGCCTCCAGTCTCAAAAGCAACCCTCCACAACCACCCTCTGTCTTCTACCTTTGAGCCAGTTCTGTATCCAAATAGCTAGTTCTCCCTTTAATCTATGGTATCTAACCTAGCTAACTGGTCTACCATGAAGGACCTTGTTGAACATCTTTCTGAAGTCCATATAGATCACAACCACTGTTTTGCCCACCTCAATCCTCTTTGTTACTTCTTCAAAAAAACTCAATCAAATTTGTGACGCACAATTTCCAAATCACAAAGCCATGTTGACTATCCCTAATCATTCCTGGCCTTTCCAAATACATGTAAATCCTGTCCTTCAGGATTCCCTCCAACAACTTTTCCACCATCTATGTCAGGTTCTATAGGTCCCTGGCTTTTCCTTACTACCTTTCTTAACTAGTGGCACCACGTCAGCCAACTTCTGGTCTTCTGGCACCTTACCTGTGGCTATCAATGATACAAGTATCTCAGCAAGGGCCCCAGCAATCATTGGGAAATTGAGAAACAATTTTGTAAGGAGATCTCAGTTATCTGTAAGAATAATAGGGTGGTTATGATGAGACATTTTAACTTTCCAAGCAACAACTGGGACTGCCAAGTGTTAAAGGCTTTGATGGAGAGGAATTTGCTAAATGTGTACAAGAAAATTTTCTGATTCAGTATATAGATGTATCTACGAGAGAAAATGCAAAACTTGACCTAATCTTGGGCAATAAGGCTGGGCAGGTGACGGAGAAGTCAATGGGGGAGGCTAGTGACCATAATTCTATTGGTTTTAACATGGTGATGGAAAAGGATAGACTAGATCTAAAGTTAAAGTCATAAATTGGAGAAAGGCGAATTTTGATGGTATTAGGCAAGAACTTGCAAAAGCTAATTGGGGACGGATGTTCACAGGTAAAGGGGACGGCTGGAAAACGGGAAGCCTTCTAAAATGAGATAATGTATCCAGAGACAGTGTGTTCCTAAGGGTAAGGCTGGCAGGTGTAGGGAATGCTGGATGACTGGAAAAATTGAGGTTTTTGTCAAGAATAAGAAGGAAGCATTTGTCAGGTATAGAGAGCAGAGATTGAGTGATGCCGGTGTATACATAAGAGGGAGGTCAGAAGGACAAAAAGGGGACATGAAATAACTTTGGCAAATAGTGTTAGGGAGAATCCAAAGGGACTCTACAAATACATTAAAGACAAGAAGGTAACTAGGGAGAGAATAGTATCCCTTAACGATCAGCAAGGCCTCCTATGTGCGGAACTGCAGGAGACAGGGAGATACTAAATGAGTATTTTGCATTAGTGTTTTAAAATAGAGTAGTAGAGTTTGATAAATATTGTTGTTCCATGATAAACTGTTTGATAAGTTGTATTGGACCTTTTCCTGACCCTTGTCCTTTTTGTCTATCTCATTGTGTAATTTGCCAGAATTGAAAAGGGTAAATGGTCAATAGTCATTGTACATTTATCCACACTTTCACATTACAACATTTGGAATTGCAGCTTTGAAATATTTCTCAAATAATTTATTTACTCATAAGTGATATTTTCATGGCCTACTCATCATCTAATCTAATCAGCTATGAAACTTTGTTTCTTGGGGTCGAAGTGGCAGGCCAAATTTCCAGTAGTGATTAAATATAGATTGGCTAGAACATAATCTCAATTGTTACCATCCTATTTAACTAACTTCCTATTTAATCAGAGTAATTCATCACTCAATAAAAAGTAGAAAGAATCTAATAGTTACGGAAGAGCAGCACTAATGATCCCTGGAGATGACTTGTGCTGTAGAAAATGCAAAAGCAAGAGGCTTAATATTTACCAATGCAAGTAATGGGGGAGGAGGCCTTTGAGATACATTGCAGAGGAGGTATGACATGAGCAAGTATTGAGTGAGCAGAGTGGAGTTACTCAGGAACACACAGGGAAAAGAATTGGCAGAACAGGAAAATACTATGCTGACATTTCAGGATATAGAAAGGTTATAGAAAGATGCACCTGCAAAAATCACTGTGTATCTTAGTTTATAATACCTTAAGGATACTACAGGTACATTTAGCACAGATATCAGCACTAAAATTAAAATGGTTTTGACTTTCTTGACTACCTAAGCTGATGGTTCATGAATCCTGTGGTGAGTATCTGGGATAATCAACTACTCTCAAATATTTATGCAAATGGACAGAGTACGATGTGAAAGAAAATTAGATGAATTACACTAAGAAGATTGATGAAATATAGTAAGTACACATGTAAATAATGTTTTTGAGATGATATATTAAATTTCTGTAGTAAATGCAAAGGTTTGGCTCATGGCAGTTTTTTTATATGTCTTAGTACGTTATGCTGCTTATAACGATGAAAGGAATGATGGATTTTAGGCCTACAATTATATGTCATGAATTCCAACTTTGCCTTCCTTGGAAGAAATTAATTTATTCATCCTTTGAGTTACGTATTCTGCTAATAAGTAGTGTTGCAAAAACAATAATATTTAACAGAATGTATTTCCTCTTCAACTAGCCACAAGTACCATTTTATTATACATTTTTCAATATTTTGGAAAAGAGAAATACAAAGTTAGAAGTAAATGGATTAATTGACATTGATTATTGTAAATAGAAGTGTTATGTTAGAAAATGCACAGTGCATCACATCTACATGCTGCAGGAAGGTTTTTGGTCTGTGAACAACAAAGGCAATGCAGACTGTTTATTAAATCTCAGCATTCACTTCTTTAATAAAGAATGTCATATCAAAAAACACATAGCACTGTTTAATGATGAAAGGAGCATTTGCTTCAGGAGTTAATTATATATCTCATACTTTTTCAATAAAACATCATCCTCACAGGATAACACAGGAAATCCATTTGTCAAAGGAAATAATTAATGGCAAGTATACTCCAATTTACACTTCAACAAACCACACAGCTTGAGAGGTGGACGACTTTGTTCCAGGAAGTAAACCAAGGACTTCAATTTGCAAATCTATATCACACTAAGATTCAAAATTGTTTACTGTGGAAATTATTTTTCTCTTGAAACTTTTTTTTTACCCTTACTTATCCTTACCAATTTTTCTTTAACAATCTACTGGAAGTTTCCTATCTCTCAAGACAACTATGGATTCTTCATAACTTTAAAATGAAACATATGTTGCTATTATTTTACATGGGTTGAATTAGAACATGTCCTCTTGCAGTCGACTACATAAATTATTTCTTACTGAAGAGAAGTCAGTAAAAAAGCCATTGAATAGTCTTTCTTGGTCTTCGTGCAGTTCACCTGTGAAAACAAAACAGACACAATCTGGTGTTTGTGATGTCCACTGATGAAGGGCCCAGCTGAAATATTGATGCTACTCTTCTGTTGATACAGCACCTAGTAGCAACATTAATTGAAATACTGTTGGCCGCTGTTTAACTATACAGTTGTGCCTTAAGCTGCCAAGATCCTCATATCTGAGATTGCCTAGTTTAACATCTCTGTCACCCTACTTCATGTGCCTCCTTTAAAACACTCTATAAACCTTTCTCCTTTACAAAGCTTTTTAACCACCTGCCCAACTCTCACTTAGGTGTCAAATTTTATAAATTTTACTGGTCCAGGTATCCTTGTTACTACCAGAGATAATACATTGCAAGAACGTTGAATTCTTTTGGAGGGACGTGGGGAGACATCCACTCAGAACAGGAGTTTTGGAGACCGCTCCTTTTTTATGGCATTTGTTGTCATGTTAAAAGAGTTAAATTACTGAAAGGAAATGCTGCTTTGACAGTGACTGAGGATAACATTATTGTGTCAAGTGTTTTTCTTCTTAGGCATTCCCTTGAGGTTGAGGATGACTTGATTCTGCATTAAGAATGTGTTCTCAGGTGACTGAAGAGTCTATGGCATGACTTACTGTGTCTGTCACAGATTAGACAGATGGTAGTTGAGTGAATTGGAGGGTGGCATGCCCAAATGCCACACACTGCTTTCCCTGTTGACTCCTAATTTTAGCCTGGTGTTGGCAATGAGACTCGAGCTTTACAGATGCTTCCCAGGTGCTGTAGTTTCATGATCTTGATGTGGAAGTGTCTAAGTTTGGACTGGAGTGGAGAAGGTGACTTCTGACCTTCATGATCTTGGGCCAGGGTTTCCTGGGAGATTGTACTTTTACAAGGAGGCTTCAAGGATATCCTTGAACTATTTCCTCTACCCACCTGGGATACACTTGCCTTGTTGGAGCTTCAAGTAGAGAGCTTGTTTCAGGAATCTCATGTAAGGTATTGGACAGAGGGTGGACACCTAGTGGAACTAATTGAACATGGCCAATACTTCAATGTTGGGCGTATTGCCCAAAGTAAAAAACCAATGCTAATTGATTTACAGGATCTTACAGCGGCAGAGCTCATGCTACCGTGGTTCATGTCTCTGAGGTGTAAGAGGAGGGAAGGTATCACTACCGTTCTGTAGACCATAAATCTGGTTTGAGATTTGAGAACACGGTCTTCAAATGCTGTCTTCTCAACTGATCAAAGGATGTGTTGAACCTTTTAATCATTAATGGCCTTTTTGACAGTAGGCTCCCAATTAATGGAACGTTGTCCACATTGTGCAAAGCTTATTGTGGACTGGGATAAGGATGGGGGAAGCCAATACTATGTGGCAAGGTCACATTATTGGACCTTTGTTTTGCAAATGTTCTCCATTACCTTAATGAAGGTGTTGACAGTTACTTGGAACTCAGCCTCTGAATGTATACAAATGCAAACATCTTCTGAGTACTGTAGTTCAATGGCAGAGTATGAGATGACCTTTGATCTGGGCTACAGGTAGTGGAGGTTGAATAGGTTCCTGTTTGTTCTGTAGGTTAGTTCCACTCAAGTGAGCAGCTTGTTGAGGGTGATTTGGAGCGTTATAAGGGAGTTCGAGACGAACACCACTGCAATGACACAAACCTGCTTTAACCCTGGTCCAAACGCAAATTGGGGTCTATGTGGAATCATAACTATTCACAATATATATATGAATGATTTGGATGAGGAATGTTAATGTACTATAGCCATATTTGTGGATGTCACAAAGAATATGTGGGGAGGCCACTGGTGAGGATGACGCAAAGATTCTGCAGAGAGATATGAACAGGTTCCGTGAGGTGAGCAAGTACTTGCTGCTTAGATTATAATGTGAGAAAGTGTGAGATTAAGCACTTTGAGAGGAAGAATAAAGGATTTGAATATTATTTTAATAGAAGAAGTCAGCAGAAAGCTACAGGCCAGATAGATTTGGGAGTGCTCATGCACGAATCACAAAAATCTAGATCCAAGTTCATTGGGTAATAGGGAAGGCAAACAGAATGTTGGCCTTTATTTCAAAGGGAATGAAATACAAAAATAAGGATGTTTTGCTACGTGATATCAGATACAGAGGGGTGTCTGGGGGCTAAGTAGGTTGGACTTTGGATTTCCAATTATAAATTGAAATCTCAAAGAATGAAATGCAACTTTATTGAAACATGCAAAGTTCCAAGGGGACCTGACAGAGTCATGCGGAGAGGTTGTTTCCCCTTGTGGGAGAGTCTAGGACTAGACAGCATAAGCTCAGAATAAAATGTTGTTCATTTAAAACAGAGATGAGGGGGAATTTCTTCTCTCAGAAGAGCGAATCTGTAGAATTCTTTATGCCAGGGGCTTGTCATTGCTAGGTTGTTGAGTACACAGATTTTTAATCAGTAAGAGGTTCTGAAGAAGGGGCACTGGGCACAAAATAATAATTTTATTTTCTTTCCTCAGATGCTGCTAGATCCGCTGAGTATCCCCAGTAATGTTGGTTTTCATTGCTGGGAATCAAGTGTTGTCAGGAAAATCAGGAAAGTGGAGTTGAGTGTGAAAGGAATATCAAAGTTGACACATAATAGTACAACACAAATTACATCACACTGTACAAGAAGCATTGGAATGACCTCATTACATCAGAAAGAAAGATCAATCCCTTTTACCTTAGCTATGCCCTTACAGACACTAAAATCTTTGTAAAGCATCACCCCATCTCCATGTTAAAGCTTGAGCTTGGTTGACATAGCTGTGATCATTTTCCTTTCACAAATTGCTAAGCATTCACTAAATGCTACTTTCTTAAGTAATGTCTCTTCCCCAAGACCATTGATGCAAACTATAACTCAGCCCATTGTTATTTAACATAAAATCATAGAATCCCTACAGTGTGGAAGTAGGTTATTCAGCCCATCACGTCCACACTGACCATCCCATCCCATCCAGACCCAAACCAACCTACCCTATCCCTGTAGCTCTGCATTTACCATGGTTAATCCACCTAGCTTGGCCAATCTACCTAAGCTGCACATTATTTTAACATGGGATCTCTTAAGTCCTGTCTTCAAAGAGTTTTGTTGGATGTCTTCCTCTCTGATATACTGCTATTTCTTCTTACTGACCACAAATTTTCTCAGGATGTCCCTCCAGCCCTGACTATTTTCCTGTAAACATGTTTATGACCACTTCCCGCTCTCCTCTTTCTCTCTCACACTCACTCTGGAGATTGTATAGTTCTAGACAATAAACACCTTATTAATTACCTTCCCAGCTCTCTTGCTGGCGATTTAACTAAAATCACATAACTTCTTCTAAATGTTATTTTGAACCCACTATTCAGATTGACTTTCTGGTCTTTACAAAAAAAAGTAAGAGCTTCATAGAACTGAAAATAAAACCCATTTTTCACAGCTTTCTAAATAACGGTAACAAATTGTGAACCTTCATCACAAAGGCAAGAGAGGTGGTAGATGGTGTGTGTAGGTAAGAGGGTAGTGCAGCAGATTGGTAAGGGGATAGGGTGCCTGGTAGTTTGGGAGACAGTCAGGTTCATGACTATTCCTAGTAGGTCAGGGGATGTTGGTTCCAGGTTGGGGGTCAGACAAGCGGGATTGAGTCATACAGTCACAGAGCCATAGAGATGTACAACACTGAAACAGACCCTTCGGTCCAACTCGTCCATGCCGACCAGATATCCTAACCCAATCTAATCCCACCTGCCAGCACCCGGCCCATATCCTTCCAAACCCTCCCTATTCGTATACCCATCCGGAGGCCTTTTAAATGTTGCAATTTTACTAGCCTCTATCACTTCCTCTGGCAGCTCATTCCATACATGTACCATCCTCTGCGTGAAAAAGTTGCCCCTTAGGTCTCTTTTATATCTTTCCCCTCTCACCCTAAACCTATGCCTTCTTGTGTCAGGTTGGTTTAGGGAACAGGGTGAAAGGTGTAGGTTTCAGGGCAGTGTTGGGTTGAGGTAGGGGTTGTGTCAGGGTTGAGGTACAGGAGATGCAGTGGCTGGGGGTGAGGGCCTGACTGGGTGTGCTCACGCTGAAAGTAGGGAAAGCATGGACAAGCAGGGCAAAGACCTCAGGCACAGGTACCTTTAGGAGTTTTATATTTTAGCTTCATTTCAGATACTGGCTGCTACTGGTATAACAAAGATAGCACCAACTTCAGAGAAATTTCCACACCTCAGTTCCAATCTGGGAACACCATTAACAGGCTGCTTGATTGGCCTTTAACCCTAAAAGCTTGAAATGGGTTGGACCATGACTGCTGTTGCTGATTGGCCAGCACTCAGTGAAGCTGAAAGCTGATTGGTCTGATGAATGGCACTCAGAAGGGGCAGTGCATTTGAATCAAGTAAGACCGCGTGGAAAGAAACATCAGTGTACAATCAACATTCAAGATATGTGTAGTTATAGAGTCATAGAGATGTACAGCATGGAAACAGACCCTTCAGTCCAACCCATCCATGCCGACCAGATATCCCAACCCAATCTAGTCCCACCTGCCTTCACCCAGCCCATATCCCTCTAAACCCTTCCTATTCATATACCAATTCAAATGCCTCTTAAATGTTGCAATTGTACCAGCCTCCACCACATCCTCTGGCAACTCATTCATACACGTACCACCCTTTGTGTGAAAAAGTTGCCCCTTAGGTCTCTTTAATATCTTTCCCCTCTACCCTAAACCTATGCCCTCTAGTTCTGGACTCCCTTACCCCAGGGAAAAGACTTTGTCTATTTATCCTATCCATGCCCCTCATAATTTTGTAAACCTCTATAAGGTCACCCCTCAGCCTCCGATGCTCCAGGGAAAACAGCCCCAGCCTGTTCAGCCTCTTCCTGTAGCTCAAATCTTCCAACCCTGGCAACATCCTTGTAAATCTTTTCTGAACCCCTTCAAGTTTCACAACACCTTTCTGATAGGAAGGAGACCAGAATTGCACGCAATATTCCAACAGTGGCCTAACCAATGTCCTGTACAGCCACTACATGACCTCCAACTCCTGTACTCAATATTCTGACTAATAAAGGAAAGCATACCAAATGCCTTCTTCACTATCTTATCTACCTGTGACTCCATTTTCAAGAAGCTATGAACCTGCACTCCAAGGTCTCTTTGTTCAGCAACACTCCCTCGGACCTTACTATTAAGTGTATAAGTCCTGCTAAGATTTGCTTTCCCAAAATGCAGCACCTCACATTTATCTAAATTAAACTCCATCTGCCACTTCTCAGCCTATTGGCCCATCTGGTCAAGATCCTGTTGTAATCTGAGGTAACCCTCTTCACTGTCCACTACACCTCCAATTTTGTTCTATCTTCTTTGCACATCAGAAATGGAGGGACGGCAGGCTGGTAGAGGGCAATCTGTGGCAGACCTTGTCCCCCAGTTTATGACCAATTGTAAAGCTGGTGCTTTCATTAGTTTGGCTGAATGCTTTGTAAATTATCCATGCTGTTGTCTGAAAGCTTTCTTTAACTTCTCTCAGTCATGTGCTTTTTGCACTGTGACTGTGGGCTTAGGCCTCAACACATATGGCTAATGCTTTGCATTCAACAGCTAGAGCAAACCTCAATGTCACATCTATACCCAGGGTCCAGGCTGAAGGCTGGAAGCCACAAAGGAACTGCTTAAAATGAACATCTGTATAATAGACAAAATCCAAGATTTGATCAAGAAACCATGTACATCTACTTCATTTGTAAATTGTTGCACTTTTGTGTTCAAGTTGGCAATAATGGTTGCAATGTGCTATAATTGCAATGTGCAATTCATTAATATCTATATATTAATTTTATTTCACTTTTGGGGTGCGTTTTGTTGGAGTTTCGCTATCAATGTTTAAAATTGAGCTTTGCCTCAATTCAAGTCCTTCAAGTTCAATTAAATTCAGAGCCTGAGATCATTTGATTTTCACCAAGCATAATTCACCAATGAAGCTTAAAATCCACACTAACATCAAACAGTAAATGATTAAATCTGCAGATTGGGAAAACATCCACATGAGTGAGTAGCAGTCTTTCAAAGCTAGTTGCTGATACCCTACAATGCATGTCTGTGCTTCCAGAGTGCACTGTAGTTGTAAGCGAGAGATGTGGTTATGGTCCTGAGTGGGAGAACACGTGGCAGATGCCAATGTCCATGAATGAGGGATGTATGTAACAGGTGCCAATGGATCATGCCCTGAGTTTCAGTTGGTGCTGAGCAACATGAAGGCCACCACTCAGAGCAAGCTGCAAGTCTTAAAATGCATAAAGGTGGATAAATTCCCAGGATCCGATCAGGTGTATCTCAGAACATTGCGGGAAGCTAGGGAAGAAATTGCGGGGCCAGTGAATAGACATTTGTATCAATGACAGTTAAGGACGAAGTGTTGGAAGAGTGGAACATGGCTAATATTGTGCCATTGTTTAAGAAAGGCTTCAAGGAAAAGGTAGGGAACTACAGACTGGTGAACCTGATTTTAACCTTTCAAATATAGACTGGTTCTGCCTTTGGGCTTGGATGAGAGGAATTTGTTTAGCATGTACGAGAAATTGCTCCTAATCAATATTTGGATGCTCAAAGTTTGTGACAAGATTTGTAGCTCGGGTGCTCGTTGTGGTTCTGTTCGCCGAGCTGGGAATTTGTGTTGCAGACATTTCGTCGCAAGGACTGCACAAAACACTACATAGGACAAACAGGAAGACTGCTAACGATCCGCATCCATGAACACCAACTAGCCACGAAACGACATGACCAGCTATCCTTAGTAGCCACACACGCAAATGACAAGCAACATGAGTTCGACTGGGACAACACTACTATTATAGAACAAGCCAAACAGAGAACAGCCAGGAACTTCCTAGAGGCATGGCACTCATCCACATATTCTATCAACAAACACATCGATCTGGACCCAATATACCGGCCACTGCAGTGGACAGCTGGAACTGACAACTGGAAGCGGCAGAGACAAACCACTATAAATGCCAGAGGAAACATCACAGAAGCATTTCACAGGAGGCTCCCAAACACTGAGGATGTCACCTAGACAGGGGACGAAACGTCTGCAACACAAATTCCCAGCCCGGTGAACAGAACCACAATATTTGGATGTACCTACTCGAGAAGGAGGAAAACTTGACCTTCTCTTGTGAAATAAGGCAAGGCAAGTGACTGAGGTGTCAGTGGGGAGCACTTTGGGGTAAGTGATCATATTAGCTTTAAAACAATTTTGGAAAAAATAGACCTGATCCAAAAGTTAAAGTTCTAAATTTGAGAAAGGCCAATTATGATGGCATTAGGCAGAAATGTTCAAAACTTGACTGGGAGTGGCTGTTCAAAGGTAAAGGGAAGTATGTTATAATTAATGCAAAGGACATGGCTGTTAAGTACAGGAAATGCTGGATGGCTAGAAAGATTGAGGCTCTGGCCAAGAAAAAGAAGGAGACATACGTCAGGTATAGACAGTGAATCCTTAGAAGAGGAGAAGGGCAGTAAAAGTATACTTAAGGGAAATCAGCAGGGCAAAAAGGGGACTTGAGATAGCTTGGGTAATTAGGGTTAAGGAGAATCCAAAGAGTTTCTACAAATACATTAAGGACAGCAAAGTAACTCGGGAGAGAATAAGGCCCCTTTAATTTCACCAACGCCATCCACGTGTGGAACCATAGCAGCAGGCTGAGGTGCTAAATGAATATTTTGCTTCAGTATTTGTAGTGGAGAAAGACAGGGAGCAAGGGAACTTGGAGAAATGAATAGTGATATCTTGCAAAGTGTCCATATTACAGAAGAGGAGGTGCTGGAGGTCTTAAAACACATAAAAGTAGATACGGCATTTTGTGGCTGTACAGGATGTTGGTGAGGTCACTTTTAGAATACTGCATCCAATCCTGGTCTCTCTGCTATAGGAAGGATATTGTTAAAATTGAAAGGGTTCAGAAAAGGTTTACAAAGATTTTACTGGGATAGGAGGATTTGAGCTATAGGGAGAGGTTGAATTGGCTGGGTCTTTTTTCTCTGGAGCATCAGAGGCTGAGGGGTGACCTTATAGAGTTTTATAAAGTCATCAGGGGCCTGGATAGGGTTAATAGCAACATTCTTTTTCCAAGGGTAGGAGAGTCCAGAACTAGAGAGCATAAGTTTAAGGTGAAAGAGGAAAGATTTAAAGGGGACCTAAAGGGTAACATTTTCATGCAGAGGGTGGTGTATGTATGGAATGAGCTGCCAGAGGAAGTGATGACGCAGGGTACAATTACAATATTTAAAAGGCATCTGGATGGGTACATTAATAGGAAGGGTTTAGAAGAATATGGGCCAAATGCTGTCAAATAGGACTAGATCAGTTAAGGATATCTGATCGGCATAGATGGGTTGGACCAAAGGGTCTGTTTCCATGCTGTATGACCCTTGACTCTATTCCCATTAACCAACTTCCACTTGCCTTTAACTAAGGGCTGAAGCTCAAATGTTTTAAATCAGAGGAGTAGATGAAGAATATCAAATTAAGTAAGTCAACTAAGCTAACAAAATAAACTCCTCTTTGCAGAATGTCAATATTTTAACATTGTGATTGCCTTCTATTGCTGCTCTTCAAAGGCCTGTTTTGTTCGCACATGTTCACTAAGGCACGGACATGAGGCTGAAGGTTAAAAACAGAAAATCACTCCACATAATGCACTTGCTCTCTCCAGAGTTTTAGGTTTGAGTGATCAAAAATAAGGGAATGCTGAGTAAATAATTTTTAAAAGAACATTTTATCTCTAATTCTGTCCTTTTGAAGGATGACATTCAACTATGAGTGATAATCTATGTTTATTCATGGTCTACAATGGCTTTCTGACCAGCAGATCGGCAGAAGATCAGTGGCTTAGATTTTCAACAGTGACTAACAATTGCTAAAGAAAGCCACAAAGAATTCATCAGAACAGGAATACTTTTGTGGATATGTAGCCCACATTACTGTTTGTTGGCCAATGAAAAACAGGATGTACAGTCTATAGATAGCACCTTGCTCAGTTTTAGCATAGCTCAAAGCAGTTTACAAACAGTTTCCAGTCCTCAGTTTTAAAGAAATGTCTGTCCATGTTTCCAAGGAGTGTCACACGTCCCTATAACTGTAATCCCCTCCAGCCTACAACACTCTGTGTTCCTCCAATTTTGGCTACTTATGCGCATCCCCAATTTTCCACTATTTAAAAAGCCATGACTCTAGAATTAATTCCTCCTGAAACCTCTGCTGTTGCTTCAAAAACACTCCAGATGCTTGACACTATCTGAGGCAAGCCAGCACGATTGGCACACCATGCACCTCCTTCAACATTCACTCCTTTCAACACCGATGCTTAGTAGCATCTGTGCGAAACATCTACAACATGCACTATATAACTCACCAAGGCTTCTTCAACAACACCTTCCAAACCTGCTCCCTCCATCAGCGAGTGCAGCAGATTCATGGGAATGCAATCACCTGCAAGTTCTGCTTCAAGTCATACACATCTCTGTTCTTTCCCTGTTGCTGGATCAAAATATTGAAACTTCCTTCCTAACAGCACTGCAAGTGTCCCAACACCCCAAGGACTGCAGTGGTTACACCTTCTCCAGAGCAATTCGAGATGGTGAGTAAATGCTGGCCTAGCCAGTGAAGCTCACGAGGGTTAAATGAATTTTTAAAAATGTGGTGATGTTCCTGTTAAAGGCCTTGGAAGGTTTCAGAATATTAAAGCTGCTGCATAAATACAAGCTGTATTGTCATCTGATATCTATTGTAGTAACAAAAACAGAAAATACTGGAGATGCTAAACAAGTCTGGCAGCATAAAGTGAAGAAGAGTGATCCTGGAGTTGAAGCATTGCTTTGTTCTCCACAGACGCTGCCAGACCTGCTGAGCTTCCCCAGCACTTTCTGTTGTTATTTCAGATCCTCAGCATCTGCAATACTTTGTTTTTATTCTATTACAGTGTATTCTAAGAGACATGGCCCACTTGTAAAGTACCAGGATAGCATATCAGGTGGTCTTTATAGGATGAGTGTTAAAGTACTGCTGCAGGTTGCTTCAATAGCAATTCCAACCATTTTTGAAGGTTCCTAATTCAACCAAGACCTGCTGAAGAAAGGAGTTTTTTGCAAATTTAAACTGCAGGCCAGTGAAGCCACACATCTTAGAAGAATGACTCAGTGAATTATTTCTTTTCAGCTTGATGCCATCACAGTAAACACTGTCTTGTTTGTAAAAAATGTCAGTGTCAAGTCGGTCGTCACTAATGGAGATGGAGACCTCGCTCCCCTTCCTGGACCTCTCCATTTTTTACAAACCCACCGACTCCCATAGCTACCTGGATTACACCTCTTCCCACCCTATCTCTTGCAAAAATGCCATCCTGTATTCCCAATTTCTCCGCCTCCGCCGTATCTTCTCCCAGGAGGACCAGTTCCACCATAGAACACACCAGATGGCCTCCTTCTTTAGAGACCAACCGTAACAAGGACAGAACGCCCCTGGTGCTCACCTTCCACCCTACAAACCTTCGCATCAACCAAATCATCCGCCGACATTTCCGCCACCTCCAAAAAGACCCCACCACTAGGGATATATTTCCCTCCTCACCCCTTTCCGCCTTCCGCAAAGACCGTTCTCTCCGTGACTACCTGGTCAGGTCCACACCCCCCTACGACCCACCCTCCCATTCTGGCACTTTCCCCTGCCACCGCAGGAACTGTAAAACCTGTGCCCACACCTCCTCCCTCACCTCTATCCAAGGCCCTAAAGGAGCCTTCCACATCCATCAAAGTTTCACCTGCACATCCACTAATATCATTTATTGTATCCGTTGCTCCCGATGTGGTCTCCTCTACATTGGGGAGACTGGGCGCCTCCAAGCAGAGCGCTTTAGGGAACATCTCCGAGACGCCCGCATCAATCAACCAAACCGCCCCGTGGCCCAACATTTCAACTCCCCCTCCCACTCTGCCAAGGACATGGAGGTCACCGCTGCTCCCTCACCACCAGACGCCTGGAGGAAGAACGCCTCATCTTCCGCCTCGGAACACTTCAACCCCAGGGCATCAATGTGGACTTCAACAGCTTCCTCATTTTCCCTTCCCCCACCTCATCCTAGTTTCAAACTTCCAGCTCAGTAACTGTCTCCTTGACTTGTCCGGACTTGTCCGACCTGCCTATCTTCTTTTCCACCTATCCACTCCACCCTCTCCTCCTTGACGTATCACCTTCATGTCCTCCCCCACTCACCCATTGTACTCTATGCTACTCTCTCCCCACCCCCACCCTCCTCTAGCTTCAGTCTCACTGCCTTTATTCCTGATGAAGGGCTTTTGCCCGAAACGTCAATTTCGCTGCTCGTTGGATGCTGCCTGAACTGCTATGCTCGTCCAGCACCACTAATCCAGTTTTTGAGAGAGCTACCTTCTCCAAGTGTATGTGCAATTGCTCTTTGAAAGTTACCGTTACATTGCTTTCCACTAGGATATACAGTTCCAATCTTAATTCTCCATGAATTAAATCCTTCATTTTTTTTCGCTCTGGGTCCTCTACTTTTTGTCATTTACATAAATGATTTGGATGTGAGCATAAGAGGTAAAGTTAGTAAGTTTGCAGATGACACCAAAATTGGAGGTGTAGTGGACAGCGAAGAGGGTTACCTCAGATTACAACAGGATCTTGACCAGATGGGCCAATGGGCTGAGAGGTGGCAGATGGAGTTTAATTCAGATAAATGTGAGGTGCTGCATTTTGGGAAAGCAAATCTTAGCAGGACGTACACACATAATGGTAAGGTCCTAGAGAGTGTTGCCGAACAAAGAGACCTTGGAGTGCAGGTTCATAGCTCCTTGAAAGTGGAGTCGCAGGTAGATAGGATAGTGAAGAAGGCATTTGGTATGCTTTCCTTTATTGGTCAGAGTATTGAGTACAGGAGTTAGGAGGTCATGTAGTGGCTGTACAGGACATTGGTTAGGCCACTGTTGGAATATTGCGTGCAATTCTGGTCTGTTTCCTATCGCAAATATGTTGTGAAACTTGAAAGGGTTCAGAAAAGATTTACAAGGATGTTGCCAGGGTTGAAGATTTGAGTTATAGGGAGAGGCTGAACAGGCTGGGGCTGTTTTCCCTGGAGCATCGGAGACAAGGGTGACCTTACGGAGGTTTACAAAATTATGAGGGTCATGGATGGGGTAAATAGGCAAAATCTTTTCCCTGGGGTCGGGGAGTCCAGAACTAGAGGGCGTAGGTTTAGAATGAGAGCGGAAAAATATTAAAGAGACCTAAGGGGCAACTTTTTCACACAGAGGGTGGTACGGGTATGAAATGAGCTGCCAGAGGAAATGGTGGAGGCTGGTAAAATTGCAACATTTAAGAGGCATTTGAATTGGTATATGAATAGGAAGGGTTTGGAGGCATATAGGCCGGGTGCTGGCAGGTGGGACTAGATTGGGTTGGGATACCTGGTTGGCATGGACGGGTTGGACCAAAGGGTCTGTTTCCATGCTGTACATCTCTATGAGTCTATGACTCTGTGGTTACAAGCTAAGCCCAGAGGAGGTAATTTCTCCCAGCTTGCTCTTTCAAAAGCTTTTGTATTTTTGAAATTTATTTGATTATAGAATGAAGCTTTTGCTGGCTACACATCATTTATTGCCCATCCCTGATTCCCTGTGAGAAAGTAAGGTAAAATTTCTATTAAGTTTCCTCTATTGTAACCTCCCCACAACCTGCTCCGTGTTAAGGGAAAGTATGCCAGCTTGAATAAATGAATGATTGATTTATTGTTACAAACATCTAGAGAGATATGTTGAAAAGTGTTTCATTGTCACGATTTGGCATCATTTTGAGGTACAGAAGAATACATTGTCTAGGGAGCCGAACATTGTTCCAGGACTTATGCAATGTCCTCACTCCAGGCCGACCGCAGCCAGGAAAACTCACTCACACCATTGCTGCAGCTGACATCTCACCGCCAATTCCAGGAGTTCATACATCGGGCCTATGAAGCCAGAAGTCTCTTTTCTGATTACCACTGCTCTTCTTTGGCCTTCCCATGACATCAGCAAGATGAAGAAAAGAAGAAAAAGGAAAAAAGGTGATAGAGAGAGAGAGAAAAAGAATGCAGCCAGCTTGGAGCAGATGGACCTACTGTGCCAGTGCAGCCATCTTGAAAGGTGGGCCCACTCTCCCCTCCACACTGTAGGGTCAGTTCTCCCCTCCACATTGCAGGACCCACTCACCCCTCCACACTGCAGGACCCACTCACCCCTCCACACTGCAGGGTCCATTCTCCTCTCCACGCTGCAGGGCCTGCTCTCCCCTCCACATTACAGGGCCTGCTCTCCCCTCCACACTGCAGGGCCTATTCTCCCCTCCATACTGCAGGGCCCGCTCTCCCCTCCACACTGGAGGGCCCATTCTCCCCTCCACATTACAGGGCCCATTCTCCCCTCTACGCTGCAGGACCCGTTCTCCCCTCCACACTGCAGGGCCCGCTCTCTCCTCCACACTGCAGGGCCTATTCTCCCCTCCATACTGCAGGGCCCATTCTCCCCTCCACATTACAGGGCCCATTCTCCCCTCCACACTGCAGGGCCCATTCTCCCCTCCACATTACAGGGCCCGCTCTCCCCTCCACACTGCAGGGCCCATTCTCCCCTCCATACTGCAGGGCCCATTCTCCCCTCCACATTACAGGGCCCATTCTCCCCTCTACGCTGCAGGGCCCATTCTCCCCTCCACATTACAGGGCCCATTCTCCCCTCTACGCTGCAGGACCCGCTCTCCCCTCCACACTGCAGGGCCCGCTCTCTCCTCCACACTGCAGGGCCCATTCTCCCCTCCACATTACAGGGCCCATTCTCCCCTCCACACTGCAGGGCCCATTCTCCCCTCCACATTACAGGACCCGTTCTCCCCTCCACACTGCAGGGCCCGTTCTCCCCTCCACACTGCATGGCCCGCTCTCCCCTCCACACTGCAGGGCCCATTCTCCCCTCTACACTGCAGGGCCCGCTCTCCCCTCCACACTGCAGGGCCCATTCTCCCCTCTACACTGCAGGGCCCATTCTCCCCTCCACACTGCAGGGCCCATTCTCCCCTCCACACTGCAGGGCCCATTCTCCCCTCCACACTGCAGGGCCTATTCTCCCCTCCACACTGCAGGGCCCGCTCTCCCCTCCACACTGCAGGGCCCATTCTCCCCTCCACACTGCAGGGCCCATTCTCCCCTCCACACTGCAGGGCCCATTCTCCCCTCCACACTGCAGGGCCCATTCTCCCCTCCACACTGCATGGCCCGCTCTCCCCTCTACACTGCAGGGCCCATTCTCCCCTCCACATTACAGGGCCCATTCTCCCCTCCACATTACAGGACCCGTTCTCCCCTCCATACTGCAGGGCCCATTCTCCCCTCCACACTGCAGGGCCCATTCTCCCCTCCACACTGCAGGGCCCATTCTCCCCTCCACACTGCAGGGCCCGCTCTCCCCTCCACACTGCAGGGCCCATTCTCCCCTCCACACTGCAGGGCCCATTCTCCCCTCCACACTGCAGGGCCCGCTCTCCCCTCCACACTGCAGGGCCCGCTCTCCCCTCCACACTGCAGGGCCCATTCTCCCCTCCACACTGCATGGCCCGCTCTCCCCTCTACACTGCAGGGCCCATTCTCCCCTCTACACTGCAGGGCCCGTTCTCCCCTCTACGCTGCAGGGCCCGTTCTCCCCTCTACGCTGCAGGACCCGTTCTCCCCTCCACACTTCAGGGCCCGCTCTCCCCTCCACACTGCAGGGCCCATTCTCCTCTCCATGCTGCAGGACCCGTTCTCCCCTCCACACTGCAGGGCCCGCTCTCCCCTCCACACTGCAGGGCCCGCTCTCCCCTCCATACTGCAGGGCCCGCTCTCCCCTCCATACTGCAGGGCCCGCTCTCCCCTCCACATTACAGGGCCTGCTCTCCCCTCCACACTGCAGGGCCCGCTCTCCCCTCCATACTGCAGGGCCTATTCTCCCCTCCACACTGCAGGGCCCGCTCTCCCCTCCACACTGCAGGGCCCGCTCTCCCCTCCACACTGCAGGGCCCATTCTCCCCTCCACACTGCAGGGCCCATTCTCCCCTCCACACTGCAGGGCCCATTCTCCCCTCCACACTGCATGGCCCGTTCTCCCCTCCATACTGCAGGGCCCGCTCTCCCCTCCATACTGCAGGGCCCGCTCTCCCCTCCACGCTGCAGGACCCGTTCCCCCCTCCACACTGCAGGGCCCGCTCTCCCCTCCATATTGCAGGGTCCCTTCTTCCCTCCACACTTCAGGGCCCATTCGCCCCTCCATGCTGCAGGGTCCCTTCTCCCCTCCACGCTGCAGGACCCGTTCTCCCCCCACCACGCAGCAGCTCTTTCCAGAAGCAGAGCTAATGTACGCACATCTGCACAGGTGGTTTTTGAACTGAAGTGTATACTTCAATGTCCAATATCTTCGCCAGCCTTGCTAAACAAACTGAAGTTTATCAGAGAGGAACACATTTAGTCCCCTGAGTTCATCATTTCTTGAAAGAGTTGCACCCAAGCATGAGCGGGAGCTCAGTTTACAGATCATGACATGAAGAGTTTCTTGGAACACTGGAAGCACATCTCTATCATCAAGGCTTTACTGGTGTTTGATAAGCTACAGATAACTCTGCATTCATTGTGGAATGATATTCGTTAAAGGATTCACCAAGGACACTTAGGCATGACTAAGAGCAGGGCAGGAGCTTGTGGAACATTTTTTTTAAGATTCCCTACAGTGTGGAAACAGGCCCTTTGGCCCAACAAGTCCACACCAACCCTCCAAAGAGTAACCCACCAGTCTCATTTCCCTCTGACTAATGCACCTAACACTGTGGGCAATTTAGTATAGCAAATTCACCTGATCTGCACATTTTTGGATGGTGGGAGGAAACCGGAGGAAACCCACGCAGACACAGGGAGAATGTGCAAGCTCCACACAGACAGTCACCCAAGGCTGGGCTTGAACCTGGGACCCTGGTGCTGTGAGGCAGCAATGCTAACCACTGAGCCACTGGGCCACCGGGCCACCCAAACAGTTAGAGGACTTTGCAGAATTGTATTTGCAGATACATTCCATTTTTGCTCAAAAAGCACACAACCTGCAGGCAGTCAATCCATGCAACATTTTATAAATCCCTTCTTTGGAAGTAGAACCAATCTTACTCAAGATTGGGATACGGACAGACTCTAACCTCACACCTTTAATACATTGTCTGAGCTGAGATGTCACTTTGTATTTAAGTTACAAAACCTAAAGTTATCTCGAGAATGTGACTGCAAAGAAGTTCTGGGATTTACATATTAATGAATTGAAACGTGCAACCCATTCTAAAAGACTTAACAGCAATTTAGGATTGTTCAATACATCATATTAATTGCATGATACTGTGATCTTTTGCTCTAAATTCTGTATCTTATAATTCTGCCCTCTAGTTACCTGATGAAGAAGCAATGTTCTGAAAACTAGTATTTCCAAATAAACCTGTTGGACTATAACCTGGGTGTTGTGTGATTTTTAAAAATTTTTCAGAACTTTTGTAATGTCTACTTTATCAACAAAAGGCTGTCTCCTTTCAATGACACACACACACACACACAGATACTCACACACACAGACACACACACACACACAAAACAGTTTGTAATTCAGCAGAGCAAGTCAACGCATTTGGATTAACTAAGTGAATCACTAAGAAAGGATGCGACTAACAGATGTTTTGTTTCCACATCGATATACTATGTTCAAGACCAGAAATTATTCTGTGATCCATCTCACAGATCCAAAAATTAATAGTTCTCAATTACCAAGCCCCTCAAGTATCTATCCAAGTTAATCTTTCCATACCATCTGTTGTCCTGGGCAGTTAATTTTTATTATTGGAGTTCGATTTACCTCTTCCCTTAAGGGGTCTGAATATTTAAATGATGCCTCCCCTGAGTCTTCTCTTCAGAATAAACAATCTCAGGATCTTCAATCACTCCAAAGATCATTTGCCAAAAATTATTTTTACAATGTGGTTGCCATCTTCTGCACTGTTTCCAAATCTAGAAGGTGAAACAGAATCACGTACAGCAGTCCAAGTGTAACCATACATGTGTTAGACTGATTCATTAAAACTGTTACAAATGTTGTGCATCCACCTGGCTGCATGTCCTACAATCCTGAAAATCTTTCTTGCTGCCACTACACAGTTTCAATGTCGCTCTCCTACGTTTTCTCCTGTAACCCAAAATCATCAATTTGATGGACATAAATAGGAACGTAGTAGTAAAACATCTTCTTTAAACTAAAACAGGGTGATTTTTAAAAAGGTATGAAGTTGTGTAGCAATGCACAAAGCAAATGATGTTAGTAAGTGCAAGAATCAGAGATCAAGGCTTGAAGAATCTTTTGAAAGGACAGAAAATTTATAAAGAGAGAAGTAGCAATATTGACAAAAGAAACACACAAAGCAGTGCAAAGAAAATTCTGGAATGCTTTATTAATACTTCTTACAAGATTTGAGTGTTACTGGCAAGACTAGCAATTATTGGCAATCTCTAGTTGAGGAGGTCTCAGTTGTATTCTTGATTATTGTAGTCCACGTGGTGAACATACTCCAACTGTGCTTTTAGGTTTGGAGTTCCAGGATTTCGGTCCAGTAGTGGTGAAGGAATGGCAATATATTTCCAAGTCAGGATGGTCTTTGATTTCAAGAGAAACTTGGAAGTAAGGGTAATCCAATGCATCTACTATCCTTATAAAGAACAAAGAACATGGTCCTTCAGCCCACCAAGATATGTGATGCCTATCTAAGCCTTTGCACAGTATGTACCCCTTTATTCCCTCCCTATTCATATTCAGATGCCTCTTAACCATTGCCAATGTATCTGCCTCTACTACCTCTTCTGGCAGCACATTCCAGGCACTTTATGACCCTGTGTGTAAAATAACCTGCCTCCAACATCTCCTTTAAACTTACCCTATTTTAATTTAAACCTGTTTCCCAGTAATTGACATTTCTACGCTGGGGAAAAAATTCCAACTATCCATTCTATCCCTGCCTCTTTTGAAAACTTGGATCACATTGCCCTCCTTAGCCTTTGAAAGCAAGTCCTCCAAGTTAGTCCAAATTCTCCTCATAGCTAGCATCCTCTAAAACAGGCACCATCCACTTTTTAAAAATGGTTTCTGTACCTTCTCCAAAACTCCATATCCTTTTGGTAGTGTGGCAACTAGAACTGGACACAATTATCCTTCTGGATAATTGAGCTCACAGATTTGGAAGATGTTATCAAAGATGCATTGGCAAGCTGTAGCAGGAAATCCTCACTGGAGCCGCACTGCATCAGTGGTGGAAAGAATGAGTGTCAAAGATGGGAGATGAGGTGCTGATAATTATCAATGATGTTCACAGCTCACTCATCCAGGCACATAGATTATATTTCATCACTATACCAGACTTGTGCCTTGTAGGTGATATTGAAGGTTTTGAAGAATCAGGTGAGCTATCTCAGTCGATAGTGGGAAATTCAATGTTCTCCACTTCTGTAGGAAGAATAGAAAGGCAGTTTTTTTTTCAAATGGAGAGAGATTGCAGATCTCTGTGGTGTGAGGTATCTGAATGCCCTGGTGCATGTATCACAAAGTTATTATGTAGGTACAGAAAGCAATTAGAAAGGCCAATGGAATATTGTCATTCATTCAAAGGGGAATGGAACTAACCGTGGCAGTGTAGAGAAAGTTGACTCAGCTGATACCTGGAATGAAGTATTTATCCTGTGAAGAGTGCTTAGAAAGGCTGGGCCTCTATATTTTGGTGTGTAGAAAAATAAACATGGTTTTTATGGAGATCCTGAGGAGATTTGGCAAGGTAGATGATGAGAGGAAGATTTCCCTTGTGGAACAGACTATGACGACAGAAGACAGGCCTTCTTGTGGCATAGTGGTAGTATCCCTATCTCTGGATTGAGGGGCCCAGGTTCAAGTCCCACCTGATCCAGAGGTGTGTAATAACATCTCTGAACAGGTTGATTAGAATAAAGATTAAACTTTTTTTAAAAATAGCAATGAGGCTTCTATTTAAGACAGATAAGGAGATTTTTTTCTCTCTCTCAGATGTTCATGAATCTTTGAGACCCTTCCCCAGGAACATTAGAGGCAGGGTCACTGAACATTTTCAAGGCAGTGGTGTGAATCATTGGCTAACAAAGATTGGTGGGCCTAAGGAGATGAGGCCACAGCCATTCATTATTGAATCATGGATTATAGAATTAGAGGAAACAGGTAATACACATGAGAAAGTACTAGAAATTCCTCTGTTATTTTTCATTAAAATCGTAAGGGAGAAGTTTCATGTTATTGCTCACTCTAGGAATTTCCACAATTGATTCCAATTATTCCTGTGTAACAATCAGCAGTTTGCTACAACACCGAAGGAGACCATTTGGCCCAACATGTCAATGCCACAACTGCTGCTTTTTGATTATTCATTTGAAAGCCAGCATTAGAGTTGGAGCAAAAGATATCATTTTGCAAATACATAACTAACAAAAAAGACTTACGATTCCCAGTTTATGCTTCTCCCTGGTGTTGCTATCAAATTCCTTTCTTTTGATTGGTTGTAAAATAATTTGACACTGTAGAGAGGCGGTCAATCAGCAAACAGTAATTTCACGGAGTCTCATGCTATTAATTTGAGCTTATGCTAACCTGTGACCTCTATGAATAGTAAAATAGAGTAACAGCGTTCCCAAGGTACATACGTTCCACAATTTCTGATTCCATTAAAAATGGATATGTGGAACAAGCTAAATATCAAATTGAAAAACAATCTCAATCAGTGAAATGAAATCAATAAATTGATTTGCAAAAAAATTGATCTGACTCGGCAGTGGAAAATGAATAAAAGATTAGTCTGAGTTGTTTGACTTAATAGAATTCTGGAAGTGTATTTATTCCTGAAAGAGTAAAGCTAATGTTGTCAATTAATCTTTGCTGGGTAGTTTTTTTTGTGATTCCTAACTTAATTTAATAGACTTTTGTATATGTCCAATTGAAGTGCGAGGTAAAAATAGATATGTCCCCAGTTCTCAAAATACAAAAGATGTGAAAAGGAAATACTTGCTTCAGCCTTGTTATGTCTAACAGTGGCAGTGTGGGAGTGTGGCAGTATGGGAGTGTTGGAGTGTGGAAGTGTGGGAGTGTGGCAGTGTGGGAGTGTGGCAGTGTGGCAGTATGGGAGTGTGGCAGTGTGGGAGTGTGGCAGTATGGGAGTGTGGCAGTATGGGAGTGTGGCAGTGTGGGAGTGTGGGAGTGTGGCAGTGTGGGAGGAGCGAACAAAAATGCAATATGGAGGTATTAGAGGACAGGATAATGAGGGCAAGTGACACTGTTACCTGCAGCAAAGAAGGCTGTGTTACCTGCCCGCGGATACGGTTAGGGACATGTGCTCAGGGCTGAAGAGGAACGAATGGTGAGAACTGGTCTTTGAAATGTCTGTAGGTCTCATCAATAAAGTATAGGCAAGAGAGAGGAAGAAGTCATGCATTGTCAATGTGAGGAGCTAGGCATCAAATTAAGAAAGAGACCTCAGAGGTGAAAAATCGCTGGATTATTATGAGTCACATGCAAATTGGCCTAGGGTTAATAAAATGAGAAAAATTAATGCGTGAATCAAAACCTGGAGTAGTAGAAGTGGGGTCTGATACATGATACTCTGCCAGCAGTATTGAGGCAAGTATGATCTACACTATTGGGATGGTCCACACTTGAACTGTGCTGCAACAAATGCTCTGGCAAGCTGTGCAACTAGAGAAGTAGAGAGGGGTTTAAATAGTAGGTGCAACAATGCTGTAAAAGCAAAGGTGATGGAGATCCAAAGTAAAAACAGAAAATGCTGGAGAAACTTAGACCCTGTAGCAGCTCTGGAGAGAAAAACCAAGTTAACATTTCAAATCCAATATGATTCTTCTTTGGAACTGAAAAAGCCTGAATGTGATGGTTTTTATACTGTGAAGACGTATGGGAAAGAGGAGCAAATGGATGATAAAGGTGCCTGGAGTAAAAGTCAAAAGGAATACTGATGGTAATAGAGAAGCGATAAAGGTGAAAGGTAGCTATTAATGGTAATGTTCATAGCAGAAAATAGGTCAGCTGTGCTGAGAGAAAACCTATGCAAGCAATATACTAAAGGCTTGGTTGTGGATGAGACTTAATCAAAATGCTGTACAGTGTTCATGCTCTGAAGTTGTTTAACTCGATGTTGGCTCCTAATGGCTATAACGTGCCTAAGTGGAACATGAAGTGCTGTTTGTCCAGTTTGAGTTGATTCAGAGGAACAATTTTTGTGATGACGTAGTAAATCAAATGGTAGTGAAAAGGCAAAAGAAAAGGTATTAATATGGGAAATGATAAACAGACCATGATGGGATGGGATAGAGAGTACAAATCAACAAATAAGGCTAGACATTACAAAAATATTAAGAAGAAAATTAAAGACTCTGTATCTGAACGCACAAGGCATTCAAAACAAAACAGAAAAACAGATGATATCACAAACAGAAGAAATAATATGATCTGATTGCCACCACAGAGACATGACTGCAGGTTGATATGGATTACACCTTGAATATTGAATGGGACACAGTGTTTAGGAAGAAGGTGAAGCTAGGAGAAGGTGAAGAGGTGGACTCTGTTAATTAACGATGGTATTAGCATATCAAAAGGGATTGCCTGAATTCAGGGAAATAGGGAGTAGAACAGTTTGGTCAAAATGATAAAGGATAAAAGAAAGTAGTCTCTTGTGGAAGTGGTGTACAGGCCACAGAAAAGTAACCTCATGGTAGGTTGTGTATGAAAGAAGAAATAATGAAAACTAATCACAAAGGTATGGCGAGAATTGTGGGAGATTTTAATCTTTGCAGACACTGGAAGGGACAAATAGGCAAAAGTGAATTAGATGAGTTCATGGAATGTTGTCAGAATAGTTTCTTTGAACAGCACATTATGGAGCTGTGAGAATGAGATAGGATTTATTAATAAACTCATAGAAAAGGTACACCTTGTTAGTAGTGACCACAATATAATTTAATTTTACATGCAGTTTGAGGAAAAGAAGACTGGGTGAAAGGCTAGTAGTTTAAACTTTAAGATCATTTTGGCTTGCATGAAAGCAGACCTAGCTAAAGAGAATTAGAAAATTAGGTTAATGGATATTTCAATGGAGATTCGGTTGCAGACATTTAAGTGGATATTTGGGAAGACACAGAATGGATATGAGTTAATATGGAGAGAAAAAATTTAAAGGGAAGACCCCTCCAATCCATGGTTAACTAAAAAAAAGTGAATGCTAGCATAAAATTTGAAAAGAAAGTCTATAATTGCACAAAGATGTGTGATTGGTCAGAAGACTGGACAAAATATAAAAAGTAGCAAAAATATTAAAAGATTCTTCAGAGGAAAATTAGAGTTTGGAAGAAAAATATAAAATCAGAGAGTGAAGATTGCTACAGATAGCTAAAAAAGAAATGAGTGAACATAGAGAGAATTTAAAATGAATCTGGGGAATTATTAAAGGCAAAATAAGGATATGGCAGATGAATTGAATGCGTTATCTGGTATTGGTCTTCACTGTGGAGAATACAAGCAAAATCCCAGAAATAACAGCAAACCAGGAAATAGGAGGGAGAAACTCAAGAAAATTACAATCACCAGGAAATGGCATTGAACTAGTTATTGAGCTGCGGGCTGACAAATCCCCAGGTCCTGGTTGACTATTTCCAATGGTCTTAAAAGATATGGCTAATGGGATGGTTGATACATTGGTTTTAATTTTCCAAACTTCTCTAGATTCAGAGAAGGTTCTATTAAGTTGGGTAATACCAAATGCAAACTATTTAATCAAAAGAAAGATGGAAAGCAGAAAACCACAGGACACTTCGCCTAGATCTGCCACAGATAAAACATTGGAAGGTATTATTAATGACATTTTGGTAGGGAACTTAGAAAAGTTCAATTTTTTTTCAGTGAAAAGGAAATTTATATTTAATCAATTTATTGCAGGATTTTGTTTTAGGAAGTACTATGCTATAGAGAAAGGGGAAGTAGTGGCTGTAATGTACTTGAATTCCCAGAAAGTATTTAATAAGGTTAAAATCACATTAAAGGTTATAGTAGAAAATAAAAGCTCATGATGTAGGGAGTAATGTATTGACATGGATAAAAGATTGGATGGCTAAAAGGAAACAAAAAATTGGAATAAATGAGTCTCTTTTTGGTTGGCAAGATGCTGATGAGTGGTATAGTACAGAAAGCCTTCAACTTTTTGCAATTAAGCTACAAAGGATACATTGATTTCGCTGCTTCTTGGATGCTGCCTGAACTACTGTGCTCTTCCAGCACCACTAATCCAGAATCTGGTTTCCAGCATCTGCAGTCATTGTTTTTACAAAGGATACAGACAGGATGATTGGGCAAGGTTCTGGCGAATAAAGGAAAATGTGGGGAAAATGTGAAAAAATCCACTTTGACAGGAAGGAAATCAAAAAAGCATAACATCTAAATGGTGAAAGATTGCAAAGCTTATAGATGCAAAGGGATATGGGTGTCCTAATGCATGAAATACAAATTGTTTGTTTGTAGGCACAGAGAGAAATTTGGAAAATTATTAGAGTGTTATTGTGAGGGGTGTTGAATACCAAAGTAGAGATGTTATGCTTCAGTCATGTGGAATATTGGTGAGAACAGATATGGAGTAGTGTATACTTTTAAAAGGGAGGGTATAAATGCATTAGAAGCAGTTCAATAAATAAATAAATAAAGATTTAACAGACTAATACATGGAATATGGGTGTTGTCTTATGGGGAAAGGTTGGACAGGCTTTTAGAAAAGTAAGAGGTAACTTACTCTGTGGAGACTTGACAGAGTGACTATGAAAAGGAATTTTCCTCTTGTGGGAGAACCAAAGGTGATTGTTTAAAAATAATGGTTTGCCCAAATAAGACGAAGGTAGAGAGACTTTGCTTTTCTGAGAGAAGGTCTGTTAGTCTTTGGAACCCTCTTTCTCAAAAAGCAGTGAAAAAAAAAAGTCCTGGAATATTTTAAAGGCAGATTTAGTTGATTCCTGATAAGCAAAAAGGGGAAAGATTTTTGAAGGGAATGTGGAGTAATCAGATTAGCACAGTCTTATGGAATTGTGAAGTCGGCCCGAGGGGGCAAGCATCCTTCTCCTTTTACTAATTCATACATGTACAAGTTTGTAAACAGAATGGTGCCAATGGCTACTGGAAATTCGAGAGTGTTCAAGAAGGACATTTTCCTTTATTTATTGTAACACAATCTACATTTTCTAAATAATGGACCAAAGTATCAGAGACCAACCACCTCAAGAATTAAGGGGGTTGTATAGAAACACAGAAAATTATGAAGGGAATCGATAGGATAGAGGCAGGGAGGTTGTTTCCACTAGCAGGTGAAACTAGTACTAGGGGGTACAGGCTTAAAATAAGAGGGAGCGGATTTAGGACTGAGCTGAGGAGGAACATCTTCATCCAAATGTGAATCTGTGGAATTCCCTGCCCAGTGAAGCAGGTGAGGCTACCTCGTTGAGTGTTTTTAAAGCTAACTTTTTGGACAGTAAGGGAATTAAGGATTATGGTGAGCAGGTGGGTAAATGGAACTGAGTCCATGAGAATGATCAGCCATTATCTAATTGAATAGCAGAGCAGGCTCAAGGGGCCAGATGGTCTATTCTTGCTCCTATTTCTTATGTTCTAATGTAAAAAAAGGGACTCAATGACATTGGGTCAACTGCTACATAAAACTTCATTCTGGGTTGTGACCAATCTTTCCTGTAAGAGTGTAAGGTAACTAAGTCTAATAATATGAAAAGACAGGTACTCCTATCACTTTCTTGGCAAAAGAAGAACATGGTTGATCCAAACATCCCATATAGGTCCACTTTTAAAGTTATAACAGAATATATTGTTGAAAAAAATGAAATCCAGCCGTGTCTGTTCATAGTTACCTCGGAAATGTTGGACTATTGAAAATCTATTCCAACTTCTGGGTAACTATTAAATTGATGATGCCCCACCCTCACCTCCACTCCCCCACCCCCCCACCTCCCCAACATACCACACACACATATATCCCCAACTAAACCTCCCCAAGACTCTTTACATACCCTGACCCAAAGTCCACCCTTCCTTATAGGACATCCCTGTCCTCTGCTGGGTCTGGCATCCTTCTTCTCTCCCCCGCACCTGACAAAAATCCTTCCCCATAGGACCCAACAACCAACTTCACCCACTGTCTGACCTGACATGTCACACTCCTCGTAGGATCTAACATCCTTTTGAGACATGACACCACACCCTCTGCACAGGGTCTGACATCCCCTACCTATGCCACATATTTTAAATGCTTGGCATCCTTCCTGTCTTGTGTCCTGTTGCCCTACACATCTGAACTCCACACTTCCCTCACATACTTACCTTTTCCAAGAAGCTGTCATAGATCACAGAATATGGCAAAAACTGACATGAAAAAGGGGCTATGGTTTGAGTTCATTTAATTACCCTGCACTATGATGGACATATTACATGTATGGTGTACTCTGTATTTCTGAAGGAACCATGGTATGATTGTCCTGCAGAAATGTGGAGCTTTGTCTTTAGACAAAAATGTAAGAGTGAAATGGAAATCTGACTGTGATCGCAACTCTTCGGAAAATCCAGCCCATTTTCATATTGCATTCCTAATCTTTACACAGAGAATGCCCAATTTCATCAATTATTAATGCTCTAAAAAGAATAAGCTGAATCACAAGTAATGTAGAATTTAGGTAATCTTTTGAGCAATATAAAATCATAGAAGTTTACAGTAACAGAAGGAGGCCTTTCAATCCATTATGTCTGTACCGACATCCAGGGTTGTAGAGGAAAGGAGAGCAATGATGACTCCCGATAGCAGTGACAGTATCAGGGTAGTTGTTATAGGGGACTTTACCTTCCCAATATTGACTGGGAATACAATAGTTCAAGTAGTTTAGATGGGTCAGTTTTTGTTCAAGGTGTGCAGGAGGGTTTTCTGACACAGTATGTAGACAGGCCAACAAGGAATGATGCCATATTGGATTTGGCACTGGGGAATGAATTGGCCAGGTGTTAGATTTGGAGGTAGGTGAGCACTTTGGCGATAGTGACCATAATTCAGTTATGTTTACAATAGCAATGGGCAAGGATAGGTATATACCGCAGGGAAAGAGTATAACTGGGGGAAAGGCAATTATAATGCGATTAAGCAAGATTTAGGACACATAGAATGGGGACGGAAACTGCAGGGGATGGACACTCTGTAAATGTGGAGCTTATTCAATGAACAGCTATTGTGGGCCTTTGATAAGTATGTACATATCAGGCAAGGAGGTAATTGTGGAGAGATGGTTTACTAAAGAAGTTGAAGTTCTTGTCAAGAGGAAGAAGAAGATTTATGTGAGGATGAGGCATGAAGGCTCAATTAGGGGGCTTGAGAGTTATAAGTTAGCCAGAAAAGATCTAAAGAGAGGACTAAGAAGAGCCAGGAGGGGATATGAGAACTTATTGGCAGATAGGATCAAGGAAAACTCTCAGGCCTTCTATAGATATATCAGGAATAAAAGACTGACTAGAGTAAGATTAGGGCCAATCAAAGATGGTAGTGGAAAATTGTGTGTGGAATCTGAGGACCTAGGGCAAGTGCTTAATGAATACTTTTCATCAGTATTCACATTGGAAAAAGGCAATGTTAGTGAGAATACAGAGATACAGGCTACAAGATTAGATGGGATTGACGTTGACAAAGAGGAAGCTTTAGCAATTTTGTAAGATCTGAAAATAGATACGACCCCTGGGTTGGGTGGGATTTATTCTTGGATTCTCTGGGAAGCCAGGGAGGAGATTGCAGATCCTGTGGCTTTGATCTTTATGTCATCATTGTTGACAGGTGTAGTGCCAGAAGACTGGAGGATAGCAAATACTGTTCCCTTGTTTAAGAAGGGAAGTCAGGACAACCCTGGTAATTATAGACCAGTGAGCCTTATTCAGTAGTGGGTAAGGTTTTGGAAAGAATGGCAGGCAGTGACCAGTGGGGTACCGCAGGGATCAGTACTGGGACCGCAGCTTTTTACAATTTCTGTTAATGATATAGAAGACGGTATTAGTAATAACATTAGCAAATTTGCTGATGATACTAAGCTGGGTGGCAGGGTGAAATGTGATGAGGATGTTAGGAGATTACAGGGTGACCTGGACAGGTTAGGTGAGTGGTCAGCTGCATGGCAGATGCAGTTTAATGTCGATAAATGTATGGTTATCCATTTTGGTGGCAAGAACAGGAAGGCAGATTACTACCTAAATGGAATCAATTTAGGTAAAGGGGCAGTACAGAGAGATCTGGGTGTTCTTGTACACCAGTCAATGAAGGTAAGTATGCAGGTACAGCAGGTAGTGAAGAAGGCTAATAGCATGCTGGCCTTCATAATACGAGGGATTGAGTATAGAAGCAAAGAGGTTCTTCTGCAGCTGTACAGGGCCCTGGTGAGAGACCACACCTGGAGTACTGTGTGCAGTTCTGGTCTCCAAATTTGAGGAAAGATATTCTGGCTATTGAGGGAGTGCAGTGTAGGTTCACAAGGTCTATTCCTGGAATGGTGGGATTACCTTACACTGAAAGACTGAAACGACTGGGCTTGTATACCCTTGAGTTTAGAAGACTGGGAGGGGATATGATTGAGACATATAAGATTATTAAAGGATTGGACACTCTGGAGGCAGGAAACATGTTTCCGCTGACGGGTGAGTGCCGAACCAGAGGACACAGCTTAAAAATACGGGGTAGACCATTTAGGAGAGAGATGAGGAGAAACTTCTTCACCCAGAGAGTGGTGGCTGTGTGGAATGCTCTGCCCCAGAGGGCAGTGGAGGCCTAGTCTCTGGATTCATTTAAGAAAGAGTTGAATAGAGCTCTCAAGGATTGTGGAATCAAGGGTTATGGAGATAAGGCAGGAACAGGATACTGATTAAGGATGATCAGCCATGATCATATTGAATGGTGGTGCAGGCTCGAAGGGCAGAATGGCCTACTCCTGCGCCTATTGTCTATTGTCTATAAAAGTTATAAGAGATAGGATTTACAATCATCTGGAAAGGAATAATTTGATTAGGGATAGTCAACATGGTTTTGTGAAGGGTAGGTCATGCCTCACTAATCTTATTGAGTTCTTTGAGAAGGTGATAAAACAGGTGGATGAACGTAAAGCAATTGATGTGGTGTATATGGACTTCAGTAAGGCGTTTGATAAGGTAGGCTATTGCATAAAATATGGAGTTTCGGGATTGAAGGTGATTTAGCAGTTTGGATTAGAAATTGGCTAGCTGAAAGAAGACAGAGGGTGGTGATTGATGGGAAATGTTCATCCTGGAGCTCAGTTACCAGTGGTATACCACAAGGATTTGTTTTGGGGCCACTGCTGTTTGTCATTTTTATAAATGATCTGGATGTGGGCGTAGAAGGATGGGTTAGTAAATTTGCAAATGACCCTAAGGTAGGCAGAGTTGTGGATAGTGCGGAAAGATGCTTGGGTTACAGAGGGACATAGATCAGATGCAGACCTGGGCTGAGAAGTGGCAAATGGAGTTTAATGCGGAAAGGTGTGAGGTAGTTAACTTCGGAAGATGTAACAGGAATGCAGAGTACAAGGCTAAGAGTAAAATTCTTGGCAGTGTAGAAGAACAGAGAGATCTCAGTGTTCAGGTGCATAAATCTCTGAAAGTTGCCACCCAGGTTGATAGGGTTGTTAAGAAGGCATATGGTGTGTTGGCATTTAATGGTAGGGGGATTGAGTTTCAGAGCCATAAAGCCATGCTTCAACTTTATAATACACTGGTAAGGCCACACCTGGCATAAAGTGCATTATAGTCACTGCATTATAGGAAGGATGTGGAAGCTTTGGAAAGGGTTCAGAGGAGATTTATTAGGATGATATGGAAGGAAGGGCTTACGAGGAAAGGCTGAGGAAACTGAGGCTATTTTCATTGGAGAGAAGAAGGTTGAGAGATGACTTAATCGAGACGTATAAGATAATCAGAAGGTTAGATAGGGTGGACAGTGAGACCCTTTTTCCTCGGATGGTGAAGACTAAGACGACGGGACAGAGCTTTAAATTGAGGGGTGATAGATTTAGGACAGATATCAGGGGTAGTTTCTTCACTCAGAGAGTAGTAGGGGCGTGGAACAGCTGCCTGCAACAAAAGTAGACTTGCCAACGTTAAGGGCATTTACATGGGCATTGGACATACATATGGAAAATAATGGAACAGTTTAGGTTAAATGGGCATCAGATTATTTTCACAGATCGGTGCAACATCTAGGGCCGAAGGGCCGATAACTGCACTGTAACGTTCTATGTTCTATGACTCCTGAAAGATCTACCCAGCTAGTTCCATTCTCCAGCCCTATCTCTGCAACCTTCTAAATTAATCATTTTTAAATATATTTGAAATCACTAATGGAATTCACCTCCATCACTTTCCCAGGCAGCACATTCCAAACCCTAACAACTCTTTGAGTAAAGAGGTTTCTCCTTGTCTCACTCCTAGTTCTTTTGCTGACAATCTTGATATTGTGACAAAAATAGCAATTGCTTGAAATGTTCAGCAAGTCTGGTAGCATCTGTGCAGAGAAATCAGAGTTAACACTTCAGATCAAGTGAGCCTTCAGGAAAGGTCTAATTTCTCTCCCAAAATGCTGCCAGAGCTGCTGAGCTTTTCCATCAATTTCTATTTTTGTCTCTGATTTACAGCACTTCCAGTTCTTTCAGATTTTACTTGACAATGTGATTCCTAAATACCGACATACTGACATAGTGGAAACAGAATACATTTCAACATATCTACATATAAGTTTTTTTTAGAAGTTGCGTCAAAACTAGTTTATTATTTTTATACAACAGGGAAGGAATCTCATTGAAATGTCTACATTTCTGACAGGGCAGGTCAGACTAGATGCAAGATGATAGTTTCTCTGGCTGGGGATCCAGAACAAAGAGTTTCAATCTCAGACTGAGATGACAAGAAATTGCTTCAGAATTCTGTGAAATTTTTTATCAGAGAAAACGGTGGAGATTATGTCGATTAATATATTTAAGAAAGAAATAGTCTCCTAGAGTCTAAAGGCATCAAGGGATTGGGCAGAAACTATGAATATGGCATTGAGACAGAGAATCAGCCATGTTGAATGGCAGTGCAGGTTCAACGTGCGGAATAGCTTTCTCCTGCCAGTTTTTGTTTTTAACAAGAATACGTAGATAGCCACAATCGTTAAGTGGTTAATATTTGCTTAATAAAACAGCCTTAAAAGCAGCTTAGACCAGAAGACTGTAAGAAATAGGAACAGGCATAAGCAGCTTGACCCCTCAAACCTGCTCTGGCATTCAACAGGGTCGTGGCTAATCTGACACTCTTCATGCCCACTTTACCATATTAACCCCATAATCGTTGATTCCCCTATTGATCAGGAATCTATCAATCACAGCCTTAAATATACAGAGGGGCTCTGCCCCCCACAACTTTCTGTGGCAAGGAGTTCCAAAGACTCTCAATCCTCTGAGAGAAGGAATTCCTCCTCATCTCAGTTGTTAATCGGGGCTCTTTTCTCCTGAGATAAACTTCTCTGGTCCTAGACTCCCCTTTGAGGGGAAATATACTCTCTGTATTGACACTGTCAAGCCCCTTAAGAATCTGATATGTTTCAATGAAAATACCTTTCGTTCCTCCCACTCCCAGTAAGTAGAGTCCCAATCATTTTAGTTTTTGCTGATTAGACAATCCCTCCCTTTAGGGAATCAGCCTTATGAACCGTCTCTGAACTGCCTTCAATCAAATGATAGCTTTTCTTAAATAAGGAGACCAAAACTGTTCAGAGTACCCCAGCCGAGGTCTCACCAGCACCTTGTACAGTTGCAGTAGGACTTCACTACTTTGAAACTCCAGCACCCTTGGAATAAGGGCTAACGTTCTTTGAGCTTTCCTAATTAACTGCTGTACCTGTGCGATAGCTTTCTGTGTTTCATGCACAAGTAACCCCAAGTCCCTTTGTGTTGTAGTTTCTCTCCATTTAAATAACACACTATTCTTTTGTTCCACCTTTCAAAATAAACAGCTTCATTGTTTCCCACATTACTTTATTTGCTGACATTTTGTTTACTTTCTTAACCTATCAATAACTCCCTGTAAACCATTTGTATTCATTTCGCAATCTGTCTTTCCACCCATTTATGTAGTGATAAAAGGCGATGCAAATTATGTAGATGATTCACCACTTTCAACATTCCCCTCCTCCACCACTGACGGAGAATGTTTTGTACCACCTCCAAGCACTGCAGTAACTCTCCAAATCCATAACCTCCACCATCTAGGAGGACGAGAGCAGCATTGCATGGGAACATTATTACCTGCAAATTTCCTTCCGAATAACCCACCATCCTGACATGGAACAATATCACTGTTTCTTCATTACTGCTGGGTCAAAATCCTGAAGATTTCTTTCTGACAGCATTGTGGGTGTACCTACATCAAATTGACTGCAACCATTCAGCAAGCAGCTCGTTATCACTTTCTCAAGGGCAATTATGGATAGGTAATGAACGCTTATCTATATAGCAAGACAAACAGCCCACAAATAAACTTGTTTGTTCAGTGCAACTGTCCAAAATTGAAACGAAAACAGAAATAGTGGAAGAAACCCAGCAGATCTGTCAGCATCTGTGGAGAGAAAGCAGAGTCAACATTTTGGGTCCAGCGATCCTTCTTCGGGGGTTGTATTTAAAGGAAGGTTGGTATATAGACTGAAGACAGGGGGTAGGGGAGGGGTAAATGATAGGTGGAGATAAAGCCAGAGAAAGAACAAAAGTTGGGAAGGCAAAGGAATAGATAAAGGTAAGTGAGGGAGAAAGAAAAGCTGCTAATAATGTGGACCATTAGAGGTGGAAATGGATTCTAGAACATAGAACTTAAAACATTACAGCACAGTACAGGCCCTTCAGCCCTCGATGTTGTGTCACCCTGTGAAACCAATCTGAAGCCCATTTAACTTACATTATTCTATTCTCATCCATATGCCTATCCAATGACCATTTAAATGTCCATAAAGTTGGCAAGTCTGCAACTGTTGCAGGCAGTGCATTCCATGCCCCTACGACTCCCTGAGTAAAGAAACTACCTCTGATATCTGTCCTATATCTATCACCCTTCAATTTGATGCTATGCCTCCTCATGCTATCCATCACCATCCAAGGAAAAAGACTGTGATTGTCCACCTGATCTAACCCTCTGATTATCTTATATGTCTCTTTTAAGTCACCACTCGACCTTGTCTTGAACAAAAACAGCCTCAACTCTCTCAACCTTTCCTTGTAAGACCTTCCCTCCAACCCAGGCAACATCCTAGTAAATCTCCTCTGAACCCTTTCCAAAGCTTCCACATCCTTCCTATAATGTGGCGACCAGAACTGCACGCAATACTCCAAGTGCAGCCACACCAGAGTTTTGTACATCTGCAGCTCAACCTTATTGCTCCGAAACTCAATCCCTCTACTAATAAAAGCTCACATACTGTATGCCTTCTTAACAGCCCTATCAATCTGGGTGTAAGTGAGGACTGCAGATGCTGGAGATTAGAGTCAAGAGTGTGGTGCTGGAAAAGCATAGCAGGTCAGGCAGCATCCAAGTAGCAGGAAAATTGACGTTTCGAGCAAAAGCTTTTCATCAGGAATGAGGCTGGAAGCCTCAGGGGTGGAGAGATAAATCGGGGGGGAAGGTAGCTGAGAGCGCAATAGATGGATGGAGGTGGGAATAAAGGTGATAGGTCAGGGGGTGCAGAAAGCTGGGCAGAAAGATGGACAGACGGGACAGATCATGAGGATGGTGTTGAGCTGGAAGGTTGGAACCGGGGTAAGGTGGGGGTGAGGGGAAATGAGAAAACTGGTGAAATCCACATTGATACCATAGGCTTAGAGGTCCCAAGGTGGAAGATGGGACGTTCTTCCTCCAGGCATTGGGTGGTAAGGGAGTGGTGATGGAAGAGGCCTAGAATCTGCATGTCCTCGGCAGAGTGGGAGGGGGAGTTGAAGTGTTGGGCTACAGGGAAGTGGGGTTGGTTGGTGTGGGTGTCCCAGAGATGTTCTCTGAAGCACTCTGCGAGTAGGCATCCTGTCTCCCCAATATAGCGGAGACCGTGCGTACAGTCTGTTTGGCAACTTTGAAGGATCCATGTACATGGACACCAAGATCTCTTTGCTCATCTATACTATCAAGAATCTTACCATTTGCCCAGTACTCTGCATTCCTGTTACTACTTCTAAAGTGAATCACCTCACACTGTTCCACATTAATCTCCATTTGCCACCTCTCAGCCCAACTCTGCAGCATATCTCTGTCCATCTGTAATTTACAACATCCTTCAGCACTATCTACAGTTGCATCGAACTAATGAAAACAGCCTCAGTTCTCTCAGCCTTTCCTCATAGGATCTTCTTTCCATACCAGGCAACATCCTAGTAAATCTCCTCTGAACCCTTTCCAAAGCTTCCACATCCTTCCTATAATGCAGTGACCAGCACTGTATGCAATATTCCAGGTGCGGCCTTCTTGTACAGTTGAAGCATGAACTCATAGCTCCGAAACTCAATCCCCCTAACAATAAATGCCAACACACCATATGACTTCTTAACAACCCTATCAACCTGGGTGGCAACTTTCAGGAATTTATGCACCAGGACACCGAGATCTGTCTGTTCATCTACACTGCCAAGAATGTTACCAGTAGCCCAGTATTCTGCATTCCTGTTACTCCTTCCAAAGTGAATCACCTCACACTTTTCTGCATTAAACTCCATTTGCTACCTCTCAGCCCAGTTCTGCAGTTTATCTCTGTCCATCTGTAATCTACAACATCCTTCGATACTCACCACAATTGTACTGACCTTCGTGTCATCCATAAGTTTACTAACCCATCCTTCCACACCCTCATCCAGATTGTTTATAAAAATGACAAACAGCAGTGGACTCAAAAACAGATCCTTGCGGTACACCACTAGTAACCGAACTCCAGGATGAACATTTCCCATCAATCACCACCCTCTGTCATCTTTCAGCTAGCCAAGTTCTGATCCAAACCACTAAATCACCCTCAATCCCTTGCCTCCGTATTTTGTGCAGTAGCCTACCACGGGGAATCTTATCAAATGCCTTACTGAAATCCATACACACCACATCAACAGTTTCACCCTCATCCACCTGTTTGATCACCTTCTCAAGTAACTCAATAAGGTTTGTGAGGCATGAACTACCCTTCACAAATCCGTGTTGACTATCCCTAATCAACTTAATCTTATCAAGATGATTATAAATCCTCTCTCTTATAACGTTTTCCAATACTTCACCCACAACCGAAATCAGGCTTATTGATCAATAATTACCAGGGTTTTCTCTACTCCCCTTAGAGTCAGAGATGCACAGCATGGAAACAGATCCTTTGGTGCAACTCGTCCATGCCGACAAAATATCCCAAACTAATCTAGTTCCATTTGCCAACACTTGGCGCGTATCCCTCTTAACCCTTTTTATTCATATACCTATCCAGATGCCTATTAAATGTTGCAAGTGTACCAGACTCCACCTCTTCCTCTGGCAGCTCATTCTATACACGTACCACTCTCTGTGTGAAAATGTTGCCCCTTAGGTCTCTTTTATATCTTTCACTTCTCACCCAAAATCTATGCCTCTAGTTCTGGATTCCCCCAACCCAGGTAAGAGACTTTGTCTATTTATCTTATCCATGCCCCTCATGATTTTATATACCTCTATGAGGTCACCCCTCAGCCGTCGACGCTCCAGGGAAAACAGCCCCAGCCTATTCAGCCTCTCCTTATAGCTCAAATCCTCCAACCCTGGCAACATCCTTGTACATCTTGTCTTAACCCTTTCAACTTTCACAACATCCTTCTGATAGGAAGGAGACCAGAATTGCACAGAATATTCCAACAGTGGCCTAACCAATGTCCTGTACAGCCGGAGCATGATCTCCCAACTCCTATACTCAATGCTCTGACCAATAAAGGAAAGCATACCAAAAGCCTTCTTCACTATCCTATCTACTTCTGACTCCACTTTCGAGGAGCTATGAACCTGCACTCCAAGGTCTCTTTGTTCAGCAAAACTCCCTAGGACCTTACCATTAACTGTATAAGTCCTGCTAAGATTTGCTTTCCCACATCGCATTTATCTAAATTAAACTCCATCTGCCACTTCTCAGCCCATTTGCCCATCTGATCAAGATCCCATTGTAATCTGAGGTAACCTTCTTCACTATCCACTACACCTCCAATTCTCGCGTCATCTGCAAACTGACTAACTATACCTCCGATGTTCAGACCCAGCTCATTTATGTAAATGATGAAAAGTAGTGGACCAGCACCGAGCCTTGTGGCACTCCACTGGTCACAGACCTCCAGTATGAAAAACAACCCTCCACCACCACCCTCTCTCAAGCCAGTTCTGTATCCAAATGGATAGTTCTCCCTGTATTCCATGAGATCTAATCTTGCTAAACAGTCTCCCATGGGGAACATTGTCGAACAGTTTACTGAAATCCGTATAGATTACATCCACCACTCTTGGTTATCAATCCTCTTTGTTACTTTTTCAAAAAAACTCAGTCAAGTTTGTGAGACATGATTTCCCATGCACAAAGCCATGTTGACTATCCCTAATCATTCCTGGCCTTTCCAAATACGTGTAAATCCTGTCCCTCAGGATTTCCTCCAACAACTTGCCCACCACCGATATTAGGTTTGCCAGTCTATATTTCAGGGACTTGTCCTTATCACCTTTCTTAAATAATGGTAATATGTTAGCCAACCTCCAGTCTTCTGCCACCTCATCTGTAAATATTGATGATAGAAATATCTCAGCAAGGGGCCCAGCAATCACTTCCCTAACTTCCCAGAGTTTTAGGGTACACCTGATCAGGTCCTGGGGATTTATCCACTGTTATGCATTTCTAGACATCTAGCACTTCCTCCTCTGTAATATTGACATTTTTCAAGATATCACCATCTATTTCCCCATATTCTATTTCTTCTATGTTCTTCTCGTCAGTAAAAACTGATGTAAGATACACGTTTGGTATTTCCCCCATCTCCTGTGGCTCTACACAAAGATTGCCTTGAGGACCTCCTTTTTAAATTTCTGCCTAACTTTCTATATTCCTCCTTCAGAATCTCATCCTTTTCCCTCCCTATGTTGTTGGTTCCAATGTATATAATAACCTCCTGCTGGTCCCTCTCCCCTTTGAGAACATTCTGCACCCTCTCTGAGACATCCTTGATCCTGGCACCAGGGAGGCAACACACCATTCTGATTTTTCTCTGCTGGCTGCAGAAACATCTGTCTGTACCTCAGACTAGAGAGTCCCCTAACACAATTGATCTCTTGGGACCCAACATACCCCTCATTGTATTAGAGCCAGTCTTGATACCAGAAACTTGGCTGTTCATGTACATTCCCCTGAAAGTCCATCACCCCCTACATTTTCCAAAACAGTACACTTGTTTGAATTGGGAATAGCCACTGAAGACTCCTGTACTACCTGCCTACCTCTCCTACTTTCTTTGAATTAACCTGTCTAATGGACTGCATCTGTAGCTTTTCTCCCTTCCTATAACAGCCATCCATCACATGCCCTAGCTCTTGTAACTTCCTCATTGCCTCTAACTATCCCTCCAACTGATCCATTTGATCTGACAGGATTCACAACCAATGACATTTAATGCAGATATAATCCTCAGTAACCCTTAAACTCTCCTGAAATTTCCATATCCGACAAGAAGAGCATATCACTCTACTAAAGGCCATTTTGCTCCTTCCAATCTACAGACCCAGAAAATAGCACAAAACACTGCTCCAGGCTAACTTAATACTTATGGCTTATATTTTTAAAATTTAAACTAGAGACCGATTCCAATAAAAACACAATCAAGAAAGAACCCACTCTACTCATTTTTGTAGATTCACAGCAGGACAATACTTAAAACTATTTACTTATCTGTTTCTGTGCTGTGACTTCTCCCAAACAGGTTCCTCCAAGATCAGTTGTGAATTTTGCTGTTTGTTAAGTTTTCCTAGACATACTTCAATGTCCAGCGATACATGAATTCAAACAGCAAAGGCAGTAACTGTGCAGATTCACTGCTGTGTCAGTTAGCAGTGTGAGCTTCTTTCTCTCTCTCCCTTACAGACCATGTGCCTGCTGCCTTTGTCTGTCTTTCTCCCTTTTAAAAGTGCTGTTGTTTTGACTTTCATATTCAAAGTTCAAAAACAATTGCAACAGCATATAAAACAGTAATTGCTGTTCCTGGAATTCGAGGAAATCACCTCCAACACCTAAAATACCTCAAAAAAGGAGCAACCTGTAACAGCCAGAAATTTTTCCCATCCTCCATCTTGAATTACCCAGAATCAAGGGAACAACATTTGCTATCTCCAGTCTTCTGGCACTATTCCTGTAGACAATGATGACATAGGATCAAGCCAAAGGCTCGGTAATCTCCTCCCTAGCTTTCCAGAGAATCCTAGGATAAATTGCATCTGGTTGACGGGACGTATCTATTTTCACACTTTCCAGGATTTCTAACACCTCGTCCTTGGGAACCTCAATCCTGTCTAGTCTAGTAGTATTCTCCTCGTCAACATTGTCTTTTTCCAGTGAGAATACTGACGAAACATATTCATTTAACACTTCCCCGATCTCCTCTGACTCCACGCACAACTTCCCACTACTGTCCTTGATTGGCCCTAATCATACCCTCAAGATTAGAGTGGTGCTGGGAAATCACAGCAGGTCATGCAGTCAGATGCTCAAATGCTGCCTGACCTGTGTGCTTTTCCAGCACCATTCTAATCTTGACTCTAAACTCCAGCATTTGCAGTCCCCACTTGTGCCTAATCTTACCCCAGTCATTCTTTTATTCCTGATATACCTATAGAAAGCTTTAAGTTTTCCCTGATCCGACCAGCCAACCCACTTCTCATGTCCCCTCTCGCCCATCTTAGCTCTCTCTTTAGATCTTTCTTGGCTACCTTGTAACTCTCAATCACCCTAACTGAGCCTGTAAGTCTAATAACTCCTGTAAGTATTCAAAATATCCTCAGCGTAGAAAACTGTCACAAGTCCCTGGGAATGATTCCATACCAAACAGCCACTTTACAACAGTGACTGAAATCTCGACATCTCATGGAGCGTATGAGCCTGTTGAGGTGCTAAAGGACAGTTCTTCGCAATATACAATTGTTTAAGACTCTCTCGATGAAACAGTGAAGGAGCTAAAACACGCATCTGGCAGCGTAGCAAATGAAATTTATTCTTAATTTTAAAATGTAGATTTGAATATTGTGGTACAGTGTTGAAAAATGTGATGCTGGAAAAACACAGCAGGCCAGGCAGCATCCGAGGAGCAGGAGAATCGACATTTTGGGCACAAGCCCTTCTTCAGGAAGAAGGGCTTATGCCTGAAACGTCGATTCTCCTGCTCCTTGGATGCTGCCTGGCCTGCTGCGTTTTTCCAGCATCACATTTTTCAACTCTGGTCTCCAGCATCTGCAGTCCTCACTTTCTCCATATTGTGGTACAGTGCCAAAATTCCAAACTTGTAGGTGCTAGTCCAGAATATGCAACAGTAAGCAAGGGAAAAATGAATCAGCAGAGCACTTCAACAGAAAAGATGATGATTGGTGAAGGTGATTCACCACCACTTTGAATACAGGAATTGAGTGAAAATTAGAATGTGGATGGTTAAGATGCAGAGGTGAGCTATTTGATATTACTCCTTCATATAGATTCATTGAAATACAACATCTTCCTCACTGGGTCAATAAGGATCTACCAAATGGGATTGGAATAACTTCAGAGACTGGTATCCTGTCATAAACTCACCCTGACACAGACACTGGTCCAGCTCCCTTGGAGGCAACTCTTAAGAGCAAACAGAACCTCTGCCACTCCTGTTCATATCTGTCAGCCAGGGCTCCCTGACTGGATGAGATTAACAGCCCCAATCAGGGAACTCATTCTATGAGGTCCACCTGGCTTACCTCATTACAATCACTACAGGGGGTCTCTTCAACTTAGCTAACAGTGTTGAAATTTTTATTTTTATGGATGACTTTATACTTTTAAAAATGGACTGTTTGTGAATCCACTGTTTGTTTCATCTTCAAACTATTTCATTTTCTCCACACCATATACCTATGTTAAATTTATTCCTATACTGTTAAAAAAGACTTCGACCATGCCTTTCATGAGAAAACTATTTTATGAAACATAAAATTTTTAAAAATTATGTTCACTTTCAAATGAAAATTTAAACATCTTTGACCTATATACTGCTATCCAATTAATTTCTAATTCTTGTGTTAAATAGCATTTAATCTTAGCAAGTTTGGTGAAGATTTGTAGCTCAGGTCAAGGTTCTGGATGTAAGTTCTAAGGATGCAAGTAAACTTATATCCACAACATTTAATCTTTAATTCTCTGTTTTACCTAGTTATGATCATCCTTGTGTAATGATCAATGCTTTGCTATTTGCAGTTTCTAATAAAGTGCCTGGCAGGACTAAGCTGGTGTTGCTTACAATGAATTGAAATGAGATGGGCCAGGTGCAGGCAGGTAGGACTAGTTAGTTTGGATTTATGTTCAACATGGACTGGTTGGAACAAAGGGTTTGTTTCCGTGCTGTATGACTCTAAGATTCTATGACTAATTACCTTTTAGAGGTTAGGGAGAAATATCAAAGGTTTATCTTCTACAAATATGGTAATGCACTATTCTTAAACAATTGGGTATCCAAGGTTGCCCCCAAAGTTAAGCAGCTTTGGAAGCTGAATGGTCTTTTCTTGTCATATTATTTCCCTTTAAAGCAAAATGGTTTAAGATCAATAAATAAGCGCTCATCAATGCTAGCCATTGTTAACACTAAAGTAAAACAGATTTCACTTTCCACAAATATTCTCTGAGATAATTTAGTAATAAAAAATGATTTGGAAAGATCAAAAATTCTTCATTTCATCTTTGATAGCATTCAGAACGAAAGGAGTAGACCATGGGGATCTAAAGCCTGTTTTGCTATACAAGAAGATCATGACTGACCTTTGTCAAATCCATTTTCCTGGTTGATTGCCATATCCCTTAATGCCCAAAATTCTAGCCCTCAATCTTATAAACTCAATGATTGTGTTCAAAGCCCATAGTTTCAGATTCACCAGTCATAAGTCAAACTAGTGAGTTTTGAGAAGATTTGTAGCTCAGGTTGAGGTTCCGGATGTACATTTGCTTGCTGAGTGGGCCTTATCATCAGTGCTTCACCGGAGGCTCATTGGTGATGTTACTTAGTATGGTGACAAAAAGTCTGAAAACAAACCTTCCAACTAAGTGAGCAAACTTACATCCATAAGTCAAACTGTCAAGTATACTCAATCTCGTAGCATTCAATGAGATTGTGTCTTGTTTCTAAATTTCAGATACTATTAGTTCAATTTTCTCAACATCTCAAAGGAAAACACTCTATCAGAACCCAATCAGTTCAAAGTACCATCTCTAAGGAAAATAAATTTTTACTTGGTTATGGAGGCCAAAATGGCAGGCAAAGTCTAACCAAAACCTTATATAGTTTGGTAAGATTTCCTTATTCATTTAGCCTTTGTAATGTGGCACACATTTTGTGAGACTTCCTAATTGCTTTCTATTTTGCTTGCAAACCTTTGTGTTCTTTGTATGAACATATCCATATCTCTGATCATCAATATTGAAGTTCACATTATATACAAATCTTCAGATCTATTATGTATTTCCCAACATAACTTATATCCCAATGTATTGCCAACTCAATTAACTTGTCTGTATCTCTTTGTAGTTGCTTTGTGTCCTTCTCAGAACTTACTGACCCATTTGGTTTTGAATCACATGCAAACTTGGATACATTAATCTTGGTACCTTCATCTCAGTCTTTAAGCTAAATTGAAATTAGCAAATACCTTTCTACTGATAGGAACATAGGAGTAAGAGTAGGCCATTCCTCCTTGTGCCTGCTCTGCCATTCTAATTTATAACAGATCACTCACCTCCTTACCAGATTGCTACACTATCCCCAAGTTCATTGAATTATTTATTAACTAGACATCTATCAGTCTCTGACTTAAACTAACTTAGTTACGGAGCTTCCACCACCCTCTGGGGTATGTAATTTCAAAGATTCACTAATTTCTGAGTGAAGAAGCTCCTCATCTCCATTCTGAATGGTTTGATCTTTATTCTAAGATTGTGTCCTTTGGTCATTTGTTACAGTAGGTCAACCCGAAAATCCTCCACTTACTGCAAATCCACTTCTGTTTAATAACTAATCTTCTGTTCACGTTAACATATTACTAATAATCCCAGGAGCCCTTTTCTTTTAAACGGTATATTGTTGAATGCCTTTTGGAAATCTAAATATCCTAAATCCATTAATTCCGCTTTATGTACCAAATTGGTTATTGTTTAATAAACATCCATAATAAACCCCATGGTCATTAAGACAAATAGAGGCATTTCCTTAAAAGTTTGCCTCAAAAACAGGCACATGGATTTAAATCTAATCAAGTTTCACATTTGTTTTATGACATATTTTGATCCTTATTGTAATTTCTCTGAAATAAAACCATTTCTAAATGATATCTACACTTACTTTTGACTTTAAGTAAATGTATCAGCACATACTTTAACCTACACCAGGACTCTCAGCTCTTTGTGTTACTGAAAGTTATAGTCAAGATGTCATGTTCTCAGGCTCATAATTTGCTGTAGGCCATGTCATTTTAATATGTTGTATTTCCAATATGTTCATAAACCTACTGAGGTCAGATGTAGTTTGGAGTGCCATCTTCTGGTTATTTTCTTTCAGAAGTAGGAATAAGTGGCGACAAAAATTACACATATTCTAATACAAAAACAGCAGCAGTTATTATATTTCCATAGTCTAGTAACATTAATAAATTTTCATTGAAGATTTCTGGAGTAGTTTATCGGGAACTCAGCTGCAACATCCAACCTACTATGCTTATTTAGTATTGATAAATGTGATGCTGGAACAGCATAGCAGGTAAGACAGCATCTGAGGAGCAGGAAAGTCAAGGTTTCAGGCAAAAACCCTTAATCAGATCTGGGGAGGGGAGCCCAGAAATAAACAGACAGAAGGGAGTAAGGGTAGGTGGATGGCAATAGGTGACTCCTGGTAGGGGGTATTGTAATTGGTCAGTGGGAAGGGTAGAGCGGGTGTGTAAGATGATGGACAGGTTAGAACAGGTCAGGGAGGCAAGGAGGAGGGGTGGGGCTAGATCATTGGACTGTAAGCTTCCCAGGTGAAATATAAAGGTGCTGTTCCTGCAGTTTCTGTTTGGCCTCACTCTGACAGTGGAGGAGGCCAAGAATGGACATATTACTCTGAGTGGGACGGGAAATTAAAGTGGATGGCAAATGGAAATTCGAATTGGTTAGTGTTTGCAGAGCGCTGATCCAATTGGATTTGATTGCCTTCTTTTTGAGGCACAATGGGTTTAAGGGGGTGAACTCTGAAAGCTACTCCCTTACCCTTGCCTCTGATATCCCTTTTCTTGCAACAGGAAGAAAAAGCTGGATCCCTTAAGTAAGTTTAACGGGTGATCTTTCAGAATCATAATTTCTTCAGTTTGGCTAGCAGCTTCTGACAACTTTGGATTTGAGTGTTAGGGCTTATGATAGACCATGAGGCGCCCCGATCACCTCTTTAACAAACATGACTGAAATGTGGTAGGTTTAGTCATAGTAATATACTTGAACAAACCAAAAATTGTATCAGATGTTTCAACAATTTTGGTTTAAGGATAGGATACTGGTAGAACTCTCCTGCAATTGAATTGTAACATAGTTATCTTATGCCCATATAAGAGAGGATAAAGGATCTCCATTTGACACTTCATCTTAAGTTGCAGTACTTCTTTCATAATGCAGCCTAGAATGTGCTCACTTCTCCAGAAAGGAGTTACAATGTTCAACTCTGCATTTAAGGAATAGTATTGTCGCTTTTTGTTAGTATGCCACCCTAGCAGTAGGCCAATCTCAGTGTTACCAAATCAAAATCCTGGAACAATAATCGTCTTTATAGTTTAACTAAGTATTGCTAAACTTGACAAAATCTGATGCCAAAATTTATAGCATCCAATGAAAAACAAACAAAGCCAACTGAGTGACATAATTGTGATAAACTATCAGACCAAACCAAAGCAATATGTTCACATTAACAAAAATAGCATCAATGCTCGGAATATCAGAAACTAATAGTCTTTATAATACAGCAAAACAGCACTTTTGTACCTGCAAGAATGCGTTTTGTGTTAGCAATCACTACTGTACAGCAGTAAATTTGTGACAGGCTTCGTTTAACTACTGCCAATGCATTTTGGAGTTTACTTCATACTAATACCGATGAATTTCATAGAATCCCTACTGTGCAGGAAGCCATTCAGCCCATCCAGTTCACACTGACCCTCTCAAGAGAATCCACCTGGACCCACCCCTTTACCCTGCATTTACCACAACTAATTCACCTACCCTGCATATCTTTGTGGACAGTGGGAGGAAACAGGTGCACGCAGAGGAAACTCTCAAACTCCACACGGTCACCCAAGGGTAGAAATGTGTTACAGTTTGGCGAATAAGTTTTATGGAAATGTGTGGGTGTATTGTACATATCCACATATTCATGGTCATTACCAACTTTAGTGCTCTAGGCCTGGTTTGCATCAGGTAACGTATCAGTTCTTTTCGTAACAAGTGCAGATCTACATTTACAGAATCATTACAGCACAACAGGCCATCACAGCCCATATGTCAATGCCAGCTCTCTAAAATGAGCATCTCACATTGCGTTATTCACTTGCCATCTCCCCAAAACCCAGCATTCTTCCTTTGCAAATAACTATCTACTTCACCTTGGAATATTGTGTGACCGTGCCTCCAGTGGAAGAGGTTACAGTGTGACTTCAAGATAATAAGGGAACAGGCTAGAACATATTAGATGGAATGTAAGTGAGTGTACGGCAGCTTGGAGACCTCACTTCAAGTGTTGCGCAGAGTTCTTGTTTCCTTATGTACACAAGGACATTGTCATTGAGGTACACCAGGTTAATCCCTGGGATAGCAGGGTTGTCTTATGCTAAATTGAGCAAACTGGGTCTATATTTTTCCAGTTTCAAAGATCGAGAAATAATCTCATTGAAACTCAAAATTCTTAAGGGCATAATATGGTTGGCCAAGCGTGGATATGAATAGGATGTTTTCCCTGGCTGGTGATTCTAGCACCACTGTACATAATCTCAGAGTATGGGCAGTCTATTTAAGACTGAGATGAAGATGAAATTCATCACTCAAGAATCCTGTATCTTTGGAATGCTACTTCAGAGAGCTGTGGAAACCCAATCACTGAGGCGGTCAAAGACATTCAGGAATACAAAGATAGTTGGGAAATAGCAATTAGATGATCAGACATGATCCACAACGGCAGAGGCAGCTTGTTAGGCTGAATAGCCTACTCCTATTCTTATGTTCCACCACAGTCTCAGGCAGAATATCCTGGACTTTAACAACTTGCTTCATCACTTTTGCCTTTTTTTTACTAATAGAGGACCCAGCACAGATCCTTGTGGCACTCCACTGGTCACAAGCCTCCAGTCTGAAAAACAACCCTCCACCACCACCCTTTGTCTTCTACCTTGGAGCCAGTTCCGTATCCAAATGGCTAGTTCGCCCTGTATTCCGTGAGATCTAACCTTGCTAATCAGTCTCCCATGGGGAACCTGGTCGGACGCCTTACTGAAGTCCATATAGATCACATCTACCACTCTGCCCTCATCAATCCTTTAATTCTTCAAAAAAAAATCAAGTTTGTGAGACATGATTTCCCACACACATTTCCCCTCCTCCCACCTTACCCCAGTTCCAACCTTCCAGCTCAGTACTGTCCTCATGATCTGTCCTACCTGCCAATCTCTCTTCCCACCTATCCGCTCCACCCTCCCCTCCAAACTATCACCTCCATTCCTGCTCCTATTTCTTATGTTCCTAAAAGGTCATAAATGGGGATGTTTGCTGATGACTGCACACTGAGTCCCAAATGGTGCTGAACAGATACTGAAGCAGTTCATGTTCAAATCTGGACAATATCCAGCCTTGGGTTGACAAGTGGCAAGTAACATTCGCACTACACAAATATCAGGCAATGACCATCTTCAATAAGAAACAATCTAATCACTGGCCCTTAATATTCAATGATATTACCATCATTGAATTCCCTACTACCAACATCGTAACAGGAGTATCATAGACTCATCATATAAATACAGAGGGTACAAGAGCAGCTCAGAGACTACGAATTTTTCAATGAGTTACTAACTTCCAGAATCCCCAAAGCCTGTCCACCATCTAGAAGGCAAAAGTCATGAATATGATGGAATACTTCTCACTTGCCTTAACGGGTGCAGTTCTAACAACATTCCAAAAGCTCAACACCATCCAGGACAAGGCAGCCTGATTGATTGGCACATCAACAAGCATACACTTTCTCCACCACCAACGCTCAGTAGCAGCAGTATGCACTATCCTCAAGATGTGCTGCAGAAATTCACCAAATATCTTCAGACAGCACCTTACAAACCCACTACCACATCCAGCTAAAAGGTCGGGCAGCTAATAAATGGTTAAAAACCACTTGCATGATTCCACCCCCAGTCACTCACCATTCTGACTTGAAAATATAATAGTCATTCCTTCACAGTCACTGGGTCAAAATCTTGGAATTCCCTCCTGAAGGGCATTGTGGCTCTACCTACTGCAGCAGACAGTTCAAGACGACAGCTAACCACCACCTTCTCAGGGGCATCTAGAGATGAGCAATGAATGCTAGCCAGTGACACCGACAGCTCACGAAGGAATTCAAAAAAAGGAAAAGCAAGGGTCCCAGCATTGATACCTGGGGAGGTCAGCTACTAACATTCCCTTGACCCAGAAAACACCCAATAACCATACGGTTTCCTTTTACTCAGTTACCTTTGTCCCTTAATTCCACAAGCTCTACTTTTGCTCTCAGGTCTGTTGTGCTTATAGCATTTGCATTATGATACAGCACACAAACATTAGGTTTGGAATGTTTTCGTTTACCATCAGCACTTGAAGCCCCAAATTGCTTCCCAAGAATTTTTTTTTGAAAGTATATTGGCCAGTTACAAGACTGAATAAAATATTGAATTTTAAACTGATTTGTTACAAACTAGACCTTGCTTTGTACATCAAATGTATGAGTAAAAACATTAAACCAACATCAAAATATTTCACTGCATTCAACTAAATGAACGTTATGCCAAATTAAAAAAGGAATCTAGATACAGTATAGGAACAAAAGCAGCAACATCTTGCATGAGCTCATGTTTGGAATTGAAGAATGGGAGGCTAGCCAAGAAAGCATTAGTGTAGTCAAAACAGGAGGTGACAAGGGCATAATGGGTTCAACAACAGTTGAGTGAAAAGCCTGAGGCAGGTATTGTTACAATAACCTGGAAATAGGATAGCTTTTTGACAGACGATATGAATCAAAAATTCAATACATGGTTGAAAAGAGTATTAGGTTTTCTTGAATCAGAAGAGAACCCAATCAACAACAAGTTCATTGAAGTTTGTGATGTGGATTTTCCAGTCAGCTAGGAGATGAATTGAAGGAAACAGTGTTGTGCGATTACAGAATGTCTGTTTCCCCACAACTACTTTGTAAGGGACTATTTGTAATAATTCATACTAGTTCAAAAATCCATTGTCTAAAGCAGTTCCCTGCTACAAAACTGACCATAGTCCTGAAGTGGTTTGGCAAGTTTATGCTGATTGCACCTGACTATGGAGTGTGTATTCAGATTGTTCAGTGTATAGACATTCTTGGTTATATGAATCCAGACCTAGTTTTGTTTTGCTGGTTGCTACTGCAAATACTGTATGTTTAAATTAGTCTACAGTCAGTCAACTACAGCAGAGTAAACGTGTAAATTCAAATGACTGCTGGTCATGAGGCTCATGTACCAAATTCAGATTAAGTCAATTTCAGATCATTAAGAACAATAGATCAGTCAGTTGAAGAGGCAATTTCCCTCCTCTGTGATGCTAGAGAATATTCTGTTCCAGTCAGAAATTGATTATAATTGTTGGCTGGGCTGATTCATGGTAGAATTCACATTCAGATTATGCCCATAACAGAAAACTCAGATCCTTATCTCAACTATTGCCAAGTCTGCTTATCCAAGTTGTATTGGCAAATTCTTTCCATTACATCTTCTTCCAGAAATCATACACACACCTCAGACAAGGCAATGCTGTAGAAAATGCACCAGACTACAACAAAATCTTTTCTCTAAATAATATCAATAATACATTTACAAAGAATATGTTTGGATTTGATTGCAGTAAAGATCAAAATTTGTCCTTTTCTGGTTAGCAATTTATCCCCAGCTTTGTGAAATAATATTAGACCAAACAGATATTCTGATATGTATGTTTAATTTCCCTGCATTTTTTTTCACTTAACAAGATCAAGTAACAAGGAAGTTGTCTGATGTAGTGCTGACACTAACATTCCAATACTAATACTGTTGAAAAGGCCTATGTAATAGTAATTGTATAAACTCATAAAAACACTATACTAAAGGAGTCCAAACATAAAAGTCAGACAGTCTTTCTAACCTGTTACTTGCCTTGTAGCCACAGGAAAAGGAGCAAGATGGAAGTCAATAATCTTCAATTCTGTTTCACAACCCTCACCCTCCAAAACAATAGAAAATACTATTTTTTTTGTCTTGACTTAAATGTCTGATAAAGAAATGTCACTTAGTATTTACCAAACATCCATCTATTCAATTTGTGAGAAAAAAAAAGTGAAAACTTTACAATGTACAAAAAATGACAAGGATTTACATGGCCTACCTAAATATCTTTAAATTTTTTTTAAGCACAAAGTTGATTTGTACAAGTTACAAAATGTAAACATGGCAAAATAAATAGTTAAAACAAGTGACAAAAGGATCCCAATTTCATGCTCATGATCCCATAGATTTGTGTCATTTTCATTCTGTTGTAATTTCAAGTGCAAAGCATGATGAATATCTAGTATTCAAGTAACAGAAATACATATGATGATACAAATAAACTATTGTACAAGGTAGTGATCACCTGAACTTTACAAAATTTACATTTATATATATAGACAGAATTTTACATTAATGATATGACACCATTCAGGACCACATTTAGCACTTGCAATTGATTGGGTGCCTTATTCTGCATTCTTTCTGGAATGCAATATTTCCATCTCTATGTCTTAGAAGAGGTGCGTCGGTAGAGGTTATGTCACCTCCATTGCTACTGTTTTATCCACAATACCATTCAATAATCTTTCTGGTTCACTGCTCTCCCTGCAAGAAAATAAATGGTGCTTAATTTGTATAAACATTACACATGTACAACATGATTCTTGAAAAAGCAAAGCAAGTAGATAAATTTTTAAATCCATCTAAAAGAAAATCTAAGGAACACTTTCAATGCAAAGACTGCAATATTAACATAAGAACAAAATTAACTTGAAGTAGTTTACTTTCAAATACTGGTAGTTCAACCAGTAATGAAAACAGATCTGTAATCATTCTTTCTGTCACATTTTTAATTTATGCTGTATAAATCCAATTTTGTTATTCAAGATGAGCTAATTTATTTCCAAACTGATCATCAATCAGCAAATTACACCTCAATCGTTCATTTTATACATTTGTGGCATTTATAAGAGGCAAATATCACCGTTCACTACCCAATCGCCTCAACCCAATGAAGTTCAATGCACAATTTAACATAACAATTTAACTCAATGGTTGCAATCTTATCCAGATGTATGAATCCTAGAATAAAACTGCTGCCTTGTAAAACTTTCCTGAAGTTTAATCATTCTGTTAGTCATGATTTTAGAATAATCCTGAAGGGAAAGCATACTTAATCCTTGAGAGCTATAAGAAAAACAACGTACCAATGGCACACTACAAAAGTAAATTAAAGTCTACAAATAGAACTGAAATCGCACATTTGTCCCATTAATACAACTGAAGTAAAAGCTAGTTAGGGAACTATAAATATAGATAAGACTTCAATACTTCTCAGAATATTGTGGAAAATATGAATCAATTATAAATTTCACACAAGCTATCCAAATTCAAAAAATGCATTAACTAGATACAAAATTTTAATTGTCAACACTGATCCAACATTTTAAATGAATGCAGTTTTAATATCTAAAACATTCTTGCTCAGAAGAATGCATTAAATGATCCAAAAGCTGCATCATGCAATTTCACCCTTCAGCTATCGCTTCCATTCCTCCTGCCTTGCTAATATACACCTGTTGCATATCACTTATTTTACAAGGCAAATGAAAGAGGTCATTGCAAACCCTTCAATGAGGAAAAAAATCTGACTGGCCTCATTAAACTTACATCAGTGCTCCCCATAAGGATTTCTTTTTCCAAATAAAGCACACATACACATGTTGCAGAAGGATCTCTTATCAACATGTCTAAGATAACAGACTAAAAGTTAGTTCTCAGAAACTACTTATGCCCCTTGAGAACACAATTACATAGAGCTTCTTTACCTACCTAGACAAGCTACTGATGGTACTACTGGGGGTCACTTTTGGCACCCTGTCAAGATTGGTAGCAGCTGTGGCCAGCTTTAAGGCAGAAGGAGAAGGTGCTGAAGTCCTTGTACTGAGATGCACATTGACAGGAGTAACCACATTCATACTATTTAGCCGCACAGCAGTTCCTATACAGGAATTGTTCACTGGAAATGACTGGGGACTGCTTGTGCGCAATGCAGGGAACACGTGATTTGCTGAGGTGCGACTGACAGTCCGTATAATTTGTACAGTAGACAATCCTGGACTGGTGGAGGAAGTAGCACTGGATGTTTGAAGATTCCGATAAGTGCCTGTTAAGAGAAGTAAGAATGTCAATATAAAAATGGTTAATCTCTTTGCATATGAATAGTAAAGTAGTTTTAAATTTTTACTTGCATCTGCACGAATTCAAAATTGCCCAACATTAGAATTTTGAAATTGAACAGCAACAGAAACAATGTTTTTATGCAAACAGTTCAAACACAAACTTTTAGAACCTCTAACTCTTTATACATGCTTCCAAGTTCTAGATGAGAAAACTAGAATTTGGAACACAGGTTTTTGTTTTTGCTACTGAGACAGATGTACAATTTACAATTCTCCCACAACTTCTTCTGGCTGCAGAAACTTGGTTTTGTAATATTGCAATGCCAGAACATAACATTACCAGTTGGTTTAGGATCAATGCATACTAAACTCTTGGATTCAAAATTCTGGTTGAAGGTAGATGAACAAATAGTTTAAAAGGAATGCAGACCTAGAACAAAAGAAACAGTACAGTACAGGAACATGCCCTATGGCCCACCAAGCCTGTACCGACATGACACCTTTCCAAAACAAAATCCTTGTACCTCTACATGGTGCATATCCCTCTATTCCCTGTCTATTATGTATCGATCAAGATGCCTTTTGCCATTGTATCCTCTTCTACCATCTCCTCAGGCAGCAAATTCCAAACACTTAACCTCTGTGTAAAAAAAAACTTGTCTCTCCCATCTCTGTAAAACTTACTCCTTTTACCATAAGCCTATGTCCCTAAGTAATTGACATTTCTACCCTGGGAAAAAGATGCCAATTATCCATTCTATTCATGCCTCTCATAATTTTGGGAACATCTATCAAGTTGCCCCTCAGCCTCCAACATTCAAGAGAAAACAAGCTTAGTTTGTTCAATCACTTTTCGTTGCGAATACACTCCATACCAGGTAAACCTTTTCTGCACCCTCTACAAAGTCTCCACATACATCTAGTAGTGTGGGACCAAACCGCACACAATATTCCAAATGTTGCCTAACTAATGCTCTTACAGCTGCAACATGAATTTTCAATTTTTATACTCCATACCCCAACAGATGAAGGCAAGCATGCCATACACCTTCCCGACTACTTTATCCACTTGTGTTACCACTTTCAGGGACCTGTGCACCAGTGGGCCTAGATCCCTTTCTATGTTACTTTGTAGGGTTATGCCATTTACTGATTACCTCCCACCTGCATTAGACCTTGCAAAATGCATCTCTTGCATCTGTCCAGACTAATTTCCATCTGCCATTTCCCTGCCCAAATCTCCAGCCTATTAATATCCTGCTGTATCTTCTGGCAATCCTCCTCATTATCTGCAGCTCCCCCAAACTTTTTGTGTTGTCTGCAAACTTACGAATTAGACACCAACATTCTCCTCCAAATCATTCATACAGATTACAAATAGCAGGGGTCCCAGTACTGATCCCCCAAAATACTACTGGTCATGTATTTCCCGTCAGAAAAACAACCTTTCAAATGCTACTCTCTGTCTTCGAGGACCAAGCCAGTTCTGTACCTGTCTAACCAGCTCACAGCAAATCCCATGTGAACTTTAGTTAGGCAACATTTGGAATATTGCATGCAGTCTGGTCACCACACTACCAGAAGTATGCGTAGGCTTTTTAGAGAGCGCAGAAAAGGTTTACCTTCTGTATCAGCCTGCCATGAAGGACCTTGTCAAAGTCCATGTCCACAACATCCACTGCCCTGCCCTCAATCATCTTTGTCACATTCTCAAGTTCACAAGACACAACCTTCCCCACACAAAGCTATGCGGCCTACCATTAATAAGTCCATATTTTTCCAAATGTAAATAAATCCTGCTCCCAAGATGTTTCTCCAAATATTTTCCCTACCATTGACATGAATTAAACTAGCAAAAAATATAAATGACACAACTCCTCTGCAGGCTAGAGCAGAAGAATTAACAGGAAATGGCAGAGAAATCAAATCATTACTTTTCGGAAGATTCAAGAAAAACCCAGAAAGAGAGATTCAAGGGACTAGTGAGAAAGCTGAATTGAAAGAAATCAATACTAAAAGAAAAGTTGTTTTGGAAAATTTAATGGGACTTAGAAGTTGACAAATCCTGTGGAAATGACAATCTGCATTCTAGAAAATTAATGTAGGTGCTGATAGAGATGGTAATCATCTTTCAAAATGTAGAGATTCTGGAACCATGTCTGCAAATTGGGAGATTCTTCCTAAAATAGTGGATATTTCGAAAGGGGAGAGAAAATGGAGAACTTCAAATCTGTTAGCTCGCTTTCAGCAGTCAGAAAAACACTTGAATCTATTATGAAGAAAGAGGGGTAAGTCAATTATAATTAAGAGGAGAAATTTCTTCAGTCAGAGGATAATGAAACTTTTGAATTCTGTACCCAGAGGGCTGTGGGAGTTCAACAATTGAGTGCATTCAAGCAGAGATCAGTAGACATCTATATACTCATGACATCAAAAAGGTTATGGGAACAAGACAGCACGGTGACGCTGTGGTTAGCACTGCTGCCTCACTGTGCCAGGGACCTGGGTTTAATTCCAGCCTTGGATGACTGTCCAAAATATATGCAGGATAGTTGCAATGGCTATACAAAAAATTGCACCGTAGTGTCTAGGGAAGTGCAACTAGGTGAGTTAGTCGTGATTCAAAACACCAAGCCAAGCTATGGAGAAGGTCGGGGTGGGATACTCTTTCTGGCCTCTTTCTGCACTGTAGGAATTCTATGACAGTGCAGACAAATGCCTTTGAGTAATGATCAGTTGTGAGCAGGTACGATGGCTGGCCTCCTCCTGCTCATATAATAAGAGCATTGTTTTGGAGACATAAAAACTAAGAACAAGGAAGTGATGCAGAAGCTGATTAGGTCCCAGCCTGACTACCACACTCAATTCTAGACACCATGTTTCAGGCAGGACGTCAAGGCCTTGGAAAGGATGCAAAAAAGATAACAGAATGATATCAGGGATGAGAATCTTCAGTTGTGGAGAGACTGCAGAATTTGGTTGTTCTCCTGAGAACAGATTTACTCAAGTTATTTAAATTTTGGCTAAGATTACCAATTTTACCAATTTCAAATGAAGACAACCCTGAAAGTACAACCACAGATATAACCCAGCCTTACTGGTGATTACTGAAATACCATTTGGTGATGTACATGAAAATAACTGGCAGGTTTGTCAACATCTGTCAGGATTAACACAGAATCCGTGCTTCACCACCTAAAACATTAACTTTGTTTCTTTCCTCATAGTTATAATGAAATCTGGTAACTATATCCATCATTTTTGACTTTTAGTTGTATTTAAGAAATGTAGGAATTCAACCAAAACATGTCATTATTCTCTCTCTGGTTGTGATCAGTAAAATGTTCACAATTAATAGAATCAGAGAAGTTTACAGAACAGAAGGTGGCCATTCGACCCATCAGATCAGCACCAGCTCCTGAAAGAGCCACCCAGCTTATCCCACTCTCTAGCCCCATCTCCTTAGCCCTCTAAATTCATCACTTTCCAATATATATCCAGCCTTCTTTTGAAACCTCCAATAAGAGTTCGCTCTACTACTCTCACAGGCACTGCATTTGAAATCCTAACAATGGAGTAAAGAAGTTACTCCAGGTCACACTCCGAGCTCTCCTGCTGACAATCCTGAAACTACGACCCCTAACTAGTGGAAACAGAATAACCTTCTTTACACTGTCAAAATTGTTCATAATTCTGAACACCTCAATAATGTCATCTCTTAATCTTCTCTGCTCTCAGGAGGATAAGCTTAATTTTTCTAAACTTCCCTTGTTTTTAAAACCCCTAATGTATGGTATCATTCTAATAAATTTCCTCTCCAGGGTTTTAACATACTTCCTTAAGTAAGGTGCCCAGAATTAAGCACAATACTCAAAATGTAGTCTGACCAATGATTTGTAGAGGTGTAGCATCACTTCCTTGCTTTTATATTTTATGCCTCTACTTATAAATCCAAGGATCCTATAAATCGCCTTAACAACTGTTTCAACTTGCCTGCCCAACTTCAGGTTCATGCATATGAACCCTGAGGTCCCTCTACTCTTGTACACTCTCAAAGTTATACCACTAAGGCTGTATTATATCTCTATGTTTCTTCTAAAAAAAATCACTCCCTCACAGTAATAATGTCCAGCAGTAGAAACTGTCAACTGGATACCATTAACTGTTATTTTGGTTTCGCTTTGCTCGATTTCAACCACTAATGTTTAACTACATTTCAGTTAGCACAGAGTTAATGGTAGTTGTCTTTTACCAAGAATGGGGGATTTCAAGACAAGGGGGCAGATTTTTAAGGTGAAAGGAGAGAGATTTAAAAAAGATACAAGAAGCAATTTTTTTTGCAGAGGGTGATTTGTGTATGGAATGAACATCCTAAGAAAATGGTGGATGTGGGTACAATTACAACGTTTAAAAGATATTTGGAAAAGTTCATGAATAGGAAAGGTTTGGAGGGATATGGGCCAAGCAGATGGGAAAAGTTTAGCTTGGGATTATGTCCAGTATGAACTGGTTGGACCGAAGGGTCTGTTTCTGTGCTTTATGACTCTATCTCAGAAATCCAATAACAAAATTAAAAATGAAAAATAAGTCTCTCGAAGAGATTTTGAAAAAATGTGCAAAGTATTTAATTACCACAATCTTTTATTAAATCATCCACCAAAAATTAAACTTTTGTCTTGTGCATCTGTGGTATACTGAAATTATAGTATAGACCTTCTTAAAAAGCAAGAGTAGGAAACAACAATAAATACCTGGTCTTACTTTTGTAAGTGCTAAATGTTTGTCCAGGAAGACAGAACCACAGCTTCAGATTAGAAGAAAAGTTCTCGTACCGTGGCACAAAATTTAATTCATACCAAACTGCAAAAGCTGCACTGATTAATACTGGTAATATAATGTTATAGTTTTTATTCTCTTCCTAACAGCACTGTAGGTGTACCTACTCCACATGGACTGCAATGGTTGAAAATGGCAGCATACCATTACTTTAAATTCTGTGCTAGCTAATGTTGCCCATGTTTCATGAATGAATAAATTATAACAAGTTAATGAAAGATTTCTACTTTCTACAGACAAGTAAATTAAACTTCACTCATACCTATGTGCGAAGTAATAATAGGATTGTTTACAATCGGCTGAATTTGAAGGTAAGAGGTGAAAATTTTGTCATTGTTCTGATATTGAAATGTCTGTCATTAAAGTTATGCTTTCTTAGAGAACCTAATGGAACAAAAGTGTCAGGAACTTGCTGCTGAATGTTTCTACTTCATATGATAAGTATTGCTCTAAACTATCTGTTCTAACCACTTCTTGGTGGAAATGATTACAAGGATGAGCAGGTCACTTACACCAGATAAGATGGTCATTAAGGAGTGAATGTATTCTTTTTAAGAAGAAAATATCAAAGATATATGCTGTTCCTCAGAAATCAAGATAGCCTGCTTTCAACTTCTAACTCAGCCGACGTTCTGTTGCTGGAGTCGGAAAGGAATAATGCTTAATTAAGCTTGAAATCCTATAAAACTAAGGTGCAGTTATCCCTTCAACTGGCAGGCTGGTTTGGTAAAGACACAATGCAGAACCTATTCTTAACACAAAAGTGGGAGAGAAGCTACTAATGCTGATTACTTATTTAGTGATTTAAAGTTTTCATTAAATATCCGAATTACACAAGAAAAACTTGCTAAAAATCATTTTGTTGTAACGTTTGTGAATATTTAGAAAAGCTAATACACGGATAACAGTATCGTACCTGGAGTCTGAACAACACCATTCATGTTTGTAGCATGATTTGCAGTATCCTTAGAAACATCTGCTTGACCAGGTCCAGGAGCACTAACTACTGCTGATGCAGCAAAGTGGGCACTAGCTGAATCCAGCGTTTTTGAAGAGCCCTCAGATATCCTGGATCCCTTAAAAAAATTCAAAGCAAATTTTAAAAGGAGGACAGTTAAGATAGGCACACAAGGGCGAAATGAGCAGAATACACTAATAGGGTGAAATGAAGGTTAGCGATACAAATCCCAAAGTCTACTGAACATCACTCCCTTGCCTCCCCAATTCATACATTTATTTTAGTTATATGTGTCAGTTAATGTCCAATTCATAAGTAATATTCAACTACAAATTATCTATTAATTCATAATTAACTTATGTTAATTCTAGATGTTAAACCGTGGAATCTTGAGGCTTTATTCTTCAGTAATTAACTGGGATTTTGTTCATTCAAAAACTATTGCCAAATTCCATTTGGATTCCTGTGATCTTTAATCAATAAGAAAGAATAATGAAAAATAATTTAGTATCCTTTGTTTTAGAATATCCCCAAAAGAATTTGCACGTTCTCCCCATGTCTGCATGGGTTTCCTCCGGGTGCTCCGGTTTCCTCCCACAGTCCAAAGATGTGCAGGTCAGGTGAATTGGCCATGCTAAATTGCCCGTAGTGGGTAAATGTAGGAGTATGGGTGGGTTGCGCTTCGGCGGGTCGGTGTGGACTTGTTGGGCCGAAGGGCCTGTTTCCAAACTAATGTAATCTAATCTAATTTAATTTGGAGCGCCTGTTAGATTGGCACGGTAAGAAGCCAGGTAAGTCTATACATTAGTATTGCTAGACTAATGAGAAACTCTGCAATGGGACACAGTCACAAAGGATTCTACCAGGCTTGTTCAATTAGGGTTAGAATAAGGTAAATTTCATTCTTGCTGGAAAAGCGCAGCAGGTCAGGCAGCATCCAAGGAGCAGGAAAATTGACGTTTCGAGCATGAGCCCTTCTTCAGCAATGAGGAAAGTGTGCCAAGCAGGCTAAGATAAAAGGTAGAGAGGAGGGACTTGGGGGAGGGGCGTTGGAAATGCGATAAGTGGAAGGAGGTTAAGGTGAGGGTGATAGGCCGAAGTGGGCGTGGGGGCGGAGAGGTCAGGAAGAAGATTGCAGGTTAGGAAGGTGGTGCTGAGTTCAAGGGTTGGGACTGAGACAAGGTGGGGGGAGAGGAAATTAGGAAATTGGAGAAATTAGAGTTCATCCCTTGTGGTTGGAGGGTTCCTAGGCAGAAGATGAGGCGCTCTTCCTCCAGCCGTCGTGTTGCTATGGTCTGGCGATGGAGGAGTCCAAGGACCTACATGTCCTTGGTGGAGTGGAAGGGGGAGTTATCAGCGTTGCAAAAAGATCACTCTCTCCGCGACTCCCTCATCAGGTCCACACCTCCCACCAACCCAACCTCCACTCCCGGCACCTTCTCCTGCAACCGTAAGAAATGCAAAGCTTGCGGCCACACCTCCCCCCTTACTTCCCTCCAAGGCCCCAAGGGACCCTTCCATATCCACCACAAATTCACCTGCACCTCCACACACATCATTTACTGTATCCGCTGCACCCGATGTGCCTCCTCAATATTGGGGAGACAGGCCACCTACTTGCGGAACTTTTCAGAGAACACCTCTGGGACACTCAGACCAACCAACCCAACCACCCCGTGGCTAAACACTTCAACTCCCCCTCCCACTCCACCAAGGACATGCAGGTCCTTGGACTCCTCCATTGCCAGACCATAGCAACATGACGGTTAGAGGAAGAGCACCTCATCTTCCACCTAGGAACCCTCCAACCACAAAGGATGAACTCAGATTTCTCCTCCCCCCACCTTGTCTCAGTCCCAACCCTCGAACTCAGCACCACCTTCCTAACCCGCAATCTTCTTCCTGACCTCTCCGCCCCCACCCCCACTCCAGCCTATCACCCTCATCTTAACCTCCTTCCACCCATCACATTTCCAACGCCCCTACCCCAAGTCCCTCCTCCCTACCTTTTATCTTAGCCTGCTTGGCACACTTTCCTCATTCCTGAAGAAGGGCTCATGCCCAAAACGTCGATTCTCCTGCTCCTTAGATGCTGCCTGACCTGCTGCGCTTTTCCAGCAACATATTTTTCAGCTCTGATCTCCAGCATCTGCAGTCCTCACTTTCTCCTAAATTCTTGCTTTGTTCTAAGAAGACCTCATAAAATCCATATTTGCTGCAAATCTTAATCACCTTGTTGGTAATTTTATTAATTTATAACCTGAACAATGACCTGATAATGTATTCCTTCACTTTCCAAGCAGGAGATCACATGGCGGCCCACAATAAAATGAAATAAATTCAGAAATATAACAGCACTTATTAGTTCCCTGGGCCTCACTACATTTACCTAGATAGAAGGATGCATATTAGCTCATTAAGAATGGAAATGTGACGCTGAACTGATGGAATCATATAACAGGCAACCAAATCCATAACAACCTAACTACCAAAAACATAGCATCTTTTTGTGAACTACAAGCTTGATAAGTAATGTTAACTTTATCGCCATCCCTACACTACATTATTACCATGTAATCAACAATGTTTCTATGGTAATCGATGGGTGAGGAGAAGAGAGATCAGAGCTTCTTAATGTGTTCTTAGAAGAAAGATTAACTTTATTAAGGCAGATAACTGACACAGCTACACATTTCCTGCTGTGGCAATGGTCAAATGAAACACTGATGAATGGAATACTTGAACCCAAAGTCAACAATGTTTTTGTTTCCTCCTGTCTCCTTGGAGGAGCATAAAATACATTTAAAACGTCAAATGAGTTACCTGTATGCTTCCATGGTTGATGTTTGAGGAATGTTGGGACTGTTGACGCTGCATCTGTGCTAACTGTTGTCTCTGCATTTGAACAAGCTGTTGTTGATGGGTGTGGTATTGCTCTTCCGTTATACCGCCTGTCACTGCAAAAGGAAAAAAAGTTTACATTTTAACAGCAGCCGTAGTTTAAATATTTAATATTTTTAAGTTAATAAAGGACAAAGTGACAAATATTTCAGACGTTTAAAAACATTCATAGTTTGTGCAATGGACATCAATGTACACATCAAAATGATTTTCCAAGATGATTCCAATGTACATGCAGAGCAAAATGTAAAGGTAAAGTTGTCATAGTCCTAGCAGACCATAGGGCTATCATTAGACAGAGAAACGATTGATTTAATCTGAGGTTGAGAAAGACAGTCCTCCATGGTAACCTCAGCTGGTGCAGGAATTGAATCTACACGGTTGCTGTTACTCTGCATTGCAAACCAGCCAACCAAGATAACCGATCCCCAGGGCAAAGTATATTATGAAACAAAGGAAACTATAATGTGTAAGCACAGAAAATATTTGTACAAGGTAATGTAAAGAGAACAAGGGGGAAAAGAGAAAAAAAAAGTTATTTTAAATCTGAACATTACTGTTGTAATCACTTCTAACCAATTGTTCAGAATCTGCAAATTCTATGGTTATTGAAACAGAAAGACTCACATAACTGCATTACTCACCAGATATCCTATTCCTACTGGTGATCATGGTACTTGATGATAAAATAGAAGACACTGGAATTCTTTTTTTATTCACATTCTGTCCTAACTTTTTGGAAGTACTGTGGTTATCAATGTCCTGAAGCGGGGATAACCGAGGCTGGAAGTGCCGCAATCGGCATGCTTTGATATTGCTTAGTATTTCACTAAGTGATAGTCTATTTGAAAAGTCTTTATTGGAAGAAATGGTCCATGAGTCATCAGACGGAAAAGCAGCTGGGGAACTAGGAGATGACAGCATTTCAGGATCAATTTGGCGTAGAATATGATCATGATCTGTGGATGCACGATCTAACAAAAACCTAGAAGGGGAGAAAAAGTCTGTTTTAAATCTCCGCAGTTGCTCTGAACACAAAGAAATAAGATCAGGTGGTTGCTGCAAAAACCATAAAACATAGGGATTGGTGTAGGCCATTCAGCCTCTCAAGTCAAATAGGATTCAATAGATCGGATGTTCTACAAAGCCATTCTCCTATCTTTTCCCCATAATCTTTTGATTCCCCTATCGATCAAGAATCTCTCTCAGCCTAAATATACACAAGGAGTTCTTAGCACAACTTTAGGTGGTAAGGAGTTGCAAAGACTCACAACACTCAAGAACAATTTCCTCCTCATTTCAGTCTTACATTTGTACCCCTTTATTCTGAAACTATGCCCTCTAGTCCTTGACACTTCCACAAGGGGAAACATCCTCTCAGAATTAACCTTGCCAAGCTCCTGAAGAGTTGTTTATGTTTCAATGAGATTACCTCTCATTCTTCTAAACTCCAATGAGTAGATTCACAACCTGTTTCGCATTTGCCCATGTTTCACCTTTACCCATAGACAACCTCACATACCGGGATCATCCAAAAACCTTCTCAGAACTGCCTCCAAATGAAATAATAGCTTCCCTTAAATAAGGGGTCCAAAATCGCTCACAGCACTCCACATAGTCACACTAGAACCTAGTATAGTTGCATAGACTTCCCTACTCTTATATTCCAACCCCCTGAAATAAGGGCTAACATTCCATTAGCCTTCCTGATTACCTGATGCACTTGTGTGCGAGCTTTGTCTTTCAGGAAGTCCCATTGTATTGCAATTATTATCATTTAAATACTGTTTTGTTCTTTTCATCTCGCTTCCAAAATGAACAATTTTACATTTTTTCAAATCAGACTGTTTGCCAACTTGTTGCCCGCTTACTTAACCCATTAATATCTCTGTAATCTGTGCTTGTATGAACTAATTAATATTATGATGAGTTTGTTCTGAATAAAGTTAAACATAATTAACAGAAATAAAAATACAAAACACTTGAAAGACTCAATGATCTGGCAGTATCTGCGGAACCAGAAACAGAGTTAGTGTTTCTGATTACTGAACTTTCACTGGATCTAATTTTGATCAAAGATAATTAACCTGAAATAATAACTTTCTCTCCATGATGGGACTGATCTGCTGCATATTTCCTGTTTTTGTATTTATTTCAGATTTCTAGGAAATACAATCCTATACAAAGCACCCGAATTTAGCAATTCTGAAAGATCAAAAACTGACTCCATGTAATTTTTAGTAGTATTTAATAGATTATTTTCAATAATACTTTCAAGTTGCCAAGAACATCAACAAGAAATGAAGCTAGTTTTTAAAACCTCCCCATAATTATGAGCTTACAAACTTCTAGAATACCTTGAATTTGACCTAATAGAATCATGGTTTATGATGCTAAACATCTTTTCAATTTTCTTTCTTTTTTGGTAACAATTTTCATTTGTACCTAAACGTAAATATTTATGTACATAGAATGAACCATCTCTATTTTATCAAATGATTAGGAGATTGGGAGAGAGGTAACTGGAGACACAGGTAGACAGAGTAGTGAAGCCGACTTTTAGTAAGCTTGCCTTGGTCAGTGCTTTGAATATAGGAGTTAGGAGGTAACATTGCAGCTGTACAAGACATTGGTTAGGGCACTTTTGGAATACTGCATTCATTTCTGGTCTCCCCGCTATAGGAAAACATTGTCAAACTTGAAAGAGTTTGGACAAGATTTACAAAGATGTTGCCAGGGTTGGAGGATTTGAGCTACAGGGAAAGGCTGAATAGGCTGGGGCTATTATCCCTGGAGAGTCAGAGCTGAGGAGTGATCTTATAGAGGTTTATAAAATCATGAGAGGTATGGATAGGACGAATAGACAAGGTCTTTTTCCTGAAGGTAGGGGAATCCAAAACTAGACAGTATAGGTTTAAGGTGAGTGGAGAAAGATTTAAAAGGGATATACAGGGGAACCTCTATTATCCGAATGAGATGGGCGGGCACTAATTCGTTAGGATAATCAATTATTCGGTTAGTCGATTAAATGCCTTTCCACTGGGGCTGAGAGTTCTTAAAGTCTGCTCCTTGTTCAGGAGACTGCAGCAGCACACAGCTCATGAGGCCCCCCACCCCCAATCCTGTCCAACACTGTCCCCACCCCCAAAACATCCCTGGCCCCCAAAACCTGCCCCGACAACGGCCCCACCTCCAAAACCAACCCGCTGCCCATTCCCGTCCAGCACTGTCCTCGCCGCCCCCCCCCCCCCCGCCCCCCATCCCTTTCCAGCACTGCTGCCACCATCCCCATCCCCATCCCCATCCCCTTCCAACACTGACCCCGCCCCTCTCCTGGGCAGCCGAACTGGACACTAACAATGAGACTGCTGCTGCTGCCGCCTTTGTGGGGTAAGTCTCCAAATAGCGATCACACTCTTTTAACCGCAACATTTTGATGGGTTCCACCAATGTTGGTCAGATTATCTTGGGGGTGGGGGAGGCGGGATTGTGTGCGTATGTGTGGGTTTAGGGTTCAGGGAAAGTGTGGGGAGAGAGAGGCCGGGAAGTCAGTCATTTGAAGATGGTGCCCGTTTAATCACTGCAAATAAAAGACGCAATCACTGTTAGAAACACGCCTTTGATGTAATGTTTCAATCGTGACCTCAAGCTCCCTTTCGGATAATCTGATTTTTGGATAACTGGTATTTGGATAATTGAAGTTCCACTGTACAGGGCAACTTTTTCATGCAGAGTGCAGTGTGTGTATGGAATGGGCTGCCAGAGGTGGTGGTGGAGGGTGGTACGATTACAAAACTTAAAAGGCATCGGGATGGCTATATAAATAGGAAGGTTTAAAAGGATATGGGCCAAATACTGGCAAATGAGATTAGATTAATTTAGGATATCTGGTTGATGCGGATGAGTTGGACTGAAAATAGCAGATTGTGGGGGGACCTGATTGAGGTCTACAAATTCATGAAGGGTTGAGACAGTGTCGATAGAGATAAACTTTTTCCCAGGACGAGGGATTCAATAACAAGAGGTCATGCGTTCAAGATGAGAGGACGAAAGTTTAAGGGGAGATACACGTGGAAAGTACTTTACACAGAGGATAATAGGTGCCTGGAATGTATTGCCCGCAGAGGTAGTAAAGGCAGGCAAGGTAGATTCATACAAGCTCCGCCTGGACAGATGCATGAGTAGGTAGGAAGCAGAAGGATACAGATCCTTAGGATTGGGTGATAGGTTTCGACAGTTGATTTGGATCGACACAGGCTTGGAGGGACTAAAGGCTTATTCCTGGCCTGTAAATTTTCTTTGTTCTTTGAATGGTTTGTTTTCATGCTATAAGTACTCTATCGCTCCTGCCTTCCTATTTCTCAAATGTCAGCACCCAGACATTTACTAGATTATTAATTCATTGACAAATTCTTGTAATTTTTTTGAATAAGTATAGTATCCTATTCCTTTCAATGAACACTTATGAATGTTGCAGCCCCAACTCATGTTGCCGTGGGTGGCACAGTGGCATAGTGCTTAGCACTGCTGCCTCACAGCGCCAGGCGAATGACTGTATGGAGTTTGCACATTCTCACAGTGTCTGTGCAGGTTTCCTCCGGGTGCTCCGGTTTCCTCTCATAGTCCAAAAATATACAGGTTAGGTGAATTGGCCATGCTAAATTGCCCGTAGTGTTAGGTGAAGGGGTAAATGTAGGGGAATGGGTCTTGGTGGGTTGCGCTTCAGACGGTCGGTGTGGACTTGTTGGGCCGAAGGGCTTGTTTCCACACTAAGTAATCTAATCTAATGTTGCAAAATTGCACATTGCAACTCTCATTAGGGATCATGCAATGTTGTCCACTTCAAAGACTGCCAAAGCAGCTAAGCACAGTGGGAGGCACGTGGCTCAGTGGTTAGCATTGCTGCCTCACAGCACCAGGATCCCAGGTTCAATTCCAGCCTCAGGTGACTAACTGTATGGAGTTTGCACATTCTCCCCGTGGTGGGTTTCCTCCTCCAGGGGCTCCAGTTTCCTCCCACAGTCCAAAGATGTGCAGGTCAGGTGAATTGGCCATGCCAAAATCGTCCATAGTGTTAGGTGAGAGTGGTGCTGGAAAAGCACAGCAGGTCATGCAGCATCCGAGGAGCAGGAAAATCAACATTTCGGGCAAAAGCCCTTCATCAGGAATCCTGCTTTCTATTTATATATTTGGGTTTCTTTAAATAGAAAGCAAAAATTATCAGCAGTGCTTCGCCTGGAGGCTCACTGAAGGTATTACCTAGTAGGGTGACAAAACATCTGGAAATGAACCTTCCAGCTCAGCGAGCAAACCTACATCCAGAACCTTAATCGGAGCTACAAATCTCAAAACTCACTAAAACGTGGATAGTGGAACTGCTCCCAAGTTACTACAAAGGGTCGGAGCAGCAATGTGCAGTTGATGGTGAGCAAAGCGCCTTCCAAGCAGTTCACAATCATTTGAAAAACATCAATATTAGTTTCTGACAAAAGAAATACTTTGTACAGCAGCCTCGGACTTGGGTGCATTTCAAACTCATCATAGCTTGTTGGTTTTAGAAAGCAGTTCTTAAAGCTCAAGTTCTCTAACGACCTGCTTTGGAACGCAGTGCAAACCTCGTGCACTTATGGAAAAAGAGGGAATCGCAAATCGCTAATTGCCCTTCTCAAAATTTTCAACTGGTGTGTTGTTTTCAGTGACACAGCGCACTCCTAACCAACCACTGAGAAGGTCAGAAAAAAGCAGCATTACATCAAAATCCTGACAGTCTAATTTCCTGTGGAAAAAGTGAGGACTGCAGATGCTGGAGATCAGAGCTGAAAAATGTGTTGCTGGAAAAGCGCAGCAGGTCAGGCAGCATCCAGGGAGCAGGAGAATCGACATTTTGGGCAGATGCCCAAAACGTCGATTCTCCTGCTCCATTGATGCTGCCTGACCTGCTGAGCTTTTCCAGCAACACATTTTTCAGCTCTGATTTCCTGTAACACTTCCACCCCAAAGTGGCTTTGGCATCCCCATGTACATCAGGAATGAAATTGCAAACGGCAAGCTACAGGGTCTACTCCAACCTAACCCTGCCCTTATTCAAGGATGTCCTCACCTAGCAGCAAGTCCTCCCTGATGCTACCCCAAATGGTTATGAGCACCACGCTGATGACCAACAGGAAGGACTCGCAGGAGAAAACATCCACCAGAAATCACTTTCTCATTGTAGACCTCACTGCCCATTCATCCAGCTTTGATCTCCCATGGTGACAGTGGGTCCTTTCAAAGAGAGTTTCTGGACTGGCTACGGTCTCAGTATCAGCGGGGTCCCTTAGATTATCGTCTATAGCTGTGGTCAAAACCAAGCAGTGGGTCACACTGTCAAGGAGTGTTTGCTGACTAACCTTGAAAGAGGTCTTACAAAACTTTATCTAGCAAATAACAAAACTGTTGCTTGGCTTTCTGACTAGTCATGTGCTGAATAAAACATAAAACCTGCATCGATGCTCAGTCAGAATTAGCAATTGCTGATGACAGCATTAAGACCTTAACTTACACTTTGAGCATTTTAAGGAGAGAGGCAAGAAGCAGAGATTCCAGAACGGATTTCAAAAGTTTGTGGTCAAGAAAGCCAAAGACAGGGGAGATGCAAAAGAGCAAAATTGAAAAAAATCCAGAATTTATAGGTTTGTAGGGCTGAAGGAGATTGTAAACAAGATAATGGAAGGTGCTGATCAACAGAAGCCTAGTTAGGTCAGAACACAGGATAAATGGATGAACAGAAGCTGGCGCTTAAGGGCAAGAACTTGGCAGATGGAATGTAATGTGGAAAATGTGAGATTTTGCACTTTAGCAAGAGGTATAGAGCAAACGAATAATATTTAAATAGAGAAAGACTGTAGAAAGCTACAAACGAGTGATTTGAATCCTTATACATGAATCAAAAAACAGAGTATAGGACAAAAATGCTACACAGCTGTCATATTAGCTTCAGTAAAACAGCAGAAATATTTTAAAAATTAGAAATATTTAATATTTACAAAAAATAATTTTGAATAAACCTGCACATTATTTTGAGTGCTAGTCAAATAACAACAGTATATACCCACTCAACAATGATTCTTTGTTATGTTAAATAATCAATATTACATAAATGCCATTCCATTAGTTGAAACTATCTTGCAAATGCACAACTACAAAGTGCACAAGTCTCTGGCACAAAGATATTAAGTCAATTTTAACTTTTTATTAAATAAAAGTGCTCACAGGATAATCAAAAGGAGCAAATTTTCAACAACTCAACAAATGAAATTGTTAAGATTCAACACCCTCAGGAACTCCCAAATTCTCAAGTTTCTTTTAGGTAGTCAAAATCTTGCATACCTTCCTCCGCGACCTATGCGCCTCCGTGCTAAACCTATGCACCTTCTTGGAACTGTGAGCGTAGTTAAACAATATCGGTACCGTGACTCACTTAGCCGAGCTGATTCAGATGTTTCCAATGGACAAGTACTCATTTGATCCAAGTGAGGCTGTAACAGATCAGAAGGTTATAAAATGAGTATTGATTAAATTATGAATGATTTATTTTTCACTGTTTTACTTTCTTGGATCTATGAAAAGCTTTAAGGATGACCGTTAAAACTAAATTAATCGAAAACAATGAAATGAAACTTTCAACATTTGATGAGATTAATGAAGATTTAACATAAGAAAGAGTGACAGCCCTTGACATCAAGGCTGCATTTGACTACGGTAGAGTCAATAAAGTGTGGTGCTGGAAAAAGCACAGCAGGTCAGGCAGCATCTGAGGAGCAAGACAGTCAACATTACGGGCTTAACCCTTCATCAGGACTGGGGAGAGGGAAGGGGGCTGAGATACAAATGGGGGAGGGGATGGGATGACAATAGTTGGGCAAAGGTAGAAGGCAATTGTAGTAGGTTGATGTGAAGTGTGGAGCAAATAGGAAGGAAGGAAGATGGACAGGTAGATCAGGTCAAGACGATGGAGAAGTCGGAGGGTTGACTACAATAGTATCAAGGACTCCTGGCAAGAATGGAGTTAATGGGAGTCAGCGGAATATTCTCCTCCAATTGGAGAGGTACCTAGCACATAGGAAGATGGTTGTGATTGTTAAAAGCCAGTCACCTCAGCACTAGGACATAGGTTCCTCAGGGGAGATATTATTGAGCAATCTTTTCACACGTGTTATGATATGCCTCTGGAACAGGTGGAACTTAAATTCAGGCTTTCTATGTTAGAATTTGGTAGACTACCAGTGTACCAGTTTCACAGGGTAGTTTTTTTAAAAATCAACCTGTTCAGAGATGTTATTACATATCTCTGGAATAGATGGGCTTGAACCCAGGCTTCCTAGCTTAGAGGCAGGGATATTACCATTGTTCCACAGTTCCTCAATGTAGTGTATGGAGCCCAGTCATTTTCAGCTGCTTCAATGAATTTTTCTTCTATTGTAAGATTCACTGTTGAGTGCATAATGTCTACATAGACACTCAAACAGTGCATGTCCAAATGTAGCAGACCTGGACAATATTCAGGTTTGAACTGAGAAGTGGCAAGTAACATTTGCGCCACACAAATGCCAGACAACAATTATCAACAAGAGAGAATCTAACTATTATCCTTTGACATTCAATCGTGCTACTGTCACTGAATTCCCAATTATCAACAACCTGGGATTACCATTGATCAGAAACTGAACTGAACTAGCCACATAAATAGTGGCTACCAGAGTAGGTCGGGGATAGGAATCTTGCAGTCACTCACTTCCTGACTCGATGGGTATCTACCACCTATCAGACACGAGTCAGGCATGTGACACAATACTCTTCATTTGTCTGGATGACTGCAGTTCCAACAACACTCAAGAAGCTTGATACCATCCAGGACAAAACAGTCCGCTTGGTTGGCACCACATCCACAAATATTCACTCCCTTCAACACCAATGCTAAGTAGTGGCAATGTGTACAATTTTCAAGATGTACTCAAGAAATTCACTAAGGATCCTTGGATAGTATCTTCCAAACCCGCAACCACTTCCATCTAGAGGGACAAGTGCAGCAGATACATGGGAACACTTGCATGTTCCCCTCAAAGCCACTCATAATGCTGACTTAGAAGTATATCATCGTTCCTTCAGTAAAATTGGGTTAAAATCCCAGAATTTCCTTCCTAACAGCATTGCTGGCCTACCTGCAGCATATGGACGGCAACAATTCAAGAAGATGGAGGGGATTGACCTCTAACAACCACAACCATAACCATCTACCTTTGAGCTAAATATGGCTCATAAATGCTGGTTTTAATCTTGAATCTCATAGGCCCTATTTTTCTGCCAGATTCTTGATGCAAATATACTTAGTCAAACACAGCTGCCCCATTTTTAACATTACAAATGACCACATGTTAAAACTATTGCAGTGGCCTTCAAGTGAGGCATTTTGAGGAACTATTTAAATGCAAGTCTTTATTTCTTTGGGCAAGGCAATACTTAAAAGACTTCCAGAGATTTAGATTCACTATGATGTCAGGAACTAAATATTTTAACAATAAGGGATTAACTAAGATTATTTCCGCGAGAACATAAAGGCTTGGAGCAGATTTAATTATTTCATTTAAATTTATGAAGAGTTTTACTGGAATGAATAAGAAGACACTTGTTACTGGCTCGTGAGCCAGTAACAAGTGGTTGTTGTTTAAAATGGTCACCAACAGAATGATGTGAGGGAGAATTTCTTTGTACAAATTATTACTGAAGCATGGAATGTTCTACTATGGGGAGTCATTGTCATGTAAATTATTGATCCTAAAGGGAAAGTGGATACATAGAGAAGAACAGAACAATGGGGAGGCATTAGCGGAAATTAATGTTGTGTTTCTCCAGGAAAAGTCCATCAAATACCTATTGTCCTGTATTCCTCTTAGAGAGCACAAAAACGGATGTGATTCATCTCTTCTAGCCAATTCATAACATTGGAACAAAATCTACTACTTTTGGTTTTCAGAATAAAAGTTCTCCTGGTGAAATCATCAAATTTGGTTTTCTACTGTTATTTCAAGCATAGAGATGTCCCAACTGCAAAAATATGAATGCCTACATACAACAAGGCTGTTGCTTTTTAAGAATAAATGCCAACTGGTCCAAACAGCCTATTTTAGTGTTTTAAGTTCTATGCATTAAAAAAATCCACAAAATTAATTTATTGAAATTGTGATCTCCCCTTCTCCAAAATCCTGCCTTTTAAACATTTGCAATTTGCAGCAAATACAACAGGTAAATAATTTGGAAGATATATTTCAAATCACTGTTATATGCTTAAACACTACACACGAAGTAAGATTTTATATGGTTTCTTACAGCATAGTACTGGCAACCTGCTTTCCTCCTGAAAGCAAAAGGCCCATCAGGATCACTGTCTTCTTCAGGTTCTGATACTGGAGAAGGAACCTAATGGGGAAAAAAAACCCATCAGTGCTATTTCCATTTTTAGACAGTTAAGACGGAACACAAGTTAATCGCCCAAATAATGTGTACAAATTTTCTTCTTAGGAAGATTAATTAGGACAATGGTACATCTCAATACTGCAAGATTTGTGAAATTTCCCCTTCATTTTATGAAACTAATCAGGTCGTAGTGTCATAGTCATACAATGCGGAAACAGACTCTTCGATCCAACCAGTTCATCCTGAACATAATTCCAAACTAAACAGTCCCACCTGCCTGTTCTTGGCCCATATCCTCCAAACCTTTCTTATTCACGCATCTATACAAAAGTCTTTTAAACATTGTAATTGCATCCCATCCACCAGTTTCTCAAAGATCATTCCACACGTGACCCACCCTCTGTGTAAAATATTTGCCTCATGTCTATTAAATCTCTTTCCACGCACCTAAAAAAATCATTCACACTCTAATTATTTCTCTTTTTAAATCATCAACAGATATGGGCATTGCTGGCTAGGCTCACTGGACAGGAAAACAGTCAAGTGGAACAAAAAATGAATGTGCACCAATACATCTTTGTACTGTGACGAGGATAGAAGTGAAGTCTAGTTATGCCTCAGTTTGTTTAAAATATATATATTTTCTATTCACTGTATGGCCACTTATAGACCACAATGCTTCCAATCAACGGTTTGCTTTCTAAATTCATATAACATTTAAAATAAAAGTAAACTTATGCTGGAAGTACACCCTCCTGTCATTGATGGTGCTGTACCAAATGTAACACAAGAAGTTCTTCCATAACCGGTGGCTGCGTTCTTGTGCAACCCCGCGTTATAGAAAAATCGCTCTTTAGAAACAGCGCTTAGTGTTAACAATGTAATTGCACTACAGTCAACACACGTTTGAAAAATTTGTGCTTTAGAAACAGTTCCCCCAATTCGTCAAACGCATTACAGTGAAATCATGTTAACAAAACGTACGTTCTAGCAGAACAACCTGTAGTGACATACTGAAATTATAGAATAAATTTAGAAAACAGTTAGTACTACAAACATGGACAGAATTCAGATTTTTCTTTAAAAATGTATAATTTTAAAATATGGTTTGAATTACATCTCCATGCCCTTGCTAATTACATTTTGTCTTCACCACCAGAAGATTCACATTTGCCTGCCCATTATTTGTAACACCATGACTGAAAAGGAAATCCACAGAATATTTTTCTAGATTAAAAGTAATTGGAATTTAAATGGTGCTGAAACTCAACCTGCAGAATAAATACGCAAGGAATTATCGATCATGCCTTGATCTCAAAAGGATTTTGGCCTTCGAGTCTCAAATATTTATTTTATTTATATAGCTCTTTTAACATGACAAAACATCCCAAATTGTAAAAGAGCAATGGGGTTTTACCAGGTTCTTCAGTTCCTTGATCCACACTCTCTACAAGGCTTGCATGATATTTAGGCAGTGTTTAGTGACATTTGTAATTGCAGGCAACTATGCATGGGCAACAAGGAGGGCCCAGGAGCCATGAGGTCCTCTCTCTCTCTCCTCCCATATTCCCCCCTGCTCAGCCACGTCACTGAAACCATTTGAATGCGCGTGGGTGATTTAAAGTGCGCATAGTAAGCATTCGCTTGTATCAGCGATTGCAGTCCAATATTTCAACAGAAAATAATTAAATTACATGCTACTTTCTGGAACAATTTAACTAACATACAAATGCTGTTATTGTATCAACCATTTCTAGTGTGACATTTACTGCCTTTCAGAGTAAAAGCAGAAAGCAATACAGAGGAACCTCGATTTTCCTAATACCAATTATCCGAAAATCGGATTATCCGAAGGAGGTCTCGAGGTCCCAATGGAAGCATGGCATCAAAGACGTGTTTCCAACAGTGATCGCGTCTTTTGTTTATAGTGATTAAACAGGCATCACCTCCAAATGACTGACTGCCCCACCCTCTCTCTCTTCTCACACTTTCCCTGGAGTTCTACACAGGGGTGTACTGTAAACCCCGGTTCCCCACATAATCTCTCCAACATTGTCCTGGGGCAACAGGGCAAACGTGGAACCTGTCAAAAAGTTATATGTGTGGCAGTGGCTGTGTGTGTGTGCTATTTGGAGACTTACCCCACAAAGGCAACTGCATCAGCAGCACTGTTATCATCCAGTCCAGCTGCCCCAGAGACGGGGCGAGTGTGGACGAGGTTGGGGTGGGCAAGGGGTGTGTTGGATGGGGTTTGGGGTCCGGGGAGGGGGGGTTGGTGTTGGGGGCAGTGTCAGACAGGGGTATGGGCGTGGTTGAGGGCGAGGCGTGTGCTGCATGAGGTTGGAGCGTTGGGAGGTGTTTGCACAGGTTTGGGGGTGAGGGGGGGGTGTTGCATGGGTTTTGGGGGCAGGATTAGGGGTGAGGGGAGGTGTTGCACAGGCTTGGGGGTGGGAGGAGATGTTGCATGGGGATGGGTGAGTGGGGTGTTGCACAGGGTTGGGGGCAGGGAGGTGATGCTGGATGCATGGGGAGGTGTTGCACGGGGTTCGGGGTGGGGGTGGGGGCGGGAGGTGTTGGGTACGGGGGAGGTGTTGCACGGGGTTGTAGGCTGGGGGAGGTGTTGGGTAGGGGGGAGAAGTGTTGGGTGCAGGGGAGGTGTTGGGTGTGGGAGAGGTGTTGCATGGGTTTGGGAGTGGAAGGAGACGTGTTGGGACCTCGCGAGCTGTGTGCTGCTGCAGTCTCCTGAACGAGGAGCAGACTTTAAAAACGCTGAGCCCCACAAGAAAGACATTTAATCTATTAACCGAATAATCGGTTGTTTGAACGAAATAGTGGCCGCCCAACATGTTCAGATAATCGAGATTCCACTGTAATCAGATGGTGTACCACTTTGTAGTAGCTTAGCAAAGACAATGGTACACTGCAAAATACATGATGCATAAAAATCACAGAATCCCAATAGTGTGGAAGCAGATCATTTGGTCTAACAAGTCCACACCAACCCTCCGTGGAGTAACCCACCCAGATCCATTCCCCTACCCTATTACCCTACGTTTATATCTGATTAATGCACCTAACCTACACATCCCTGAATGCAATGGGCAATTTAGCACGGCCAATTCACCTGACCTGCACATCTTTGGATTGTGGGAGGAATCCGGAGCACATGGAGGAAACCCACACAGACACGGAAAGAATGTGCAAACTCCACACAGACAGTCACCCAAGGCGGGAATTGTACCCAGATCCCTGGTGCTGTGAGGAAGCAGTGCTAAACACTGAACCATGGTGCCACTCCCAAAGGATCCAGATTTCACCACCATGGAGGACACTGCTAATTTATTATAAAGATGAGTTAATAACACTGGGAGATAGTCCAGATTGCAACAGTTACTCCTCTATAAAGAGAAGAAAGGCAGACTATGACAGTAAACTAGCTCCAAAATCAAAAACAGATCGCAAAAGTTTCTACAAACATATAAAACAAAAAAAAAAGAGTGGCTAAGGTAAACTTTAGTCCTTTAGAGCATTAGAAGGGAGATCTAGTAATCGAAAATGAGGGAATGGCCAAGGCATTGAACAAGTATTTTGAACAATAATTGATGACAAGGAGGCTATGGCAGGTGAGGACCAAGAAACTATCGTTATCACTAAGGAGGTAGTGTTGGGGAAGCTAATAGGGCTAAAGGTAGACAAGTGTCCTGGTCCTGATGGAATGCATTCCAGGGTACTAAAAGAGATGGGAAAGTAGCAGATGCACTCATGATAATTTATTAAAATTCGGTGGACTCTGGGGCAGTTCTGGCAGATTGAAAAACAGCAAATGTGACAGTGCTGTTTATGAAAGGAGGTAGACATAAGGTAGATAACTACAGGCCCATTCGCTTAACTTCTGTAGTGGGGAAAATGCATGAATCTATCAAGGAAGAAACAGCGAGACATCTGGATAGAAGTTGTCCCATCTGGCAGACACAGCATGGGTTCATGAAAGGCAAGTCATGTTTAACCTATTTACTGGAATTTTTTGAGGACATTACGAATGTGTTGGACAACAAAATACTGGTAGATGTGGTGTATCTGGATTTCCAGAAGAAGTTCAACAAGGTGCTGCACAAAAGGCTGCTGCACAAGATATAAGTACATGGCGTTAACGGGTAATGTATTAGCACGAATAAAAGATTGGTTAACCAAACAGAAAACAAAGAGTGGAGATAAATGTGTGATTTTAAGGTTTATAGAACATAGAACATTACAGCGCAGTACAGGCCCTTCGGCCCTCGATGTTGCACCGCCCTGTCATACTAATCTGAAGCCCATCCCACCTACACTATTCCATGTACGTCCACATGCCTGTCCAATGAAGACTTAAGTGCACTTAAACTTGGCGAATCTACTACCGTTGCAGGCAAAGCATTCCATACCTTTACTACTGAGTAAAGAAACCACCTCTGACATCTGTCTTATACTTATCTCCCCTCACTTTAAAGTTGTGTCCCCTCGTGTTTGCCGTCCCAATACTTGGAAAAAGGCTCTCCCTGTCCACCCTATCTAACCCTCTGATTATCTTGTATGTCTCTATTAAGTCACCTCTCAACCTTCTTCTCTCTTACAAGAACAGCCTCAAGGCCCTCAGCCTTTCCTCGTAAGACATTCCTTCTATACCAGGCAACATCCTAGTAAATCTCCTCTGCACCCTTTCCAAAGCTTCCACATTCTTCTTATATTGCGGTGACCAGAAATGTACACAATACTCCAAGTAGAGCTTTGTACAGCTGCAGCATAACCTCCTGGTTTCGGAACTCAATTCCTCTATTAATAAAGGCCAAAACACTGTATGCCTTCTTAACAACCCTGTCAATCTGGGTGGCAACTTTCAGGGATCTGTGTACATGGACACCGAGATCTCTCTGCTCATCTGCAGTCCCAAGAATCTTACTATTAGCCCAGTACTTTGCGGTCCGCTTACTCCGTCCAAAGTGTATCACCTCACACTTGTCCACATTAAACTCCATCTGCCACCTCTCAGCCCAGCTCTACATCCTATCTATGTCTCTTGCAACCTACTACATCCTTCGTCACTATCCACAACTCCACCGACCTCGTGTCGTCAGCAAATTTACTAACCCACCCTAAGTCCTCATCCAGGTCATTTATAAAAATGACGAACAGCAGTGGACCCAACACTGATCCTTGCGGTACGTCGCTAGTAACTGGACACCAAGATGAACATGTTCCATCAACTACAACTCTGTTTTCTTTCAGCAAGCCTATTACTGATCCAAACTGCTATGTCTCCCACAATCCCATTCCTCTGCATTTTGTATAATAGCCGACTGTGGGGAACCTTATCGAACTGTTTGCTGAAATCCATATATACCACATCAACTGGTTTACTCTCATCTACCTGTTTGGTCACTTTGCCAAAAAAGTCAATAAGATTCGTTAGGCATGACCTACCCTTCACAAAACCGTGCTGACTGTCCTTGATCAGATTATTCTTTTCTAGATGGTTATAAATCCTATCTCTTATAACCTTTTCCAAAACTTTACCAACAACTGAAGTAAGACTCACTGGTCTGTAATTACCAGGGTTATCTCTACTACCCTTTTTGAACAAGGGAACCACATTTGCTATCCTCTCGTCCTCAGGCACTATTCCTGTAGACAATGATGATCTGAAGATCAATACCAAAGGCTCAGCAATCTCTTCCCTTGCTTCCCAGTGGATCCTAGGATAGATCCCATCCGGCCCAGGGGACTTGTCTATTTTCACACTCTGCAGTATTTCTAATACCTCTTCCTTGTGAGCCTCAATCTCTTCTAGTCTAGATGCAAATATCTCTGTGTCTTCCTCGCCAACATTTTCATTTTCTATAGTGAACACTGGTTTCAATCAGTAGCCAGTAGTGTGCCTCAGGAATCAGTGTTCGGAGCGTAATTGTTTAGAATTTACATAGATGATTTAGAATTAGGGACCAAGTGTAGCGTATCGAAATTCGCAGGTGACACTAAAATGCGTGTTACAGCAAAGCGTGCAGGTGACACTGAAAGTCTGCAGAGGGATATAGATAAGTTAAGTGAGTGAGCAAGGGTCAGGCAGATGGAGTACAATGTTGATAAATGTGAGGTCATCCATTTTGATAGGAATAACAGCAAAATGGACTATTATATAAATGGTGAGAATTTGCAGCAGGACTTGTGTGCCCTTGTGCATGAATCACAAGATGTTGATTTGCAGGTGAAGCAGGTAATCAAGGAGAAAAATGGAATATTGTCCTTCATTGCTAGAGGGAAGGAGTTTAACCAGATTATGCTGCAGCTGTATAAGGTGGCGAGACCACATCTAGAGAACTGTGTACAGTTTTGGTCTCCTGACACGAGAAAGAAAATACTGGCACTGGAGTGGGCGCAGAGGAGGTTCACTAAGCTGAAATGGACTGTACTCATTGGAATTTAGAAGAATGGGGGTGGGGGGAGGGGGGGGGGGGGGTAGTGGGGGAAAGAGTTTAATAGAAACATAAAAAAATTATTCGGGGAATAGATAGGATAGAAGCAGGGAAATTGTTTCCACTGGTGGATGAAACTCGGGTGTATAGTCTCAAAATAAGGGTGAGCAGATTTAGGACTGAGTGGAGTAGGATCTTCTTCATCCAAAGGGTTGTGAATCTTTGGAATTCCCTGCGCAGTGAAGCAGTTGAGGCTACCTTATTGAATGTTTCGAAGGCAAAAATAGACAGATGTTTGAACAGTAAGAGAGGGGTTATGATGAGCAAGCGGAGTCCATGAAAAGATTTAAAAAATATATATATAACACCTATGTTCTTATATATTATTCCTTGCAATACAAGTTTTAAATGAATATCCATTTGAACAGATTTGCAGCCAATACTCAGAATACTTTAAAATTTTTATTGACAAGCATTTTAAAATGAATCTCCCTCCAATAAGGCAATTTAAAAACTTTAGCTATTTCAAATTTCAGAATTTGATCATGAAAACAACATTCTACCACAGTACTGGTTTTTAAACAAAATCAAATTAGAAAAGAAGACATTCACAATTCATTCGAGGATATAGCTTTTGTTAGCTACTTCAGCATATACTACCCATTCTAAACTGCCCCAAGGAGTCTGAAGTTAAATACAAGCCAGAACAGGTAAGGGTGTTCGTGAAACAGATTGTTATTCCAACAATTGAAAATGGTTTCATGGTCATCATTCAACACTTCATTCCAAATCTCCTTCAATTTGATTCAAATTTCACCATCTGCCATAGTGAAATTCAAAACCCAGATCATTAACTGGGTCTCTGGAATAATAGTTTGGCATTAACAGTTCTAGATCTAAGGGGCACTGACCTTAACCAGAACATTTACTAACATGCAGGCCTTCCTCTCCCATCCCTATTTCTAACTCAGCCCTAACAAGGCTGATCAAAATTCAAGCAGTGATTTCTAGAAACCCAAATATACTTTAACTCTCATGCAACCAAAATTCCATTCTGGGCAGCTTATTTAAGAAAGGATGCTAAAGTATTAGAGCAAAGGAGATTTTCTAGAATGATACCAGGAATAAGGGACCTTTGACACAAGAAAAGACTAGAGAAAATTGGCTCATTCTCCTTGGAGCAGAGAAGGTTAAGATGTGACCTTATTGACGTGTTCAAAATCATGGACAATTTTGACAGGGTCAAAAAAGGATATTTTGTTTCCATTAATTGGCAAATAAGTAACTGGGTGGTTGGGTGCGGTTTCACAATTTCCAGATTGTCAGCAAGAGACATTCAAGTGAGATGAGGAAAAACTTCCTTCCTCATTTGTTAGGATTTGGAATGCAGTGCCTTGCAGAGTGGTGAAAGTGAATTCCACAGGAGGTTTCAAAGGCAAGCTGGATATACATTTGAAAGTGATGAATTTAGAGGGCTACAGGGATAGGGCTGGAGAAGAGGACTAGCTGGGTAGCTTTTTAGGGAGCCAGTACAGACATGATAGATTGCATGGCCTCCTTTAGTACTTCAAAATTCCATAACTCTAAAATGTACTTTATGAAATTATGTATGCAAATGTACTTATGTCAGAACATTTAAGGCAAATGTACTATGGACTGATAAACAAAATAGGTTGGCACTTGAGTTTCAGATTAAAATTGGAGAAGCAGGGCAAAATAAACTTTATTCCTCGTCTGCTTGATGTTAACACCGTTGACAAGGGCACTGGGTTTGTCAAAGTCTAACCTTGATGAACACAAAATTTAAATAGATAGACAAATTACTGTTTACCATATTTGAAATGGGGACAATGGTCATTCTCAATCTCCATTGCATAAATGCGCAAAAAGTACAGAAACAGATAGATATAATCTTATCCTACTTTTCATTTAATTATGTCATTTGCTCAGCATAGTGCATAACAGTGCTTTAGGAAGAAAAAAACCTAGCATACCTGGGTGTAAGAATCTTCATCTGAGCTGAGAAAGTCATACTGCTTAATATCCCTCTTCAGGGCTGGTTGGGATTCTGTGCTAGCCTGATGGTGTAAAACAACACACTCTGACGTTTTATGTTTCTTCTTCACATACTTCTTTTTCGCACGAACCGTATCAATAGCCTCCTCTTTACATGACATCAGATGCGGCTGTTGCTGCTTTAAAAAGCAAATCAAAAACAAATTAAGTAATCTACTTCGTTTAGTATACACAAATTATGGTAGTTTTAATTTAAATATTACATTCCTGCTGCAGATTGGCTTTTATTTGAACCACAGAACCATAAAAAAAATCTACTATAGCAACCCAGAACTAATTTCTCTGCATTACTTCTGAATCTTCCTGCTAAAAACATAATTATATATTTCTCCCTAAACTATACATCTTGCTTGTTGCCACAACTATGCCATGTGACAAAACATATGCTCCAAAAGCTCAAACCTTCACCTAATTCTTCTTCCTCATCATTTCCTCTGATCAAAAAATTAATTCAGTAATCTTGTTCTATTAATTCCATCAATACTCTTCTACTCTCAAAGATTCTAAACACTTTCCGATGCAGAGGCAATACTGCTGCAGTAATTCTTTTCCAAAAATAATTAAGTTGTTGAATACAGTGTACCATAGTTTATTTGAATGATTATTTTAACCCACAAATAAATCAATTCAAAATAATAAATTTAAATAAAAACATTGTTGCAAAATTTTAATCGGAATTAAAACATAATTCCGATCAAGGAATGTTGGGTTTTTTTTAAAAAAAGCTACTTTTGATTCTTATTTAATCTATTGCTTGTTTTACATTTCATTGTGTTTTGTACAGCTTTTTCCTTTAGCACATCAAAATGGTTTTGTGAATTGGAAATATATTCCATCAGTTAAAATAGGCAATATCTTAGCATACATGTATCACTGCAACATACATGGAATCAACAGTCAAAACTGTACAAATCAGTAGAAATCGTTATCACATTTTAGTATTTGTTTATATCATAACTGTAGCCGTATGTTCTCCTGAACATACGGGAGTCATTTAAATGGCAAGACGAGGAACGTCGATTATCCGAATACCAATTATTCAAAAATCGGATTATCCAAAGGAGATCTCCAGGTCCCGATGGAAACATTACATCAAAAACATATTTCCAACAGTGATCGTGTCTTTTGTTTACATGATTAAACAGGTACAGTCTCCAAATGACTGTCTACCCCACCTCTCTTCCCCCCCACACTTTCCCTGGAGTTCTACAGAAGAGTGTACCCTGAACCCCCCTTCCCCACATAATCTCTCCAACATTGTGCTGTACAGAGCAACGGTGGAGCCTGTCAAAAAGCTAAAGTAAAATGTTTTGTGTGCGTGCGCGCGTGCTATTTGGAGATTTACTCCACAAAGGCAGCTGCAGCAGCAATCTTGTTGGTGGTATCCAGACCGGCTGCCCCGGAGAAGGGGTGGGAGTGTGCGGGTTGGGGGTAGGGGGGGCGGTGTTGGATGGGGTCGGGGGGCAGGGGGCGGTGTTGCACGGGGTTGGGGGGGGGGGGGGCAGTGTTGGACTGGGTCGGGGCAGGGGCGGTGCTGCACAGGGTCAGGGACAGTGTTGGAGGGGGCGGGGCAGTGTTGCACAGTGTTGGCTACGGGGCCTCGCATGCACTCTGTCCTACTGCAGTCTCCTGAACTTTTAAAAGCAGACTTTTAAAAACTCCAAGCTCCAGAGGAAAGGCATTTAATCGATTAACCAAATAATCTATTATCTGAACGAAATAGTGCCCACCCATCACGTTCGGATAATCGAGGTTCCCCTGTACAGTGCATGAGACACACAGAACTGATTTTATTAGTCGAGGGTCTAATTTTGAGAGGAGACAAAAGAAACTTGAATGCATCAATTTTGAAAAGGTATCCTGAAGAGACACTATTCAGAGGGAAAGCAATTTGATAGATGTTTTAATGGTAAAATCAAACTATTAAAAGGTAGTGTCAGAAGTTATATCAAGACAGAAAGTGATCAGTGCAGGGGGCAAAAACTCCTGTTTAGAACAGAGACAAAAATAAGCTGAATAATGACAAGAGGAGGATTTTAGGGTCTTTCTAAATGAAAGAACAAAAATGAGCTGAATAGATTGATTTTCTTGCTTGTACAAATTTTTTGATCCAAACAGAACAAATGTGTCATCTTGATCTCAACTTTCTATGAATTAATTTCTATTATTTTAGCTACTTTGATCAAGGCTGCACTGAATACTGCTCAACATTAATGCTTAAATGCTAGCACCAAATGAACACAAAGGAACTTACACTACAATATTAACACATAACTTCAAGATAATTTTATTATTCATTTTGTTTTCTTTATTTTGACTTTATTTCCTTTCCAATAAACTACTGTTTCTTTAAACATTTCTAAGTATTTTAGTGGCAGCAAGTTTTGAGAAGATTTGTGGCTCAGGTTGAGGTTCTGGACATAGGTTTGCTTGCTGAGCTGGAAGGCTCACTTTCAGACGTTTCGTCACCATACTAGGTGACATCTTCAGTGAGCCTCCGGACGAAGCGGAGTGGCAATTTGAACATCCCAAGTTAATTCTAAAGTTGGGTGCAACACTGGCAAAAACTTGTCAGATTTGCAACTTACAAATAAAGAGCGGTACTTAACCAGTTATTAATATATAAAATCAAAGTGAGCACGATGAACCTGTCCAAGACTGCTAACGTAAGATGAATTGCCTGATCCATGTCTGTAGCTATACAAATCAAAGACAGCCTTTTCAAATTAAACATGCTAACTTAACCAAACTGGCTTTTGTTTGACACTACAGAACTGACAAGTTGACTGTCAGTCATCAATTTGTGCATATGCCAAGCAACATCTCTATCAACCAATCAGCACTCTTCTCTTAGACGAAGAATGTTGTTAATATTGATATTACTTGCTTGTAAATTTTCCTGAGAAGTCCAAGCTAAAAACTATTGATAAAAAGTTTCTTCTGTCAATGTTCAAATCATCTTTCACTATTGGGAACTTAAAAGAATAAGACCATAAAATCTCAAAATACAGAATACTCCAATGTTAAAATATATAATTTTGATCAATGAGTGCATAAGGAAAAATTTGACAAGGAAGTTTTACCTTAACAGTTTGGATTTCTGGTGCTTTGTAATGATTACCATTGTGAAGAGACACTGTCGTGTTGGAAATGGTCTTTTCCTGTTTCACAGTCCTTAGCTCACTCAAAATTTCTCCACCAAAGTCACCCATACGGTACCTACTCAATCAGAACAAAAAGTCAGCACTTCCTACAGAGTGAACTACGGTGCACGTCAGGACTGAAATCAGTTGATTTTTTTTAAAAAAAAGTTTGTCTGGGGACATGCACTTCACAGAATGCGCCAGCATTTATTGCTCAGCTCCAATTGCCCTCAAAAATGTAGTACTGAACTGCCTCTTGAACCACTACACTCCATTAAGTGTAAGTACACCCACAGTGCTGTTAGGGAGAGAGCTCCAGGATTTTTACCCAGCCACAGCGAAGGAAATTTTTAAAAACTCTTTTGTGGGATGTGGGCATGGCTGGCTAGTTGCCACTGAGGTGGTGGTGGTGGTGGTGGTGAGCTGCCTCCTTGAATCACTGCAGTCCATTGTTGATTCACAATGCTGTTAAGGAAGAAATTCCAGGAATTTGACCCAGCAACAATGAAGGAATGGTGATATATTTCCAAGTTAAGGCAGTGAGTGGCTTGGAGAACTCACAGGTTGGCATTCCATGCATCTACTGCCCTTGTCTTTTTTGATGGTAATGGTTGTGTGCTTGGAAGATGCTATTTAAAAGGAGCCTACTCACATCTGCAGTATATCTTAGCCATGGTATACACTGCCACTACTGTGTGCTGGCGGTAGAGAAAGTGAATGTTCATAAATAGCAGACTGCTTTGTCCTTGATCATGTCAAGCTTCTGCAGTGTTGTTGGGCTTGCACCTTGTAGATGGTGAACAGGCTTGGGGAGTCAGGATGAGTCTGCCCTGTCCTTGTAGCCACTATTTGTATAGGTAGTCCAGTTCAGTTTCTGGTCAATTTTTTTTATTCATTCCTGGGATGTGGGTGTCATTGGCCAGACCAGCATTAATTGCTCACCTTTAAACACTCCAGAGGGCATAAGGGCAGATTGCCGAGAGTCTGGGGTCATATGTAGGGCAGACCAGGTAAGAACAGCAGATTTCCTCCCCGAAAGAGCATTAGTGAAGCAGATGGGTTTTTCCATCAATCGACAATGGTTTCGTAGTCATCGTTAGGCTCTTAATTCTAGACATGTATTGTATTCAAATTCCACCATCAGCAATGATGGGATTTAGAACTGTATTTCCAAAACATTACCTGGGTCTTTGGATTAACAGTGATAATAGGCCATTACCTCTCCAATAACTACCAGAATGTTGACAGTGGGTGAATTAAACGTCAAGGGACAATGATTAGGTTCTCTTTTGTTGGAAATGGCATTTACCTGGCACTTGTATGGTGTGAGAGTTACTAGCCTCTTCTCAGCCTGACGGCTGAACTTTGTGCAAACATCAAACAACATCCCACTTCATACCTTATAACAGAAGGCATGTTATTGAAGAAGAATGGGCCTAGGACACGAAACAGAAGGAACTCCTCACAGAGATACACTCAGTATATGGCTGAAGCTTGTTTTAAATGCTTCAGCCTTAACTTTTGCACTGATGTGCTGGATTCCCCTTCATTGAGGATCAGGATATTTGTGTATTCCTTTACTCCTTTTGTTTGTTTTATTGTCCATTATCATTCACAACGGAGTTTGGCAGAACTGCAGAGCTTAGATCTAATCCAGGAACTGCTTAGCCCTACCTCTATTGTTCAGTATACAAGTGGTCCTGTGTTATAGCTTCACCAGGTTGATACATTGTTTTTGCCTTTGCATGGGGCTACTCCTGGTGTGACTTCATGAATTCTTTATTGAACTAGAGTTGATCTCCTGGCTTAATAAAAACCTTAAACACTGGGGATACTGTAATTCAAAAGCAAAAACATAAATTGCTGGAAAAGCTCAGGAAGTTTGGCAGCATCTGTACACAGAAATCATAGTTAATGTTTCAAGTCAAATGACATTCCTTAGAACCAGGAAGGATTACTCGACTCAAAACGTTAACTCTGATTTCTCTACACACATGCTGGCAGACGTGTTGAGCTTCTCCAGCAATTTTTTTGTTTTCTTGCTTGACAGTATTGGTACAGTGGGGATACAGAAGACCACGAGTGTGCAGATTTTGTACTGATGTGTCACTCTGCTGTTCCTAATGGCCCACAGTACTTCACAGACGTTTTACCTCAAGTTGCTGGATCTGTTCGAATTCTATTCAATTTTCCCCAGTAACTGTGCCACAATGAAGGCAAGCTCAATGTGAAGACAGGACAATGACCATGCATTAATCACCCTGAACTATATTGTTGTGGGAATATGGATCTATGATAGGCAGATGGTGAGGTTAAGTATGGCTTTCCCTCTTGCTCACTGCCTCACCACAAGTCGCAGGCCTGATCTAGCAGTAATGTCCTTTAGAACTTTACCACCACAATCAGTCATGGCGCTGGCCAGTCATTCTTGTTGATGGACACTGAAGTTCCCTCGCCCAGAGTGCTTTCTGTATTCTTGCCACCTTGAGTGCTTCCTTCAAGTGGTGCTCAACATGGTGGAACACTAATTCATCAGAAATTACTGGGGGGTAGAGGAAGAGATAAAGAGACAGACATCGAGAGAAAGAGAACGAGTGATCGAGAGGGAAGAGCGAGAAGGGACGAGGGAGGGAGAGGGGAGCGTGCGAGGGCAAAAGGGACGAGGGCGGGCGAGGGCAAAGGGCCAAACCGGACAGCAAGAGCGAGAAGGCACGAGAAAGCCGGGAGAGTGCTTCCTTCAAGTGGTGCTCAATATGCTTGAACATTGATTCATCAGTAAATTAGTGGGAGGTAGTTGAAGATAATAAACAGAGAAAGAGCTAGTTGATAGACAAAGAGATGTAGACAGAGAAAGAGAGAGGAAGGAGATTCAATGAGATAGAGAAAGCGAGACAACGAGCGAGAAGGACAAGGGGAGGGGCAATGTGGGGGGGGCATCAAGAAAGAAAGGCAACAAAAGACAGAGAAAAAGAGGGACAACGGGGGGTGATAACAAAATAGAAAGGAAGAGAACGCATGACAGAGGGAGAGAGTAGTAACTGAGAAGTTTAAAGAGAGAGAGATAAAGAGAGATACACACAGGCATGGTCATCAGCAGGTAGTTAGCTTGCCCATGTTTGATTTGATGCTGTTAGACTTTATGACGACTGAACTCAATATTGAGGACTCTCACGACAACTATTGCCCACCGTATACCACCACCCCTGCTGTGTCTGACTGGTGGGACAGGACATACCCAGGATGTTGATGGTGTCGACTGGGACAGGATATGTAAGAAACAATTCTGAGATACAGGTTTGATAGGCTGTTGCTTGCACTCCTAATTTTGGCAATACACCCAGAGGCTAATAAAGGCTTTGAAAAGTTGACAGATGATCCATATAGTTTTATTCCCTTTTGGAGATATTTTAGCTTGATAATTAGGTGATATTTTATGAGCTTAGGAAAAAAAAACAGTCATCATACCTCTTCTCAACCACATCCAGTGTTAGATGAAGCAAATCCTTTTTAGTCTTTTCTCGTCTCTTAATCATTTCTAAGATGGTAACTGCTCGGCTGAACTCTCGACGCAGTTTCAACATTTTCTCATATGAAGCTTCATCGTTTTTGCGATTCTGTTTTTAAAAATAATTACAATCGATGTTTTATAAAACAAGAATCATCAGAAAATGCACTCACATCGGCAGAAAAAAAAGCCCACAGGCAGCTGGATAATTTTCCCCATTAAATTAACATGGTGCATAATTTGTGAAAATGCATTTTGGTTTTAAACGGTGAATAAAAATGGATAAACAAAGAAAAAGAAAAGCAGTTTCCTCAACTTTTCATTGTCACGCGAAATATCAAATTAGCCACAGCACAAAGGATTTGTGCTCTGTCTTGATCCCAACTGAACAATTTGATTAAGAAACACTGGACTTAGAATCATAGAATTTTTATAGTACAGAAAGAGGCCATTCAATTTACTGTGTCAGTACTGGCTCCCGAAAGACCTACCAAGCTAGCATCATCTCCATCTCTATTTCCACAGTCCACTAACTTCATCACTTGCAAATATACATTCCTCTCTCTTTTGAAATCGCAGATGGAATCCACCTCTACCACTCTTCCAGGCAGAGCATTCCGAATCTTATTAAGTCTCTGAGTAAAGATTTTTCTCCTCATTTCACTCCAGCTCTCTTGTTGACAAGCTTTGCTGACTTGAAATGTTAACTCTGCTTTCATCCCACAGATACTGCCAGACTTGCTGAGTTTCTCCAGCAATTCCTGTTTTTGTCACCAATTTTGCACCCTGGACACTTCAATACAAATTTAGCATTTTTCCTCACAAGGGTAATGTTCATTCTTATTTATTCTGGAAACAGACTGTGTGAGCTGCACAAAATCTAGAGCACAGGAAGTATGGTTCTAAATTTCCATCAATACTAACACATTGACAATTAAGTATGTGACTGACAGGGAAGAGCACATAGCACTCTCAAATCTTCACTTCACATTTTGAAAGGAGGAATGTGACCAGCAACGAAAACTGCAAATACTAAATCATACTCACCTTTCTGGTCTGCATCTTCTCTGTTCTCCTTCGAAAAGCAACATATGGATCATTGTTAGTGGAGCCATCTCTTTTCTCCTGCTTCACCCAGGGGATGAGGGAGGGTGCCCTGCAGTTTTTGCGTTTCCTTGCCCAGTAATCATATACTGCTTTTATCAGGTAGTCATCTTCTTTCAAAAGCAATCTGGCCTCTTGAATAGATACAAGCTGAAGAACAAGATAAATTACAATAAAACTAATTTGTAAATTATTACATGTAATATTGAATTTGTGATAAGAGAACTAAGTCTAGGTTTTCACATTTCAATGTTCACCCACACGTAGAAAGATTTTTTTAAAAAACCATATCGCTCCCAAGTCTGCACCATCATTCAGGATGATCATGGCTGACTTCTGCCTGGACTGCTTGTTCCCACCCTCTCTCTATATCATTTCATTCCAAGATGCCAAATATCTGTCCATGTCAGCCTTGAATATGCTCAATGACGCCGCATCACAAAAGATCCAAAGAAAAACATTTCTCATATCTAAATAATCAACCCTTTATGAGGCTCTGTCCTCCTGTTTCATATTAATGAGCCTGGGGAAACCTGTGGACTGGAACGACAGTACAAATCAACCTTCTAAACGCTACACAGCAGTGATTACTTTACTTAACTAATCAATAGGACATCCTTCTCATCCCAGGAATTAATCTAGTGAACTTTTACTGTTTTGTCACAAAGGCATTTAGTTCCTTAGATATGGAAGAAAGAACTACACATAGTAATCTAAGTGTGGTCTTACCAAACGTCAGCATTACCTTCAGAGTCCCTGCATTTTGTATCTCACATCTAGTTTTGACTACATATGCCAATTGAGAATCTGATATAGTGGACAATTGAATAAACAGAGAATCTCTCAACGCACTGAGCAACTATTTTTCCACAATGCTACAAATTCTACAAACAGTGTGAAAGCATAGTAAGGACAGTAAATTAATTATTCAGGTAAGTATATCAACAAATTCTACATTACCTAAAAAAAAAATCAGCCAAAACCAAGTGTGACCATTATTATTAAAAGAAGGTGAGCAAAGTTACCCTCCTGCGCCTCCTCCTCTTAAGTCACCTATCGTCGTGATGTGGCCCTAAACAACTTAAGCTTGCAAACTAAAGATTTGTTGTTTTTGGCAGCTAATACATCAGTACCTGATTTCCACTAGCTTTTTCCAGCCGATCAAACATCTCTTCAAATTGCAATGGTTTGATCTCCATCTTTCTATTCAGACGATTGAATAAGACTTCATCTTCAGAATCCATGTCATAATCTGGCTGTTCACTATCCAGAATAAAAGCTGTAAAATACCAGAATTTTGTTTTTAGATGCAGACAAGTTATTGCAAAGCTTAAATGGGTTAGAATATAATTAGCAAAGAGGATATTACAAGTAATGTGTTAACAATTCGATGCTTAAGAAAAGCTGCTAATGCCGTAAGAACACCAAAGTTAAACCAATCTTCTTCTCTTACGAGTCAAATTACAAATGAAAATAACATTAACATAACATTTACTCATATCTCATCTATGTCAAAGTAAATCAGAAGTAATCAAATTTTCCAAAATGAAACTTCAATTACAGCCATTTTCAGTCACTAAATGTGCAGAATTGAAGTGCTTGGAGAAAAATGAGGGAAACCATATCAAAAGTCCTTTTATAATTTTCAGGACCATATCTTTGAATCTATATCGTATCCAAGGGTTAAAGTGAAATAAAATCTCACAAAAAGAAATAATCACAGTCCTTATAATAAAGTTTGCCTTAATTCATCTATTATTTGGGAAGATGTAAACAATTTTAAAGGTTTCAACAGAATATGAAAGAATGAAATTTTAAAACAATCAGATACTCCATTAGTGATCAACTGAAAATGAATCTTCCTCACAAACTGAAATCATGCTCAGGCAACAAAAGTTTTAGCGAGGAATCCCCAAGTCAAAGAAATAATCAGATGGTAAATGCCTTACGTTGAATGTGAATGAGCTGTTTTGGAACCTTGAATTCACCCCTGTATAGACGATCATAGTAGGAGACATTACTCTCTGCCTCGGGCACTGGAATAACCATATTCTCCCTTTTTTCTCTGAAGACCTGCTGTGCTGAAATAGCTCTCTGTAAATGATGTTCCTGAAAAAAAAGGGAGGGAAACTACATTACTGAAACATTAAAAGCTAAGTTTAGAATTTTCCCAATGGCCAAGTGATAAAAAAATTATATAAATTCAGGAAGCAATAAATTTAATCCCTGCTCTGCAGCAGTTTACCTGATCTCAACTCGAACATTACATGGCATGAATTTTCTTGCTATGAAAGCAGAACACAAAGAAGTCAAGTTCACCTTCTTTTAGAAAGAGGACATTTAGTTTGGCCAGAATTTAGCTTTACAGTGTTACTCTGCTATCAAACAGCAAAGCCATGTTCAATATCTAGCATAAAAAATAAAGAATGGCTACCTGCAAGGTACAGAAATGATGCAAAATCTGCATTAAACATCTAATCACAAATCACCTTACGAGAAAGGGGGCAATTTTATTAGAAAACAGCAACTTTCGCATTATATCCCTGCAATAAAAGCTTTCTGAAAATTGAAAAAGAGTAACTAAAGTTTGCATTTCCAGATTGTTCAGCAGTAGAGTTGGAGTTCCAAATAATGAAGGGGAATCCAAAATGTACAATTCATCAATTGACCATCAACCCAGCAGTATTGTAAAAGGTAATAGGGTGAACAATCCATCAGCTTATTTTTAAAATCTATTTCCGTATTGGGCATCTTTTTGATTTGTTAGTATTATTGGGAATTGTTTTAGAAAACTAATAGCTCAGAAAACTGCAAAGGACAAGCACGCACTAATCAATAATTTGGTCAGGGAACAGGCATTTCTGTAAGGCTGGTCAGCAATGAATCCAAACATACAAAATTTACAGGCTTCAAGGTATGTTGAGAGATGAAGAGAAAAATTGAGTGGGCCAGTTCAAGTTGCTGATGAGTGGGAGTGGGTCAGACCAGTCTGGTGAGAGGAGAAAGAAGAAAGTGAGATTTCCCTCTAAATCGATTTTAAGGATAAAGCCAAAGTAGAAGGATACTTCCTGCAATTAAAGTGGACTGCAGCCTACTGGAGAGAACAAAAAAGCATCTGGAGAGAAAAACACCAAACAAAGTCTGTTTTTCTGGTGAACATAAAATTCCCACAAAATGAATCCAAGAAGAGGTTTTCCCAAGCTAAACTTTCCTTGCTAACGAATGTCACACAAATAGAGTGTTATTTGGATGTTGTTAGTGGAATGTGGCTGGATGGAAATGACTGATTTATTCACACCATCACAACACTGAGAACACTTCAGAAATGCTTAATGGACTGTGAAGTGCTTGGAGACATAATTGAGAAAGGTGCTCATATAAACGCAAATTCTTATTCATTTTTGTTCAAATAAAGTTTCAATCATACGCTCCTAACTATAGATAAATGTAATTATCCAAGGTACAGGAATTGTCGACATACAATATATGATCAAAAATATAATAGATTTACTGTGGAACTAGATCATCTGAGATTTAGAGTGGATTCTCTTTAGAATTGTGAAAATGATTCTGATTGCAGGTTTAAATTGTGACTGCTATGGAAATAAACTGCTTCCAATAATATCAGTTTAGCAGCCAAATATCATCCCAACAGCATAAAGTAAACTGCACTGCATCTAATTTACTCAGTAGCTTTCCTTAATGGCAGTAACTTGACAAACAGGACAATTTTAACAGGGACTCTAAATTAGTGGGTTTCAACTGTACCTGCAATTTCAAAGGTGTTTCCTAGCTTGTGTGCTGTGAAGGGATTTGTTCGAAAGTAGCTCAAAGCACCAGAGCAGCAAAAGGTCCCACATAACTGCCTTTTATAATATAAACTGAGCAGCCCTGTAAATGGGAAGTAAACAGGCAGAGTGAATCATTAAAAGGTGGCAGCACCAGTATGTGAGGTTGTAAAAGTTTTGCATCAAATCCACATCCATAGTGTTACATCTTCCAAAGAGGTGGCCTCAGAAGCATCACATATCTCCACCCAAAAACAAAAATAAGTTCTCTCAAGATATGATTTGACAAATATTCTCTCTGTCACTCAGTTCATCTAGTTATTGCTAAAATACTTCAAGAGATGTAACTGGGATGTAGGTCATTAGTTGGAAATTCACGTCACTCTTAGTTGTTATGAAGTTTCAAGTGTTTTTAATAAATTCAGGCAGTGAGCTTCACTGGCTGTGCCAGCATGGGTTCCCCATTCCCACGTGCCCTCGAGAAGGTAGGAGGAACTGCCTTTCTGAACCCTGCAGTCATTTGATATAGGTACATCCAGAGTGCTGTTAGGATGGGAGATCCAGGATTTTGATTCTGGTACGGCAAAGTAGTTCCAAGTCTAGGTGGTGTGTAGCTTAAAGGAAAGCTTACAGGTAGTGATGTTCCAATAAATCTCCCACATTTGACTTCTGAGACAGTAGTGGTCATGGGTTTGTAAGGTGTTCTCTAAACAGCCCTGGTGACTTTCTGCAGTGTATCATATAAATTGTACACAATGCTGCTATTGTGTGTTGGTGGTTCTGGCAATGAATGTTTGTGGATGTGATGTCAACCAAGCAAAGTACTTTGTTGTGGATGGTGTTAAGTTTCTTGAGTGCTATTTAAATTGCACTCATCAGTGCAAGTGGGACTATTCCATAGCACTTGATTTGGAATCAGGAAGTGGCTTAGTCATTGTAGGGACTGCCAGTCTGAGCTGCTCTTTTGACCGTAATATTTATATGTTGATTCCTTTTCAGTTTCTGGTCAATAGAAATCTCAATGTTGAGACTGGTATTCAATAATAACAATTCTACTGCATGTCAAGGGTGATGGTTGGATTCTCTCCTGTGCTGGAGATGGCCAGTGTCTGACACTTTATTGTTACTTATTTGCACAAACTTGGAAATTGCCTAGATTCTGCTGCACTTAGAATTGGAGGCATCATTCCGTTTAACTTTCTTACCAACTGCACAGACGTCGGAGACCTGTGCACAGTAGGGTGCTAATGGTGGTTGCTGTATGTGGAGCATTGGAGTGGCTGCGCGCAGCTTAGATGGAATGTTGAGAAGAGGAGCACAAATGGTGCTCAACATCATGCAAACATCGGTTAACATTACATGAAGCTCCTGCATGCCTTTCTGCACTTTTCAATGATCCCTTGGATTGACTCTAATAGTGGAGTCGGAATATGAGGTCCAAAAGATTGTGGTTGAATAAAATTTGTACAGTTAACGGTCCACAGCCCCTCATGGGTCCACATGGGTTTCAACAGAGAAAGAATAAGAGAGAGACAGATAGAGAGATATATAGAGAGGGAGAGAGGAAGAAAGGAGGGAGAGAGGAAGAAAGGAGGAAGAGGCGAGAGGACTGAGAGATAGCAAGCAGTAAATTTTCTTGTCTATGTTTGAACCTAAAAGGACAAACCTCTAACTTTTAGAGTCCCCGGTTCTGCATTCAGCCACAAGAGCAAATATCCTTTCCAAGTTCACCTTGCCAAGATAATTCAGGATCTTATACACTTCAATTAAGTAACTCCTCACTTCTGAACTCCAGTGAGACCATGCCCAGTCTGTCCAACCCATCCCCATGACAGCCCAAATTTACCTTAACCTCCTCTGAACTGCCTCCAACAGCTATGTAATTTCTTAAAGGAGCCCAAAACTGTGCGCAGTATTTGAAATATAATCTCATCAATGCTCTGTACAATAGAAGCTATAATATCCTTACTTTTATGTTTAATCCCACTTGTAATAACAAGTAGCATTCCATTACTTCATTACACGCTGTACTGGAATACCAACTGTGTAACTCATACGCTAGAGCACTCAAATCCCTGTGCACCTTGGCAGTCCACAGTCAATGTCTACTGAAGCAATAACTATTCTTGTGTCATCTTGAATTTATCTGCCATGCCTTTGTTCCCCCTAGCTAACACAATGATGGAAATTGTAAAAGGTTGAGGCCCCAGCAAAGACCTGTGTGGGACTCCACATGTCATATTTTACTAATCAGACAAAAACCCTTTTATGCTTGTTGTGTTTTCTGTCATCCAACCAACCTTCTATGTATGCCAATATTACCTCCACACAATGAGCTCTATTTTCTGCAATAAGCTGTGATGTGACACCTTATCAAATGGCTTCTGGAAAACCAAGTACAGAATCTCTACATGTTCCTCTTTAGCCATATGTTGCCTTCGAAGGAATCCAAAAAAAGTTAAACAATTTTAGTTTCTCAAAATTATGCTGACCTTTCCCGATTACCATGAATTTTCCTACGTATGCAGCTTTAATCTCTTAAAAGATTGATTTTAATACTTTCCCCACAAATGTCAAACTAATTGGCCTATAGTTTCCTGTTTACTGCCTCTCTACTTTCTTGAAGAGGGGTTATGTTTGCTACTTTCAAGTCTTCAAAGTTTGTGAGAAAATTTGTAGCTCGGGTGCTCGTTGTTGTGGTTCTGTTCGCCGAGCTGGGAATTTCCGTCGCAGACATTTCGCCCCCTGCCAAGGTGAACTAAAATGCTAGAGGAAACATCACAGAAGCGCTTCACAGGAGGCTCCCAAGCACTGAGGATGTCACCAAGACAGGAGACGAAACGTCGGCAACACAAATTCCCAGCTCGGCGAACAGAACCACAATAACACTTTCAAGTCTGATGGAATCTTTCCTAAATCTGGCGAAGTTTGCAAAATAAACATCAACATATCTATTACCGCATTAGTTATCTCACTTACAACATAGGACAAAGTCATAGAGATGTACAGCATGGAAACAGACCCTTCGGTCCAACCCGTCCATGCCAACCAGACATCCCAACCCAATCTAGTCCCACCTGCCAGCACTCGGCCCATATCCCTCCAAACCTTTCCTGTTCATATATCCATCCAGATGCCTCTTAAATGTTGCAATTGTACTAGTCTCCACCACTTCCTCTGGCAGCTCATTCCGTACACGTACCACCCTCTGCATAAAAAGGTTGCCCCTTGGGTCCCTTTTATATCTTTCCCCTCTCACCCTAAACCTATGCCCTCTAGTCTGGACTCCCCAACCCCAGGGAAAAGACTTTTGTCTATTTATCCTATCCATGACACTCATAATTTTGTAAACCTCTAGAAGGTCACCCCTCAGCCTCTGATGCTCCAGGGAAAACAGCCCCAGCATGTTCAGCCTCTCCCCATAGCTCAAATCCTCCAACCCTGGCAACATCCTTGTAAATCTTTTATGAACCCTTTCAAGTTTCACAACATCTTTCATGATAGGAAGGAAACCAGAATCGCACGCAATATTTCAACAGTGGCCTAGCCAATGTCCTGTACAGCCGCAACATGACCTCCCAACTCTTGTACTCAATACTCTTACCAATAAGAGAAAGCACACCAAACGCCTTCTTCACTATCCTATCTACCTGTACTCCACTTTCAAGGAGCTATGAATCTGCACTCCAAGGTCTCTTGGTTCAGCAACACTCCCTCGGACCTTACCATTAAGTCCTGCTAAGATTTGCTTTCCCAAAATGCAGCACCTCGCATTTATCTGAATTAATCTCCATCTGCCACTTCTTGGCCCATTAGATCAAGATCCTGTTGTAATCTGAGGTAACCTTCTTTGCTGTCCACTACACCTCCAATTTTGGTGTCATCTGCAAACTTACTAACTGTACCTCTTATGCTCGCATCCAAATCATTTATGTAAATGACAAAAAGTAGAGGACCCAGCACCGATCCTTGTGGCACTCCACTGGTCACAGGTCTCCAATTTGAAAAACAACCCTCCACCACCACCCTCTGTCTTCAACTTTTGAGCCAGTTCTGTATCCAAATGGCTAGTTCTTCCTTTATTCCGTGAGCTCTAACCTTGCTAATCAGTCTCCCATGGGGAACCTTGTCGAACACCTTACTGAAGTCCACATAGATCACATCTACCGCTCTGCCCTCATCTATCGTCTGTGTTACTTCTTCAAAAAACACAATCAAGTTTGTGAGACATGACTTCCCACGCACAAAGCCATGTTGACTATCCCGAATCAGTCCTTGCCTTTCCAAATACATGTACATCCTGTCCCTCAAGATCCCCTCCAACAACTTGCCCACCACTGACGTCAGGCTCACTAGTCTATAAGTTCCCTGGCTTGTCCTTACTACCTTTATTAAAGAGTGGCACCACGTTAGCCAATCTCCAGTCTTCCGGCACCTCACCTGTGACTTATCAATAATACAAATATCTCAGCAAGAGGCCCAGCAATCACTTCTCTAGCTTCCCATAGTGTTTTAGGGTACACCTGATCAGGTCCTGGGGACTTATCCACCTTTATACGTTTCAAGACATCCAGCATTTCCTCCTCTGTAATATGGACATTTTGCAAGGTGTCACCATCTATTTCACTACTTTCTATATCTTCCATATACTTTTCCACAGTAAATACTGATGCAAAATATTTGTTTAGTATCTCTCCCATTTTCTGCGGCTCCACACAAAGGCCGCTTTGCTGATGTTTTGAGGGGCCCTATTCTCTCCCTAGATATCCGTATGACCTTAATGTATTTGAAAAAAAAAACCCCTTTGGATTCTCCTGATTTCTATTTGCCAAAGCTATTTCATGTCCCCGTTTTGCCCTCCTGATTTCCCTCTTAAGTATACTCCGACTGCCTTTATATGCTTCTAAGGATTCACTCAATCTATCCTGGACATACCTTACATATGCTTCCTTCCTTTTCTGAACCAAAACCTCAATTCCTTTAGTCATCCAGCATTCCCTATATCTACCAGCCTTTCCTTTCACCCTAACAGGAATATACTTTCTCTGGATTCTTGTTATTTCATGTCTGAAGGCTTCCCATTTTCCTGCCGTTCCTTTACCAGCGAACACCTGCCCCCAATCAGCTTTTGAAAGTTCTTATCTAATACCGTCAAAATTGGCCTTTCTCCAATTTAGAACTTCAACTTTTAGATCTGGTCTATCCTTTTCCATCAGTATTTTAAATCCAATAGAATTATGATCACTGGCCCCAAAGTGCTCCCCCACTGACACCTCAGTCACCTGCCGCCTTATTCCCCAAGAGTAGGTCAAGTTTTGCATCTTCTCTAGTAGGCACATCCACATACTGAATCAGAAAATTTTCTTGTACACACTTAAATTCCTCGCCATCTAAACCCTTAAACTATGGCAGTCCCAGTCTATGTTTGGAAAGTTAAAATTCCCTACCTTAACCACCCTATTATCCTTACAGAAAAGCTGAGATCTCCTTACAAGTTTGTTTTTCAATTTCTGACTAGTAGGGGGTCTATAATACAATCCCAATAAGGTGATCATCCCTTTCTTATTTTTCAGTTCCACCCAAATAACTTCTCTGGATGTATTTCCAGGAATATCCTCCCTCAGCACAGCTGTAATGCTATCCCGTATCAAAAATGCCACTCCCCCTTCCTTTCTTGCCTCCCTTTCTATCCTTCCTGTAGCATTTGTATCCTGGCATATTAAGCTGCCAGTCCTGCCCATCCCTGAGCCATGTTTCTGTAATTACTATGATATCCGAGTCCCACGTTCCTAACCATGCCCCGAGTTCATCTGCTTTTCCTGTTAGGCCCCTTGCATTGAAATAAATGCAGTTTAATTTATTCGTCCTCCCTTGTCCCTGCCTGCCCTGACTGTTTGACTCGCTTCTGTTTTTAACTGTACCCACCTCAGATTGATCTCTTTCCTCACTATCTCCCTGGGTCCCGTAGCCACATCTCTAAATCAGCTATTAGATCATATTTAATAACTTCAGTGTACACTGTCAACTCGGAAACATTGTTATGCACATTCAGATGAACAGCCTTTAGTTTTGTCCTCTTGTTATCTTTGTAACATCTAGCCCTTATTGTAGTGAATTCCTAAGTTTTTTTTCAATATTCCTTCCTTTTATTTTCTGACCCTCATTTCCTTCCTTACCTTATCTGTTCTTTGAGGAACCACATCTTTTGACATTTTAACCCTTGCTCCCACTCTTTAGTTACTTGGTTAACTGGAACACTACTCGAACCATGGTTCAGTTGTTAATCATTCCAATGATACAGCCTCACTTTCCCAAGCACTGGAACCCACTTCTCCCACACCAGACTTTGAGCCACGTATTTCTAATTTTATGCACCCTATACTTGCAAGGACATAAAAATACTATTTACCTAAAAACCTGCATGTCAATTAAGAGCAGTCAATAGATATTTTTAATTATTAAACTTCAAAAAATCTGATAGAGTTTTAGAGAAAATAACAGAACACTAATTAAAAAGAATGCAGCGGACATTATGTATACAGATTCTCAAAAATCACTGAAGATGATGCTGCATAAGCAATTGTGCATACAATCGGGGCATTAGCACTGAAGCAGTGGCATGGCAATGTGGATAGCATGCTTAACAAAGAATAGTCGTTAATGGATGCTCTTCATATTGTAACACAAGTAATGGTGTGCTCTGGGGTCATTTTTGGAATGACTTGTTTTGAATCAAACATCTCAAATCTGTGCATATTTGTGTCAGCAAATTATTCCCCACGATAAATTCCTTTTCCATACTCATAACAGAAATCTGTCTTGCTCTAATTACACTATTCTTCAGCATCATGACTAATGGCAGAATGGTAATTACTATTGGAGGTTTGTATTATATATTAATAGAAGTAGAAGAATTCTGGATAGTGGGAATCAGAGCATAAGTCAACATGAGGAGTGCTCAAAGAGAAGATAGAGGTTAAGTCAAGCAAATATAAGAACAGGCAGGGCTAGATTAATGAATATGGCTGGATTGGTGGACTGAAGTGTTGTTATTTTAATACAAGGATTATAATAAATAAGGCAGATGAGTGTAGAGTGCAGATTAGTACATGGAACTACGATGGTGGCTGACAGAAGGGCAGGACTAGGAGCTCAATGTTCCCAAGGTTTAGGTATTTCAGGCGTGATAGACAGATGTAAAAGAGGTGAACTGAATTGAATGGAATGATTTGTTGTTACTTGTATTTAACAAAGAAATAGTGGGGAGTGTAATATGTCATCACGCTCCAGGACCATTTTGACTTACAGAAGATACAACTAAAAACAAAGTTATCTTCATCCCTTCTTGTGCACCACTCGTGTCATAGAACATAGAGAACATAGAACAATACAGCACAGAACAGGCCCTTCGGCCCACGATGTTGTGCCGAACTTCTATCCTAGATTAAGCACCCATCCATGTACCTATCCAAATGCCGCTTAAAGGTCGCCAATGATTCTGACTCTACCACTCCCACGGGCAGCGCATTCCATGCCCCCACCACTCTCTGGGTAAAGAACCCACCCCTGACATCTCCCCTATACCTTCCACCCTTCACCTTAAATTTATGTCCCCTTGTAACACTCTGTTGTACCCGGGGGAAAAGTTTCTGACTGTCTACTCTATCTATTCCTCTGATCATCTTATAAACCTCTATCAAGTCACCCCTCATCCTTCGCCGTTCCAACGAGAAAAGGCCGAGAACTCTCAACCTATCCTCGTACGACCTATTCTCCATTCCAGGCAACATCCTGGTAAATCTTCTCTGCACCCTCTCCAAAGCTTCCACATCTTTCCTAAAGTGAGACGACCAGAACTGCACACAGTACTCCAAATGTGGCCTAACCAAAGTCCTGTACAGCTGCAACATCACTTCACGACTCTTGAATTCAATCCCTCTGCTAATGAACGATAATACACCATAGGCCTTCTTACAAACTCTATCCACCTGAGTGGCAACTTTCAAAGATCTATGTTCATAGACCCCAAGATCCCTCTGTTCCTCCACCTGACTAAGAACCCTACCATTAAGCCTGTATTCTGCATTCTTATTTGATCTTCCAAAATGGACAACCTCACACTTGACAGGGTTGAACTCCATCTGCCACTCCTCAGCCCAGCTCTGCATCATATCTAAGTCCCTTTGCAAACGACAAATGCCCTCCTCACTCTCCACAACTCCACCTATCTTCGTATCATCTGCGAATTTACTGACCCACCCTTCGACTCCCTCATCCAAGTCATTAATAAAAATTACAAACAGCAGAGGACCCAGAACTGATCCCTGCGGAACTCCACTTGTAACTGGGCTCCAGGCTGAATATTTACCATCTACCACCACTCTGACTTCGACCGGTTAGCCAGTTTTCTATCCAAGTGGCCAAATTTCCCTTTATCCCATGCCTCCTGACTTTCTGCATAAGCCTACCATGGGGAACCTTATCAAATGCCTTACTAAAATCCATGTACACTACATCCACTGCTCTACCCTCATCCACATGCTTGGTCACCTCCTCGAAGAATTCAATAAGACTTGTAAGGCAAGACCTACCCTTCACAAATCTGTGCTGGCTGTCCCTAATCAAGCAGTGTCTTTCCAGATACTCATAAATCCTATCCCTCAGTACCCTTTCCATTACTTTGCCTACCACAGAAGTAAGACTAACTGGCCTGTAATTCCCGGGGTTATCCCTATTCCCTTTTTTGAACAGGGGCACAACATTCGCTACTCTCCAGTCCCCTGGTACCACCCCCGTTGACAGTGAAGACGAGAAGATCATTGCCAACGGTACTGCAATTTCCTCTCTTGCTTCCCACATAATCCTAGGATATATCCCGTCAGGCCCGGGGGACTTGTCTATCCTCAAGTTGTTCAAAATGTCCAACACATCTTCCTTCCTAACAAGTATCTCTTCTAGCTTACCAGTCCGTTTCACACTCTCCTCTTCAACAATACGGTCCCTCTCATTCGTAAATACTGAAGAGAAGTACTTGTTCAAGACCTCTCCTATCTCTTCCGACTCAATACACAATCTCCCACTACTGTCCTTGATCGGACCTACCCTCGTTCTTGTCATTCTCAGGTTTCTCACATACGCATAAAATGCCTTGGGGTTATCCTTGATCCTATCCGCCAAGGATTTTTCATGCCCTCTCTTCGCTCTCCTAATCCCTTTCTTCAGGTCCCTTCTGGCTATCCTGTATCCCTCCACTGCTCTGTCTGAACCCTATTTCCTCAACCTTATGTAAGCCTTCTTCTTCCTCTTTACTAGACTTTCAACCTCCCTCGTCAACCAAGGCTCTCTCACACGACCATTTCTTTCCTGCCTGATAGGTACATACATATCAAGGACACGTCGTATCTGCTCCTTGAAAAAGTCCCACATTTCCACCACATCCTTCCCTGACAGCCTATGCTCCCAACTTATGCTCCTCAAATCCTGTCTTACAGCATCGTAATTTCCCTTCCCCCAATTGTAAAATCTACCTTGTTGTGCGCACCTATCTCCCTCCATAACCAAGGTGAAAGTCACAGAATTGTGGTCACCATCACCAAAATGTTCACCCACTAACAAGCCCATCACTTGTCCCGGTTCATTACCGAGTACCAAATCCAATATGGCCTCCCCTCTGGTTGGACAATCTACATACTGAGTTAGAAAAGCTTCCTGGACACACTGCACAAACACCGCCCCATCCAATCTACTTGATCTAAAGAGCTTCCAATCAATATTTGGGAAGGTGAAGTCGCCAATGACTACGACCCTGTGGCTTCTGCACCTTTCCAAAATCTGTTTCCCAATCTGTTTCTCCACATCTCTGCTGCTATTGGGGGGCCTATAGTAAACACCCAACAAGGTGACTGCACCTTTCCTATTTCTGACTTCAGCCCATACTACCTCCAAAGGCAGATCCCCCTCAAACTTCCTTTCTGCAGCCGTTATACCATTTCTAATTAACAATGCCACCCCCTCTCCTTTTTTACCACCCTCCCTAATCTTACTGAAACATCTGTAACCAGGAACCTCCAACAGCCATTCCTGTCCTTCATCTATCCATGTTTCCGTGATGGCCACAACATCGTAGTCCCACAACAGACTCTGGGTTCTCAATATAATGGGCTCCAGGGTCACAAAGACCTCAGATCACAGTCAATTCCAGAAGCCCCACTCCAGGGCCACCCTCACCACTGCAGCCACCACCGCCAGACGACCTGCTTCAGGCATTCAGCACCAGGAGTATCACACTGGTCCTACCATGCTGTCGCCAATATAACCACCACTCCTGTCGTCACCAGGAGAACCAATTTGGGCCTACTGCACCGCTGCAGCTGAAACCCAACATCTCTCGATTCCAAACGCAGATGTCACCTTCTCTGCTTTAATTTCCGCACAACTTTAGAGGGCTCATCCAACAAAACCAAATGGGGACAACCCAAGGATAAGAAAGTGGGTGCAATCACTATGATAAGGGCTATACTTCGGTCTCCCAATAGCCACTGGGAGAGAGAGGAATAGATATGTCAGCGGATCATGGGAAGATGCAAAAACAACAATGTTGTTATAATGGGTGATTTTAACTTCCCCAGTATTGACTGGGACTCCATTATTGTCAGGGCGGCACGGTGACTCAGTGGTTAGCATTGCTGCCTCACAGCGCCAGGGACCCTGGCTCGATTCCAGCCTCGGGTGACTGTGTGTGGAGTTTGCACATTCTCCCTGTGTCTGCGTGGGTTTCCTCCCACAGCCAGATGTGCAGGTTAGGTGAACTGTTCATGCTAAATTGCTCATTAGTTAGGGGGAATGGGTCTGGGTCACCCAATTAATGTGTATATGTATGTTGCCTTGTCTAGATGCTCCTTCCTGTAAAATGACAACATAGTTCACTGAGAAACTGCTGTTCCACAGAAGACTGTGAACTGGGCGGCACGGTGGCACAGTGGTTAGCACTGCTGCCTCACAGCGCCTGTGACCCGGGTTCAATTCCCACCTCAGGCGACTGACTGTGTGGAGTTTGCACGTTCTCCCTGTGTCTGCGTGGGTTTCCTCCGGGTGCTCCGGTTTCCTCCCACAGTCCAAAGATGTGCAGGCCAGGTGAATTGGCCATGCTAAATTGCCCATAGTGTTAGGTAAGGGGTAAATGTATATGTAGGGGTATGGGTGGGTTACGCTTCGGCGGGGCGGTGTGGATTTGTTGGGCCGAAGGGCCTGTTTCCACACTAAGTAATCTAATCTAATCTAATCTCATGTCTCTGTGCACGTGTGATTGATTGTTCTCTCTCCCTCCAGGGAAGGAATAAAAATGAAGGAGGTAAAACTATACTGTGTCTCAAGGCATTTTGCTTCGACTGAGGGGGGAACAGGGCGACAATAGGCCTGTACACCCCCAAGTATCTTTTTGAACACCTGCCACTATTCTGCTTTGCATTTTTCCCCTCAAGTAGTCGTTTCCAATTTATTTTGGCTAGATCTTACCTTATCTCAATAAAATGGCCTTAACTCAGTCCAAAACCCTTTTCTATAGGTCATCCTTCTCCTTTTTAAGAGCTATCTTAAAACGTACAGTGTTGCAATCACTATCACTAAAATGCTTCCCCACTCGAACACCTGTCCAGCTTCATTCTCCTGAATTAGGTCTAGTACTGCACCATCCTTTGTAGGACCATCTGCATGTTGATCTAATAAGGTTTCCTGTATGCATTTCAAGAAATCTGCTTCCCCCGACTCCTTTGTACCATGATTATTCCAAATCACATAGGATTGTTAAAATTCCCTAATACATTACTCCATTATTATTATTATTGTAATATACCTTAGTGAACTGACTACAAAATTGCTCTTCAATTGTCCACTGACTGCTTGGGGGTGTACAATACACACCTATCAATGTGACTGCTCTCTTTTTAGTCCTAAATTATACCCACAAAGCCTGATTTGATGACCCTGCCAAGATATCACCCCTCCTTCTTGCAGTAACTGACTCCTCAACTAATGATACAATACCACCTCCACTTTTATACCCTCCCTGAAGACCCTATATCCAAGGACATGTGTGCCAGCCACTTTCACCCCTCAACAACATCTCTGTGGTTGCCACAACATCGTAATTCCATAACCTCATCTCATCTCTAATACTTTTGGAATTAAAGTAGAGGCCTACCCAGCATCGTCTAACTGTGTTGAGACACAATATGGTTGAACTTACTCTGGCTTGGTTCCTTTCCTAACGTATGCTGTGTCGCTATTGTTAATGCACTATGCCCACTGCCTCTGCAGAACTAATTTAAACGCCATTGAACCATCCTAGCAAATCTTTCCACGAGGATGTTACTCCCATTCTGGTCCAGGTGTAGACTGTTCCGCTTGCAGACGCCCTTCCCAGAAACTTTCCCAATGATCTAGGAATCTGAAATCTCCCTCCTGCACCAAAACTTGAGCCACACATTCATCTGCTCTATTTGATTTCTGTGCTTGCCAGCACATGGCACCAAGAGTAATCCTGAGATTATAACCTTCAAGGTCCTGTTTCTTAAATCTACTGTTTCACTGACAGTAAACCTGGGAATAAGCAAACACTAAATAGGTGATAATGCAAATTTTGAATAGTGCAAATGGGTTGGCTGTGCTGGGAGAAATCCATACAGAACATAATCCACCCCGATAACCCTAGGTCATGAATATGGAGTCATGAATATGGAGGAGGATGTTCAGTCTCTAAAATTGCTAAACTCAAATGTTGAGTCCTGAGGGCTGTAAGGTACCTTGGCAGAGGATAAGGTGTTGTTCTTCCAGTTTGCACTGAGCTTCACCAGAGCACTGTAGCAGGCCTGAAACAGAACTATTGGCGTAGTGTGTTGAAGTGGTAGACAATTGGAAGCTTGGGGTAATTTTTGTGAAGGTGTCTGGCAAAGAGGTGACCCAGTCTGCACTTTGCCCCTCCAATGTTGAGGCAACCACGTGGTATCAACAAAGATAGTACACTAGATTGAATGACATGCAGGCAAATTACCACTTCACCAGGAAGGCATGTCTGAGGCCTTGGATACCAAGAAAGGAAGAGGTAAATGGACAAGGATAGCACCTTCTGTGACTACACAGCAAGGTCCAGTGGGAGTGTGATGAGGCTGGAGGAGGCATGGATCAGGGTGTTCCAGAGGAAACAGTCCCTGAGGAATACTGACTAGGGAGGGATGGGAAATATATGTCTGGTGGTCGCATCCTGCTGGAGGTCACAAAAATAGCAGCTTATGATCCTTCAGGTGTAGAGACTGCTGAGGTGCAAAATAAGGATGAGGGGACTCTATTGTTGTTCTCCTTGGAAGGAAGGGAAGGGGTGAGAGCAAAAGTTTGGAGAATGGTTTGGATGTGGGTGAGGGCCCTGTTAACCATGATAGAGGGATATCCACAATTGAGGAAAAAAGAATACCCCCTTGCAGAAGTGGCAACATCAGAACACCCCTTCATGAGTTTCACAGACATCAACTGAAATTGCAGAGTAAGCACAACAGTTTACGTTTAACTGCCCTGTATAATGGCTTAACAAGCCCTTCAGTTCAAAGGCAATTAGGAATGGATAACAACTGTTGGCCTTGCCAATGATATCCCAACCCCATCAAGCAGCAAAAGGAAAAGTTACCAAATGTGCACCAAAGCTACCAAAGGAGCTTTGGTAAAAGGAGGTCAAGATAGAAACACATTAGCACTCCCACCTAACACCAATTTTTGTAATTTTCTCCATTCCCAAGGTAAAGCTCACCACCCCTCCATAAGATATGACTTGCAGCAAATAAAATGGAATATATCTGTAAAAATGGATACTAAAGAAAATTCTATTTGCATTTTGAATACAACACTCAGTCTGCTAGACTTTAAAGATATGTACTGGTGTGGCACTAATGTTATTTGTCACTTAGCAGTCTAAACCTGAATGCTGCTTGGGTCCTGCTACATTTGAATGGGAGCTGCTCTGCATGTATTCAATTTCAAATTCTGCTTAACAATGTGCTATCATCAGCAAACATTCCACCCCAATCTTATGGTGGAGGGAAGGTCTTTGCAGAAACTGACAAAGATAGTTAGGCCTACAAACCCATGAGTGATGTCCCATGGCTGATGATTAACATCCAAAAATCTTCCTTCTATCAGATGCATCTCCAATCAGCAAAGCAACCAGTCCACATCAGAAGGGATCCTGGAGAGTTGGGTCGGGTCAATTCAGGTGTGGACTGAGGTGGGGAGTCAGCTCCCAGGATGGGGGAAGGTGTCAGGTGCAGTGGAAATGCAGAGCAGAAAATTCAATTTCCTGGGCATGCTCTTGGAACATACTACAATGGGGATTCCACAGGGTCCCATGAGCAACTCCGATCTATGCTTATGTAACAATTGTCTGACCAGCAGAAAATCTGCCCCATTGTTAATCAAGTATCAACATGAAAGTTCAGATGAAAAGACCTAAACTGTAAACTGTTTCTCACTCCACAGATGCTGCTGGATTGGGATATTTGAACTAAAGTATAACTAAGCAAAGCTGAAGTTCAAAATCTTCGAAGAGTTACTGATGTCAGCCATTTCAATAACGATTTTAAGATTAAAGACATGATGGATGATATCATAATGGACAATGCAGGACACAAATGCTTCATAACACAGGAATTTAACATTATAAATACAACTGCTCACATGTTCCATTAATCATATCGTCCAAACGTAGGAAGAAAGGAGTTAGAAAGACAGAATGTAGGGGCAGGAGTCTGTCATTCTGCCCTTCAAGCCTGCTCCACTATTCAATATGATCTTGGCTAATTATGCAACTCAGTATCCTGTTCCCACTTTCTCTCTATATCCTTTGATCCCTTCAGTACAAAGAACTATATGTGCACCTGTCTTGGAAGTGCCAATTGTATCCAAAATTGGCTTAAAAGTAAAAGACAGAGGGTAAGGTTGGAGGGTTGATTTCAGACTGGAGGTCTATGACCAACAGTCTTCTGCAAGGATCGATGCAGGGTCCACTGTTGCTGGTCACTGATATAAATGATTTGGATAAAAATTTAGGAGGAATGGTTAGTAAGTTTGAGGATGACACCAAAATTGGTGACCCCAACAGTGAGGAAGATCATCTACAATTACAAAAGGATCTTGATCAATTGGGCTTATAGGGCGAGGAGTGGCAGACTGAGTTTATTTTGGATAAGTACAAGGTAATAGCATTTCAGTAAAATAAACAGAAGTGGGACTTATACAGTTAATGGTAGAGTCCTGGGTGGTATTGTCAAATAAAAAGACCTAGGGGTTCAGGTACATAGTTTCTTAGAAAGTAGACAGGGTAATTAAGAAGGCATTTAGCATACTTGCCTTCATTGTTCAAACCATGGAGTATAGGAGTTAGGATGTCATGTTGAGGTTGTACAGGATGACAGTGAGATCACTTTTGGAGTACTGTGTTCAGTTCTGGCCACCCTGTTATAGGAAGGATATTATTAAATTGGAGAGGGTTCAGAAACGATTTACTAGAACATTGCCAGCTCTGGAGGGTTTGAGTTATAAGAGGAGGTTGGGATTTCTTTCCTGGATCATCGGAGACTGAGGGGTGACCTTATAGAGGTTTATAAAATCATAGAGGCATAGAAAAGGTGAATAGCAAAGGCCTTTTCCCTAAGGTGGGGGAGTTCAAAACTAGGGGGCATATTGTTAAACAGAGAGGAGAAAGGTTTAAAAGGAACATTAAGAGCAATGTTTTCACACAGAAATGTTTGCGTAATGAACTGCCAGAGACAGTAGTAGATGCAGGCATAGAGTTACAACGTTTAAAAGACACTTACACGGGTACATAAATAGAAAAGGCTGAGGGATATAGGCCAAACACAGATAAATTGGACTAGTTTAGTCTGAGAAACTTGGTCAACATGTTGGACAAGTTGGACCAAAGGTTCTGTTTCCATGCTGTGACTCTATGACTGTTAAGTTTTAGATTAGATTAGATTATTTACAGTGTGGAAACAGGCCCTTCGGCCTAACAAGTCCACACCGACCCTGCGAAGAGTAACCCACCCAGACCCATTCCCCCTGACTAATGCAGCTAACACTATGGGCAATTTAGCATGGCCAATTCACCTGACCTGCACATCTTTGGACTGTGGGAGGAAACTGGAGCACCCAGAGGAAACCCACGCAGACACAGGGTGAATGTGCAAGCTCCACACAGACAGTCACCCGAGGTGGGAATTGAACTCGGGTCCCTGGCGCTATGAGGCAGTCTGTAATGTTTTGGCCTCAACAATTTCCTGTGATAGAGAATGCTCATCACTCTTGGTGAAGAAGGTTCTCATCTCAGTCCTAAAAGGTCTACCTCCTATCCTTAGATTGTGACCCCAGTTCTGTATTCCCAGTCATTGGGAGCAGCGTTCCTGCAACTACCCTATCTAATCCTGTTAGCATTTCATAGCATGCTACGAGATCTGCCTTCATTCTTCAAAACTCCAATGAATTTATTCCTAAGCAATCTGGACTTTCCCCTTACCCAAGTCCTGTCATCCCAGGCATCAGTCTGGTGAACCTTCTTTGTACTCCCTAAATAACCAGAACATCTTTTCTTAGACAAGGATACTGAAACTGCACACGATACTCCTGGTGTGGCCTTACCAATGCCCCGTACAGTTGCAGCAAGACATCCTTGCTCCTGTCCTTGAATCCTCTCGCTGTGAAGGCCAACATATCATTAGCCTACTTCATTGCCTGCAGCACCTGCATATTTACTTTTAGTGACTGGCGTACTAAGATACCCAGGTCTGGTTGCATATTCCTCCTTTCCCAAACTATTCCCATTCAGATAATAATCTGCCTGCCTGTTTATGCTACCAAAGTGGAAAACCTCACATCTGACCACATGATATTGCATCTGCAATGTAATTGCCCACTTAATACCTTCACATCTCACAGCAAACTCTCCCATCCAGCTTTGTGTTATCTGCAAACATGGATATGACAGTGTCCTCAACTAAACCACCAACATATATTGTGAATAGCTAAGGTCCAAACACTGATCCCTGCACTATCCCAAACGTCATTGTCCACCACTTGGAAGGCCTAATTTCCTACTATGTTTCTTGTCTGCCAACCCATTCCAGTAAATGACCTTCACTGTTCTTTAATTGTACATGCTAATCTCTTATGAGGGACCTATGAAAACCTTTCTGAAAATCAAAGTAAACTACATTCAGTAGCTACCCCTTATTCACTCTACACGCTACATCCTCAAAACGTCCAGTAGATTTGTCGAGCAGGACTGCCTCTTGGTAAATTCGTGCTGACGCTGCTATTACATCTTCTGTAATGGATTTTTAACATTTTTCCTGCTATCACAATCAAGCTAACCTTTCATTGTTTCCTCTCTGCCTCCCATCTTAAAATAGTAGGGTTACCGTATTGAGTGGAATGAGGGCCAGGTGGATCACGTTTATTATGAGTGCTCTGATTGGATTGCTAAGCTGGGCTAGAGAGCCCTGCCTGACAGATATAAACAAGAGGTTCAGATAATCTCCTCATTTTCGGCACTGGCTCTGAGCTGGCTGGTCAGAGACCATGTACTCTGCACATGTAAACCAAGAGTAGCTTGGTGACAGGATATCGGCCTCTGTGCAGTTATTTCAGCTACCTTAGCTACGCTCAAATTCATGTGCCATAGTCTATAAAATTTTGGAAGGTGACTACAAGCACATCTGCTTTTTGTAAGGCTAATTCCTTAAGTATTCTGGGATAAAGCTTACCAGGCCCTAGAGATTTATCTGCTTTCAATCCCAAAAGTTTCCCAATAATACTTCTATTCTTATACTAATTATTTCAATTCCTCTTTCGTATTAGACCCGTCGTTCCGGCATATTTTTGATTGTTATTTGTGTCTTCCCTTTGTGAAGGCAGAACAAAAGTATATACTTAATTAATGTGCCATCTCTATTCCCTCTTTTAAATTCCCCTGTTTCTGACTGTAGAGGACCTACATTCATCTTTACTAATTGTTTCTCTTCACATATCTGTAGAAGCTTTTACTATTGGTTTGTCTGTTTCTGCAAGCCTACTGTCACAAGCAGCTTAATTTCTTATTGGGAGCAAGAGTGAGCTATTTGGCCTTGATCCTACTTCAGCATTCAATAAGATCATGTTCAATTTGAGTGTAGTTTCAACTCCACTTTCTTGACATCTCCAACCCTCCATAACTCTCGAGTTTCTTGTCTATGAGGTTTCTTTCCAACTGAACCATGAATTAATTCTATGGCCGAGTCTCCACTGAGCAAGCGATTTCTACAAACTCACAATGTCTAAAAGGTAATATTTCTTATCTGATCAACATGAAAACAAACAACATCAAGAAACATGAAATACACAGTTGCAAATATGTGGTGGAACTGATACAATATTAGGAATAGGAGCACAAAGTGGAGACCCAAGGCCTGTATGCAACAAGGGATGAACAATAAATTTGGGAGACTGATGTGGGTGAGCTCCCTCTGGTAAATGTGGCTTAAGACCATAAGGCAGGGGAGCAGAAATTAGGCCATTTGGCCCATCGAGTCTGCTTCACCATTCAATCATGGCTGATAGGTATTTCGACCCAATTTCCGGCTTTCTACCCGTAACCTTTGAGCTAAGTTTAAGTCCACAGCCAGACTGAAAAATAACTTTGCAACAGCATGTTAACTTAGAAAGCCCAGCTCAACCAAGACAACCTAGCAGGAGCAGCAGTTTTCTGTCAATATAAATGAATGTCTGAAGATTTCTACTTAGTGCAGAAGTTGACTTAGCAGTTGGAACTTGGGTGCGGCCCTAGTTCCCGAAAAGTAAAAAGGTTTTGTGACTGTTCACAGGAGGAGCCCAAAATGGAGTTAACAAGGCCGGAGTGTGATGTGGAATAAGAGCAAACTTGTGGGATTAGGGAATTGCTGCTTTATATACTTTTTTCAAGCTCCAATAGTAGTTCAAAGACATCAATTTGGTGAGCAGGTAGGTAATAATAAGATTTTTATTCCTCTAAATGGGGTGATATTTTACTAGTGTTGAAGAACTATAAATGTGGCATAATACATATTGCTTGATGGACATGAGTATCAATGGCATAGGAAAGATTAAGAAAGAAGTTCTACTGAGGGGACACGGACAGTTGGAGCTAAATTCAAAAACAGAACTGCAGAGATAATAACTTCTGGATTACTATCTCAGCCACAAACAAACTGGCACAGGGTTAATAAGAACAGAGTTGAATGCATTGCTTCAAGAATAATGAAGGACAAATTAGGAAACTGGTGCTAATAATGGGAAAAGGAGGAGTAGCCTTCACATAACCCATACTAGGACCAGTGTTCTGACAACTTGGGTAACTAAAACTGTAGAGAGTACTTTAAACATAATTGTTGGGGCAGTCAAAGAGGGAGCTTTTATGGAGGGAATGTCACTTCAGGAATGATTTGGGAAGGACAAAACAAGAATGCAGGTTAACCATATGGGTAAGGGTAGCCAGGATGTCACAAAGACTGGAAACAGCTTCAAAATATATAAAGCATCAGTCAATATGGTCAGAATACTGCAGAATGAGTTTAAAGCAAAAGAGGGATAGAAGGGTTCCAGTGAAGAAACATTAAGAAATCTAAACACAAATGTTGATGCAATAGTAAGGTATATACAAATGGGTATATACAAGCTGAATAGGACAGGAAGGGATGAACATAGAACATAGAAGAATACAGCGCAGTACAGGCCCTTTGGCCCTCGATGTTGCGCCGATCCAAGCCCACCTAATCTACGCTAGCCCACTATCCTCCATATGCCTATCCAATGCCCGTTTAAATGCCCATAAAGAGGGAGAGTCCACCACTGCTACTGGCAGGGCATTCCATGAACTCACGACTCGCTGAGTAAAGAACCTACCCCTAACATCTGTCCTATACCTACCACCCCTTAATTTAAAGCAATGCCCCCTCGTAATAGCTGACTCCATACATGGAAAAAGGTTCTCACAGTCAACCCTATCTAAACCCCTAATCATCTTGTATACCTCTATCAAGTCACCCCTAAACCTTCTTTTCTCCAATGAAAGCAACCCCAAGTACTTCAGCCTTTCCTCATACGATCTTCCTACCATACCAGGCAACATCCTGGTAAACCTCCTCTGCACCCGTTCCAGTGCCTCCACATGCTTCCTATAGTATGGCAACCAAAACTGCACACAATACTCCAGATGCGGCCGCACCAGAGTCTTATACAATGGCAACATGACCTCAGGATCCGGAACTCAATTCCTCAACCAATAAAAGCCAGTATGCCATATGCCTTCTTCACCGCACTATTTACCTGGGTGGCAACTTTCAAAGATCTGTGTACATGGACACCAAGATCCCTCTGCTCATTCACACTACCAAGTATCTGACCATTAGCCCAGTACCCCATCTTTTTGTTACTCGTACCAAAGTGAATCACTTCACACTTAGCTACAATAAACTCCATTTGCCACCTTTCTGCCCAGCTCTGCAGCTTATCTATATCCCACTGTAACCTGCCACATCCTTCCTCACTGTCAACAACTCCTCCGACTTTTGTATCATCCGCAAACTTGCTCACCCAACCTTCTAACCCCTCCTCCAGGTCATTTATAAAAATGACAAACAGCAATGGTCCCAAAACAGATCCTTGTGGAACACCGCTAGTAACTGCACTCCAAGATGAACCTTTACCATCAACTACTACCCTCTGTCTTCTTCCAGCCAGCCAATTCCTAATCCAAACCTCCAACTCACCCTCAATGCCATACCTCCATATTTTTTGCAGTAGCCTACTATGGGGAACCTTATCAAACGCCTTACTAAAATCCATATACACCACATCTACCTCTTTACCCTCGTCCACCTCCTTAGTCACCTTCTCAAAGAATTCAATAAGGTTTGTGAGGCACGACCTGCCCCTCACAAAACCATGCTGACTATCCTTGATCACATTATTCCTATCCAGATGTTCATAAATCCTATCCCTTACAATTCTCTCTAAGACTTTGCCCACAACAGAAGTGAGACTCACCGGCCTATAGTTACTAGGGTTATCCCTACTCCCCTTCTTGAACAAGGGTACCTGTGATGAGATAGATAACAGGGTAGTACAAATAGATATAATTAGTTCAGATCCTAACATTAAGATTACAAAGGCTGGGAAATAAACATGCAAGGTGAAAACATTTTCCAAAAACAGGCAGAATAGTTAAGAATGACCTGTAGCCCTCAGAATGAAGAATAACATAAGATCATGAACAAGAAAGAATTTTGGCCCAAAGTCCAAAATAGAATCAGTGTGGCTGGAGACTAGGACTAGTAAGGGTGAGAAAGCACTGTTGAAAGTAATTTATGAGTCCCTCAATAGTAAACAAGAAATTATTGGAGCTTATAACATTATTGATGCAGGAACATAATCATCACAGTCTGGATCAGTCAAATTGGCAATCATGATCGAGAACAGGAGTTTGTACAGAATGCTTTTATGGCATTTTATTGGAATGCAATCAGCTAGGGATAAAGCTATTTTAGATAATCTTGTGCAATGAGGTTACATTTATTAACAAAAGATCCACTGAGAAATAATGTTTATAATCCAAATGAATTGGTGGTAATCATTTAACAGAAAATTAATCTCATTCAACAAAAATCACATTATATTGAAAAAAAAACTTAATAGGAAAAATCATCTGTGGCTTGCCAGGCAAATTAAGGTGGTATTAAAAAGGAAGTCATTAAAATTACACTCCAAAAGCTTGTACTTCCAAATAACCCTGTTGGACTGTAACCTAGCGATATGATTTTTAACTTTGTCCTCCCCAGTCCAACACCGGCACCTCCATATCATTAATATTGCAAAAAACACTAATAATTCTGAGGGTTCCGGGTGTTTTTGAAACTGAAGGGTTGCCAAAAAAATTCATTTAAAAAGAAAGATTTGCCAAGGAGTGGCAGATGGAGTATAATTTCGATAAATGCAATATGTTTGATTTTGAGAAGGAAAATCAGGGCAGAATTTATACGCTTAATGGTAAGGTCCTGGGGAGTGTTGCCAAACAAAGGGACCTAGAATTACAGGTGTATAGTTCCTTGAAAGTGGAGTCACAGGTAGACAGGGTGGTGAAGGCAGCGTTTGGCACACTTGCCTTCATTGGTCAGTGCATTGACTATAGAAGTTAGGATTGAGAGTGTGGTGCTGGAAAAGCACAGCAGGTCAGGCAGGAAAACATAGTACACATCACACTATCCTCCTTCATGTTCACCATCTAAAAACAGACCCCACCAGAGATATATATTTCCTTCCCCACCTCTATCCGCTTTCCGTAAAGGCTGTTCCCTCCTCAACTACCTCGCCAGGTTCACACCCCCCCAACAAGCCACTCTCCCCTCCCGTTACCTTCCTATGCCACTGCAGGAATTGCAAAACCTGCACCCACACCTCTGTCCAAGGCCCCAAAGGAGCCTTCCACATCCACCTGCACTTCCACACGTCATTTACTTTATCCGTTGCTCCCGATGCGGTCTCCTCTACATTGGGGATACAGGACACCTGCTCGCAGAGTGCTTTAGAGAACATCTCCAGGACACCCAGATCAACCAACCCCACACCCCATGGTCCAACACTTCAACTTCCCTCTCCCACTCCACCGAGGACATGCAGGTCCTGGGCCTCTCTTACTCCCTTACCATCCCATGCCTGGAAGAAGAACTCCTCAGCTTCTGCCTCCTGTTACTCCAAATACATGGCATCAATGTGGATTTCACCAGTTTCCTCATTTCCCCTCCCCCCACCGTATCCCAGTTCCAACCTTCCAGCTCAGCACCACCCTCATGATCTGTCCTACCTGTCCATCTTCCTTCCCACCAATACGCTCCACCCTCCCTTCCGACCTATCACCTTTACCCTCACCTCCATCCACCTCAGCTACCTCCCCCCCAGCCTCACCCCTTCCCATTTATCTGCACCCCCAGCCTCATTCCTGATGGGCTTTTGCCCGAAACTTCAATTTTCTTGCTCCTCGGATGCTGCCTGACCTGCTGTGCTTTTCGAGCACCACACTCTCGACTCTAATCTGCAGTCCTCACTTTTGCCTATAGAAGCTGGAATGTCACATTGTGGCTGTACAGGACACTGGTTGGGCCATATTAGAGTACTGCATTCAATTCTGGTCTCCCTGCTATAGGAAAGATGTTGGAAAACTTGGAGTGCAGAAATGACTTACAAGGACGTTGCCAGGACTGGAGGGCTTGATCTATAGGGACAGGCCAAATAGGCTGGGGTATTTTTTCCTGGAAGATTGGAGGCTGGCTGGTGACCTTTTAGAGGTTCATAAAATCATGACAGTGAATAGCCAAGGTCTTTTTTCCCAGGGTAGGGCAGTCCAAAACTGGAGAACATAGGCTTAAAGTGAGAGGGGAAAGATTGAAAAGGGACCTGAAGGGCAACATTTGCATGCAAAGGATGGTGTGTGTATGGAACTATCTACCAGAGGAAGTGGTGTCAGTTGGTACAATTACATTAGTTAAAAGGCATCTGAATTGGTATATGAATAGGAAGAGCTGAGAGGGATATAGACCAAACGCCTAGAAAATGGGACTAGATCAGTTTAGGATACCTAATGGTTGGCATGGACAAGTTGGACCGAAGGGTCTGTGTCCATACTGTATAATGTTATGACATAAAACAGAATACCTAAACAATGCACAAACAAAAGAATTTTCAAAACTTTTACCAAGCACATAAAAAGGAGATAAACACTGTTTCCATGGCTACAGTTAAAACGATGAAACAGTTCTATGCCTTCTGCACAGAGGTTATACCAGAAATAAGGAGAGCCAAGGGCTAAAAAGAGTGAGGAAATGAAGGATAACAGATTAAAAAGTATGGAGTGTCTTAATGGACTAAGGCTCATCAAATCTCCAGAACCTGACTGCCGATATCCAAGATTCTAAAAGATTCAGAGAAAGTGGACACACTGCCAATTATTTTCTAAAATTCCCAGGAGACTGGTAGTCAGTAACACTGCTTTTCAAGTAAGGACAGAAATAAACACGCCAGTTAACCTGATATCAGACACTTGGACATCTACTGTATTGAAAAACATAGCACGATTAAAACATCAAGAAGCTTTCACAAAAAGGAAACAATATTTGACAAATTTACTTATTTCAAAGATGCGACCAGTAGGGTAGAGAAAGGGGAACCAGTACCTAAATTCCCAAAAGGAATTTGAAAAGTTACTACACAAAATTTTAATAAACAATACAAGGGCTCACAGTATTGTAGGTGATACATAGCATGAGTAGAGAATTAGTTAATGAATTGAAAGCCAAAAGTAGAAATAAACAAAGCATTTTTAAGGTGGCAGATTGTGACAACAGCACGGATCAGAGCTATTTATAAACTATATTATACCTTAGACAAAAAGAGTAACACATCTAAGTTGCTGATGGCACAGCCAAGTGGGGATGAAAGCCATGAGAAAGGCATCAAGCGGTTGAAAAGAGATACACAGGCAGGTAGGTTTATGAGAAACAGATGGCAGTTAGAATATAACATGACAAAGTGACAGATTATTCAATACGGACATAAGAATAGATCAGAGTTTTTATTTTAAAAGTGGTGAAATTTGTCAACGTTCATGTTCAGATATATCTGAGCCTGCTCATACATGGAAAATAAAATAGCATGCAGGTAAAACAAGTCATTAGGAAATCAAATGGAACAATGGCCTTTGTTCTTGTATTGCAATCCCTAGCAATAAAGTTTTGCGACAATTCTCGAGTTTGAAGATACCACTCCGAAAACACAAGGTGCAATGTTGCTGTTCTTTAAAGGAGGATATAAGTGCATTGTGGATAGTATAAGGGTTCAGGAATGAGAGAGTCATCTACAATGAGGTTGTCTAAATTGGGTCTACATTATCTACAGTTGAGAAGAATTAGTGGTGATCTCATTCAAACAATCAAGATTATGAAGAGGTATGACAGGGTCGATAGTAAGGTACTGTTGACCAATAAATGTAGAATAAACGTGGAACAAAGTGAGCACAGTTTTTGGATAAAAGCTGATGATTCACCGCTGAGATGAGCATTCTTTACCCCAGAGAATTCTGAATCTCTGGAATTCCTGAACCGAGGGGTATTATGGATTTTCGGTCAGTGAATATATTTAAGGCTGCAAAAAAGTTTTGTCCTTCCATTAAGTCAATATGCAGAGTGGACAGGGAAGTAGAAGAAAAGACCAAAATCAACCATTCTCATAATGAATGGCAGGGTAGGCCTAGTAGTGTCTATATTCTACTCCTGTAATGCAGGGACAAACTCTGATTTACAGATTGACTGGGACAGAAATAGGGTTGCCTCAAGAAAGACAGGGAGGGGGTGTAATTTGAGAAAAGATATTATGTTGTTGGTAATATTTACAGTTTAAATAATTGAATATTTGACCATATATAAATTATAGAATCATTAATTGAAATAGTGAACCAAATAGTGGAACAGTCTGATTAGTTGACAGATGTAGATATCCTCTGGACTCCTAGTTTATACACTATAATGCGCAAAACAGCATCTTATAATAATCCAAAAAGTGGGGGGAAAATTTGTCTATACCTATCAACTGATCATATAATGAGGAAATAAGTAATGTCATGATGTAGCTATATGAAAGTCATAGCACACATAAAAATAGTAATTTTCTAATTAGCTAATAACACTAAGAATATTTCATACTAGTGACAACTTGATATATTTTTACTCAAAAATAGATGGCAAGCACCAATGTTGAATGCAGCAAAATCAGGAAATCAAATCTTTTATCTTCCATATTTTTGCAAAAAGAGAAAGGAATTCTAGTAACTGCAATTAATACACATTTAGAACATTACAGCGCAGTACAGGCTTTTCAGCGTTGATGTTGCGCCGACCTGTGGAACCAATCTGATGCATATCTAACCTACACTATTCCATTTTCATCCATTTGTTTATCCAATGACCATTTAAATCCCCTTGAAGTTGGCCAGTCTACTACTGTTGCAGGCAGTGCGTTCCACATACCTACTACTCTAAGTAAAGAAACTACCTCAGACATCTGTCCTATATCTATCACCCTCTCAATTTAAAGCTGTATCCCCGCGAGCTAGCTACCTGCATCCAAGGAAAAAGGCTCTAAACTGTCCACTCTATCTGTCTGATTATCTTATATCTCAATTAAGTAATCTCTCAACCTTTTTCACTCTAACAAAAACAGCCTCAAATCCCTCAGCCTTTCCTCATAAGACCCTCCCTCCATACCAGGCAACACCCTAGTAAATCTCCTCTGAACCCTTTCCAAAGCTTGCACATTCTTCCTATAATGCGGTGACCAGAACTGTACGCAATATTCCAAATGTGATCAAACACCAGAATTTTGTACAGCTGCAGCATGATCTCGTGGCTTTGAAACTCAACCCTTGTACCAATAAAAGGTAACACACCGTACACCTTCTTAACAATCCTATCAACCTGGATGGCAACTTTCAGGGATCTGTACACATGAACACAGAGATTTCTCTGCTCAGCCACACTCTGGAGAATCTTACCATTAGCCCAGTACTCTTTGCTCCTGTTGCTCCTTCCAAAATGAATCACCTCACACTTTTCCGCATTAAACTCTATTTGCCATCTCTGAGCCTAGCTCTGTAGCTTATCTATGTCCCTCTGTAACCTACAACATCTTTCAGCACTATCCACAACTCCACCAATCTTAGTGTCATCCACAAATTTACTAACCCATCCTTCTACACCCTCATCTCACTCATTTATAAAAATGACAAAACAGCAGTGGCCCCAAAACAGATCCTTGTTGTACATCACCAGTAACTGAACTCCAGGATGAACATTTCCCATCAACCACCACCTTCTGTCTTCTTTCAGCGAGCCAATTTCTGATCCACACCCCTAAATCACCCTCAATCCCATGTCTCCATATTTTGTGCAATAGCCTACCACGGGGAACCTTATCAAATGCCTTATTGAAATCCATATACCCCACATCAACCAATTTACCCTCATCCACCTGTTTGGTCACCATCTCAAAGAACTCACTAAGGTTTGTGAGGCACGATGCATCCTTCACAAAACCATGTTGACTATCCCTAATCTCTTATAACCTTTTCCAACACTTTACTCACAACCAAAGTAAGGCTTATTGGTCTAAAACTACCAGGGTTGTCACTGCTCCCCTTCTTGAACAAGGGGACAATATTTGATATCATCCAGTCTTCTGGTACTATTCCTATAGACAATGAGGACATAAAAATCAAAGTCAAAGGTTCTGCAATCTCCTCTCTGGCTTCCCAGGGAATCCAAGGATAAATCCCATCCAGCCAAGGGGTCTTATCTATTTTCACACTTCCCAGAATTGCTAACACCTCCTCCTTGTGAACCTCAATCCTGTCCAGTCTCATAGCCTGTATCTCAGTATTCTCCTCAACAACATTGTCTTTTTCCAGTGTGAATATTTAGCACTTCCCCTACTTCTCTGGGCTGCACGCACAGCTTCCCACTACTATCCTTGATTGGCCTTAATCTTTCTCAAGTCATTCTTTTATTCCTGATAGACCTATAGAAAGCTTTAGGGTTTTCCATGATCCTATCTGCCAATGAATTTTCATGTCCCCTCCTGGCTTAGCTCTTCTTAGCTCTCTTTCGGTCTTTCCTAGCTAACTTGTAACTCTCAGGTATCCTAACTGAGCCATCACATCTCATCCTAACATAAGCCTTCTTCTTCTTGACAGGTGACTCAACTTCTTTTGTAAACCACTGTTCCCTCGCTCGACCACTCCTTCCCTGCCTGGGAGATACATATTTATTAACGACACGCAGTAGCTGTTTCTTGAATAAGCTCCATATTTCAAATATGCCCATCCAGTACAGTTCCCTTCCCCATCCTATGCACCCTAAATTTTGCCTAATCGCATCATAATTGCCCTTCCCCCAGCAACAACTCTTGCCCTGCGGTATATACCTATCCCTTTTCATCACTAAAGTAAACATAACTAAAATGCACACCTCCCTCCAAATCTAACACCTTGCCAGATTCATTAGCCAGTCCCAAACACAATGTGGTCTCGCCCCTTGTTGGTCTGTCTGCATAGTGTGTCAGTAAACCAACCTGCATTGAACAAAAACTGACCCATCTAAAGTACTCAAACTATAGTATTTCCAGTCAATATTTGGAAAGTTAAAGGCCCCCATAACAACTACCCTATTACTCTCGCTCCAATTTATGACTCAATCATTGCTTCCTTTCCTCTACATCTCTGGAACTATTGGAGGCCTATAGAAAATTCCCAACAGGGTGCCCTCTCCTTTCCTGTTTCTAACCTCAGCATACACTACCTCAGTAGACAAGTTCTCAAACTCTTTCTGCCACTGTAATACCTTCCTTAACTAACAATGCCAACTCCACCCTTTTTTATTAACCATCTTCTCTGTTCTTACTGAAACATCTTATCCCTGAAACTGCAACAACTCATCCCGACCCTGCTCTACCCATGTCTCCAAAATGGCCACAACATTTAGAAATTACTTACAATGGCCGAGATTTTCCATTGGGGCACATATTAGAAAGCAGAATTTCAGACTATCACAACAAGACAAAACTCATCAGCCCAGCTTCTAGATTATTTACACACTGTACAAATGAGCTCTTCAGTCATCAGTTACAAGTCTCATTGATACACTTCCCTTTTTAAAATGGTGTATTCCAGACTTCAGGGTTATAAGGTCTGTTTCCATGCTGATCAGCTATCTAAATTAACCTAGCCCCATTTGCCCTTCGGTCCCTTTTATATCTTTCTACTCTCATCTTAAACCTATGTCCGCTCATTTCGGACTCCCCCACTCCAGGGAAATGACCCTGTCTATTTACCCCACCCATGCCCCTCAAGATTTAAAAAACCCCTATAAAGGTCACTCCTTAAGCTCCAACACTCCACGGAAAATAGCCTTGGCCTATTCAGCCTCTCTCAATAGCTCAAAACCTCCAGCCCCAGCAACATCCGTACAAATCTTTTCTGAACCTTTTCAAGTTCAACAAAATCCTCCCTCTAGGAGGGAGACCAGAAGTGAATGCAGTAATCCCAATGCAGACACAACAAATCAGATCATCTGGAAACATTTAGTACTGGCCTAATGGCAGTCCCTTGGCTCCTGTATTCAAGTGACATGAATTCAGAAAATATACTGGAGAATGCATTTTCCTTATTTCAATGGCACAGTTTGAGGTGGCATATTTTGCATCACCTGGACATCCATGGAGATGCAACAGAGGAAGTACTGAAAAACAGTTCTCCACTTGACCAGACCCAAATCTACTGAAAAAAAATTATGGGCCAGGCTTGTGACTTTCTAGGTCTCAAATTAATAGACTGCACACATCGCATTTCTCTCTCTGAACTGGTCCTTCCTTGCACATTGTCAAGTTGGCACACAAATGAAACCAGATTAGTCAGACTTACGTGAACATCTGTTTATTACCATTTGTACTACTATTAGCCAACCTGTATTTCGTACCTTGTATTTATTGTCACGTTTCATCTGACTGATTCCATTACATAAGGTATTAGTGCAGGGGAGTATTTAACCGCAATATGCAATCGCATACGTTTCAAAAATTCTTTCTTGGACATGATTCACCTTTAATGCAGGAACATTACCCCAGGTTACAACACTGAAACTGAACTTCCACGGAAGTATCATTAAGTTCCCGTCGTGGTTCATTCGCATCTAAGTAACACTCGCATGAAATGTAAATATTACAAGATATCACATATGGTGTAAGCTGCTGCCGAATGGTCTGCAACAGGGACGAAAGATCTGAGTTGCCCCAAAAGTTTAAGACAATTTTAAATGCAAGCCCCCATCCCACTGCCGCCCCTCTACCAACTCGCTCCCACAGAGAAGGCGACGGAGAGAGCCCAACGATGTCAACCGTCAACAAGCAGCCGGCGTCATGGGCTTCGGTGTTTACCTTATGAGTCGTGCGTCATCGCCACGATCCAATCTGCGGCCGAGCTCTACCCGGCAATTGAGATTGCCAAGGGCTCTAGCCAATCAGGTGCGACAAGGGGAGGGGCTCGTTTAAAATAAACGGACTAAAACCGTCAAAGGCATCACACCGTAGGAGGGTAGTTATCGTGCGATATATTGGATAGAAAAAAAAACATTATTGGATATTTCCTTTCCATTTTTAAAAAAGAAATTTCGCTTGGAAGTAACGTGCTTGCCAACTGCTATTTTAAAAAAAAATCGATTCCGGGATTTCAAATTTCCGCGCCATAACGCCCCTTGGCTGGAAAGGACAACAATGGCGGCGGGAGCCGTGGCTTGCGCAGTGAGTAGAACGCCAGCGGCCGCCGCTTCACCCTTTCTCCCCGCCCCCCGGCCCCCCCACCAACCATCCTCCCTCCCTCTCACTCACCGACTCCTCTTCTTTCTCCATCCCGGTCGGCATCTGTGGCACGGCCCTATTGATGGAGACGCAATCCTGAAGATCCGGTAGATCCTTCGCCCGGTAAATGGGGAGCGGCTTGGCGGCGTCTAGCGCCCGCGCTCGGAACGAGAGTTTACTCATGGTGTGCGCGGGAGAGGATTCCTGTCTTGTTTTTGTATAAAAGAAAATTTTCCGAAAAAGAAAAACAAATCCCTCCCCTCCCCGCACACCCCCCTCCCCCCCCACCCCCAGTTATCGCCGTGGGGTTACTACAGCAGACACCGCGCAGCGAAAAGGAGCGGACCTCACTGGCACAAAGATGGCGTTTTAGACCAGTCTTAATTGGGCGGCCGGACGCCCGGAGCCGCTCATGGATGCGAGTTAAGGAGTCCGTCCCCTGGGTGGATAGGGCGCTCCTCGAAATGGCCCTCATGCCGACCGAGCCGAGCCCGAGAAACCGAAATTTGGCCGTCGGTCCGCGACATGCGCCACGGCAAACATGGCGGACATTAAAGCAGCAATCCCAGGGAACCGCGCGCGCCTCCAGCAACGTGGGGGGAGGGGTTGCGCGCGCACCATCATAAGGCCGGTCCAGTGCAGGAGATGCTCTGCTCACTCTGTTGCACTCGGATCTGCTTTGCGGAGGAGTTTGCCTACCTGGATTAGTCCACCTTGTTTTGTGTATGACCTCCTTCTCCACCACGCTTTGTTTGTCCCTCTCTCCGATTCAACTGAGCCGTTGAGTGCCCGTGACGCTTACAACCCAAGGACGAGCAGCCAGGACTTTTTGTCCATAACCGTCTTTCTTTAGGGCACCCCCTTGTCAAGTGCTCCCTTACGGGAGCCGTCTTCCCTGCTGTGGGGTGGTGAAGTGGACAGCTGACTGTTTGGCACTCGCATCCAAAAAACATTCTCTCCTTCCACCACCAAAGCCCAATGGCGGTGAAATGTACCATACATTACAGAAATTCACTTGGTTACTCAAATGACGCCTTCCAAGCAGGCGACCACCACTATCTAAAGGGGCAAGAATAGTAGATGTATGAGGCTAGCACATCCTGCAAATTCCCTTCAAAGATACTGGCAAATGGTAAATGTATCACTGTTCCTTCAATGCCACTGGGACAAGTCCTGGAGCTCCCTCCCTTTTTAACCTGTTGATTTTAACGTTGTATATGTACCGATGTCAAATGACTGCAGTGGTTCAAGAAGGCAGCTCACCATCACCTTGAAATAGAAATTTCAATAAATGTTTGCCCAGCTGGTGAAACCTAAATTCCATGATTTGAAACACTTTAGATGATAATACAATGTGAGACGTGTGTGTGTGTGTGTGTGTGTGTGCTTTTTTTAAAAGCCTTTTCAACATGTACATCCCCTTTGGAGAAAATGCATATTGTTTATTCCATTAAATGTTCATGTAACACTGCATTGCTGTAACTGTCTAAAGATTTTCTCAATGTTGCTAGCCTTCCTCTTTAAAAAAAACTTTTAGGCAAATGATGCAATGTCTGTTTTTAAGGGTAATAAAGTGTTTCATTTGTAAACCTATGGTGATTACGACAATGTGTCTAGTTTGATTATTTCTCACTACTATCCTGTTTACAAACATCAAGTCAATGTTGATGTTATTACACCACCACCTTCCACTATCCAACTACAAAGGAATAAACAAGTAAAAAGTTCTCTTCAATTGCATCAGAATATCAAAATTAATTATCCTTTAAAATTTATTACTTTTAATTTGTAGTTGTCAGTTTAGGCAAATATTTATGATGAAATAGATTTGTGGTGATTCAATATTGATGATGTCTCCTGAGTACAAATCACCAATTTCACTTTTAGTTAAAGGTTGTAGCCGAGTGTAATGCTACTGGACTAATATTTAAGAGACTGGATTAATGCTCCAAAGACATTAAAATCCCATTCTGAAAACTGGAGCATTTTAATATAATACTAAGCTCCCTGGGGAACATTAGTGAACCAGAAGAGCTTAGTATTATATTCAAATGCCCCAGTTTCTTTTTGAAGTTCCTACCTGGTCTTGTTTACGGAAATGTGGATGTCTCTTAACTGCCAAAACAAGCCATTCTTATCCCAGAATTGCCCCAGTGTGGATACAGGCCATTTATGCTGGCAAGTCTACACCAAGTCTCTGAACAGCATCCACTAATCTATCCTGACAAATCACAATTTTTATCCAAGATGTCATAAGCTGCGTTGACTCTGAGTTGATTTCCTTTCATCTTGAAGTGTAAATATTTGCCACCATCCACTTGTATGCAATGGTGTCTTTTTTAGGTTGCTGGGCAGTGGGGGTCATTAATCATGCAGCACTTACAATTCCCAACTGTATTTAGGTGACATGCCCAGTGATGCTTTGACCAGAATAAGGTCTTTTTGTGGAAGAATTCCATGGCCTGCCTTCCTGGAATCCTCAAAGTTTATTCTATGGTGGTGTATGGTAAACTATTGAAAGCAAGATTTCTTACAAGGGTGTTAATTTTGGTGACGTGGTTGATTAAAAGTGAGAGAGTGGCACAGTGGTTAGCACTGCTGCCTCACAGCGCCAGAGACCTGGGTTCGATTCCCGCCTCAGGCGACTGACTGTGTGGAGTTTGCACATTCTCTCCGTGTCTGCGTGGGTTTCCTCCGGGTGCTCCGGTTTCCTCCCACAGTCCAAAAATGTGCAGGTTAGGTGAATTGGCCATGCTAAATTGCCCGTAGTGTTAGGTAGGGGTATGGGTGGGTTGCGCTTCGGCGGGGCGGTGTGGACTTGCTGGGCCGAAGGGCCTGTTTCCACACTGTAAGTAATCTAATCTAATCTAAAATTGCAAAAGAGGTTCTGGGATTTGATGATGATTCACAAATTTGCCAGGAAAGTTTAGGAGGAAAGAGAAAGGTCATACTTTTAGAATTAGCAAATAACTGAGATTTGGGTTTAACCAAGGACAAAAGTAAGCTGTAAGGGGGTTACTCTTAGATGTGTTAGAGAAACAGACAAGTGCGGTGGAGGTAGGAAAACTAAAAGTACAATAGATAAAAATGGAGTTAGAAGATAAACAAAGGGAGAGTGAAAGAGAGAGAGAAAAAAAAATGATAAGAAAGGGATGATCACCTTATGGGGATTGTATTATAGACCCCCCCCCAATAGTCAGAGGGAAATTGAGAAACAAACTTGTAAGGAGATCTCAGCTATCTGTAAGAATAATAGGCTGGATATGGTAGGGGATTTTAACTTTCCAAGCATCGACTGGGACTGCCTTATTGTTAAAGGTTTAGATGGAGAGGAATTTGCTAAGTGTGTACAAGACAATTTTCTGATTCAGTATGCGGATGTACCTATGAGAGAACCTTGACCTACTCTTGGGAAATAAGGCAGGGCAGGTGACTGAGGTGTCAGTGCGGGAGCACTTTGGGGCCAGCGACCATAATTCTATACGATTTAAAATAGTGATGGAAAAGGATAGACTAGATCTAAAAGTTTAAATTCTAAATTGGAGAAAGACCAATTTTGACGGTATTAGGCAAGAGCTTTCAAAAGCTGATTGGAGGCAGATGTTCGCAGGTAAAGGGACGGCTAGAAAATGGAAAGCCTTCAGAAATTAGATAACAAGAATCCAGAGAAAGTATATTCCTGTCAGGGTGAAAGGGAAGGCTGGTAGCAATATGGAATGCTAGATGACTAAAATTGAGGGTTTGCTTAAGAAAAAGACGGAAGCATATGTCAGGTACAGACAGGATAGATCGAGTGGATCCTTAGAAGAGTATAAAGAAAGTAGGAGTATATTTAAGATGGAAATCAGGAGGGCAAAATGGGGACATGAGATAGCTTTGGCAAATAGAATTAAGGAGAATCCAAAGGGGTTTTACAAATATATTAAGGACAAAAGGATAACTGGGGAGAGAATAGGGCCCCTCAAAGATCAGCAAGGTGGCCTTTGTGTGGAGCCACAGAAAATAGGGGCGATACGAAATGAATATTTTGCAACACTATTTACTGTGGAAAACGATATGGAAGATATAGACTGTAGGGAAATAGATGGTGACATCTTGCAAAATGTCCAGATTACAGAGGAGGAAGTGCTGGATATCTTGAAACGGTTAAAGGTGGATAAATCAAGTACCTGATCAAGTTTACCCGAGAACTCTGTGGGAAGCTAGAGAAGTGATTGCTGGGCCTCTTGCTGAGATACTTGTATCACCGATAGTCACAGGTGAGGTGCCGGATGAATGGAAGTTGGCAAACGTGGTGCCACTGTTTAAGAAAGGTGGTAAGGACAAGCCAGGGAACTATAGACCGGTGAGCCTGACCTCGGTGGTGGACAAGTTGTTGGAGGGAATCCTGAGGGACAGGATGTACATGTATTTGGAAAGGCAAGGACTGATTCGGGATAGTCAACATGGCTTTGTGCGTGGGAAATCATGTCTCACAAACTTGATTGAGTTTTTGATGAAGTAACAAAGAAGATTGATGAGGGCAGAGCAGTAGATGTGATCTATGTGGACTTCAGTAAGGCGTTCAATAAGGTTCCCCATGGAAGACTGATTAGCAAGATTAGATCTCATGGAATACAGGGAGAACTAGCCATTTGGATACAGAACTGGCTCGAAGGTATAAGACAGAGGGTGGTGCTGGAGGGTTGTTTTTCAGACTGGAGGCCCGTGACCAGTGGAATGCCACAAGGATCGGTGCTGGGTCCTCTACTTTTTGTCATTTACATAAATGATTTGGATGCGAGCATAAGAGGTACAGTGAGTAAGTTTGCAGATGACACTAAAATTGGAGGTGTAGTGGACAGCGAAGAGGGTTACCTCAGATTACAACAGGATCTTGATCAGATGGGCCAATGGGCTGAGAAGTGGCAGATGGAGTTTAATTCAGATAAATGCGAGGTGCTGCGTTTTGGGAAAGCAAATCTTAGCAGGACTTATACACTTAATGGTACGGTCTGAGGGAGTGTTGCTGAACAAAGAGACCTTGATGGTCAGTTTCACAGCTCCTTGAAAGTGGAGTCGCAGGTAGATAGGATAGTGAAGAAGGCGTTTGGTATGCTTTCCTTTATTGGTCAGAGTATTGAGTACAGGAGTTGGGAGGTCATGTTGTGACTGTACAGGACATTGGTTAAGCCACTGTTGGAATATTGCGTGCAATTCTGGTCTCCATCCTATCGGAAAGATGTTGTGAAACTTGAAAGGGTTCAGAAATGATTTACAAGGATGTTGCCAGGGTTGGAGGATTTGAGTTATAGGGAGAGGCTGAACAGGCTGGGACTGTTTTCCCTGGAACGTCAGAGGCTGAGGGGTGACCTTATAGAGGTTTACAAAATTGAGGGGCATGGATAGGATAAATAGGCAAAGTCTTTTCCCTGGGGTCAGGGAGTCCAGAACTAGAGGGTATAGGTTCAGGGTGAGAGGGGAAAGATATAAAAGAGACCTAAGGGGCAACTTTATCAAGCAGAGGGTGATACGTGTATGGAATGAGCTGTCAGAGAATGTGGTGGAGGCTGGTACAATTGCAACATTTAAGAGGCGTTTGGATGGGTATATGAATAGGAAGGGTTTAGAGGGATATGGGCCGGGTGCTGGCAGGTGGGACTAGATTGGGTTGGGATATCTAGTTGGCATGGACGGGTAGAACCAAAGGGTCTGTTTCCATGCTGTACATTTCTATGACTCTAAAGAGAGAGAGAACGTTCTTGGCTGAGCAAAGGAAGAGAGAAAGAGAATTTGAACTTGAGAAGTTGCGACTTAGTTAGCATAGGATGGAGATTAAAAGAGAAGGTAATGATTTATATAAATATGTCAAAACACTGCCACATTTTGATGAGAAAGATGTTGAAGCCATCTTTATTGCATTCGAAAAATTGGCTAGGCAGATGGAGTGGTCCAAGGATTTATGGGTAATAGTAATTCAGATTAAACTGCTAGGCAGAGCTATTGCGGTATTTGCTCCATTGTCAGATGAGGTGTCAAGAGATTATGAAGCGGTTAATCAGGCTATTTTAAATGCTTATGAATTGGTACCAGAAGCCGAGAGACAGCGGTTCAGAAACACAAAAAAGGAACCAGGTCAGACTTACGTTTGAGTTTGAAAGAATTAAACATTGTTATTTTGATTGATGGATGCATGTTTTGAAAATAGATAGGACATTTGAGACTTCCAGAGAGATTATTCTGCTGGAGGAGTATAAAAACTCACTTCCAGAGATGGTAAGAACTCACGTGGAGGAACAAAAAGTTCAGAAAGTGAGGACAGCAGAAATAGCAGATGAGTACATGCTGGTGCTTAAGACAAGCTTCCAGCCAGAACTTTGTCCTGTGAGGGATAGAAGGCGGGAGAAAGGGAGATCCTACACGACTAAACCAAGAGTAGAGAGCAATGGTAAGATTTTACCACAGGATAAAAAAAGAAGCCCAAGGAGGTATGTTTCCACTGTGGTAAAGTGGGACATGTAAAGACACAGTGCTGGTCATTAAAGATATGGTAAAAGAAGCTAAGCCAGTGGCACGAGTGAAGGTAGTAATGGAGACCCCAAGGAGGAGCTGCAGGAGAGTGCACAGCCTAGGCAGGGGCAGGGTATGGAGTTAGTACCCGATCTCTACAAAGAATTTGCCTCTGTGGGTAAAGTTGAGAAAGAATAGGGGGAGAAGGACAAGAAGTTATAGTTTTGATAGATACAGGATCTAACAAGTCGCTGATAATAAGAGATGGGCAAATATGTACTTTTTCTGATCTGTTACCTGAGAGTGTGGTAATTTGTGGGATAGATAGACAGAAATTTAGCGTTCCCGTATGTAAGATCAGGTTGGAGTGCCAACTTAAGACTGGGAGAGTTACAGTGGGAGTGATTGACAGCGTGTCAGTTCCAGAAATTCAGTTTGTTCTTTGGGATGATTTGGCAGGATCAGAGAAGCCCAGGGAAGACCGAGAAACTGAGAAGTTAAAACAGAAATATCCTGTTTTTTTTCCCAGACTGTGTGGTAACCAGATCCCACTATCATAAGTCACAGCACGAAGTGAAAAGTAAAGAGAAAGATGAAGGAGTTGAGATTCAGCTTGCGGATACCCTGTTTGATGTAATGGTGCAGGAAAAACCTGAACAGGCAGAGGGTCAGACAGAAGTGTTTAGTCCTGAAAGGCTAAAAGACTTGCAACAACAAGACAAAAAGATAAAAGGTATAAATGTGGATGCGTACACTGAAAAGGAGGCAGAGAATATTTGGAGGGTTATTATCTGAAAGATAGAATCCTCAGACAGGAATGGAGACCGCGGGAGATTAGTGCAGAGGAGAAATGGGCAGATGTGCACTAGATTGTGTTGCCAGTAGCATACGGACAGGAAGTGTCATGGGTAGCACATGAACTATCTGTCAGAGGTCACCTACGGGTACAAAAGACTCAGACTAAGGTACAAAAACATTTTTATTGGCCTGGAATGCACAAGGATGTGGTTAACATTTCCCGTACATGTCACACATGCCAAATGGTAGGTAAGCCACAGGTGATATAAAATCAGCACCTTTGTTACAAATTACTGCATTTGAAGAGCCTTTCGTGCAGGTTATAATTGTGTAGGTCCCCTCCTGAGAACTAAAAGTGAGAACCAGTACTTGTTAACCATAGTGGATGTGCATACCAGATTTCTGGAGGCAATTCCGTTATGGAGTATCAAGGCAAAAAAGGTGGCAGAGGAGTTAGTAGCTTTCTTCAATCAGGATGGACTGTGTCGGACTAAGGGTCAAATTTTACTGCTAGGCTGTTTAAGGAGGTTATGGATAGCTTAGGTATACAGCACTTTAAATTCAGTACATATCATCCTGAATCCCAGGGAGCATTAGACAGGTGGCATCAGATCTTGAAGACCATGTTGAGAGCATACTGTCAGGATTACCCGAATGCTTGGGATAAAGGTATCCCATTCGTATTGTTTGCCATTAGAGAAGCCCCAAACTAATTACTCAGTTCACTCCCTTTGAGTTAATATTCGGCCATGAAGTGAGAGACCCTTTGAAATTAATTAAAGAAAAATTGACAGGACCAAAGTCAGAGATGTCACACTTAGACTATGCATTGGAGGTGAGGGAGAGATGAAATTGAGTGGATGAGTTAGTTAAACAGCACCTAAAGAGGGCACAGTGTAGATTGAAGCAAGGTAGCAGATTACAACTCTAAGGCTCGGACATTTTCCCAAGGTGATAACGTGTTAGTACTGTTACCAAAATAGGAGATCTCTTCAAAGCCAGGTATAGTAGTCCCTATCAAATTGAGAAAAAGTTGAGTCAGGTGAACCATTTAAGTAAAGATGCTAGATAGAGAAAAAAGGTATCGGATTTGTCATGTGAACATATTGAAACTCTTACACTAGAGAGAAAGAACTGGAGAAACAGGTGTTAGTACTGCCCCACAGAGTGAGGAATCAAATCCAGATGATATGGGTTTTGAGGTGCCTCAAAATAGATTAAAAAATGAAGAAGTCCTTGAGGATTGGGAAAGGTTAGTAAACTATCTGTCTCAGGAGCATAGAACGGAGTTGAAAGATTTGTTACGACAGTAAAAGGACATATGTAAGAATCAGATGGGGAGGGCTAATGCTAATGTACATGAAGTAGACATAGGGAATACTGCTCCGATAAAACAACACCCCTATCAGCTTAATCCTTTCAAAGACAGACAGGTCCAGATGGAGGTGGAGGCCATGCTTGACAAGAACATCATCGAACCAAACCAGAGCAAACGGAGTTCGCCGATCGTCTTAGTTCCCAAACCAGACAGGACTCAACGATTCTACATGGATTATCGGAAGGTCAACGCCATTACAAATTCGGAATCATATCCAATTGGGAGGACTGTATTGAGAAAGCCAGACAAGCCAGTTACATCACCAAGTTGAACTTAATGCGTGATTACTGGCAGGTACCTTTATCAGAGATGCCGAAAGAAATTTCTGCATTTGTAACTCCAAATGGGCTATATCAGTTTAAAGTGATGCCCTTTAGAATGAAGAATGTGCCCACCATATTCCAAAGACTCATGAATAAAGTTGTGGCTGAGTTAACAAACTGTGCAATGTATTTGGACAATGTAGTGACCTTTAATAAGGCCTGGAAAGATCACATGGTACAGTTGGCAGAACTCTTTGAATGACTACGAGAAGCAAAACTGGTGATAATCTTAAATAATATGGAATTCGGCTGTACAGGACATTGGTTAGGCCACTGTTGGAATATTGTGTGCAATTCTGGTATCCTTCCTATTGGAAAGATGTGAAACTTGAAAGGGTTCGAAAAGATTTACAAGGATGTTGCCAGGGTTAAAGGATTTGAGCTATTGAGAGAGACTGAACAGGCTGGGGCTGTTTTCCCTGTAGTGTCGGAGGCTGAGGGGTGACCTTATAGAGGTTTACAAAATTATGAGGGGCATGGATAGGGTAAATAGGCCAAGTCTTTTCCCTGGGGTCAGGGAGTCCAGAACTAGAGGGCATAGTCTTTTGGGTGAGAGGGGAAAGCTATAAAAGAGACCTATGGGGCAACTTTTTCACCACAAAGGGTGGTACGTGTATGGAATGAGCTGCCAGAGCAAGAGGTGGAGGCTGGTACAATTGCAACATTTAAGAGGCATTTGGAGGGATATGGGCCAGGTGCTGGCAGGTGGGACTAGATTGGGTTGGAATATCTGGTCGGCATGGACGGGTTGGACCGAAGGGTCTGTTTCCATGCTGCTCATATCAAGACTCTATGTTCTTAGGACATACCATTGGTCATGGAAGGTTGACCCCACGGAACGCAAAGATAAAGGCTATCGAGAAATATCCACAACCAACCTCGAAGAAAGAGGTGCTTTAATTCTTAGGACTCAGCGGATTCTATCGGAAGTTTGTTCCAAACTTCAGCAATGTAGTGGCACCATTTCCCAATTTGCTGAAGAAGAACTCAAAGTGTCAGAAGGCATTCTACCATTTGAAATCGATATTAACCACCAAACCAGCTTTAGCTACAAACGTTTCAAAACATTTTAAAATTGCCATCGATACTAGTGACATTGGAGTTGGAGTTGTACTCCTACAGGAAAATGAGTATGGGGTTGAACTGCCAGTTGGTTACTTTTCAAAGAAGATCAACATCCACCAGAGGAAATACTGCACAATTGAAAGGGGACTATTGAGTTTGGTACTGGCCTTACAGCATTTTAATGCATATGTCACGAACAATATGTCAGAGACAATTGTTTGCACTCATCCTTCGTGCCATCCCACCTTAAAAACCTGTCTAAGGGAGTGCAATGGCCAGTGGAGTCTAACATCCATTCATTGTTCAACGTGGGACCATCACAGACTGGAAAGCCTTCAAACTGATTAAGGATGGCACAAATTAACAAAAAAAAATGAAAACAACTTCATTTGCTTATGGGAACAGATAGGGACCATTGCCTTTCAAGCAGCAAGCTTGAAAGCTGCTTGACCTGAAGCTGCTTACATTCTGAGAATGTTTTAAAGGTAAGAATATGAGACTATTTCATTGGAGTCTTATGTTACAGACTTTTAATTTAAAAATCTTACATCTTGCAGGTCAGAAGAATGTAATCGCAGACGCGTTATCGCGGATTTAACTGATAGGGTTTAGATGAGATTTGTCATATTTATATATATATAGGTATATGGGAAGAAGTTAAGGAGAACTTATATGAAAGTTATCATTTTGTGAGGGTAATATGTTTAAAAGGTAGAAAAAAATAAATGAAACCAACTTTTCATTATAATGGTTCATTTTCTCTTAAGGGGGAGATGTTATGAAGACCTTTAAGAGAGTTAAAAACAGCAGAACTACCTGACACAGCACCAAGTGTTCTCAGTCAGGCAAAAAATGTAACACTGAGTTGAACAATTCAATTATTTCGTTGCTTGGAGACAAAAAAAAACAAATTCAAATTCAGCCAATCCATGTAAATTATACCCTGAAAAATTACCAATTTCCAATCAAGTTTGAATTGAGTATATTGACAATCTTAAAAGCCAATCACACAATCCGATGCTCTGGGGTATAAGACTAGGGGAAAATTGAACAGTGGAGAAGAGAACTGCAAAGTCCTAGTATGTAACAGACTACTTGAAAAAAGTCTCTCTTAAAAGTACCTTTTTGATCCTGTGATGCAGAATTTCCTAACAAGGAGAAAAGAAGACACAGGAAGATTGGAAGACAAGAATCTACAGCTAGGAGAAAGTGAGGACTGCAGATAAGCTGCAGAGCATTTTCAGCTCTGATCTCCAACCTTGGATGCTACCTGACCTGCTGCGCTTTTCCAGCAATACATTTTCGGCAAGAATCTACAGCTGCCTGGTTTTGAGATAAGAAGTGTTGTTTTGTAAATCTTAATTGGGGGTTTTATCGAACTGGTATAGAAAGGAAGGTAAAAGATAGGTCAGAGAAAGAAATTGTAAATAGTGGTTAGTTAATTATTCTCTGGTATACTTTAAGAAATAAAGCTGTTAATTTTTACTTTACATAGTTCTTAGCTACTCAAAGTTTTACAGATTACTGCATGGGATAAACCTTTTCTGTGTTGGTTTTAAATTCAGCAGGAGAGTTTAACCCATGTCATAAAAAGGCTACTAAAGTTTAACCCATGGCTACTAAAGAACTACCCTCTGCAACCATAGTCAATGACTCTTCTGCAACTTTCTAACTGAAGCCAGGTGTAGACATGTTGCTACCCATTCACTAACCAGGGCTACTGAAAATGTGATTCCAATGCTTTCATAAGTTGGTGATGCTTTCAGTACCGTTCAGACAGAATGTACCAGCATGCTGCATTCTGCTTAACTGGTGCAGACAAAGAGGATATGTAATGGATGCTTAAGAGCTGGAAAAACTTCAACCTTGTTCTGTAGAGGAAGATGAGCACATTGAGCAGCAACAGCATCAGCTTCAGCATGATACAGCTCTGCAGCATTGATGCAACAAGCTAGGCTGAATTTAATTGACAGCCAACTCTAAGAGATGAGAGGTCATTGCAATAATCACTCATAAACTAAATGCTATGCTGCTTGAAAGGCAATGGTCTCTATCTGTTCCCATAAGCAAATGAAGCTGTTTTCATTTTTTTTTTGTTAATTTGTGCCATCCTTAATCAGTTTGAACGCTTTCCAGTCTGTAATGGTCCCACATTGAAAAATGAGTGGATGTTAGACTCCACTGGGCCTTGCACTCCCTTAGACAGGTTTTTAAGGTGGGATGGCACGAAGGATGGGTAACCTGCAAAGCTAGATGTGCACTTGTATTTGCAATGCAGTGTCAGCCCTGCCAACTGTATGCCCTGAGAAGCATTTGTTTTTGACTTCCCTTCCAATATGCATGCAAAGGACAACTCCTGGATGGTAGAACTTTACCTGGTTTAAAAATAGCACTGGCATTGGGTTTCTGGGAGGTCCTCGCAGTGGTTGCCCAGACAAGAGCAAAAGTAAGACAATTGGGACATCATAAATGCATTGTGCATTGCTAACGAGTTTGTTGTGGAAAAAGTTAGCTGGGATTCATGGAGAGAAACAAAATAAAAACCAAAAGAACTGTGGATGCTCTAAATCAGAAACAAAAACAGAAGTTGCTGGAAAAGCTCAGCAGGTACGGCAGCATCTATGAACAGAAATCAAAGTCAATGTTTTGGGTCCGGTTCTGAGGAAGGGTCACCAGACCTGAAATGTTAATCTTGATTTCACTTCACAGATGCTGCCAGCCCTGCTAAGTGTTTCCAGTAACATCTGTTTTTGTTTATGAAATTCACCAGAATTGATATTTAGCTGATTTCTGGTAAAATTCAGCCCATCATTACCACCTGAACTCTATCATACCCTTAAATCATCTTAAACCCCACTACTGGGACATCTCTATGTTTTCTCTATTCTACAGAAGAAGCTCCAGCCTGTTCAATCTTTTCTGATAGGTTTAGACTCTCAGTTCAGATAAATCATACTTGCACATCTGCCAGGGCTTGCAAAAGTCTCCAAGTGTGGTAGAACACGCTATTGAAGTTTATCTTAACTTTGCTGCTTTTCAGTTCTATCCCTCCAGAAAAGAACCTAGTGTTATGTTTGCTTTTATAAGTCCTCATTGAAAAAGATGCCAACTGCGACAGAGTACCTCTATCAGTAATCTCTTCAGCCTTGATTAATATGCTCACACCTTGGAGTGGACCTTATATTCAGATTTTTTAAATCAGATTTAAATTTATTTTCACTATTTTCATATACACGTGACATGTGTTTTATTGTATGTTATGTGCAAAATGAGACCACGCTCTGGTGCTATCTTGAAGCATTGAATATTATGCAAGACTTTTCTGCAGTAGAGTTAATCTTTCTCTCTTGTTCTTCCTCCACTGCTCCTCCAGTCATTGCTTGATTTCAGCCAGAGTCTCTGAAACGGACTCTGGCGTCTCAGTTGCAGGTCTCTGTCATCACTACTCCTGCATCTGAGCTGAGCCAAACGCCTGGGAATACATGGGTTCTGTACCTCCTGTTCTCTATCTAATGCTCGTTTAGACACTGCCGCTGCTCTGTTGTCCGTCCCTTTTGCCGATGCCTCCACTCCCTTCGGTGCCCATGCTAGCTGCTGACGTGGGGGAGTCAGCCCTGGACCTACTCCTGCTCACCAGAAGAACTGTGGTCTTACTGACTGGGCTAGCACTATTGCCCATCTCTAGCAAACTTTGGGAAGGAGTGATGAGCTGTCTTCTTGAACTGCTGCAATCTATTTGGCGCAGGTAGGCCCACAGGGACCATAGGATCGGCGTTCCAGGATTTTGACACAATAACACTGAAGAAACAGTAGCTTAGAGGGGACTTTGCAAGTGGTGGTGTCCCCATGAATCTGCTGCCTTTGTCCTTCTAAATGGTGGTGGTCATGGGTTTAGAATATGCAGTCTAAGGTGCCTTCTGCAATGTATGATGATACCGTGCCTTTAAGAGATGTGTTCTGTGCTATTCCTCTTGCAGAGGGATATTGTCACAGTGGTGCTGAAATGTGTTCTCCAGTCAGGCAGTTGGTAAACAGCTTGAAGTTTTCCCTGGGTTCTTTTAAAATGAGACTAAAAATTCTTGAGTGGGTGGGGTCTGGGCTACACCCAGGAAGGCTTTTAATGACCAGGTTGCTGCTGGCTGTTGAGCTGAAAGCTTGAGTTCCCAGCTGCTAGAGTGAAGTCTTAGATAATGAGGCTTCATCTTAAAAATCAAAAGAGGCAGATTGTTTCTTTCTTCTGGACTGGAGAAAGATGGCATGTGAGAACCATAACTGTATTGCTGAATTGCATTTTCGCCAAAGGTGTCTTTATGGGATGCTGTCTATATTGGAACAACTAATGATTAGGGGTTAAATAATACATTACCTTGTTTAATATTTCTATAAAGTTTTGCCAATTTTTAAAATGTTTTATCTGTGTTGTAAGAATAAAGTGCGTTTTGATTAAACCCGAATGATGGACCAATCCATTTTTATGTGGAACGCAGCATAATACACTTGCCTTTAAATAAGTATAAAAAGTTACGATGTAGGCTATCTCCTTACAATACTTTGGAGGGTGGGTCCATAACAAATGCATCTTACAGATCATATACATTTGAAGGGGGTGCATGTTTTGAGAAGTGGTGCTAAACAAGCAGGCTGCTTTGTCTTGAATGGTGATATGTTTCGTAAGTATTGTTGGAGCTGCACTCATCCAGACGTGAGGACTATTTCATCACAGGAGGGGCTTTGAGGAGTCAGAAGGTGAGTCAATCACTGCATAATTCCTCGTCTCTGTCTTGCTCTTGTAGCCACAATATTTATAGGTACACATAGAAACAGGAGTAGGCCATTCGCCTCTTTGAGCCTGCTCAGCCATTCAATATGATTTGATTTATTATGGTACATGTACCAAGATACAGTGAAAATATTGTCTTGCATGCTAACCAGGTATATTATACCTTCCATAAGTACCACAGGGTAATAGAACAGAATGCAGAATATAGTGTTACAGCTACAGAGAAAGTGTAGAGAAAGATGAACTCTAATGTATGAGAAGTCTGTTCATAAGTCTGAAAACAGTGGGGAAGAAGCTATTCTTAAATGAGTTGATATTTGTTCTTCAAATTTTTGTATTTTCTGCCCAATGGAAGAGGGTGGAAGAGACGAAAAGCAAGGGAGAAGACACTACAAGCAGGGTGGGCGTGGTCTTGAACTATGTTGGCTGCTTTCCCAAGGCAGCGGGAAGTGTAGACAGAGTCGATGGAAGGAAAGCTGGTTTTCGTGATGACTGGGCTGTATTCAGAATTCTTTAATTTCTTATGGTCTTTGGCAGAACAGTTGCCAAACTAAGCTCTGATACATCTGTATAGGATGCTTTTGATTGTGCATCTATAAAAATTTAGAGTCATATAGCTCAGAAATGGAGACCCTTTGGATCAACTTGTGCATGCCAACCAGATATCCCAATCTGACCTGGTTCCACTTGCCAGCCTTTAGCCCATATTTATCCAGATGCCTTTTAAATGCTGTAATTGTCCACCACTTCCTCTGGCAGTTCATTCCATACACGTATCACCCTCTGGGTGGGAAAAAAATTACCCCCTCAGGCCCTTTTAAAATCTTTCTCCTCTCACTTAAATCTACACCGTCTCGTTTTGGAATGCCCACCCAGTCCTGGTCTCTTCACCCTATTCATGCCCTCATGATTTTATAAACCTTTATAAGGTCACCCCTTAGCCACCAATGCTCCAGAGAAAACAAAACCCAGCCTATTCAGCCTTTCCTTATAATTCAAAGCTTCCAGTCCTGGCAACAGTCTTGTAAATCATTTTTGCACCCTCTCAAGTTTAACAACATCCAGATTTTTCTTTGGCATCAAGATGATAAGGTTCTTCTTGAAGTGGGGGAACCTGACATCCTAGAAAGGAGAGATTAAAGACGTCTGCAAATACTCCCACCATATGGTCTGCAGAGGATTTGAGTGCACAGCTGGGGACTCCATCTGGGCCAGTCGCTTTCCGTAGGTTCACCCACGAGAAGGCCAATCTGATGTCTGTGGCAGTGACTGTGAGTAGCTGTCGGGGCAGGTAACATAATTTCACTGAATCTCTGTTGAAAACGAACACAGAATGCATTGAGCTCAACGGGCAGGGTTGCATTGTTGTCAGTGATTCCAATCAACTTTGCTTTGTAACCCGTTACAGCATGTAAGCCTTGCCACAGTTGACATGTGTTCATGTGACTAATCTGGGACTCTTGTTTAGTCTGGTATTGTCCCTTGGCATTCCTGATGGCTTTACATTGATCATACCTAGATTTCTTGTATAGGTTAAGATTATCTGACTTGAACACCTCAGACCTGGAATTTAATGGAGAGTGGCTCTTCTGGCTCATCCATGGTTCCCAGTTGGGGAACACTCGGATTAAGTTGTTTGGCACGCAGCCCTCTACGTGCTTACTGATGAAGTCTGTGACAGTTGTGACATACTCACTTCGTGCATGATCATCCAATTCAGTATCTGGATTAGTGGTGCTGGAAGAGCACAGCAGTTCAGGCAGCATCCGAGGAGCAGTAAAATCGACGTTTTGGGCAAAAGCCCTTCCTGATGAAGGGCTTTTGCCTGAAATGTCGATTTTACTGCTCCTTGGATGCTGCCTGAACTGCTGTGCTCTTCCAGCACCACTAATCCAGAATCTGGTTTCCAGCATCTGCAGTCATTGTTTTTATCTATCCAATTCAGTAGCCTGTTCTGACCCATATACTTTGGTTCTTTTAGCCCTAAGAAGTATACCTCACTCCTACTTGAAAACATCACATTTTTTGGTGTTTTCACTCTCTGGGGAAAGAACTATCTCCTCACCTCAATCCAAAATAGGTATCCAGTGACACCTGGTTTTGGATTTCCTGGTCAGCGGGAATATTCTCCATGCATTTCCCCTAGCTCTGTACAAATTTTATCAGTTTCCATGAGATTTTCCCTCAGTCTACCAAATTTCAGTGAATCTAGTCTTTTTCATTGTGCCTAAGTCTCCTTCATAAATAGGACAAACAGGTCACCATAAAGCCATCCAACGAATCAGTTTGGTAAACCTTCACTGGACTCCCTCCATAGCCAGAACATCCATCCTCAGATAAACAGAAAAATTGCACATAATACTCTAGGCATAGTTTCTGCAATGCCCTGTACAATTGCAGCAAGACATCCTCGCTCTTGTACTCAAATCCTTTCGCTATGAAAATCAACATACCATTTGCCTAATCAAGAAACAAAGGATTGTGGAGGGAAGGCAGTAGAATGGAGTTGAGGAACGTATCAGCCATAATCAAATGGCAGAATAGACTCAATAGATTGAATGGCCTAATTCTCCTCCTTTCTTATTGTCTTATGGCTACCTTGTACAGTCTCAGAGCTTTTGCAGCAAACGTGGTGCGGGTAGAAGAGAAGAGCAACAGTATATGGTAATCAGCAGGAGGTTTCTTTGCTCATGTTTGACCTAGCATCATGAGACATTGTGGGGTCCAGAGTCAATGCTGATGTCTCCCAAGGAAAGTCCCTCCTCACTATATGCCACTGTATTCCCACTTCTTCTGGATCTGTATTGCCGTTGGGACCAAAGAAGAGTAATGTTGGTTGGGTCATAGGAACAGAATCACACCTTTTGAACAATGACACTTTGTCTGAGAGACAGCTTCCTCAATTTTGGCAGTATATCCCCAACCTCAGCAAGGAGGATGTTGCAGAGTCAATAGGCCTATGTTTGTTCTTGGTGTGTTAGTTAACGTTAGGCAGTCCATCTTCTTTCATTCTTTAGACTTTGTGGCAGTTGATACAATAATGTAACTTGCTAGGCCACAATGCTGTGGGTCTGAAGTCACACATATACCAGGGCAGGTAAGGACATCGGTTGTCTTTTGTAAAGGACATTAGTGAACTAGGTGGGTGTTGACAATATTTAAAACTGTTTCAGTCATCATTAGATTTTACAGATTCTTTTATTAAATGCAAATTGCACTGTCTGGTGTGGTGACATACAAACCTAGGTACCCAGAATATTACCTGCATCTCTGACTTACCAGTCCAGTGACAGTACCACTGGGTCATCATTAACTGACCAGTTGCTGACACAATTTATGGAGCTGTGTGTATGGTAATGTCTCTTCTACTTTTCCTAAATGAATACTGTAGAACCTCGATTATCCAAACGAGACTGGTGGTGAGTATTTTGTTTGGATAATTGATCGTTCGGATAATCGATCTGATTGTAAACAAGCAGTAATTTATGAGCACAGGTTTTCCGAACAAATCTGAAAAGTGTGTTGCTGGAAAAGCGCAGCAGGTCAGGCAGCATCCAAGGAGCAGGGGAATTGACGTTTCGGGCATAAGCCTTTCAGGAATGAGAAGGGTGTGCCAAGCAGGTTAAGATAAAAGGTAGGGAGGAGTGACTTGGGGGAGAGGCGTTGGGAATGCGATAGGTGGAAGGAGGTTAAGGTGAGGGTGATAGGCAGGAGAGGGGTTGGGGGCGGAGAGGTTGGGAAGAAGATTGCAGGTCAAGAAGGCAGTGCTCAGTCTGAGGGTTGGGACTGAGATAAGGTGGGGGGAGGGGAAATGAGGAAGCTGGAGAAATCTGCATTCATCCCTTGTGGTTGGAGGGTTCCTAGGCGGAAGATGAGTCGCTCTTCCTCCAGGCTTCGTGTTGCCATGGTTTGGCAATGGAGGAGGCCAAGGTCCTGCATGTCCTTGGCGGAGTGGGAGGGAGAGTTAAAGTGTTCAGCCACAGGGCGGTTGAGTTGGTTGGTGCGGGTGTCCCAGAGGTGTTCTCTGAAATGTTCCGCAAATAGGCGGCCTGTCTCCCCAATGCAGAGGAGGCCACATCGCGTGCAGCGGATGCAGTAAATGATGTGTGTGGAGGTGCAGGTGAATTTGTGACGGATATGGAAGGATCCCTTGGGGCCTTGGAGGGAAGTGAGAGGGGAGGTGTGGGCACAAGATTTGCATTTCTTGCGGTTGCAGGGGAAGGTGCTGGGAGAGGAGGTTGGGTTGGTGGGGGGTGTGGACCTGACGTGGGAGTCGCGGAGGGAGTGGTCTTTCCGGAACGCTGATAGGGGAGGGGAGGGAACCACAAGGGATGAATGCAGATTTCTCCAGCTTCCCCATTTCCCCTCACCCCACCTTATCTCAGTCCCAACCGTCGGACTCAGCACCACCTTCTTGATCTGCAATTTTCTTCCCGATCTCTCTGCCCCCACCCCCTCTCCAGCCTATCACCCTCACCTTAACCTCCTTCCACCTATCGCATTCTCAATGCACCTCCCCCAAGTCCCTACCTTTTATCTTAGCCTGCTTGGCACACCCTCCTCATTCCTGAAGAAGGGCTTATGCCCGAAACGTCGAATTTCCTGCTCTTTGGATGCTGCCTGACCTGCTGCGCTTTTCCAGCAACATATTTTTCAGCTCTGATCTCCAGCATCTGCAGTCCTCACTTTCTCCTTTTCTGAACAAATCTCGGTTATCTGGTAATGAATGCCATATTGCCATTTTACTGATAACTGAATGCTGAGTTGCCAAGTACCATTTTTGCGGGACCTTGAGATCTTGTTTGGATAACCTGAAATTTGGATAATTGATATTCTGGTAATCGAGCTTGTACTGTATATACAAGATCTTACAGTAAAATTATTGGCAATGCCATTTTTGGTAAAATTAGTGTAATGCTTATTTCCAAATTGTTACACAATGGTGTAAGTGAGATTTCATCATCTGAGTGGAATTGTCTAGTATGACATTTGGTTCAAAATGTGGACATATACTGTTCATTGCCATATTGTAAAAGTTCCTTTGCTTAGACATGGTAACAAGCTGGCCAGTGATATATTGAATGAAGTTATATTAATTCATCACCTTCACAAATAGCAATGTTGGTGTTGACGTTTGTTATTAATAAATCTGTCTTAATTAGGACTGGTGTTGAACAAGGGAAGCTGACATTGTAAAACAGGCTGAGAAGTAAATCATGCTTTATGTGAATTGAAAATGTTAATGAGCCTGGAGGACATACAGAGACTTCAAATAACATCTCAACTGAGGCTGAATTGGCCTGTTATAGGTGGAAATATAAGAAGGAAATGATAGACCATAAGACCATAAGACCATAAGACATAGGAGTGGAAGTAAGGCCATTCGGCCCATCGAGTCCACTCCGCCATTCAATCATGGCTGATGCGCATTTCAGCTCCACTTGCCAGCATTCTCCCCGTAGCCCTTAATTCCTCTAGACAACAAGAACCTATCAATCTCGGCCTTGAAGACATTTAGCGTCCCGGCTTCCACTGCACTCCGTGGCAATGAATTCCACAGGCCCACCACTCTCTGGCTGAAGAAATGTCTCCGCATTTCCGTTCTGAAATGACCCCCTCTAATTCTAAGGCTGTGTCCACGGGTCCTAGTCTCCTCGCCTAACAGAAACAATTTTCTAGCATCCACCTTTTCAAAGCCATGTATTATTTTGTACGTCTCTATTAGATCTCCCCTTAATCTTCTAAACTCCAACGAATACAATCCCAGTATCCTCAGCCGTTCCTCATATGCTAGACCTGTCATTCCAGGGATCATCCGTGTGAATCTCCGCTGGACACGTTCCAGTGCCAGTATGTCCTTCCTGAGGTGTGGGGACCAAAACTGGACACAGTACTCCAAATGGGGCCTAACCAGAGCTTTATAAAGTCTTAGTAGTACATCTCTGCTTTTATATTCCAACCCTCTTGAGATAAGAGACAACATTGCATTCGCTTTCTTAATCACAGACTCAACCTGCATGTTTACCTTTAGAGAATCCTCGACTAGCACTCCCAGATCCCTTTGTGCTTTGGCTTTATTAAGTTTCTCACCATTTAGAAAGTAGTCCATTCCTATATTCTTTTTGCCAAAGTGCAAGACCTCGCACTTGCTCACGTTAAATTCCATCAGCCATTTCCTGGACCACTCTCCCAACCTGTCTAGATCCTTCTGTAGCCTCCCCACTTCCTCAGTACTACCTGCCTGTCTACCTAACTTTGTATCATCGGCAAACTTCGCTAGAATGCCCCCGGTTCCCTCATCCAAATCATTAATATATAATGCGAACAGCTGTGGCCCCAGCACCGAACCCTGCGGGACACCGCTCGTCACCGGCTGCCATTCTGAAAAAGAACCTTTTATCCCAACTCTCTGCCTTCTGTTAGATAGCCAATCCTCAATCCATCCCAGCAGCTCACCTCGAACACCATGGGCCCTCACCTTGCTCAGCAGTCTCCCGTGTGGCACCTTATCAAAGGCCTTTTGAAAGTCCAGATAGACCACATCCACTGGGTTCCCCTGGTCTAACCTACTTGTTACCTCTTCAAAAAATTCCAACAGGTTTGTCAGGCATGACCTCCCTTTACTAAATCCATGTTGACTTGTTCTAATCAGACTCTGCTCTTCCAAGAATTTAGAAACCTCATCCTTAATGATGGATTCTAGAATTTTACCAACAACCGAGGTTAAGCTGATTGGCCTATAATTTTCCATCTTTTGCCTTGATCCTTTCTTGAACAAGGGGGTTACTACAGCCATCTTCCAATCGTCCGGGACCTTTCCTGACTCCAGTGACTCTTGAAAGATCTCAACCAATGCCTCTGCTATTTCCTCAGCAACCTCTCTCAGAACTCTAGGGTGTATCCCATCGGGGCCAGGAGATTTATCAATTTTAAGACTTTTTAACTTTTCTAGCACTATCTCTTTCGTAATGGCAACCATACTCAACTCAGCCCCGTGACACCCTTTAATTTTTGGGATATTACTCCTGTCTTCCACTGTGAAAACTGACGCAAAGTACTTGTTAAGTTCTCCTGCTATTTCCTTATCTCCCATCACTAGGCTCCCTGCATCAGTTTGAAGTGGCCCAATGTCTACTTTTGCCTGTCGTTTGGACCTATAGACATAGGTCCAAAACTAGGGCTCATAAATAGAAGATGGTCACTAATAAATCACTAATAAATCAAATGTGGGGAAAACTTATTTAATAATAGTTTAAAAAATGAACTCTACCTCACAGCTTAAATGAGGCAAATAATATAAGCAGAATAAAGGGAATGCCAATGGGGCTAGCTAAAGAGGAGAGGGTGATGTCTTAAGCATTAACATCATCATAGGCTAATTGAGCCAACTTATCTGTTTTTTAAATTTTATCTTGAACAGGGCAATAATGAATTTGTTGGATGTGTTCAGTTTCTATGGGTTTTTTTTTTCTTAGCCACACTAAATTCTCAGTCTGGGTACTTCCCTCTTTGCAGCAATTACAATTATTCAAACATTGTAGATAAAGACTTGAATGAAACATCAGTGTAGATATAAGACCAAGACTTTGCTTTTCCAATAAAAACAAAATATTGTGCTCACTGGAAACTTTAAAGAAAATCAGAAACTGTTAAAAGCACTCAGCACATCATGCAGCATCTGTGGAGAGAGAAAGAGATTTAATGTTTAAATCAACGATTAAGTCAGAAACATTTGACCGGAATTTGCTGGGCTGGGACATTTGGAACATCCCCAATTAGATCTTTGCCAGCACCCCTCAGCTCACAAAATTATTTCACGAGTCATTTGCTAAAAGTGTGAACTGAAAACTGTGCTGCCAGGACAGTGGAGCCTGATTGAATGATAAGACCAACATTGTAAGTTGTTAACAAATCACATTCAAGAATTGAGAAATAAACAAAGGTAGGTATTAGAAAGAGGGCTAATTCATTTCAAATCAGGTACAGAAAAGATAAATAGAGGGAGAGAAAAATTGAATTACTGAAAAGAATGCCATGATGTGGAGGTGCCGGTGTTGGACTAGATTGCTAGCACTTGAAGAAGGAGCGAGGCTCTGCGAGCTTGTGTTTTCAAATAAACCTGTTGGAGTATAACCTGATGTCACGTGATTTTTGACCTACTGAAAAGAAACAAGTGAAAGGAAAAGTCAGAAACATCAACAACTTACTGAAATAGAGCTTATATTTCGAGTTGTTCATTTACTGGGCAGAGGTTGGTCTTCCAGATGAGGAAACATGAAAGACCATGATATCAGGAGGTCATTTGTGAATCTGACTAATGTTTTCTTCGAATTTTGGATGGGTTTCAAGCCAGATTGAAGCATGTTAAATAAAATGTATTAGCTCATAGAATTTGAGATGAATGAAAGCATGACTACAAAGCAGCAGCGTATTCCAGGATTTCGGAGGAATGGAGAAAATTTGAATTATGGTGGTGCTTGGAGTCAAAGGCAAATTTGAGTTGACTTCTGGAGGAAATGCTGGATATTGACAACCTGGAATGAGCTGGCAAACATCAACAATTATATTAAATGTGCACTCATGAATTATTAAGACTCAATTTTCTGTGGTTTTTATTGGACAATTAATGTGCTAATGCTTGATGAAACTCAGCAAGTTATGGGTGAGATGCAGAAAACTAATAAAAGGATGACAAATCATCCAGCATTTCATAAGGAACTCTTCCTCATAATAAATTGTTTCATATTAATCATTGTACATATCTTTACATTCTATATTTTCAGCAAATTACAGCATGCTCACACTGTTTTTCTACAAATGCAGCCTGACTGAGATTTTAGAGCATTTTTTTAAAAATTACTTCATCCTTGTTTACTTAAGTATAGACAAAGTATAGTTAATGTGCAAGCTATTTTCTGAGTGTTGGTAATTATGTAAATAACTACCACTTGACAAATTGTGAATAAGGCTCAAAAGTGTCCGCATATTGCAATCACCAACTCATATATTTTGATTTGGGAGCAAATGTTTTACAAGGCTTCAGTTTCTCAATTAAACTAGTAGCCTGCTTCCACACTGTAGAGATTCTATGATTAGACCAGTAGCAAATTTTTACAGAGAGAATCTGATTTTTTTTTGTCTGTGCTAGAATTACTGCATTCAATTCTGGTTTCCTTGCGAGAGGAAAGATGTTGTTAAACTGGAAAGGGTTAAAAAAAGATTTACACAGATGTTGCTGAGGTTGGAGGGTTTGAGCTATAGGGAGAGGCTGAATAGGCTGGGGCTCTTTTCCTTGGAACGTCAGATGTTGAGGGGTGACCTTACAGAGGTTTATAAAATCATGAGGGGCATGGAAAGGGTGAATAGCCTTTTTTCCCAGGAAAGGTGAGTCCAAAACCAGAGGGCATGCATTTAAGGTAAGAGGAGAAAGATTTAAAAGGACCTAAGGGGCAACTTTTTCATGCAGAGGGTGGTGCATGTATGGAATGAACTCCAGAGGTGGTGGTGGAGTCTGATACAATTGCAACATTTAAAAGCATCTTGATGGGTACATGAATAGGAAGGGTTTAACAGATATGGATTAAATGCTGGCAAATGGGGCTAGGTTAATTTAGGATATCTAAGGGTTTGTTTCCATGCTGCACAACTCTAAGACTCTAATTCAACTAATTATTATGGGCATATGAAATCACTCAGTTTTCTACTTTTTGACTGAAATATTATACTCACTTGTACGTTAATCATACATGAGCTGAATTTAATATTGGCAACGTAGTGCAAAACATTATGTAATTTTCTGTATCTGTTTCCATCCCATACATTGTCTTTCCAAGTACACACTTCCTTCCAGATCATAACTATCAGCACCTCCTCAAAAAATTAACTCAAAATCACCATTGTCTCGAAGCACCACCATGACTCTCAATTTTTCCAACTGTCCAAAGCCTTGGAATATGTTGCTATCTTAAAATCATTCTTCCACTGAGCTCAATACATCTTATTTAAGACTGCTAAATTGAATAGGATCATTTACATTGAAGCTGAATAGCAAAGTGAGACAGATAATCACAGTGGGACAGGAGGTAGTCTTTAAATGGCTAACCTAACAGAAAACTTGAGGATACATTAACTATACAAACCAACAGCTAATCATGCACTCTTACAAATAGTTTGCATTCAGAACATTGCGCATGAGCTCTTTCAAAAATTGTATTCTGTAATAATATTCTGTAATAAAGCCTGAGACAGTCCCCACATGTGGAGCACTCAAGGAGGAAGACAGAAAATATGTATTGTATCAAGAGGAAGACCTCTGTCAAAGATCACACAAAAGCAACCTATTCTGATTTTAGATTGACTACCTGAAGGCTAACATTTGATCTAACTGAAACTCCTTCACTTAAAATTTTCAATAAAGATGCTGTGTTTATTATAAGGTTATGTCAATTGTAATTCTCAATCTTATTCTAAGGAAGAAGTAAAATCACCCACTATCCTTAGATCTCTTTACTATGTAGATCGCACCTTCATAAACTGTGAGTTGTGACCCCCAATGAGCTCACAAGCTGAAATTTTGGGGACATGAGCTCAGAGGCAGCAAGTTTTCTATGAAGCTCTGACAGAATGCTGACAGCTGTATGACTCCTTTGAATCATCTGAGTCCTTTTTTTAAATGGATATGGCCTACTTGGCCAGAACTTGAGGTCTGAATGCCATTTTGAGAAACCTTGTGGAGAAGTAAGTGCTCTTTGAAGTTAAAAATCTGCAAATGAAAAACTCACCCATTGTGTTCTCACAGATCTTTCTCCATTTCCACCCTGCTCCCCAATAATACAGGTGTCATAACTGTTGCGAGATACCAAAATAAGGTCACAATGCAAATAATTTTGGGCAGCACTGATGTAGGTGGCACATCCTTGGTGACACATCCAGAAGTGTAGTCTGCTTCCAATTGCATGTGGATGACATGCAGATCTAGTTAGTTGTTTCTGCACTACTCCTCCATCAATCAAAATGTTGCACACTCTGCAACCACTCTCCAATTCCAGCATCCAGCCAGAACATTGCTGTAAAATTGAAGCCATTCCCTTTTTTGGGTGGCTCCTTTAAGTTCCAATATGTCTCAGATACTATCTTGATCAGTATTCCTGGTTACATGATTAAACTGTTAGGGAGTGGGGAATTTCTTCCATGTTAGCCCACATCTACAGTACTCATTTACTAAGATAATCATCTTTCTCTTCAGTATATTATTACTGTGCACCTTTATCCCCCTCCTCCTCATGATGTCAAATTCCTTGATCAATTTTTCATCATCTCAATTTGACTTCTTTAATACTCTCCTAGTCAATCTTTACGCCCATTATCCATAGGTCTCTCCATAGTGCAGCATGGAGATAATGAACATATTTACTTCAGTACTAATGTAACAAAACTTCCAGCAGCAGGTGATGACAGTGAAGAATGGCACTAAAGAGAAGCTTGACATATCGCTGTATTAACATCTCCAGTAGCAGGTGACAACTTTAAGGAAGGCAGCTAGAGAGTCAAATTGATCAGTCAAAAGGATGTCTTTGGCAAGGTGGAGAAGACAGAAAAAGGATTCTTCAGCCCAATGTAAACCACAGGTTTCCAGTGTAAATACTATCAATATTTCCTTGTTTAATCTTCATTTATTTTCGTAATAGCATGATGCCAGCAGAATAAAGAATCCCTGCTTTACACTCTTTGTTTGGGCTGTTCATATCTTCAAATGTCATGTTACATTTTTGGCATAGTAGGTGGGATACCACAACACAGGCATCAAACAATAGAGGTGAAGTAGACAATGTGGAGTGGATGGTGAAATAGTTTAAACTAGCCTTGTCCGTGAGAGGGGCTGAAGCCTTTTAGGGATCTTTGGAGGATTCGGTGTGATAGAAGGAAACACACCCAGGCAGAGGACTTGACACTACAGAGGACGGATGCATTACCCCTGGTCAGTTATTTTACTTGTTGATGAGGTGGAAGCTGGACAGATATGAGGGAAGACTGGAAACTCCCGATCTAGTGGTTGAAGACTGGATACACTGGTGATCATGTCCAGGGATGAGTGAGCAGGTGATGCTTGTGATGGAACAAATTACTACCATCGGGCAATACTGGAAAGAGGGACAGATGTTCAAATAAGTTTGTAGCAGATCTTTGAGGTGCTGCCAAAGATTTTCGAGGGACTGTAGTAGCCTGTCACTACTACAGAAGAGGTTTTATGAGTACTAGCAAGCCAAAGTGGAGGACCTCATTTTTGTATTCTAGAGCCAGCAAATCTATCCACCTGGATCCCTGCTTCAGATCAACAAGGGACAAGCAGCTTATTTTGACTTTCACCAAATGTGGGACAACTTTCAATATAGATGATAATGACATTGGATATGTAGCCGAGTAAGCCACAAGACTACACATGACCATCAAGTAAAGATTCCTGACTGCTGATTCCACCTTATCACTGTGAGGAATTCAGGAACCACCTGCAGAAGTCTTTGGACCAAGATGTCATCCAAGAGTCATCAAGTCTGCTGCCTGCCTCATAGTCTTAGTGAAGAAACTGTATGGAAAACTGAAGATTACCAGGAATGAGTCGATTACCAGGAATGCAATGCAAAGATTCATAAACATGCTTACCCTTTACCTAGGATTGAGAGACCAATACAAGATCTCAAAGTTTTTAAATAGTCTTAATTGGATATGTCCCTATAACCAGCCACCTGTCACTGAACACGACCTTGAAAAGATGGTAATCCAAACAGGCACTGGGGACTTCCCTTGCACAGAAAACCATTTAGATTCTGTAATGCTCTTGTTTCCTTAGTGCATGTAATGGATAAAGCTCTTAGCAACTTGAATTTCCAGTGCCTCCTTGACTATCTGGTTAATATATTCATCTTTGACAAACTTCTGAAGAGACCCTTGCATATCAGATCCATCTAAGTCCACTCATTGCAGTGTAACTTGAAAATCAACGGGAGAGAAGTATCAATTTTTCCAGACAAAAGTATGGTACATTAGTTACTTTGTTACCAAGAAGGCATTAATCCCAACGATGAGAAAATCCAAACAGTAGAGAAGTGAGTCCGGCCTAAGATGGGTGAAGAACTGCATGGGTTCCTTGATCTAGCTGGTCACGACACTTTTGTGAAAGTATATCCCACTCCACAACTTAGTGAGCAAAATCAAAGAATCCTGAAGAAGTGTTTGGAAAAGGACATAAGAGACATGATATTTCACTGAGTATTGCAGCGAGTTGGACCTCAGCATGTGAAGATTCCTTTGGCATCCTCAAGCAGAAGCTTTTTTCATTACCCAGTTCTTGGCTATCCAGATTTCCAACTTCATACTGGAAATCAATGCCAGTTTCCTTAGAAAAGTAATGCTGTATAGGCTCAAAGACAAAAACAAGTAGTTATCACTTATGCCAATCAACATCTCAAGTCAAATGAAAGCAATATGGAGAACTATTCCAGCAGTTCCAACTGCAAGCTTTGAGATGAGCTATTTCTCACAATTTCAGATACCTTCTGATTTGAACTGTTTATAGACATGTGGTTTGCAGCAGGGAGTTACTCAAGACAAAATGACTGGTGGATGATCAAACAGCTCACTCAGTGGTATTATGCAACATGAAATGTCGGTGCATAATGGCTTGTCATTCCCACTTACCCAGATTGGTGATGTTTAGGAGTTTGAACAATTTTGTTGGGACCTCCAAAAGCAGGTGGCGAGGCTGAAAGAGGGCGACTGGTGAAGTCAAATGAACTGTCTTTGGCAAAAAGGGATGCCACTCAGGAAAGGAGCCCTCATGGGAAATAGCAGGCAGGCAAAAGATTCCTCAAACCATAGTAAACTGCGGATTTCGTGTTATTTTCTTGTTTAACCTTAATTTCCCTTCATAGGGTCATAGAATGGAAACAGACCCTTTGTTCCAACCGTCCACACTGACCAGATATCCCAACTCAATCTAGTCCCATCTGTCTGCATCTGGCCCATCCCCTCCAAACTCTTCCTATTCATATACACACCCTGACACCTTTTAAATGTTGCAATTGTACTAGCCTCAACCACTTCCTCTGGCAGCTCATTCCATAAACACAGCACCCTCTGTGTAGTGTCTTTTATATATTTCCACTCTCACCCTAAACCTATGCCCTCTAATTGTGGACTCCCCATCCCAGGGAAGAGACTTTGTCTATTTATCCTATCCATGCCGTTCATGGTTTTATAAACCTCTATAAGGTTTATAAGCCTCCAATGCTGCAGAGAAAACAGCCCTAGCTTATTCAACCTCTCCCTGTAGCTCAAATCCTCCAACCCCGGCAACATCCTTGTAAATCTTTTCTGAACCCTTTCAAGTTTCATAACATCCTTCCGGTAGGAAGGAGACAGAATTGCATGCAATATTCCAAAAGTGGCCTAACCAACGTCCTGTACAGCCGCAACATTACCTCCCAATTCCTATACTCAATACTCAGACCAATAAAGGAAAGCATACCAAACGCCTTCTTCACTATCCTATTTACCTGCAACTCCACTTTCAAGGAGTTATGAACCTGCACTCTAAGGTCTCTTTGTTCAGCAACATTCCCTAGGACCTTACCATTAAATGTTTGAGTCCTGCTAAGACTTGCTTTCCCAAAATGTAGCACCTCGCAATTATCTAAATTAAACTCCATCTGCCACTTCTCAGCCCATTGGCCCATCTGATCAAAATCCCGTTTAATCTGAGGTAGCTTTCTTTACTTCCAATTTTGGTGTTATCTGCAAACTTACTAATGATACCTCATACATCCAAATCATTTATATAAATGTCGAAAAGTAGTGGACCCAGCACCTTGTGGCACTCCACTGGTCACAGGCCTCCAGTCTGAAAAACAACCCTCCACCACCACCTTCTGTCTTCTGCCTTTGAACCAGTTCTGTATCCAAATGGCTAGTTCTCCCTGTATTCCATGAGATCTAACCTTGCTAACCTTTCATGTTTGTAATGACCTAATTACAGTGAAATAAGCAAGTCCTGCTTCAAGATCTTTAGGGAGTCTGAATGTTCAAATCTCATGTCATGTTAAAACCACATACTGTATTCGCACCTCTGTAACATCACTTAGTACCTACCTTAAATCCTCTACTACTGAAACCCACATTGAGGCCTCTGTTAACTTCAAACTGGACCACTGCTATGAACCTCTGGCCATCATCCCATTTGAGGTGGGATCTGAGATCATCAAACATTCAACAAAAAAACCCAGAAAAAACCCCCAAAATTGCTGGAAAAGCTCAGCAGGTCTGGCAGTGTCTCTGGAGGGAAAGCAGAATTCATATTTCATGTTATTTTGAAGACATGAAATTTCAATAGATCTGAAATGTTAACTTTGCTTTCTCTCCACAGATATAATGCTGCCAGACCTCTTGAGTTTTCCAGCATTTTATGCTTATTTTTCATTCAACATTCTGCCGCTCATGTCCTAAGATATGCCAAGACCCACGGACCAATCACATCTATGCTCATGAGCCTATAACGGTTCCTGTCTTTACTTCACATCCCACATCTCCACCAACATCTTTCGAACTCCGGAGCCCTACACTGTCATTTCAGTGTATCCTCTTTCAACATCTTAGATTTTATTCAGGCTATCAATTCAAACTTGTATGAACTGGAATTCCCTCCCAAGCCTTTCAACCTCGTTTTCCTCCTTTAAAAGTTTCCTGAAAAATATCTCTTTGATTATGTTACCTCTAATTTTTCCTACTGCTGTGAGGACCTCCAAGGTGTGAATGTGGCAGTGATTTCTAAAGCTGCACATGTGAACTTTCCAATAATGCATTTGGTTATCTGCACAAACATTTCATGTGGTTCAGCATCAAAACTTGTTTGAAACATTTTGTAGAACATTTTACTATGTTATAGGAGCCAGATAAACACAAATTTATTGTTGCTCTTAACACTGTACCTCTGTTCATTTGACCCACCTTCCTGGTATCAGAAAATATTGGTCTGAATTGATGAGCAGGGTGATATGTAAACTGGTAAAATGGTGCAGGAGGCAGTAGGTGGCATGCCTCTCATCTTCCCCCTACTACATTTCACCAACAAGAGAGATCAAAATGGCCCATCCACAGCCAAATTGAGCTATTCGCCTCTTCCCACCTTTGCTGGCACATTACCAGTGCTTGGGGGTACTCACCCTACGGGAAGACAGCCATATAAATGCTGGTGGTCCACTTAAGTGACAGGATGACTTCCTTTTCGGCATTGCCTTTGCTCAAAATAACCAATTGACTCATTCACTTGACTGGAAATGTGCATAACTATCAAAGAGCCTTCAGTTAGCAGGAGCATCCCCAGCTGAGTCCACTCTAATGATGACGCTGCTGAGGCAGCATACTTTTTAATTCTGAGTTGGCCAGCTGCTTCTGGGTAGCCAACTATTCTTATGAGGGTTGGTAGCCATGCTGGCGACCACTGTTTGCTGCCATTAACAAAATTATGCCCAGGGTCTGCTGCCTGCTGAAGCAGAGTTGCAATTCTGCTTGAAATATCTCCTTGAAATATCACAGCTAAAACTTCCAGCTTATCAAGCACCTCTCAAAGCTCAAGCCTTTTAACCCAAAGATTATATGCATTGGTTATCTCTTCATTGTTTTTAAGTCTTTGGATGCCCCTCTTTTTCAGAAATGGCCATAATTATTGCTGCAGATGCATCCTTACCAAAACACTGCACCATATTTGCTGTCATCTTTGGGATTTGAGCTGAGTCTATTTGGCAGGATAATTGGGCATTATGTTGCTTTTTTTCACGTACCGCACTGTTTGGAGTCCATGTCTGAGTTAACCGCTCCCTTCCAATTTCTAATTTAATACAAACACAAGAGTTATCAGCAGGATTAGATCATTTGCCCCTTCAATCCTGCTCCATTATTTTATAAGGCCACAGTTAATCAGATTGTTCCAGCAACTCTACTTTTGTCAGTTAGCTTAAATCTGTGTCCTCTCTTTTTCAATCCTTTCATCAACGGGAAAAGTTTCTACAAATCTATTTTGTCCAGGTCTATATTTTGAACAGCTCCATCTTCTCTCAAACTTCTATTCCTCAAGGAGTAGGCACAACTTCTCCAATCTTCCTGTGTAAGAGAAGTTCGTTACCTCAGGAAAGGCCCAACCATGTCTCTTTTTCCTCAGGCAGCTGAGGAAATTTGGTATGACGGCAAATACCCTTGCCAACTTTTATAGGTGCGCCATCGAGAACATTTTGTTTGAATGTATCACTACCTGGTATGGCAACTATACCATTCAAGATCGGAGACGGTTACAGAGAATGGTGAACTTGGCCTGGACATCACAAAGGCCAATCTCCCATCTATAGAATCCATCTACCAGGCCCGCTGTCAAGGAAAGGCCACCAGCATTTTCAAGATCCATCCCGTTTTGGCAATGGGAAACGGGAAAATCCCGTTTTCTACAACCTCAACCATGAGTGAGAAGACACAGAAGCCTGAACATACGCACCAGCTAGTTTCGAAACAGTTTCTACCCTACTGTTGTAAGAATACTGAATGGACTCACAAACCCTGAACATTCGCCTGTACTTGTGTTTTTGTTTTTGATGCTGTTTACCTATTATTTACTTATCTATGCTACTTAACTATGTGATCTGCCTGGATTGCTGGCAAGACAAAGCTTTTCAGTGTGCCTCGGTGCACATGACAATAAATTCAATTCAATCATTCGTGTGAATCATTTCCACACTCTTTCTCGTGCCTTCACATCCTTCTAAAATTGTGTTGCAAAGGACACCAGTTGAGGTCAAATGCAATTTCAACACAACAGCAATTTTGTATACTATGCCACTTTTGATAAAGCCCAAGATTAATGCTTGATTAACCACTTTCTCAACCTATCTCACCAGTTTCAGTGATTTGGCCATATGGACACACATGTCCCTCTACTCCTGCATTGCATTTAAATTGTATCCTTTATCTTGTGTTCTGTCCCTGCATTCTTCCTAGCCAAATGTATTACTTCACATTTCTCTGTATTTAATTTTTTATCCAGCTATTCCACTAATCTGCTCAAATCTTTTTCAAATTTTACATTACCTTCCTCAGGGTTGACAACATTTTCCAGCTTCATGGTCATCCACAAATTTTGAAGTTGTACCCTTTACACCAAGATGTAAGTCATATGTGTATGGAAAAGCAAGGGTCTTATCATGGATTTTTGAGAAACCTCATCATAAATCCTCCTCCAGGCTGAAAACAACAGTTCATTTGGCTTCCTGTCTCTCAAACAATTTTGTATCCAAATTCTTAGATTCCATGCAAGTCTAACTTTGTTCACAAACTGTTGTGTGGCACTTCCAGCAAGTTCATTTGAAAGTTCATGTCAACCACAAAAACAGCATTATCCTAATCAGTTCCCTTTGTTACCTCTTCAAATTTTCCAGCAAGTTAGTTAAACACAAATTGTCCTGAACAAATCAAGCTGGCTTGTCTTAATTAACCCATGTTTCCCAAGTGAATATTAATTTTGCTCCAAATTTTTATTTCTCATAACTCAACTAATGATCTGGAGACATGCGTTTAAATCCCATCAGAGTGGCTGGGGAATTTTAATTCAATTAAAACAATCTAGAATTAAAAGCCTGACTCAGACATGGTGACCATGAAACTATCGGAGCATAATAAAAATACATTAGGTTTACTAATGCTCTGAAGATAAGAGCATGAGAAATAAGAGTAGGAGCAGTGCATCGGATCTCTCAAGCCAGCTCTGACATTCATTACCATCATCTCTGATCTGTGTGAAGTCAACTTTCCCACTTGCTCGACATATTACTTGATCTATAGATAGATTAAAATTTTACATCGTGTTATCGAATTTGCTCAAAAATGGAATTGCCACAACCCTTTGGGGTAGAGAATTCCAAAGGCTCAATCTTCAATGAAGAAGTCTCATCTCATCTGTTTTAAATGCTGGACGCAATATCCTGAGGTTGGACGTGCATGGTCAAAACTCCCCAAACAAGACAAACAAACTGTCACTGTCAGTCAATCTCCATTAGAATGTTGAACGTGCAAAGATCATAAAATGTAGCAGCAAAAGTAAGCCCTCAGAGGTAACAACTTTCACAAATTCACAACCTCTGACAAAAGTTTTTTTCATCATCACTGAGCTAACTAGGCAACCCCTTAGTCTGAGATTATGCCCCCTGATCCTAGACTCACAGCTTCTCCCAATCAAACCTCCTATGAATCTTATATATTATGATAAAGTTGCCTCACATTCAACTAAAATCCAATGAGCACCAGCCAAAACTGGAGTCATAGAGGCCTACAGCCCTGAAAAAGGCCCTTCGATTCTGTGCTGGTCAAAAATAGTCACCTAACTATTCTAATCCCATTTCTCAGCAATTAACCCATTGCCTTTATGCCTTGGCATCATAAGTGCACATTTAAATACTTCTTAACGTTATGAAGATTTCTAGTTCACCCACCCTTACAGGCAGTGAGTTTCACATTCCCATCACCCTCAGTGATTTTTTTTTCCTTATGTCCCCTCCAAATCTCCTGCCCCTTATTTTAAATCTATGACCCCTGGTCATTGATCACTTCACCAAGGGGAATAGTTCCTTCTTGTCTATTCTATCAATGCCCCTCAAATTTTATACATCTTAATTACATCATCCTGGCTCTTCTGTTCCAAGGAAAAGAACACCAGTTTATATCTGATCTCTCTTCTTAATTAGAACTCTTCAGCCTGGACAACATCCTGGTCAATCTCCTGTGCACCCTCTCTTCCACAATAACATGCCTCTTATTATGTAGAATCTAGAAATGCAAAAAAAAACTCTAGTTGTGGCCTAATCAACTTTTTATACAGGTCCAGCATAATCTCCCTGCTTCTAAACTCTATGCCTCAGAAATACAGGGTAAAAACAATGACTGCAGATGCTGGAAACCAGAGTCTAGATTAGAGTGGTGCTGGAAAAACAGCACTGAAAACACAGCAGTTCAGGCAGCATCCGAGGAGCAGTAAAATCAACGTTTTGGGCAAAAGCCCTTCATCAGCACTGCCTACTGTTTTTCCAGCACCACTCTAATCTAGCCTCAGAAATACAGGCAAGTATCCCATAAGCCGTCTTAACTATTTTATTTAGCTATCATAATATGTTAAGGGACCAGTGGACATGCACACCAAGATCCCTCTGATCCTCAGTGCTTCCCAGGGTCCTACTCTTCACTCCATATTCCCTTGCCTTGCTTGTCCTGCGAGAAGTACACTTATGTGGATTGAAGTCCATTTGCCATTGATTAGCCTGTCTATATTTACTTGTGATGTATTGCTATCCTCCTCACTATTTACTATCCCACCAATTTTCCTACCATCAGTGAACTTACTGATCAAATCTTTTACATCATGTGTAAATCATTTATATACAACGGAAACAACAAGGGCCCCAACATTGTCCAATGAGGGTTCTGCAGGGATCAAAGGCATCTGGTCACAAAAACACCCCTCAGCCATCATTCTCTGCTTCTTGCCACTCAGCCAAGTCTGGACCTGATTCGCCAAATTTCCTGGGATTCCATGGACTCTTACTGTTGTTCTTATGAGTCAAAGGCCACCCACCTCCCTGAAAACTAAAACTGAAAAACCCTTAGAGGGAGACCTCGCCTCAAAATCTGTTTAAAAAAAAGTGTGACAAGTGGTATAACCTATTTGTCACCGCCCCCCCCCCCGCCCCCCCAATCTGTTAACAAGGAGTGGTTAAATGAAATGAAATCCTTTCACTCACTCTATAATCAACAAATAACAATTTAGTTATCTCACTCCAATAGTGAACAAATTAACAGAATCACTAACAATGAACAATCCTTCTCTAACTACTAACTATTCTTAAATAAAACAAAGTTCTAATGGAATGCTTTTTTAATAAATACAAGTTACACATATAATAAAATAATAGAATTTAGACTCTCAACATTACAGATAGGATAAGTCTTCCGGATTGCTCTGCACACTCTCCGCAGATCTTTCAAGAATGCCTCCTCCTTCAAATTCTTGCATCAGGAATGCCTCTCTCTGTCAATTTCTTGTGTCAGGAATATTAGTTGAGAGTGCCGCTATACCTTTAGTCAGATGATGGTTACTCTGAGCTGAGAGAGCTAATCTCTTCAGATGACAGTTTGCTGTCTGTTGATTTTCAAATTCCTTTAATATCTTTGATGACCCATTAATTTCTTTCAATAGGATTGGTTTTACATAGTCAAAACCATCAGACTTAAATGTAATTGGTCCTTAGTCTCCAAGTGCCTGGTTTAAATTAATTGGCTAAATTTAAAAATCTGTTGTCTTGGCAAAAATGCTGCTTTGCCTGCTGACAGCATTGCCTTTTGATACAAATGTTTCAATTCAAGCATCTGTAACTGGCAAGCTAGTGCCAACAGACAGTCATTTTTTCAGATCGCTAGGCTTGGTGGGGGTGGGGGGGGGGGTGTGGGAGGGGGCGGGGGAGGTGGAGCATCATCTTTTAAAGGGATAATGAACTCTTTCCCCCTCAATCATTTTACAAACATCAAATCTAACATCTTGTCTTCCAATCCACAAATACTCTACTCAACTTTGCAACACTATCAGTCTTCTGTGTGGGATTTCATCAAAAGCCTTGAAGTCCAAATAGACTTTTTAAAAATTCATTCATGAGGTGTGGACACCCCTGGCTAGACCAGCGTTTATTGCCCATCCATAATTGCCCAGAAGATGGTTCGGAATTAATCATATTGCTGTGGATCTGGAGGCCAGACCAGATAAAGATGGCAGATTTCCTTCCCATAAGGACAGTAGTGAACCAGCTGTTTTTGCATTCTGACAATTGGAAATGACTTCATGATCATCATTATACCCTTAATTCCAGGTTTTTACTGAATTCAAAGTCCACCATTTGCAATGATTGGATTCGAACCTAGCTCCTTAGAACACTCCTAGGTCTCTAGATTAATAGTCCTACAATAATGCACCAGGCAATTCCCTACATTATATTGAAGGAATTGCCCATCTACACACCTGGTCACCTCTTCAAAAAATTCAATCAAGTTGGTCAGATATGACCTCCCCTCAACAAAACCATGCTGATTGTTCTTGATTAATCCCTGCTTCTCCAAGGACAGATTCCTTGTGTCCCTCAATTGCTTCCAATAGTTGCCCCACCACCAAGGTTATATTGACTGGATTGTGCTTTCCTGATTTATCTCTGCTCCCTTCTTGAATACCATATTGACTGTCCTCCCTATTCAAATTCCCCTCACGAGTAATTCTCTCCATGACTGAGATCAATTGAGTCAAGCTTTTCTAAATTGCTGCCAATGCCAGTCTATCTTACCTTGGATAAGTATTCCAGGTGTAATCTAACTAGTGCCTTGTATAGTTTTAGCGAGACTTATCTATTTTTGTACTCCATTGCCCTTGAAGAAATTACCCAGGGAATTCAGAAATCTGCTAGACACCAGGAACTTACTCAGTTCAGGCAGAAGAGGACCTTATGGTGTCAGCAATCGGGCACTTTATCCACATGCATAGGGATTAACAGGAGCAGTAGACAGATGCAATGATCGTCATTTCCCAGAAGTTGCAGCAGTGCAGCAATTCATGTGAGTGTCTAGTGACAGGTCAATGGCTGCCATGGAGAGCTAGGTTCAGAAACTCAGGGTCTGCTGGACAAGCACAGACATGTACCCTCAATTGTAATAGTGATGGTCCTCAGCATCAAAGTTTATACCAACAAGTGGACACAGAACTTGGCCCCTCCACATCAGATGTCCCTTCCTCACAAATACAAAGGTAGTGCCAGAAGGCACTCAGCCAGAGGAGAATCCACATACAGACCCTTCATGGAATTCTAGAGATGGCTGGGCCTTACTCATAAATCTTATTCACCATACAACTGGTTTCTTGCACTCGCATCAAGTTGTGGCTCATGTTGTCATCTAGTGCTAGTTTCACTAAAGGTAGGCTTCTCACATCATGCTTTTTACCCTCTCGCACTCATCTCTTGTTCGACAGATTTTACTTCTTGCAGTAAACCTTACTTAAATCAATTCTTTCCCCTCCTGAAACAAATTCCCAGATACACTTATACAACTTGTCTCACTCAGGCAAAATCTCCCTCACACTGACCATGGTCTTTATGAATCTTTGATTATTTTTCACTCTTCTAAACTCTAGACAGCATAGACCAATTTACTAAGCTTCTGATCATAGGATCTTTTTCTCAGTCCAATCTTGTGCACCTGAGCTGTACTGCTTGGAAAGTGACTGTATCCTTCATTAGATACCGTACCATGACCAAAACAGTATACAGTGCATCAGATGTGGTCCCACTAAAGACCTATGCAATCACAGCATGATTTTCTTTCTCTGTCATCATATAATAAATGCAACAACATGATAAATAACAACATTTAATAATAATATGTTGTTAGTTTTCCTGATTGCTGGCTGAAACTTCATGCTAACCTTCTATGTCCTTTTAGGAATTTACCCAAATCTCTTTGAACATCCTTTAAGGAAGTAAAAATATTGTCCTGAACTTGTTTGGCTAACTGACCATCTGAATTGGCCTCAAAAGTTACTCAGTTGAATTCAAAGTCACCAACTTCATTAAGGCAGTTAAGCCTGGGTAATAAATACCGGTCCTTGTAGTGACTCACACATCATATGAATGAATGAAAAAAACACAGCTGGGAGGATCAAGGTCACATGTTAGATATCAGAGATAAGTAGAAGAAATTTCCATTAATTATGATGCATTGAGGGAATATTCTGGTTAAGTATGACTTGTATTAACAGTGACTGAAAAGCATGACCAGAAAGTTTACTAAGCAAGTAGTCCTTAAACCCCAATTTAATGGAAAAAAATAAGCAGAAAAAGCTAGCTGCCAGCATGAACCTAGTTCAGCATACTCTGAGATGATTTGATGCAATTTTGTGGAAATAATTAACATAAACAAAGCACAGCTTTGGCCTCATGCTGGCAGTTAATGTTCAACACTTGTACATACAGGAACCTAAACTCACTTAAAAGTAAATGACTGCATATACGAGAATATTGTTTCAGCATTTATATTTTAAAAAATTAAATACAGTTATTTGTCAGTCCTTGTAATGGAGATGGTGGTAGTAGATGGGTAGAGAGAATAGGGGGAGTTGCAGGAGTGGTGCATAATTTCAAACAGGAGGGGCATGTGAAAAGAACAAGTATGAAATCTGTCAACAAACAATGATGCGTTCCATATTCAGCCCTCTTGATGTGATGGTTAGCAAGATGATGAACATGCTGCTTCGTGAGGTTAGTATAATGTGTCACAAAGCTGGTCCCTTTTTTCTAAAAGGTCTTCCTTTTCTCAAGGATACTGTATCCTTTTTTTTCAGAAGGGTAACAAAACACTCCCAGCTCTGATTAGACTGGTTTGGTTCAAAGATTAAAGGGTATTCAGAGGCCTTTTTATTTATATGTAAACAGATGAGACTTCAGGCCAAAGTGGTCATGCTTAGAAGTGATCTGTATAATGAAAAGGGAGTGATCAGCTCTCTAGCTGAGCAATTCAGTCTAAATCTAGTTAGAAGTTCAGTAGTGGACTGTGTGAACAGGCTTGCTGTCTTCTTCTGCCCTTCTAACTTCAACCTGTTCCATTTTTACTATTCTTTAAAGGGGTTTGCTTATTGGGACTGTTGTGTATATTCAGAACAGCATAATTAAGTCTAGTTTGGATAGACTGAACTCTATAGGGGTTCTTTATCCTGTTCTTTGTGTTTCATTGTGTAATCTTGTGAATAAATTTCTGTCTGTTTCAAAAAACCTAGTAGTAAATCAAGCTAGCTTACTCTGGGTAATTCTCACTGTGCACTTACCAAATTGCAAGGTTATGGTCTGGGTTGTCTGCTCAAGAATGTTTTGAGTGGTCTGGCCTAGTCCATAACAAATGGGCATTATTATCTTTGATGCTTCAAAACACTTTTCTCAGAGCTCGTAAGATCAATTCACCTGAAAACATATTTTTAGATTAGATTAGATTACTTACAATGTGGAAACAGGCCCTTCGGCCCAACAAGTCCACACTGCCCCGCCGAAGCACAACCCACCCATACCCCTACATTTACTCCTTACCTAACACTATGGGCAATTTAGCATGGCCAATTCACCTGACCTGCATATCTTTGGACTGTGGGTGGAAACCGGAGCACCCGGAGGAAACCCACGCAGACAGGGGGAGAACATGCAAACTCCACACAGTCAGTCACCTGAGGCGGGTACTGAACCCAGGTCTCTGGCGCTGTGAGGCAGCAGTGCTAACCACTGTGCCACCGTGCCGCCCAAATGTGCTGTAACTTTATGAAAGTATGGTCTGATTAACTGAGAAGGCCTGGCAGCATCTGTGAAGAGAGAAAATAATGAAAGCTTTGGGTCTATAACAACTCCTCTTTATGGCAGTTTATTTCAGACTTCCAGTATATGCAGTAGTTTGCTTTTATTTGACTGTTTGATTGATCAATGGTTTAATTGCTTATTTTTAGTTTCTGTCTGACCCTGGTCCAATAAATCTGATTATTTGATCACCAACCCCAATCCTGTGAAAAAAAGTTTCTTCTTGTTCCTGTTAAAATATTGACAAATTAGCACATGGACTAAAATCATGATTGCCAACTTAAAAACATACTTTCTAATGAGATGTGTGTTGTTTAACCTTATAAATGGTCAGAGTTTTAAGCAGTAAAATGAATTTTACACGTTGGCTTCACCTGCCTCACTAATGAAGGTGACCTTTCCAACTCACTCCATTTTATTTGATGCACCTTTTCCTTCAACCACCTACCTCCTACACCCAACCCAAAACCTAAATATATAACGACATTCTGTCTTTTGCTCTTTGGCTTAAAACCAATCCCACAGTATCTCATGCCTTGGCCTTGCTGCTTAACTCTTGGACTGTACTCTGTCCTATGGCCAGCAATTCCTGATTCATTCCAATACATACAATTCATATTCTGGGGAGAATCTAGTCCATGGAACAAAACAGTACTGGAACTTGGCAGACTGTACATCTGCCCTGCCAGGAAGGGCCAAGACATGTGGGACATTCCTGGATGGTTTTCCTGAGTCAGCAAACCAGCTATTGGGGAACAAACCTGAAACACTTTCTCAACTGGTCTCCATGTCTAAGAGATGCATTCAACATTAATTAATTGCAAATGAGTAATGTTTCATTGTATAGCATCGGAAAAGTCACATGGTAAGTAGATGTTGGTTGTGGTTTTGTCACATGTTAGAATGTAGTGAATCAGATAAATATAAACATTTTACATACTATAAGAAATTTGAGGGTATTAACAATAAAGTTAATTGGGACAAAGAGTGAATTTAGCACTTTATACTCACAGTGGAGTCTGAGCCCAGGAATGCATTGGAGACATTTAAGTTTTTCTGTCCTATTGAAATGGGTAATGGGAGAACAGTATTTCTTTAGAGTGATATTTTTATGTTCTGCTGAGAGAGCAGTTGAAGGCCTCTGTTTAACACCTCATTCCAAAAATGACAATTCCCTCACAATTGCACTGTCAGCCTATATTACGCTCTCATGTCTCTGAAACCATAAATTTCTCATTCATGGGCATAATACTACCACCAATCCAAGGACAGTGACCATATTTGCATAGATTGTGTGTGCGCAGCCAAGATGCTAGTTTGCTATCTGAGGAATACCAAATAGCAAAATTCTGATTGCTATTACAACTTACTGCTCAGAACACTAACTCTATTGGAGTCTTTCAAATGTTGCGTTTCCCTTCATCTAATTACTTTGCATGAGCAATTGAAATTAATTTTAAAAGTTTCATTTCAGTTCAACATTCTAAATGCATACAATTTTTAAAAAACTCCTCAAAAGATGTGTTCTAAATTAACTGCCCTTGTGGCCAGTTTGCAACTAGAATTTGCTCTAAATGAATCCTTTGACAATGTTTACTTGGTATGTTTCATTCTGAAACATATACTGATTAACCATAATAGCTCTCACTGTCTATATTTTGATTGCTCACTCAAGAGGATAGATTTTCAAGAAGTTAAATGCTGAAACAAATTAACTTTATTTTTAATCAAACTGTTTAGATGTATTACAATACACCTTGACGGCAGCAGGAGTTAAATCTGGACCTTCTGCACCACAAGACCCCTACAAATTAACATGAGTAATTATTGGAACTGAACTAGGTGAACTAGAACAGCTAGATTCAATATTTGTTGATTAATAACCATAAACTATTACAGTTTATGCAGTTGATTTACCTTGCTAAAATATCAATCTCAATAGGGAAAATGTAACGGCATCCATAAACAGTGATTACATAAATGATTCAGGTATGGGAACTTTCTGCAACAAATCACGCAAGTTTCCAGCCTACAGGTGAGTAAACTGGAATTGGTCATATTGGTTTGCAGACCCTTTCACAGCCTACATTACAGCCCGCAGGAATAAAAACTTGCTTTCATGGCATTAAATGCTGCAGGTGTTCTCATGAAAATCATAACTGGAACAAAGCTCACTCCAAGCACTTTGTGCACTCAAAGATTCAAAATGCTAATTGAGCTAGATGACCCATGTACAAAATGGGTGGGGTGAGGTACTCTATATGCACTGACCTTTGGAGATATCAGGACAAGTCAAAAAGACCTGTAAGAGAACACAGGATTCTTGGCTTTATTATTGAGTAATAGAGCACGGAAATGGGCCCTTCAGCCAAACGCATCTGTGCCAACCAGATTTCCTGAACTGAACTTGTCCTATTTGCTTGAGTTAGGCTCATATCCCTCTTAAATCTTTCCTATTCATGTAACTGTCCAAATGTCTTAAATGCTGTAATTGTACCTGCCATTGCCACATCCTCTGGCAGCTCATTCCATATGACTGTGTGTGTGAAAAGGTGACCCTCAGGTCCCTTTTAAGTCTTTCACTTCAAACCAATGCCCTCTAGTTTTGGACTCCCCTAGCCTTATTATAGTGATACAAGTGCAATTCAACACTTAGAAAACATGAGTTAGATCCAGCTTGACTATTATTCAATTCTGGACCCTAAACCTTATGAAAGATCACAAGACCTTGGAGATGATGAAGAAGAACACCTGAGGAACTTCAGTTATGTGGAGAAACTGACGAAGCTGAGGTGTCCTTCTCAAAGCAGTGATAGATATTAGAGGATGTATAACAGTTGAGTTTAAAGTTAGGAATAGCTTTGATACTGTAATTAAGGAAAGATTATTTCCACTAGCCAAAGACTTGGTTGCTAACCACAGGACACTGATTTAATGTGATTGGTAAACAAATCAGAGAAGATATTTTTAAAAGATTTTTTTAAAGTTCGGGTGGTTTAAAATGCATGCCCAAAATGATGATGAGAGCAAATTCATTACTAACATTCAAAGGGGAAACAGGATAAATATTAAAGACATTTTAAAGGTGGTCTATGGGGAGTAAGGACCCACACAGAATGACCTCCTACTGTACTACATTGTCTTATGATTCTGATAGATATGAAATGTACCAGAAGACTGTTCAAAATTAGGCAGCTATTATTACAATTAGATGCAATAATATGAAGCATGCCATGCAATACACTTGTAATCATTTGAATCTTAGCAACGCCAGGATTAAGGAATGCCATGTGTGCCTGGTGCACTGTGTTGCTAAGGGCTTCAGGGTTTCGTGTTAAATTTTAAAGGGCAGCCTAGTTTGGTCCAAAAGATCATGGAGCAGGGTAGTAGAATCAAAATTAAAGAACGAAGAATAGTTAAGAGCTTGGGGTATAATGTGACTCCAAACTGCTCAAGGTAATAAAAGTAGTTCGGCTGCAGAAAATTGGTTGGGATCAGAGCACAGACATAGATTTCTCATCCTATCTGACACTACTGTGTCACCATAGCAAATAACCCTATGATTTCACCCTCTTTCCCAGTAAAAGTTACCTTTATGTCACATGCTGAAAGCACAATCACATTTCATCATGTAATCCAACACAAAACTGCTCAGTTCATTGTATGATTTATGCCTTTTTCTATAATCTAACCTGATAATTTTTCACATTTTTTAATCTATCCAAATCCATTTTCCTTCATTTTCTTCATCTGGATTTCATTAGTTTTCCTTTTTGAACTAAGTCAGTATTCATTGCACTAGATGGCAGTCTCTCCATAAATTAATGGAGACAATCCTTTACATTAAACTTAGTTTACATCAGTTGGTTTCCCTATGCTTTTTATTCGATAGTAGGGAATCATAATACGAAGGACTTGACAAATGTTTGGTGCGTGGCTTTTGCAACTACTAATTGTTAATTCATGGTAATCTTACTGTCTCTTTGCTTTCATTCTCACTGATGAGAAGGCCTTTCTGTCCTGGCAGTTTCACATTTATTCCACACGACAGTTAGATGTCTTATGGAAAACCGTAAGTAGTAGGTAAAGGTGTAGGCAATTCAACCTAGATCTGCTCTACCATTTATTTAAAAATCGCATAACACCAGGTTATAGTCCAACAGGTTTATTTGGAAATACTAGCTTTCGAGGCATTGCCTCTTCATCAGGTGGTTGTGGAACATGACCATACAACACAGAATTTATAGCAAAAGTGTTACAATGTCATGGAGTTCTAATGATGTATTAAACCACTTCAGTTAAAAGTCACAACACCAGGTTATAGTTCTTAAATTTAGAAGAAGTCTTTCATCCTTTAGAATGAGATATGGTGGTTTAGGTTCTTTAAATGTAAATCCCAGAATTACATTCTCAAGGTGGCATCAGCTTACCTAATAATAGATTTCAGCTCATTAAATGTGTGAAGGTAAAGTCTGTACCAATGTTGAGTCAATTCTATTCCTAAAGTGGAGCTTACAGAATCTTACATGGATTCATGCAGTTCTTGAGCAAAATAAATAGTAATTCTGCAAATACAAATTCACCCCATACATTTATGTACACATGCAGGAGAGACAGAGTGAGTGAGTGAGTGTATATATAAAAAAGCTTGGTCAAGTACATGTATGAGTGTAATGGGGTATAAGCCTGAGAGTGAGTGAGTGCATGGGGTGTATGTTTTTGCATATGAGAGGCTGCTTGTGTATGAGTGGATCTGTGTGAGTGTGAGAGTATGTAGGAGTGTACATGTGTGCGAGTGAGTGTGTATAGTGAATGGGGTCACCTGTAGTGTGACATGAACCCAAGGTCCTGGTTGAGGCCTTCCCTATGGGTATCCAACTTGGCTAGCAGCCTCTGCTCGGCCACGTTGCGTTGTTGCTTGTCCCAAAATTCACCTTGGAGGATGGTCAGCTGGAGGTCCAAGGCAGAATGTCCTGGACCACTGAAATATTCCCTGATTGGGTGGGAACAGTCCTGTCTGGTGATTGTTGCACGGTGTCCATCCATCTGCTGTCGGTAGCATCTGTTCGGTCTCGCCAATGTACCAAGCCTCAGGGCATCCTTGCCTGCAGCATATGAGACAGACAACGTTGGCCGAATCACGAGTATACACAAGCTCTCTCATATGCATACACATGAACCCCATGCACGCACCCTCTCACAGGCTTATACCCCATCACACCCATACACATACTTGACCAAGCTTACACACACATACACACTCTCTTTCATATGCACTCACACACACACACACACACTCACTCACAAACACACACCCACTCTGTCTCCCCTACATGCGCACACATACGTTTATGGGGTGAATTTGCATTTGCAGAATTACATTTTATTTTGCTCAAAACCTGCATGAATTCATGCAGGATTCTGTAAACTCCATTTAGGAATAGAATTGACTCAACATTGGTACAGGCTTTACCTTCACACATTTAATAAATTGTCTGAGCTGAGATGACATTTATTATTAGATAAGCTGATGCCACCTTGAGAATGTAATTCTGGGATTTACATATTAAAGAACCTAAACCAAAAAATCCCATTCTAAAAAATGGAAGACTTAATCTAAATTTGTTTAAAAACTATAACCTGGTGTTGTGCGATTTTTAACTAAAGTTGTTGAATATATCATTACAACTCCATGACACTGTTACCCTTTTGCTATAAATTCTGCATTGTATGGTCACGTTGTACAACCACCTGATGAAGATGCAGCGGCTCAAAAGCTAGTGCTTCCAAATAAACCTGTTGGACTATAACCTGTTGTTGTGTGATTTTTAACTTTGTCCACCCCAGTTCAACACTGGCACCTCCAAATTATGACTGCCATTTAATGGGATTATGATTAATCTGACATTCCTCATGTCCACTTTCCTATCTCTTCCCTGTAACCCTTGATTCCACTCCTGATCAAATATCTATCTCAGCCTTAAATATACACAAGCACTTTACCCCCACAGTTCTTTGTAGCAAGGAGTTCCAAAGACACTCCATCCTCTGAGAAGAAATTCTTTATTCTGAGACTATGCCCTCTGGCGTCTCCTATGAGGGGAAACATCCTCTCTGCAGTTAACCTGTCAAGCCCCTTAAGAATCCTATATGTTTCAATAAGATCACCTCTCACTCTTCTAAACTCCAGTGAGTAGAGTTGCAATCTGTCTAGCCTTTGCTCAGAAGATAATCTCTTCATACCTGGGATCATCCTAGTCAACCTTCCCTGAACTGTCTCTAATTAAATGTTATCTTCCTTAAATAAGGAGACCAAAACTGTTCACAGTACTCCAGATTTGGTCTCACCAATGCCTGGTACAGTTGCAGTAAGACTTCCTGATTCTCAGACACCATGTTACTGTATTACAGGATGATATCTAGGAGGCACCAGCATCATTGCTTCAAGATTGCTATGGTCCCTCTCACAGAAACATGTCCTTACTAAGTCTCAGCCTAGCAAGCAAATGTGGTGCTTACAAAGGCAGACACATGGTAATATTTAGACTTGGTCTTTATGGACCCAACCTTGAAGCTATTCTATATCAGCAAAAATGAACAGATGAATTTCAGGAAGGTCTTGTGGTACAGTGATAGTTGCCCTATACTCAGACCGAGAGACCCAGATTCAAGTCCCACCTGCTCCAGATGTGTGTTATGACATCTCTGAACATGTTGATTAGAAAAAAAGATTAATAAAAAAAGTAACCATTTTTGTAACAAGTTCCTAAATGGGCCCCTTTGAAGAAACAATACATCTTAAGAACAAGGCAACTAATCAGTATCTACTTGGAGATTTTTGGCTATTTCCTCTGGAATATTCTGAAGGGTCAACTGCAGGCTGATATAAATGCTTTCACGCTGACTGAAGTCTGCTTTATCAGATTCAAAATCCACCTATTGAATGGAAATGAGGTCAGGTCCTAGCTTTTTCCCAGTGTTGCAGTGTTTGTGTAGTTAGTGTTGATTTAGGGAAATAAAAACTGCTTTTCTCCAACAAGAACCTAGATTTTACTGTAAGCCCACGTTAATACTTCAGAATTTTAACATAAGGCAGAAAAAAATTAACAAATCTTCATGTTCTACACAAAATCTTTGCTGCATTGAAAATTGTATGGGATAGTCAATGGGAATATCAACACCAGCATCCTGAGGTATGAAAATTCGACTTATTCATTTAAAATCCAAAAAAGTGCAGGTTAGATGAATTGGCCATGCTAAATTGCCCATACTGTTGTAGGTAAGGTGTATTAGTCAGGGGTAAATATAGGGTAGGGGAATAGGTCTTGGTAGGTTACTCTTTGTTGGGCTGAAGGGCCTGTTTCTACACTATGAGGATTGTAATTCTAAAAAAAAGCCTTACCTGCTTTTAAAATAAAAGCAGTGAAAAGACAGTGTGGGAAATATAAAGCCATTAGTACACATGGTATTTTGGAACTTTCCTGAATAACATTAAAGATAATTACTGAGACAAGAGTGTCAAAGAAATAATATATCTTCCCACAGAACATAGAACAGTATACTTCCTTCGGCCCTCAATGTTGTTCTGACCTTTTATCCTACTCTAAGATCAAACTAACCTGCATACCCTTCATTGTACTATCTTTCATGTACCTATTCAAGAGTCACTTAAATGCCCCAATGTATCTGACTCCACTACCACTGCTACTACCCTGGTTTTGAATTCAACATTAATAACAGGTTGCAGTTGACCATTGCTTAAAGCTCTTCCTTCTCAATGTCAAGCTGCCAAGAGTACATTAGAGTTTTACCAGATCACAAAACCACCCAGAAGATTCCAACCTTCAAGACAATCAGCCAATAAGAATTGAAGTAATAATATTCAAACCTTTGCAAATATTCCAAGAAATCCTAGGGTCACAGATAAACATATTGGAAATTAATGAATCAAAGATTCTTAGTGGAATGCATTAAAGTACCACAGGGTGCCAAAGATTGTGAATCCAGAGAACTCAGTGCCAGGCAAAGTCATTGAGTGCCTTTCAAACAGAGATATATAGGTTCTTGGCTGGTAAGGTTATGGGGAGAAGGCAGGGGAAGGGGGTTGAGAAACATATCAGCCATGATCGAATGGAGGAGGAGACTCAAATGGGCCAACTGGCCTAATTATAAGACCATAAGATATAGGAGTGGAAGTAAGGCCATTTGGCCCATCGAGTCCACTCTGCCATTTAATCATGGCTGATGCGCATTTCAACTCCACTTACCCGCATTCTCCCCGTAGCCCTTAATTCCTTGTGACATTAAGAATTTATCAATCTCTGCCTTGAAGACATTTAGCATCCCGGCCTCCACTGCACTCTATGGCAATGAATTCCACAGGCCCACCACTCTCTGGCTGAAGAAATGTCTCCACATTGCTGTTCTGAATTTACCCCCTCTAATTCTAAGGCTGTGCCCACGGGTCCTAGTCTCCTGGCCTAATGGAAACAATTTCTTAGCATCCACCCTTTCCAAGCCATGTATTATCTTGTAAGTTTCTATTAGATCTCCCCTTAACCTTCTAAACTCCAAAGAGTACAATCCCAGGATCCTCAGCCATTCCTCGTATGTTAGATCTACCATTCCAGGGATCATCCGTGTGAATCTCTGCTGGACACGCTCCAGTGCCAATATGCCCCTCCTGAGGTGTGGGGCCCAAAACTGGACACAGTACTTCAAATGGGGCCTAACCAGAGCTTTATAAAGTCTCAGTAGCACATCGCTGCTTTTATATTCCAACCCTCTTGAGATAAATAACAACATTGCATTCGCTTTCTTAATCACGGATTCAACCTGCATGTTTACCTTTAGAGAATCCTCGACTAGCACTCCCAGATCCCTTTGTACTTTGGCTTTATGAATTTTCTCACTGTTTACAAAGTAGTCCATGCTTGTATTCTTTTTTCCAAAGTGCAAGACCTCGCATTTACTCACATTGAAATTCATCACCCATTTCCTGGACCACTCTCCCAAACTGTCTAGGTCCTTCTGCAGCCTCCCCACCTCCTCAGTATTACCTGCCTGTCCACCTATCTTCGTATCATCGGCAAACTTCGCTAGAATGCCCCCAGCTCCTTCATCCAGATCATTAATATATAACGTGAATAGCTGCGGCCCCAACACTGAACCCTGCGGGACACCACTTGTCACCAGCTGCCATTCCGAAAAAGAACCTCTTATCCCAACTCTGCCTTCTGTCAGACAGCCAATCCTCAATTCATGCCAGTAGCTCACCTCGAACACCATGGGCCCTCACCTTACTCAGCAGCCTCCCGTGTGGCACCTTATCAAAGACCTTTTGGAAGTCTAGATAGACCACATCTACTGGGTTTCCCTGGTCTAACCTACTTGTCACCTCTTCAAAGAATTTAATTCTGCTCCTATATCTTATAGTCTTATGATCTTCGAGGATGATTATGTCAATAGTATGTCTTGAGTTTAGATCAGAAGGCTAAGTGCTCAAACCTCGCTTATGAGTATCTGAAGCACAATTTTAGTGGACACTTCAAGCAGGACTGAGGGAGAAAACCCTTATTTGATAAGATGTTCACTGGAGTTACTAAATGCCCCCTCAGAGAGATATATAAAAATTCCATGACATTCTTTTGAAGAACAGCAGGGGACTTCTCCCAGTGTTCTGGCTAATGCTTATTCTTCAATTAACATTAACGAAAAAGATTGTTTGGTCATTTGCCTCACTATCATTTTTGAAATCTTACCAATTGGAAAAGGGCCACAATAATGCCCCACATCACTGTAGTGCCTACACTTCAAAAGTAGTTCATTATCTGTTCAAACTTTCTAATATCCCGATCATGGAAGGCACGATAAAAATGCAAATTTTTATTCCTTATGAGTTAGTACACATTTGCGCCTTAGCTCCTTGGAAATGGATTAAGAGCAACAAAATATTTGAACACTGGAATTTAGATAATAAATGTTATCCCTATCCTCAAAGAGGGAGATACTGATATGGCAATTATGGCCATGTTATAAATTAGATGCAGCTGATGACTCAGTGGGATCGAGACAAATCAGTTGCTGAAATGAGAATCAAGTCTTTGCATAAGGTCTTGGGCTTTGGTGGTAATGTCCCTCCCTCTGGGCCTGAAGGTTCAAGTGTCACCTCAGTATGTGATGGTCACAGAGGCATATCATACATCTAAACAGGTTGATTAAATAAGTGAAGCAAACCAAAATGTAGATTTTGTTTTCATGATGCAAGCAAGTAGGTGAATAAAGGCAATTCAGTTGAAATTACACACTGCAAATGTCTGAAAACTGTTCAGAAAGTTTCTCAGACAAACAATTATAGAATCAATAATGAAGTGTCAATTTGGCAGAAAATGGTTTGCTAATGGAAAGCAGAAAGTAATAATGACTGTGAGCAGCTCCAGCTGGGTAACAGTGACTGGAGGCATCCTTTGGGAATTAACCCTGGGTCTTCTGCTCTTCATATTTATCAACACCAACGAAGGAGGAGTGTCTAAATTTATTGATAATACCTACCTTGATGGGAATAAAATGAGATATAGGAAAGACTCATGAGAATATTTCAGGACAGTTCATTTTAAGACAGTAGGGGAAGGATTGCCATTTTAAAAAATTGAACAAAATTGGCATGTGGGGGGCAGGGCGTTTGGAATGCAAAGTAACATACCTTAGAGATTGCACAAACCAGACATATACCACAAAAAGGCAGAGAAATATCAAAAACCCAGCAAAATTACTATAGACTAACAATTAAAAAAGACAGTAAAAATAAGCAAAATTGTTTTAAAAGATAGCAAATAAGGAAAAATGGTTAATGACTAAAAAAAGAAACTTGTAAAACCAGACAGGTATAACATAGTAGTAGGTAGAAGTGTTCTTAGTAGGCATCATATTTAATAAGGGGTCCCTTGTGAAGAAGGCAAGGCTGCTATTACAGGTAAACTAGCAAAAGTCTATGACAAAGCTATCAGCACAATTGTTTTTATTATACTTATTGTTTTAATAGCTTTCAATAACTGGAATATATCTAAATTCACAGAGAAAAACACGTTTAGCAAGAAACGGGGAACCTAAGTATTTTTAAAATTTGTAAAATGTTAAACACAAGTTTCATCCATCTGTTTGCTTCCAAATGGTATGATTGCTCGGGGCTAATCAGCAAATTGTGTGTGTGTTTCACCTGGGCAGACTTCTTGACCAGTAATGTATTATCAGTCATGTGATTACCAGAGCCCAAATTCTTGGTTCAACTCACTGTGCAGATGACCCATTTCCTTCCTCCGGGCAAAGTTCCATAGTACGTCATTCCTTTCTAAGACAGGCCCATGCCAAAATAACTCATTTCCGTATTTAGTAATTTATAATACTGTTATCATGATTTTGACTTTTTTTTGTTTAGATCTTTCTGGTTTTAGAAAACATAGTCAGTGATTCCTCTGCAAAAGTACAAACTTCCTTATATTTTTCTGAAACCTCAGTTTCAAGTATGAACCATTGTAATTTCCGTTCCAGTAATATCACTGTGTCAAGTTTGTACAGATAAATATTGAAAGTAAGTTTTAAGTCAGAAAGGTAGATTTGGTATTTTTTTCCACCTTTGGCCATCAGTTTCAAATTTCACTATAAGCCTATATTTTTCATGTGTAAAAGCATGTTGTTTTTAAGTATATTTACAGCCAATACAAAACAGATATTTATAAATAATACTATGCAATTAGTCTTAAGTCATATTGGTAGTTACTAAAGACTTCTTTTTGTAACAGTCATTTCTCCATTTCAGAGTAAACATAAATATGTTACGCTACTTAGCATTTTGAATGTAGGCCAGGCTTCACTTATGATAAACACCTGAACATTAAATGGAAAAAAATCTAGAAACACTGAAGACATGTTGATCAATAAAGTTTAAATGCAAATGCTCATTGCAGGTATACTATATTACATTGCACATTTTTTTAAACATAGGTCATAGTCATGGAGATGTACAGCACGGAAACAGACTCTTCGGTCCAACTTGTCCGTGCTGACCAGATATCCCAACCCAATCAATCCCACCTGCCAGCACCTGGCCCATATCCCTCCAAACCTTCCAATTCATATACCCATCCAAATGCCTCTTAAATGTTGCAATTGTACTCGCCTTCACAAAGTTGCCTCTTAGGTCTCTTTTATATCTTTTCCCTCTCAACCTAAACCTATGCCCTCTAGTTCTGGACTCCCCCACCCCAGGGAAAAGACTTTGTCTATTTATCCTATCCATGCCCCTCATGATTGTATAAATCTCTATCAGGTCACCCCTCAGCCTCCGACGCTCCAGGGAAAACAGCCCCAGCTTATTCAACCTCTCTCTATAGCTCAAATCCTCCGACCCTGGCAACATCCTTGTAAATCTTTTCTGAATCCTTTCAAGTTTCACAACATCCTTCCGATAGGAAGGAGACCAGAATTGCACGCAACATTCCAAAAGTGGTAACAAATGTCCCGTACAGCCGCAACATGACCTCCCAACTCCTGTACTCAATACTCTGACCAGTAAAGGAAAGCACACCAAACATCTTCTTAATTATCATATCTACATGTGACTCTACTTTCAAGGAGCTATGAACCAGCACTCCAAGGTCTCTTTGTTCAGGATCACTCCCTAGGGCAATACTATTAAGTGTATAAGTCCTGCTAAGATTTGCTTTCCCAAAATGCATCACCTCACATTTATCTAAATTAAATTCCATCTGCCACGTCTCAGCCCATTGGCCCATCTGATCAAGATCCTGCTGTAATCTGAGGTAACCTTCTTCGCTGTCCACTAAACCTCCAATTTTGGTGTCATCTGCAAGCTTACTCTTATGCTTACATCCAAATTATAAATGACAAGTAGTAGACCCCGCACCGATCCTTGTGGCACTCCACAGGTCACAGACCTCCATTCTGAAAAACAACCCTCCACCACCACCCTCTGTCTTCTACCTTTGAGCCAGTTCTGTATTCAAATGGCTAGTTCTCCCTGTATTCCATGAGATCTAACCTTGCTAACCAGTCTCCCATGGGGAACCTTGTCGAACGCCTTACTGAAGTCCATATAGATCACATCAACCACTCTGCCCTCATAAATCCTCTTTGCTCCTTCAAAAAACTCAATCAAGTTTGTGAGACATGATTTCCCACGCACAAAGCCATGTTGACTATCCCTAATCAGTCCTTGCCTTTCCAAATACATGTACATCCTATCTCTCAGGATCCCCTCCAACAACTTGCCCACTACTGACATCAGGCTCACTGGTCTGTAGTCCCCTGGCTCATCCTTACCACCCTTTTTAAACAATGGAGCCACGTTAGCCAACCTTAGTCTTCCGGCACCTCACCTATAGCTATTGATGATACAAATATCTCAGCAAGAGGCCCATTTGTTTTCTCACATAAGGTCGACTGGTCATAACATCCACTTTAAGAGTTTGGTAAAGTAATTTTAGTCAGGTGATTTAACCAATTTATATTATACCCAATAACAGCTTGCTTTGAACCACACACAAAGATGCATTTTTCTGTGGTTTTCAAAACCCTTTATTTCTGGATGCCAAAGCAAAATATTGAGTGTGCTGGAAAAATGTATACAAACAATAAAAAGCTGGAAATGTTCAGCAGCTCAGGCAATATCTGTGGAGACAGAAACGTTTTAGGCTGAGATGATCTGCGATTAGAATTGGTAATAGATCTGATAATATTGTACTGCTGGTTCACAGAAGTTTAGAATTAGGAATGCTTTCTTTTCGGATTTCATTATCCTGCTTAGATCTTTTAACTGCTTTGCATTGCTCAATGTGCTAGTAAATTCAAGAGAGAGCTGATTAGTCTCTGGAGAAAGAAGGAATTAAAAACAAAAGAAATTGAGGACAGCATTGTATTTTCTGACGGGTAGAAAAGTAATGGCCTTAAAGCTTCTAAGCCCTCAAGGGCTTCCTAGCGCAAAGGAACCAATTATTTACGACAGAACTAATGTGTCAAACCTCGCAAAGTAGCACATATTGTCCTGATGCCACACCTGAAATTGCCTTTAGGATTTGCTTCTGCTTTTAAGATCTGAAATACAGAAACATTACTCTATGCTTACTGACCCTGTTGATAAATGGAGTTCATTGTCAATTGTAGTCAGGAATTCTTCTGGTCTATTGTCATTGACAGATAAGCTCAGTGCTCTTCAACAGACTTCTGAGGGTATTCTCAATGTTTGCAATGTGATTTATACTAAGTTACCATTTGACCCAAAAGGACTGAGAGAATATCTATGTCTAAGGAGGCTTGAAAAAACATCACCATGTGTTGATAACATTTTAATCTGCAGATAAAAAGCCGTCTTAATAATAGCCCTGTGATGTATTACGTTTGATAGAAAGGAGTGGGCTCTACTTTGCTGCCGTGCTAATGCTAGGGCACCAGATGTACAGAGCATCCATATCAAAGTCCTATTTTAAAAGAGATACTTTAACCCTTTTGGATGACACAGATTTACTTTGGAGTTATTCTTGAGGCTATGGAATACAGGTTCTTTTTGATGGTATGCATACCTTGTGCTCTGGAGCATAGTTGTTCTAGCTACAAGAAGGGGAATCTGAGCATTCTTGCAAAATGTACCAGAATCCTACAAACATTAGTGACTCTTAGGTTGGCTCTCTGGCTATCACAGCACGTAAATGATACTGTGGAGGCATGTGAAGTAATCACAAACGAACAAGATAGTTTAAAATGTTGAATACAAATTTCATCCATATGTTTGTTTCCAAATTTTCTGATTGTTCACAAAGAATGTGTAGGATAAGTTGTTGCTTTATACAGACACTTAAATACATTGTCGGACTAAGGGAAATCCATTTGAACTGTTTGCTTTATAGAACTCCGTCTGTTTTGCCCACTTTCACCTATTTTTGGTGTTTCTCCGAGCACATATGCTCAATGGAGCATTTCAAATGCATTTGATTCGAGGTACCTGTTAATTTATTACAGTTCGATCTGTTGATCCTGAACGGGACTGCATATATTTGTAGCAAAAATGAAACAAAATGGCTCGAATATATACCCATTTAAGTTGAATTGCTTTTGGCTGCAGCTGGGTTCACTTGACTGAAGATGAATACCAGTGCAGGACTAATAGAGTGCAACATTAATGGAGATGCTGTCCTTTTCCAATGCTATCATTCAAGTTGATGTCAAAAAGGAGCTGTAAGCAGCATTCCTCCTTTCATGACTGTCACCAAAAACCTGGTCATTTATTTTATGCTTGTGCATGGAATCCTAGGAATCTGAACAATGGCTGATACATTTGCCTACAGACCAAGCTTTTGCTGAATTTCGAGAAACTCCATATAAAGTTCTTTTGAACGTTAGAGAAACATAGGGGGTGCATATTAAAGCAATTCATGATCTTCACCCCATATGCAAGCTAGGTCGCTTTCCTATTTCCTTCATCATTTTCATACAAATGGAAAGAAGTGAGTTCACTCCTCAAGGCTGATGTGTGACGTAACTCCATATAATCCCTTGCACTTACATTTCTACTGAACAACAAAATCTTGCAAATTCAGATTTACTGATCTAATGTCAATTGTAGTCTTGTTTTTTTAAGAAGAGAGTTCCAAACTTATGCTTTGATATGATTCTTAATCTCACTCCTGAAGTGTGGCTCTGATTTTCGACCAAACCTGCTGGTCTTAATCTCAAGATCTCACTTTGGTTGTCTCTCAACAAGTCTTATTTTGTGCCTCATCTTCCCTGTTATACTGTAACCAGCCTCTCTAGATCTCATATGTCATCTATACTACTTGTTGTTGAGTTTCAAAACCTAAGCTTTTATTTCTCCAGTGTATGCATAACAATTACCCCCCTTTAAACAGCTACCCAAATTGTCTCAATCCATTTTCCAGTGTTTTGCCCATTGTATTTTACTCCTTCTCTCACATGTTCTTGCATTTTCCTTCCAATGTCCTCAGTGTTCACTCAACAAGCTTGAACCCATTTCCCATTCAATGAACTTGGAAGGGTCAGAATTGTTGGTTCTAACCACTTTACTTCTTGAGGATACTTTTCTAAATAACTCATTTTAAAGATTAGAAGCCCATGAAATTATTTTTCAAACTTTAAAATGTCTCTGCACTGTTTGCATCTATTTTCTGACATAAGAGCCAAATCAGGACACTATGTAACTTCACTATGGACTCTTGAAATTAAACCGGAGTTTGAAAATATAACTCAGCATTGTATTTGCCTTACTTCCATCTCAGATTGGTGAAGGCCTTGCAAATTAACACCCTGGTTTCTTTCAAATTTCCCCTTATCCAGTTTGATCCTACAGTGCACACACGTATTCTTACCTGAAATATAGTTAAGCGGTTAGAATTCCTCTATTATTAATTGAAAGCGGAGATGCAGGCCTCGGATATTTGTCTAATACGTCCCCCACCACATTTTAATTGAGAGTTTAGCTAGCATGCATTTCAGCCATGTATCAAGGACATAGAATGTTCTATCATGGAATCCACACTGAAAAATGTCACTGATTGTCAAGTACAACAGCAATCATTATATAAATTCAATCCAGTAGGTTATTCTATGCTTGTTTGGTCACACAAATTGAGTTAAATATTAAAGAATGAATCTAGTGTCAACGAACGTTTTAAAGAATTTTTAAACCACAAATAAAAGGCTGCTGCTGTGAAATGTGAAGCCCAATTATTTATCATTAGATTGAAGGAACAAAGTAAATGATTTGCAGTCATGCAGCTCCTTCTGCCTACCTCAGAATACTGTTAGGGAACATTTTTCAAGTTGAAGAGATTGGAATGGAAAAAGAGGGCAAATGAGAACAATAAAATTTACTGCAAGTTGTTGTTAAACTGAAGTTACCAAATATATCCCAGTGTAATACAAAATCTTAGATGACAGGAAGGAACTGCACATTGGTGATTGGTTAAGGATAATCAACTGCTACAATAGCTTATTTACAAGAAGTAAATCACAAGAAAGCTGTAAGAAATCTATAGATCTTCCACATTTATGGTTATAGAGGAACTTGAAATAAATTAAGGACACGGCTACACAATTAATGGTAGGGCCTTAGGTAGTGTTGTAAAACAGAGGGACTCAGGGCTCAGGGATGTATTTCTTCGAAGTTTTCATCATATGTAGACAGGGTGGTTAAAAAGGCAATTAGCATGCTTGTCTTTATTGCTCAATCCTTTGAGTACAGGAGTTGGGAAGTCATGTTCTGGCCACCCTGTTATACAATGGATATTATTAAGCTACCGAGAGTTCAGAAGAGATTTATTAGGATGTTGCCAGGTATAAAAGGTCTGATTTATAAAGGAAGGCTGGGGCTTTCTCTGGAGTGTAAAAGGTTGAGAGATGACCTTATTGAGGTTTATAAAATCATGAGAAGCATAGATAGGGTTAATAGTAGGTGTCTTTTTCCTAGGATTGGGGCTTTCAAGACTAGGCAGCATATTTTTAAGTTGAGAGGAGAGAGATTTATAAAAGACGCGAGAGACAACTTCTTTTATATAGAAAGTGGTTTGCATGTGGAATGAACTTCCTGAGGAAGTAGTAGATGCAGGCACAGTTATGTTTAAAAGACACTTAGTTAAGTACATGAATAGGAAAGGTTTAGACTGATATGAGCCAGGAACAGACAGTTTGGGATCATGCTCAACTTAGACTGGTTGGACCCAAAGGTCTGTTTCTGTGCTGTATGATTCTATAATAGTTTGATAGTTTCAGTGATTCAGTGACTTAATAATTTCTGAGGTACTTATACTTAATATGCCAACGTGATTAATGTCAGCGAAGCATTTCTGCCAAAATAGCTATACTTTTGACTGTCTTTTTAAATGTCAATTCCTATGGCTTACAGTGCCAATAAAATTCCAGTCATATGGGGCTAAATTCCCCATGGTCAAAAGTACTAAACTGCAATGCATAAATGCCGCCATGCTGACCTAAAATTAAGCAATACATTAAAATTATATTATACAGGCGAGCTTTTAATTCAAATGTCTGTGAACTAGGTTGTACCAGAAAATTGAATGTACATTGCATTTTGAGATCTGTTTATGCATTTTCTAGTCAACTAAATAAAATAAACATTAATGAAAATCACAATTGTGAACGACTCAACTGTGCTGCTGATGCACCATTTAGTCCCAATCATCACAGTGTTGCAGCAATCTGTACTTCAGGTCCATGACAGTTTCACAGAAGCTTTGACAACTCAGTCAATGCCCTTTGTCAACTCAATACCATGAAGGAAAACCATGTTAAAAAATCCAACATTGTTTGTCACTGCTCCTTGCTACAAGATTCATACAAGCAGATTAATGTACATGACTACTGTTCTTCAACATTTTGTTCTCTCCATATTATGTACCGGACAAAATGTGATGACCACCTCTAATTAGAAAATACAATACTAAACAGAAGTCGCAAATGTACATTTTAAAATTCTGTTTAAAAATAGGTTTGGACTACTGCATTAGGGTTTCCTATTTTGCCACAAAAGGTTTGTAAAGAATGGCTCCACAAGCAGAAAATCAAGTATGAGTGACCAGTTTTTAATTGTAAAGTAGGTGCAACATTATTAAAAATGTTACAACACTGCACGACCTGTAATGCTCACAATATTTACAATTAGTGTTCTTTACATGAAACCATAAAACCCTAAAGAGAATTTGCATGGACTGGAACAAACTACTCCTATCACCCACATAAATGCCATCAACCAATTAAAATCAAGTGCACAAAATACTTTACATATACTACTCATGTAAAGTATACATGTGAGAAAATACAAAACAATTAGATAAATGTCAAAACAAAGAGCAAAGTTGATCATTACAAGACAGTTTAGGAGTAAAGCAAAGAAAGGCAAAATTAAATATAAAAGCACGCACCTTTGATGAATAAAACATTTTTTGACATAAAATAGCAGAAAAGCTGATTGATAAGAAAACACAGACACCAATACCATCAAAACAGAACACATCAATTTAGAATGGGAAAAAAGTAGAGGGGAAAAGAAAATATTCATTTTACATGGAGTTTGCATGTGGGACTGTAGAGACCTCCATGCCATTGCACAAAAGACAGTTTCAAACAGAAAGAAATGAACATTGGCGGTGTGAAGTGTCTGCCATAATTAAGTTATCACATAACCATGCCTCATCTGCTGTTAAGTACAAAAACAGCATCTTGCATATAAAAGCTTTAAGCGGCATTTTTATTTATCCTCTTTACACTGGTAGTCTCTTGTATGTGTAAATAGAAACCAAAGAATTTTGTACACTATTTTGTACAAGATAAACTGTGCATTAAGTATGCTTGTACATGACAACTTTATACAGTATTTACAATTTGATATTACCATGAAATTTTGCATATCTATATACACAATGAAAATTCAGAAACATTTGGACTGTTCAGTTTTTGATATTCTTGATCTTTTAGTACTGTAGAAAATGTCACTTCGTAGGCAAGCAGTAGATAGACTGTAACCATGATCTCACAAGGTTTCTGATGAGCTATCCAGCATACAATTTTGCTCATTATTGAAGAAACACTGTACCACAGTTCCATAGCACCTTGTAGCATAAGACTCTATATACACACAGTTCAACCCTATAACTACATCAGTGATGAAGACATTGAACGTTATCTAGAGATTTTTCGTCTCTTGGCTTTTGGTGACTTGACTTGTCTGTCCTTCTGAGGTGTCTGGTGAACCTACAAAATGTAAATTGTAGTACAGATTAGGCCATTGAAACGCTGCCAATTTCTTGAATAAAATTTAACAAGCTAAGATACAAATATATACTGTATGACTGTTGAAAAAGAATTACTTGCATGCCGAGATTATTGAAATCATCTTAGCACTGTAATCAGTCTTTGTGCATCCAAAGTTGTTCTCAAAAACAGAAAACATTGAATCAATAATTTACTTTCAATCAATCCCAACGCAGGTATAATGTAGGTCTAAGATGGTTGAACTGTCAAAATTAGTCTCAAATTCTATCCTTTTCCTACATTTCAAGTAGAAGAGAATAGATTTGACAACACGTACCTGATTGAAGCATAAAATTCCAAAATTCTGCAACAAATAATTCCCCAGTGAATATATTTCTCAATCATAGTATAACACCAGAGTACAAGTTCCCGATCCAAGCATAAAACAGGTTTCTCAATTATCGGAAAATTGAAATTACATGTTAGATTTATATTTTTAACTTTATCTTTAATTAAGTGCAATCTATATTTTTTCAAGATTATATTTGAATTGCTGCCTGGAATGTGGAATAAAAAGTCTGTACATTGGCTTCTTTAATTCAGTAGATAGAAATCTTGATCCAAGCATAACAAATCTTGGATATCTGATACTTACCAGGATACAAGTATCCTTTAAATATTTGAAAGGTTTGCTTACCTTTAAACAAATTACTTCATTTAACTCAAAGATATCAAGTCACAAATTGGCAGTAAAGAATAAACAGTGTATGGAAGATTCTCACTAGTAGCTAGCTAGGTATTCTATATATACTACTGTTCTAGTTTCAATTAGCAAAGAAATGGGTGTAGAGTTCTTCCAATTTAAGTTCATATGATTCATTTCAAAGAGTTAAAACAATGTATTCACTCAGTCCACAGGGAACTTCAGTTTCTGGAAGCAACATCATTGTTAGTCTAAAGCAAACAGACCTACTGGCACGAAGGAAATGGGTGCTTTGGTTTTGTGAAAGATGCTATATAAATGCACATTCTTTTTCAAAAACGTATGTTGAGATGTAAGTGAACAAAGGATGGAGGTAAAGAATGAAAAGTCACATTTAGTTATTACCACAGTAATGTCTCAAACATTTCAAAATAATGAATTAATTTTGAGGCATTGCTAGTTATGTTGGTAAAGGCAGCAATCATTTTGCAAACAGAGATCTTGCAAACAATAACAAGAAGTATGTCATGCTATCTTGTTTTTGGTGGCATTGATTAAGGATGGAATATTGACTATCCCACGTGATAGACTTCCACTGACCTTTAGTATGCAAATAAGCCACTGGAAGAGGCAGAAGAGTCTTTGCTTCAGCATGTCATCTGAAGAAATGCACCATGAATAATGCAATACTCCCTCAGTAATAAATACACAATCTAGACTGCCATTGTGACCTAAATTGGGTTGGTGATCAAGCTGATACATTTCTGACCCAGGTTGAAAATTCTGCTAGATTAGCCAACCGTAGATCCTACAATGACAAAGATGTTTGTAACTACTAATACAGATCAAGTCCAATGCACAAACAACAACTGTAAGACATGTGAACTGAAAATACTGCAATTGCGACATGAATGGGGCCCAGAGAAAAATGGCTTGTTTTTGATTAAGGCACGGTTCCTGTTTTTTAATGTTTCATATGCAGGGCTTTATGTAATTTTAACATGCTTTCTTGAGTTTCTTGGTTTTGCTATGGTAGCGATATCAACAAAATATCAGATATATACCTGAGGGAATTAGAAGAACTAGAGATGAATGCATTGTAAGAATAAAACAGAGAGGAGTGTTTTTTTCCCCTCTCATACCTGCTAGTACGTGGAATTTGCTTCCCGTTGAAAGTAGTGGAGACTTGACCATTAAGTTTATTAGAAGGTAGAATTAGATTTTTGATAGATATGGGAGTAAAGGGTTATGGAATAGACAGGAATGTGGAGTTGAGACCACAACCAGATCAGTCATGATCATATTGAATTGCGGAGGAGACTCAAAGGACCAAATGGCCTACTCTAGATCCTTAGTTCACCTTTTCAATCTTCAAATTGAAATCTGAAATTTCAATAATGTCATAAACCAATTGTTTGAAGATTGCTGGAATCACTCAAATCTCTTGATCATATTCCAACACCTGAACAATACAGAAAGCAAGTACCAACCAAAAACAAGGAAAGCTGTCCTTTATGTATAGGTTAAGACCCAACTGTCAATATAGTGCAAAATATGTGCAATTGCCTTATTATTCTAAAGTATTTTGTTTTGTTTAGTACTGTGGATCTCACTTCTCAATCTTGAACATGATTATCATTGAGTAAAGCTCACGACATTGAGATGTTATGGGTCAAAATGAAAGAAGAACATCAGCAATATACCATTAATAACACATGCTAGATTCCAACAATGGAAGCTAAGTATGTGCTTTAAAATTTCAACTCAAAACATTTTTCAAAAGTTTTCACTGTATAAATAGCATATTCCACAGCTGCCAGTGTGATGCAATGCTTCCAGTTTATGGACTAAACAGAGTACATTTTTGGCTTTGTTTTTCTTAAATGCACTCACAGTATGTTTCACACCAGTAGCTGTGGTATTCTCCATTTATACTGAAACATTTCCAATGTTCCAATTCACTTACCATGTAACTGAATGGAATAACACTCCCATTATGACAATACTGCTTTCATATAGTGAAAATCCAAGTGCTAATCTTTGATCGTTTAGCCCAGAAGGAACAGCGGATTGTGCTTCACAAATCAATGGTAATCGTTGTCAGAGTCATAATGCACTTAATCTCTGTCTGCACACTGAATCTCTTAAATATACTTCTTAAAAGCGTTCATTTCAGTTCAGCTACAGGAAAGCGTCTCGGGAGCAGGGTCTTTTTTTCTCAAGGTAGGCAGTTCGATTCAGGTCAGGCTCACAACCTGAAGAAGCAGAGAACGCAGTAAGTTGAAATTCAACTACAATTCAGGAAACCCGTTTCAGGATCGCAAACTATTTGTGTGTGTGTGTGTACACTGTTAGTACACAGCCAGTTCTAGGATCACAACTTGCTGCTTTCTCAGTTTCAACAATTTGTCAGTCAGTACAACATAGCCAGTTCCTGATATAAAGAAATGTCTGAAACTGACGTATGGCAAGGTTGCTATTTATGGAGAAAATTTCGGAATACCTATGCATGACTTATGAACCTATCCTCCTATAAATATCAAATATACAAGGCTAAAGAGGAGGTTGGTTTAGAACCAGAGAACAATTGTTCGGAACATCGTCTGAACTAAGTGGAAAGTTGGTCAACTACTTTCAGATTTCAACGTAGAAACATGAACTGTATTAAAAATAGGATAAAGTAATTTAATAAATTACATTTACTTTTTGGCAATATTATTGAAACATGGCTCACACTTTTTAAAAAAAAAGTATAAACCAGTTGAAGATTGATGATCTAAGATGTAATAATCCTGGGAAAGAGGATTAATGACAAAATTGAACTGAATAGTTACAATAGCTCAGTTGATTTCAAACTATTAGTTTTTTTTATGCTCCCTGGCATATTAATTTTTGATCTTCATTTACACCCAAATTTCTAGTGTTGCCTTCCTTAAACATGCCTAGAATAGATTAACCGCACCGTGACTATACCAAGTAGATATTCAAAGGTAAAAATTACTGAGAAACTCACATTGTTGCTAGGCAATGCTCCAAATAAATTGGGCAATGTTCCTGTTAATATTTCACTGCTTTCTCAAGTCACAGAATATTAATGACTTACATTTACAGACATCTTATCCTGTTCATTAAAGGAAGAGAGAATGGACAGTTACTCTTGCAGAGAGCTAGCACAACACAGCACAATCAGCTGAATGGCTGCAACAACCATTGTTGAATGCCCATTCTACATCTGTCTCTAAGTGGCATATGTGGAACAAAGAGAAGTCAGAAGAACAGACCTTTTCTGCTCCTCTTATGTATGTTTGTATTACATTTTTAAGCTTTTTTCAGATCAGTTTATTCAACTTTTGAAGAAAACAGTTTACTTTTCATAAACCCCATTGCTCATTTTGAACCCTTTTCAAAGTTTGTGCAAGAATCACATTGGATGGAAGTATGTGACAAAATCTTCAGAGAATAAAACTGAACTCAGAAAATCTCTTTTTTTGGGGGGAGAGTTGTTTATTAACTAAATAAACTGGCTATTATAATCTAAAGACTTATTAGAATCAAACACATATGATTGAATTCAGCAGAAATCTGTGTTGAAGACTCAAAGAATTTAACTTCTGATATTTAAATGTGATGTTGAGTTCGACATGTACCTCATTAAAAGGATACATGGATGGGACATGCCAAAGACCTGCCAAAATGTACTACAGTTGAATTTTGCCTTTTTAATATTTGTAAGTTAGAGAAAATCATAGTGAAGAGACTATCTGAGCAGGATTTAGTTTTCACAGAAGTAACTGTGAAATCCACCATAAAGTTCAAACATAGGTAAAATAGTGCAGATACTGGAGATCTGAAATAAAAACAATGTACTGGAGAAACTCAATAGGTCTGGCAGCATACATGGACAGAGAATCAGAGTAAATGTTTCGAGACTAATTACTCCTCTTCTGCACCAAAGAGGACTGGAAAATGAAGGTTTTTACAAAGTGGAAGGAGGAGGAGGAGCGAGTGGTATAGATGGTGAGCCTGCCCAAAACATTGCTAATGGTACTAAAGGAGTGATCTTGATGCAAAATAAGTGTTCATGATAGGAGTGAATAGTTAAAGTAGTTTGGCTTTGCTGACAGCAAACCTACACACAAGACACGGGAAGGGGTGGAGTCATCAAAATGAGGAAGTGTTCAAGCTCTGATGTTGTTGAACTCCATGATGAGTGCTGAAGGTTGTAAAGTACCTGAGCATAAAATGATGTGCTGTCCCTCCAGCTTGCATTGGCCTTCACTGGAGCACTGCAGCAAGTCCAGGGAAGATTAGTGCAAGAGCAAGATGGTGCATTGACATGGCATGCAATAGGAAGGAAGGATAATTCATTTATCATATAATCTCTACAGTGCAGAAATAGGCCATTCAGCCATTTGGTCTGCATCGACCCTCCGAAGAGCATCCCTATAACCTCACACTTACCAGGGTTAACCCACATTGCCTGCACATCCCTCAAGTCTATGAGACAATTTAGTTTGGCCAGTTCACCTAACCTGCATGTCTGTGGACTTTGGAAGTAAACCCACGCAGACAAAGGGGAAACGTGCAAACACCACACAGACAGCCACCCGAGGATGGAATTGAACCTGAGGCCCTGGCACTGTGAAGCAATAGTGCTAACCACTGTGCTGGCCCTGTTTACAGTTGGGGTAGAGGTGTTCTGTGATGCAGTCACCCAGTCTCCATTTCATTTTGCCAAATAAAGGCAATGTGTGTGCAAAATCTAATAGACTGGACTGAAAGTAGTAGAAAAATAAATCATCGTTTCAGTTGGAAAGTGTGTATGGGATCTTGGAGAGTGAGAAGTAGTGAAAGGGAAAGTTTTATAACTTGTATGATGGCTAGGGAAGATTATGTTGGGAGAGAGGATGAGAAAATGTCAGAAGAATGAACTAGAGTATCACAGATGGAACAGTGAGAAGGGACAGATGATGTGGTTGGTGGTAGCATTCTGCCAGGGTTGCATTAATGGCGGAGGATGATTTCTGCCACCTCCTGAAGAATGTCACTGGAAAACAAAGCTTTTCCTTCCCTTTTCAACACTCTACAGGGAACATTCCACAGCATGGTGTCCTCTACACTGGTGGGACCAAATACAGACAAGGTGACTGCTTAGTGGAACACCACCAGTGTGTCTGTGAGAATGACTCCCAGCGTTTATACTTTTCAATCTTGCTCATGCTAAAATTTTTGCCCTCGATCTGATGCAGCACTTGTGTGTAGCTAACGTAAGCTCAACCAATGGCAACACATTTTCCACTTTGGCACATCAGTTTTTAGGGTTCAGCATCAGGTTCAACAATTTCAGAGCATGAACATAGTGTTCCATTTTGATTACACCACCCTCCTTATGTGCATGGGCTTGGTGCCTTTTTGACTGTTCACACCTATCAGTGTCATCCATTTTGCATTGAGATCATTCCTGAACTATCATTATCACTTTTGTCATTTGCTCTGGGCAATCTTAACCTTTTGGTCAATTTGCTTCCTTGTCAACAGCATAAAGAATATCAGTTTCCAGCCCACTTGATTCTTGAAGAAGGAAAATCAGAGTAAAATGTGTTAATTCTGTTTCAGCCCCACAGCATCTGTGGAGGAAGAGTTTTTCCAGCACTTTGTTGTTATAACATGGAGCTTTTTATACCATTTGGTTTAAGTTTTTTTTGAAAAAAACAATTTAATTTAAAAATTTAATTTGATTTAAAATCAGCAAAAAAAAAATGCATTGATCAAAATTGAGAGATAAGTTGAGGGATATAAACTGATAAAATGCTATTCAACTATTACCTTTAAACATCATTGTACGATCCACTTAATGAGATTACCCTCAAATCAAATGGAGATTAATTTTCACAATACTAAATTGCTATTTCACTGTTAATTCTGCAGTGCTGGAAATCTGGAACAAAAACAAATTGCTGACACAGCTCAGCAGATCTGTCAGCATCTATTGGGAAAAAGCAGAGTTAACATTTCAAGTCTGGTGGCTCTTCAAAAACTCAATGTTAACTCTACTTTCTCTCCACAGATGCTGCAAGACTTGCTAGATACGTTGGGTTGTTTTCCTTAGAGGTTGCTGATTGAGGTGTACAAAGTTTTGTGGGACATAGAGCAAATAGAAAAATCAAAATTAAAGGGGGCAATAACCATGGGACACAGTTTAAGGCAAGGAGCAAGTGATGTAGAGGCGAGTTGAGGAAAAACTTTTCCATCCAGATGGATTAGAGTATCTGGAACTCAGTACTTGAAAGGGTGATAAGTGGCAGGAATCCACAAGGCATGAGAACTATTTAGATTAATATTTGAAATGCACAGTATATAAGGCCCAAATGTTGGAAAATGGGATTAGAAAGATGTGTTTCATGACCACTACGGACAAGATGGACTAAAAGGTCTCTTTCTGTGCCGTTAAAAAAAACCTTTTTATTATAATTTATATACTTTTCTTATTCACAGGAAGTTATCCTGTAAAGGATAAACATTTCTGCTTATAATGTAGCATTGAAAGACTTAACAGATGTTTCTTAGAGCTCCTGATATATGCAGTTAGAGGTACTCAGTGTCTGGGTTAATATTAAGCCAATCAGTCTCAAACTTATGCTTCAAGAGCATATCATACTTCACTGGCCTCAGTTAAATGGAGTTGTAGATCCTTATACCCTAGGTGTTACATGCTATGATACAATAACAGTATCATGAGCATCTCAAAGGTATACAACTACTAAATGTGACATAAAAACCATTTATTTCTCAAATATTTAAAAAATCTCAAACAGATAGCACATGCCTGTACACAATTTGATAGAAGAGTTTAACATTCCAAATGTCAGTATAATGCTTTGTAGGTTTGACTATGCATCTTGATCTAATGATCACATACCCAGCCAGAGAGGTCTGTGTTTTGCTTGGTTACTCCTGGTTGTTATCACTCATCATCATCAGACAGACATTTTGTCCTCCTTCTGTTCATGCATGATTGGCAGGATGAATATTTATCTGAGCTGGTTTTTATTCCTTCCCAATATAGTGCCATGAAATGTAATAATATAGTCTGGGCTAGTTGCATATTCTAGAAAACCTTACTGGTATTCAAGTATTTGTATATCTGACTTTCTGCCCTGTGTGTAGTTGTGGTGGTTCTACAGTTGCTAATCATTCACGTACCTCTTTTCATTCTTCTCTGTCTTTGAAGAACAATGTCCAGGTCTCAGATAATTAGATAATTGATTACTGGGCAAAACCATTCACACTTCTATTCTGAGCAAAGTTTTACCAAGGATGGTCTCTATCGGTGTTGCATGGAAATGAAAGAAAATCGGGCTGTGTTGCTTGACATTTGATAATCATTGATTTGCTAGTCCATACCATGCATTCTACTAGAGAATCATGGAATGATGGTGTGATGTGGGTCACTGCCGCTTAGCATGCCTTAAAATGGTTCATCACTAAACTGCAGTCTATTGTAAGACAAGATCCATTCCAGGACCCCAAATTAACTGAAGATTATGATTATCACATCAGGGATGGTTGTGCTCATTGTGTTGCTATGATATAAAGTCAGAAGTCACAGAATACCAGGTTATAGTCCAACAGGTTTATTTGAAATCACAAGCTTTGAGGGTGTAGCTGCTTCATCAGGTGGAGAGAGAGAGAGAAGCACTTCACCTGATGAAGGGGCTACACTCCCAAAGCTTGTGATTTCAAATAAACCTGTTGGACTGTAACCTGGTGCCGTGTGACTTCTGACATTGTCCACCCCAGTCCAACACTGGCACCTCCACATCATTGCGATGCTATAAATCAATGAGAAATTTGGAGAAATAATAGGTCATTACATCAAGGAAGTCAACTTGCCCATGCTGTTTGAACACATCTGTTGCTGTTTTTGTACAAGGTGTGGACATCATGCGGATGTACAGGCTCCTTCTTCTGCTGGGGTTGGAATATTTGACATGCATTTTTGAGTCATTGAAAACTTGTTTCATCCCTGGCCAGTACATGGATTCATGTAATAGTCTTCTTTTGTGCTCCATACACATCTCCCCAACTTAAAATTGTGACAATATGCTCACAGAATACTTTTGGTTTTAGGATATGTCATGCCCAAACAAATAAATGTTCTCAGCTATTTTTGAAATGCTGTTGGGCTATTTGTGGATAATAGACTTTTGCAACTCCTGTAATTGCTGATTGGGACTGTACAGACCAGCTCAGGTCAAACTGTAACATAACAACGTTGGCAATATCTTCAACGTCCAACTGGGTTGACTGCATCACATGGACTCTGTTCTACATAGTAGGTGTGTTTGAATCATATCAATTAAGATTACACTGAGATCTGTGTCTAATTGAACGTCCGTCACTGCCAGATTGATGGTACCTACCAGGTAGATGATTTTGAGAAGCCATGCTAAGTTTGGATAGGACTGCAGCATGATTCTGCCAATGCATGGATCGTGTGATACATTAAATGTGCCTTTTCAGAACATAGGATGTCAATAGTTGATCAAGAATTTACAACATATAGTGTGAGGTGTCAACAGCATGTAAGGCTTGGTCATCTTCAAAATTGATTTTTGCTTGGTGCACTACATAATTAATTGTTTACAATGTAAAACATCATTCTTGTGATGTTCGTTGTGTTGTTGCGTTGTCCAATTTTGTTGGTCAGCCAGTATTTTGTTCTGGAGTCTGGCTTGGGCTTTGGAAACAAATTTCTTGCACATGCATGCCTAATGTCACTTGGAATCACATGCTTATGCATGAGAAGCTGCAAAGTTTTTGGTTCAGTAGTACAAGCCGCATCTATTATATATCTTGTTAGTTTAGATCGGTGCATGTTGTTGGTCAGAGCAACTGTTGTTAGTCTGCCACAACAGTTTCGTGCTTGCATCTATCTTCAAGTAATGTGTCAATGGTAAGACCCTTTCCCAGATGATCTTTTGTGAAGACTTTAATCAATGTAGAGGCAATTACAAATTTGATGAACTTCCCAGAGAGCTCTTCTCCTGAGAAAACACACTCACGCACTTTGCCTGACTCTTAAGGCTTCTATCTGCAGGACAAGAGTTGGACTCTTAAAATCCTGAAGCTAATTCTTATTTTGAGTTGGTCTTTAAGTTCCCTCCAAAACTATTTTTGGATCATCAGAAAGACCAAATGTATTAATTATGCGAAGCACTTCCTTGCCAATGGCAAGACTTTAAAAGTTTTTTATTTAGGTTCATTGAACACTTGATCTGTAAAATAAAGGTGCAGTTGTTGCTTGAATGTCGGTGATTCAGCAAAGGTATAATATACTGCCCAACCCATAATTAAGTGCTCATCTTCCGTTTTCTTTTGAAGATCTTTGATTTTCATTTTAAGTAGCATTTATTTCTTTCTTTTACTTGATTAGCTTTTCTTTGCTTTGTTTCTGCTGTTCCATTATTTTTATTTTTGCTGCTCATACTGGGCTTTAGGAATAATGCCTTTAAGAATAGAAACCTGCTACTACAGGTTTGTATCACTAGATAATGAGACCACAAAGTAGAAATAATAGCATCACGGGGACTTCCTTTTGCATTGTCTCCCTATCTGAAGGCACAGAATGGTGTCTGTTCACAGGTAAGCCTGGTTACTTCAAAAAACTGTTTTGCCATATTTTAAAAGCTGTATTTCATTGAGGAGAGCTACATATCCATGCTGTAAGAATGCTCTGATTGATCTCTTTAAAATGTTACATTGGAAAGCAGTCTGTAAGTTTTTTTTCAGAAAAAGGTTTTGTAGCTAGACAGGACTTCGATTTTAAGCATTCTGGTTGATCAATTTATAGATCCTTACATGTAAAGAGTGCCAGTTCTCCAAATGATTTAATATCCAAGATTGCCAGTTGATGAAGTTGCCAAGTCTACCAGTAAGAATAAGCTTTTATAAATGATCAGTGCTGATGATGATGAACTCCCACCAAGGTGTGGGCTTTGCCTCGAAGCAGGATATTTGTAGCTGATGTGAAAATGCTTATCTTAGCTCCTGTAAACTTAAGAACAAGACGTGGATAATGTGCTCCTAAAAGATTCTGCAGATGTTTATGACAGCTCCTAGTGACACATTATTGAAGATACTTTTGTGACTGGGGCTGACATTAAGCATCTGGTTATAAACGGTACCATACTTTCATCAGTGTCTCAACGCTTCAAAGATATCAGTTAAGACAGAGTCCAAGACCTTGACTCCCCTGCTCACATGCAGTGATGATATCATTAGATTGTCTCTGGAGGTACACTACATACTGAGATATCACATGACCCAGACCAACATCAAATTTGATGCTGAGACAACGCTAGTTGAAAACACAATCTGTGAGGTGAGTGCAAGGAGTCTTGAGAAGACATCAAAAGGATAAGCCCATGTATTTGTGAAACGTTTTAGAATATTAAATTCTATAGTAAGAAAAGCTTGAATTGACATTAACGACCAGAATGTCTAGTGTATAAGTCAAGGTCATCAATTCCATATATTGAACTTAACTGAAACTCACCCAGCTCAACACTGACCACACTTTGAACTTCTGCCAGATTCCATGACCTTAATTTATCATACTTAATCTATTCTTCTAACTATTTGAGTAAAGACTACAACTCCCAATTTACTAATTCAAACTTGCATCCTCTTCCTCTACTGACTTGGGTCTCAAAGCAATATTATTATTTACCTTATTTATAGAACTTAGTATTAGATTTGTTACAATGAGGCCCTTTTTTAAAAAAAATGATCTTGTTGTTTGCATAAGGTCAGACAATTAAAGATAAAAAAGTGCAGTTATGTAAACTTCCCTTTATTAGATTTGTCAACTGTGAAAATTGATAACTGGGTAGGACAAGAAATAAAATTAGAAAAAATGATACATTTATTTGCACATTTTACTCAAGAAATTAACATGTTAAATTAACATGTTCCTTTAAAAGCCTGTGCTTAATGTGGGCGACGGCTGGCTCAGTGGTTAGCACTGCTGCCTCACAGCATCAGGGTCCTGGGTTCGATTCCCGCCTGTGTGGAGTTTGCACATTCTCCCTGCCTCTGCGTGGGTTTCCTCCCACAATTCAAAGATGTGCAGGTTAGGTGAATTGGCATACTAAATTGCCCAGTGTTAGATACATTAGTCAGAGGTAAACATAGGGTAGGGAAATGGGTTCGGGTGGGTTTCTCTTCAGAGGGGCGGTGTGGACTTGTTGGGCTGAAGGGCCTGTTTCCACACTGTAGAGAATCCAATCTAATCTTAATGAGAAAACCGTCTCATGGACTCACCCCCAAAAAAGTGAAAGATGGATATTTAGTATACAGGCTAGTGATCTGATGAAATCCAGAATTGCAGATTTTTCAAGAAAATAATGAGAAGAGCTATGGAAATAAACTATTTGGAATTCATTTTAATTGGCTTCCTCCCTCCTGTGTTCGTTTCAGATCTGTTTCATTCAAAGCCTACCGCCTATAAAGTGAGCCTAAATTGCAAGTGACAAGTTATCTGATGAGAAGTCTATAACAGCTCAACCTAATTCCAATAATCTCAGACAGTGAATTCTTGGGCTGTTAAGGTGCATGGGTAATGTCCCTACTTCTGAGCTAGGAGACCTGGGATCAGGTCCACCAGAGGCACACGATAACATCTGAACATATTGATTAGAAAGTTTCTATAAAAAAGGGAGCTAGATACTCTCAATGTTAAAAATGGGCTTGTCAGATGTTCTGTCTGATTCAACTACAAATCGCACCATAGTCCATGTTGCTCAAAAGATACCCACTGAACTCCAGCAGGGATCCAATGACCCGAGCTGATTCCTGTCCCATGCAGAGTAGCCATGAACTCCTATACAGAGTAAACCTCATTGTAAATCAAGCTTATGCCATTGTAATCCACACAGCTTGGTAGAGTTTCAACACTGTCATCTTGCCCACTGAACCATCGGGTGATCTGCTTACAATGATAGATGATACAAACAGGCTTCTGACCAACCTTTCACTTCCAAATGAAGTCTTCAGAACAGATTTTTAAAAAAGGAATATCACAGCCTTGATTTTCCAAAACATCTAACTGGCCATTGAGGGCAGTTTTGATTTATCGATTTTATTGTTATTCTTTTAAAAAATGGGCTAGAAAATGTCTCTAGCTTCATTTTAGAAAGTTTATGGCAGTGTTATTATAATCCCTTAAGCACTGAGTTTGAAATCACGATTACTTGTGATTACATATTCTGCATTTAAAATACTGAATGTGTGTCAATACTGACAATATTCTTGAAGAATGCAAGGAGCTGATGAAATGGTGTGCAGAAGTAATACTTGAAACCATACAGATAAGTGCAAATATTATTGGACAAAAAAAAACTGGGTATCATTTGTCCTCTAGCTACACAGTGTTAAACAAACAGCAAAACACATTTAGGAACAGAGTATTAACGGATTTGATGCTAAGTATATTGGGTTAAGTAGCAATCAAAGCAAAGAGAATGTTGAGTTACATTTGAAATATAGACCAAGTTGAAAGAAGTCAAGTTCAACTATATAGCGCTGCCAGAGCACGGATTGCCCACTTCTAACCAACAAAATACAATTAAATTTGAAAAGGTAAGCATATAACAAGTCAAAAAAATCTCTAGCATCAGGGTACTAAATGTTGTATGGTAAATAACTGGAGAAGTGACTTTTCACTTGAAGTAAAACAACCACTGGGAGTCTAAGTGGTTCAGGATAGGTTACCTGACTTCTTCAAATTGGCATTAATAGGACAAATTAAGGAGCTGTATACTTGGAAGAAACACATTAAAGTACTGTCAGGAATATTTCCTTGAAACAATTCACACAATGGATTTTTAGGCAGAATACTGGAATCAAAACTCTTGGAATAATTTTACTTAGTTTCTGTAATAGATTAATTTCTGGATTGATACGCCAAAACATACCCTTTTGCTTAGCTACCTGCTGCTCAGAGATCTGTTTTTTAATTCATTCAACAAATCTGTGCTGAAAGCTAATTAAAGAAGAGGCGTCCTATTTTAGTGCTTGTAATGAGTACTCTCCCAAGTCAGAAAAAACACTGATCACATACACAGTCAAGCACTCCTAAAACCGAGAATGGCATAGCTTCCAACATAAACTCAGTATAATGACAACTGAAACTCACATGCATTGCTCTTAAATGATGTAAGTGATCAGGTTAATCATAATATTTTTCTGCAAATCACTGAAAGTTTTGATTGCTTAGTAACGTGTTCATGGCCCGGGAAAGCAGGTGCCAATGGCACATCCGATCTCGTTAGCAACTTCCCAGGAGTGAACATCCAAATATCATATGAGCACAATCTTACTGTGACATAAATTCCATTTGTCCCCATATCCTGTCAGCAATTTTAGTTAGTCCCACATTTCAAAGGTTTTGCAGAATCAACTTATTTTGGGACTGTAAACTGCTCATATTTAATTATACATTTGACAGACTGAAGAACATTTTACTTCAGCTACAATTATTTAACAGGCTAAACTCAATAAGATTCATTCAACTTCTAGGAATTTAAGTGACTTTCAGAGAGGTATTCTTTGGTCTTGGGCTGTCCATAATGGTTTCAGGACAGTGTAAGTTCAGAACTTGAAATCTGGTTGTTAAACAAAAATTGTCAGCTAAAGGAATCTCTCTCAAAAAAACATGTATCATAACATTTTGTATGGAGAGAACTAGATTTGAAATGCATCTTTCACAGTAATAAAACATCATTAATTATCAAAATTGGTAGTTTACTTTTCCAAGATTGATGAAAGCTTCACTGACACAATGTATAGTTTTGAAACAATTTAGAGAAATAATGGGGGTGAGAAATAACTCCACATGTATATACCATTTGATGTATACAGGGTTGAACAAAATATACGTAAATGGCAAATTATAAATTTAATTTACTGTTAAAAGTTACATTCAAAATAAAATTTCTATGCATACAACTTGAACAAAATTACAAAAGACTTACAAAATATTTTCATCTTCATATTCAATCTCAAAGTAACTGACAATTATTACATCTTCAGGAAGTTACATGCAGAAGTAGGGAGAAGGTTGCATCTTACTATGATTTGCATCCAAATGATTTGGCACCTTTTAAAGATCAACCTCTGGAAATAGGTGATTTTTAGTACTGCACGCTGTTCTTCATGGATCTTTAGAAGCCTACATCTTGACAATATTATCAGTGCTGCCTCTACTACAAAAGTTGGGCTGACCGAGTGACATACATCAGTGTGCATTCTAGTCAACTTCACACTTGCAACGGGTTCAACTTAATGATCAATCCTCAAACCACAGCAACAGATATGATTTTTTTTGTACTGAACTGAATCATTATTTATGACAGCATCTCCAAGCATCCTGAAAATAACATTACCTCAAATTTGGACTGTACTTTGAAAAGTTTTCCAATTATGAAACTTCTCAGAAGCATTCTACGTAGAGGAGCTACATAAATCTAAACTGTGCTAAACAGTGACTTTTTATATATTTAAGAAAACCTAACGTACAGAATAAAACATTCAAGAAAGATTTTATTTAAGACAAGACTACTTTTGGCACTTACTAAAGTAGTCTGCTACTTTCATGAGTTATCATTAATGCAGATTAATTAGATTAAACAGTGCTTTATTGACTAATACAAAATGGGTGCTATCTTCCGTCAACTTTTCAGTGTTCAGAATCATGGTGGGAATGGCAACCCAATAATACATGAAAATGTAATGGAAGACGACATAGCATACAGCCTATTGAGTTTGTTTCACAATTCGTGACTGATCTAGGGCTTTCCTTACATTCCTGCTCCCCAAGGCAAAGATCTGATAACCTCATCCCTTAGACTCAATAATGGAACATCCATAATGCACTAGTGTAGAAAATGAGAAAATTCACAACCTTTTGAGTGAAGATATTTTTTCCTGACCTTAAAGTCCCAAATGATTGGCTTGTTGTTCTGAAGCTGTGCCCAAGTGTTTCGATTGGGGAAACAACCTTTCAGCGTGCACTGTGTGAAGTCCTTAAAGAATCTTGGATGCTTCAATAAAGGTCACCTCATCTGTTATCAACTCCAGACAGTATAGGCGAATTTACTCAGCCTCTCAGCACATGACAATTCTCACTGCATTGCGATCTAGTTCAACTTAGCGAATCTCCTCTACTTCCAATAGAGATTCCTTAAATGTGGAGGCCAAAGCTGCACAAAGTATTCCAGTTGTGGTCACATCAAAAACTTGTACATCTGTTTCCTTATCCACGTACTCCATTCCTCTTGCAAAAAAAACCACCAACATACAATTGCCTTCTGAGCTCCTTGTCTTGCTTATTTTGTGCATCTCATATAATTCTAACAAGTCCTTATGTATATCAACATTTACAGGTTTTATAATTTTTCAAAACCATTCTGTTTTTCTTTTAAGACCAAAGTGAATAAACTCATACTTTTTTATATTACACTTAATTTGTCCTCTGGTTGCCCACTCACTTTTGATTTGATTTATTATTGCTACATGTACCAAGATACAATGAAAAAAATTGTTTTGCATGCTAACCAGACAAATCATATCCTACATAAGTACACCAGGGTAGCAGAAGAGTGTTACAACCACAGGGAAGGTGTAGAGAAAGATCAACTCTAATATACTTTGAACAGAAAAGGAATTAAGGTGAGAGCGCCAGTAAGAGGAGCTAAAGCCACAAAGAGATCAGCATGATCTTATTGAATGGCAGAGCAGGCTTGAAGGGCCAGATGGCCTACTTCTGCTCCTAGTTCTTGTGTTCTTAATACATGAAAAGTCCCTTCATAAGTCTCATAAGAAGCTGTTCTTAACTCTGTTGGTATGTTTTCAAACTTTCGCATCTTGTGTTAGGTGGAAGAGAGTATAACTGGGATGAAAGGGGTGTTTGTTTGTGTTGGCTGCTTTCCTGTGGCAGCGGGAAGTGTAAATGTAGACGATGGAAGGAAGGCTGGCTTTTGTGTTGGACTGGGCTGCGTTTACAACTCTAAATTCAGAGAGTCTTGGACAGAGCAGTTGCCATACCACACTGTGATTCATCTGAATAGAAAGGTTTCTATGGTGCATCTATAAAAGTTTCTAAGAATCATTGTGGAGATGGTGAATTTCCTTAGCCTTTCCAGGAAGTAGATGCAATGGTGCGTTTTCTTGACTGTGGCTTCAATATGGATGGGCCAGGGTAGGTTGGTGGTGATATTTACTCCTGGGAACCTGAAGCTCTCGACCACCTCCATCTCACCACTATTGATACAGACAGGAGTGCGTCCTCCACTCCACTTCCTGAAGTCGATGACCAGTTCCTTTGTTTTTCTGACATTGAGGGAGAGATTGTTGTCTTTACAGTGCCACGAAGCTGTCTATTCCTTTTCTGTATTCTGTCTCATCACTATTTGAGATCCGTCCCACGACCGAGGTTATCATCAGCAAATTCATAAACTGAGTTAGAGCTGAACTTGGCCTACAGTCGTGAATATATATGGAGTAATTTAGCCTGTCGCTCTTTTCATCAACTTCACCAACACATTCCACCCTGACCTTAAATTTACCTGGACTATCTCTGACACCTCACTCCCCTTCCTGGACCTCTCCATCTCCATTACTGACGACCAACTTGACACTGACTTTTTTTTTTTACAAACCCACCGACTCCCATAGCTACCTGGATTACACCTCTTCCCACCCTATCTCTTGCAAAAATGCCATCCTGTATTCCCAATTTCTCCGCCTCCGCCGTATCTGCTCCCAGGAGGACCAGTTCCACCACAGAACACACCAGATGGCCTCCTTCTTTAGAGACCGCAATTTCCCTTCCCACGTGGTTAAAGATGCCCTCCAACGCATCTCGTCCACATCCCGCACCTCCGCCCTCAGACCCCACCCCTCCAACCGTAACAAGGACAGAACGCCCCTGGTGCTCACCTTCCACCCTACAAACCTTCACATCAACCAAATCATCCACCGACATTTCCGCCACCTCCAAAAAGACCCCACCACTAGGGATATATTTCCCTCCCCACCCCTTTCTGCCTTCCGCAAAGACCGTTCCCTCCGTGACTACCTGGTCAGGTCCACACCCCCCTACGACCCACCCTCCCATTCTGGCACTTTCCCCTGCCACCGCAGGAACTGTAAAACCTGTGCCCACACCTCCTCCCTCACCTCTATCCAAGGCCCTAAAGGAGCCTTCCACATCCATCAAAGTTTCACCTGCACATCCACTAATATCATTTATTGTATCCGTTGCTCCCGTTGTGGTCTCCTCTACATTGGGGAGACTGGGCGCCTCCTAGCAGAGCGCTTTAGGGAACATCTCCGAGACACCCGCACCAATCAATCAAACCGCCCCGTGGCCCAACATTTCAACTCCCCCTCCCACTCTGCCGAGGACATGGAGGTCCTGGGCCTCCTTCACCGCCGCTCCCTCACCACCAGACGCCTGGAGGAAGAACGCCTCATCTTCTGCCTCGGAACACTTCAACCCCAGGGCATTAATGTGGACTTCAACAGTTTCCTCATTTCACCTTCCCCCACCTCATCCTAGTTTCAAACTTCCAGCTCAGTAACTGTCTCCTTAACTTGTCCGGACTTGTCCGACCTGCCTATCTTCTTTTCCACCTATCCACTCCACCCTCTCCTCCCTGACCTATCACCTTCATCTCCTCCCCCACTCACCCATTGTACTCTATGCTACTCTCTCCCCACCACCACCCTCCTCTAGCTTATCTCTCCACGCTTCAGGCTCTCTGCCTTTATTCCTGATGAAGGGCTTTTGCCCGAAACGTCGATTTCGCTGCTCGTTGGATGCTGCCTGAACTGCTGTGCTCTTCCAGCACCACTAATCCAGTATTTGGTTTTCAGCATCTGCAGTCATTGTTTTTACCTTGCTCTCTTTTTACAGCCTATATATTCCTCAAAGCAAACACTTACAATTGGTTTTGTATAATAACAAATATACATACTTAGATGAAGAAGCAGAGTAGAGTGCAAAAAACTGAGGAAGCACTGATTATGGTAGCACTTCACTATTTATCGACTGCCAATTTAAAAATGTCCCATTTATGCCTGTTGTTTGCTACCTATTAACCAATCTTTTACCTGAAATTTGCCAATAACTCAGTTTCATTAACACTTGTTGTATACCAGTTTGGACAAACAATTAAGTCATTTGCAAACTATGGAAAAGCATGAACCTGCTCCACCTCCAAATACCACCACCCACATCAGTTATAATTTTGTTTTATAAACCGGAACATTTTCTGAAAGTTGAAATTCAGTGTAAGGATATTTCTGAAATGAAACAAGGAAGTCAAGAATAAAGATAGAACTGTGGATTCTATTCACACTATATATTTACAGAAATCCAAGTACCTGCACACATTGTTCAAAATGTAATTTCAAAATTTACCTTTTTTCAGTTGTTCAAAGAAAATAAGTTAAGCTGATTTAGTTCATATGTAAATTTGAAACAAACAAGACATTACAGCCTGTACAAAACTGCACTTTCTTTCTTGTTGCAAGATATAATGTAATGACCATTTTATTGTTGCCTGCTAATCCTGGAGCGACAGATAGACAGGAGACTGGAAGAACACAGCAAGCCAGGCGGTGGAGAAGTCTATGTTTTTGAGTGTAACCCTTCTTCAGGGCTGGGGATGGGTGTGGGGTGAGCTGCAGATAAAGGGAGTCATGGGAAAGGGTGGTGAATTGAGAATAGATGAAGTCAGGTAGAGGGTACTGTATTGAAGATGTGGGTGCACTGTACATTTAAGAGTGTTAAAAGCTAGTAAAAAACTACTTGACAGAACCAAGTATTCTGGAAAAAAAAGCATCATTTCGTCAAACAACTAGATTAGCTCGTTGCCTGGAAATGACAAAACAGATTCGAATTAGGCCAATCAGTTTAAATTATACCTCGAAAAAATACCAAATTCCAATCCAGTTTGACAATCTTAAAAGCCAATGACACAATCCGATCCCTAAGGGTATAGAACCATGGAAAATTGAACAGTTGAGAGGAGAAGTGCCAAGCCAATGACATCTGCACACTACCCAGACAATAACTCTCTTAAAAAGGTACCTTTAGTCGATCAGTAACCTGGGAAGCAGACTCCCCAAGAAGAAAAGGAAACAGGAATTCAATGAAAACTGAAAGCTGCCTGGTTCTGAGATCAGAAGTGTTGTTTTGTAAACCTTAATTGGGAATTTTATCAAGCTAGTATTATAAAGGGGAAGGTAAAAGATAGGTTAGAGAAAGAAATTGTAAGTATTGTTAAGTTCATTATTTCCTGTTATACTTTAAGAAATGAAGTTGTTAATTTTTACTTTAAATAGTTCTTTGCTTATCGAATTTTCACAGATTACTGCATGGGATAAACCTTTTCTGTGTTGCTGGTTTTTAAATTAAGCAGGTGAGTTTACCCATTGTTGTAACAGTATGACTTGGTTGGTCAGGGGGCGGAATGGATCTAGCTGGTGGCAGGGAGCAGTGGACAGAAGGGTTGGGCTGTGAATGGGGTCTGGGGATGGGGAGGGAAGTTATTTGAAATTGGAGAATTCAATGTTGAGTCCTCTGGGCTGTAGGCTGCCCAGGTGGAAGATGAGGTATTGATCTTCCAGTTTGCGCTGTGATTCATTTTGACAATGGAGGCAGCCAAGAATGGTCACAATGGAAACCATCTGCAGTTTTTTTTTGTCTCTCATCCTGGAGTGATGGTATTCATTAATCTTCCTGCTCCTGATCTTTTTTCCTCATACTTTGTACACAAACTGACTATGCTGGTTAGCTTTTTCCACTTAGTTTAACTATAATATTCAATTCTCTTGCAAAACAATGAACATCCCAGCAGTGAATCCTCAGTTATACTGAGCTGCTCAATACCTTGCACAATAGCGGACTTACATGGCCTTTACTTTCATCAATGGATATGGAGAAAACACACTGCCTTTGGTGTCAGCTATTCAAGGATGGATGTTGCCATGTCTGAGTGTGGCGTATCAGCTTTAACTAAGACTAGAGTTTGAAGTATTTGTTCCAGCATAGCCTATTTTGACATTCGACAAACAAAAATTCTCATTGTTAAATGATCTGCATTGTTGTACAATCTGATCAGGAATTTCCTGATTTGGTTATATTGATGATCGAACTGAGGCAGGAAGAACAATAAATATTGTTGCCTACATCTACACATTTCCCTTCATGCTCACCTCCTCTGTGAAGTGATCATAGTCATTTTCAATAAAGCATTTCATAATGTCAAGTACCATTTTGTGGCTTCAGCAGCAAATTTACGAGCTACACACAGCATAAAGCCATCACAATCCCAAAAATAAATACTCCAGAGACAAAGTCAACTGCACCATTCATTTTGATTTATATTGTATTTAGCTTGCTGCAAAACCAGTATTACCAACTACTGGTCATATTTTGCATCTCCTTCTGCAGCCTTTGATTTTAACATGAATTCTAGCCCATGCAGGACAGAAGGACCAAAATAAACACTACCTGTAGAAAATAATCAGGAATAGGCTTTGATTTCTTCCCTTAAAGAAACTGATTAGTTTACTACAATATATAGAGAAAGAGATTAGATTCGAAGTGTGACTGGAACATGTGCAAAATTTTGTATTCAGGTACTTGGTAACTGTTGGTATGGAATTCAGATGGGATGAAAAAGATTTAGAGCATGTAAAACAGTCAGCTGGTCCATCTTTGGACAATGACTACCATAAATAATAGTAATTGTGAATGATGTTACAAGACCTGTTGTGCTCACTGCCAGAAAAATATACCAGAAATAGAAAGTCACATAGAAAGATAGTTAAGCACAAAATCTTAAAAACAGAACATACAGAAAAAAAGAAACTTGAAAATATTACTTGTTATTTTCTTTCAAGTGATCTTTAGCATTATTCATTTCTCAAGGAGTAACTTGCTTCCAGGGAGATTATAAAGTAGGACAGGATTAAGAGTTTAGTCTGGAAAAAAAAACAGAGTAGCATGCTGCATTTATCTCCTTTTACCTCAATGCCGGCATCCTCAAGCACTTCCCTTAATCATGTGTGTCACTTTTTCTCACCTCTTAAAACAAAATAAAATTTGGTCTTTTTTTTTCTTAAAACAAACTTCAATTGTTTTGACGATGGTGCACCTCCAGCAGGCCTCTGACACTAACACGGACGTGCAGCTAAATTTCTAACTCCACAAATGGACAAAACTGGCAAACATAAATGCACAACGGTAAGTAGTCACGCAAGCATTCCCACCTTTTCTTAATCAAATTGTCAACAGACACTACAAATGCAATGGGGAGGGTTCTGACAATTTGTTGCAAGTCTTGCAAGTTGGCATCAGGTTCAATATTAAAATGAAAAAATAACCTCATTTTATAAATTAGTTTTCCACAGAAATATCATTTTTTGCTTTTTGGAAATTTACAAAATCAAAGGTATTACAAATGAAAGCAAAGTAATGCTGGGGGAATGTTCCTAAAAGTCACATGTAAATTAATTGAGAAGATGCACTGTGCAGCACAGTTTTGAAGGGGGAATAAGGGCTCTTATGGCACAGTGGTAGTCTCCTGACAACTGGACCAGATAACCTAGATTTGTTATAACATATCTGAATAGGGGATGTAGGTTTGCTCACTGAGCTGGAAGATTCATTTTCAGACATTTCGTCACCACACTAGGTAACATCTTCACTGAGCCTCCGGATGAAGCACTCGTGGTGCAGCCCACTTTCTATTTAAGTGTTTGACTTTCCTTGGGCTGGTGATGTCATTTTCTGTGGTGATGTCATTTCCTGTTCTTTTTCTCAGGGGATGGTAAATGGGATCAAGTCAATGTGTTTGTTGCCAATATATTATGATTTCTATATTGTTGCTGGGTCAAAAGTTCTGAAATTCACTGCCAAACATATGGCAGAAGCAGACATAAAAGGAATCAACCATTATGTTTAAGAAACTTGTAAAGTTTTGACACTGCTGAAATATATTTCGACTCAGTTTTTTAAAACTGACTCCTAAGTATTTGATTCTTTACCAGTAAACCTTGCATTAACTATCGATCCTATCAATCTTCTGCATAAACCATAGATTTAATCATAACTTCTGGTATTTACCCCTTCAAAACTCATCCGATTTTTAATCAACCTATTCAACCTTAGCAAGTTTTGAGAAGATGTGTAGCTCAGGTTCACATTCTGAATGTAGGTTTGCTCACTGAGCTAGAAGGTTCGTTTTCAGTAATCTTACTCTATTACCATGGTAGGTTACATGGAATTGGGATGCATTGGCAATGAAGTTTTGGCGTATTGTTATAGTTCAACTTTTATACTGCAGTTATGTTCCACAGAATGATTAAGGTGGCATCTTTTGAGTCTTTATCAAGCAGGCTACTTTAGGCTGGATGGTGCAGAACTCTGTTTGTGAAGCTGCACTCATCTAAGCAGGCCACAAGCAATTAATCATATTTCAGACTTGTGCCCTTGCAGTTGGTGGAAATGTTTAGGGTCAATTGAGTTATACACTGCTTCTCCTGATTACAATAACAAGGGAGAGGCTATGGCCTAGTGCTATTATTGCTGGACTATTAATGCAGAGACCCAGGTGATTTTCTGGGGACCTGAGTTTGAATCCTGTCATGGTAGATAGTGGAATTTGAATTAAGAACCTGGAATTTAAAAAGTGTAACGACAACCATGAATCCAGTGTTGATTGTTGTAAACACCCATCTGATTCAATGAAGTCCTTGAAAGAAAGTGCCATCTTTACCCAGTCTTGTCTAAAAGTGAATCTAGATCACAGCAGTGTGGTTGACTCTGAACTGTTCTCTGGTGGGCATCAGGGAGGGGTAGTAAATTCTGGCCCAGACACTGATGCTCTCATCACATAAATGAATTCAAGAGTATTCATGTGGTAGTTCAATTAGTTTTTTGGTCAACGATAACCCTCCTAGAACATTGACAGTGAAGGATTCAATAATGAAAACATCATTCAGTTTCATAGGGAGGAGGGCTAGATGCTTGCTATAGATACTAATTGCAAGGCAATTGTGTGGTACAAATGCTACTTGCCACTTAATAGTCCAAGCAGTCACGGATTGCTTTGTTATCTCAAGAATTGGGAATGTAACTGAACACTGCAAACAACGGTCATTGTGAGGTGCAAAGGAACTTCTGACAGTAATATCTCAAAGATGAAAAAACTGGCTTCCATCGTCATACTGTGCTTCTTTGCGCTAGGTATTACTTTAGCCAATGGAGAATCCACCCTGACTCCCATCAACTTCAATTTTGCTCGGGCCTAATAAAACTGTAAATCTTACCCTAATGTCAGGGGCAATCGCTCCCACCTTAACTATATTTGGCTGGATTGAAGTAGTTCTACCCTTTATGAGCTGAATAGGAGACATTTGGTATTTTGGCAGATGCCAGTGTTGTAGTTGTACTGGAACAATTTGAATCGAGGAATATTTCAGTGCCACAGACTGGAACCATATTAAGGGTGAATGTATATTTAGATGTAACAATGCATTCAAGTATTTGAAATATTAATGAGATTGGAAACCAGGCTACAATAAAACTATTGAAGTTTTCTTTTGAAAACAAAGTCATGACAGTTCTTTTGAAAGAAATTTATAAAACATTGAACGTTTGTCTAATGTTAGTGCATGTGGAATCAAGTAGTAGTTGGATGATCTGGAGATGAGCCAGAAGTGATCAAGGAAAATGGTGCTGGTTTTATGGAGAGGAGCATGCGGAAAACACAGAAGAAACTAAAGAGGTAGGATAGTGCAAGCTGTTTTCGTGGAACAAAGCTAACTGCCATGTGAATGGCCCATAATCTCGGTAAAGAAATTTTATATCTGAAGTGAAGGTGAATTAGGCAATGCAAGAGATCAAGAGAAAGGCCACTGGGGCAAGTTTGCGCTGACTCAGTTTTTGGAAGCAACACCTTTATGGAAATACCGCAACCAGACCTGACTACAAAGGCAGATGCATAATGTATCCATGGAAATGATTTTGAAAATGATATTTAAAATCTGTTTTGACAAAGATCAGTTTCTGAATTTAACAGAAAACTGTTCAATTTCAAAAATGGTTCAGACTATGCTTAGTATCTTCCTTATTACATGGTAAAAGGTAAAGTCACTGTAGTCCTACCAGACTATAGTACTGCTCTCTCATTCAAGAGAGATGACTGGTGGTGGTTTAACTGGAAGGTCATTGTGCTTCAGGCAGGGGAGAAGTTGACAACCCAAAATCTCTGATGTAGCCAAGGTCCAAAATCAGTCAGCATAAAGATGGTTAATTGCCACAGATAAAAGTTCATGCCTTAGTCTATCAGTCTGTTAGCCAATTTACAATTCCTTCCACAACATGAACTGGTTTCAAGGTCAGTGTGAGAAGACACAAAATAATTGCAACCCACTAAACCAATCTGCTATTGAGGGGTATTTGCGAGTCAGGACAGCATATTGACTCCGTCCTGCAGCAGAAATATACTCTGTCAATATTCACTGTAATTAGGACACAGCTTAATATTTTGCTCAAAAGGCATGCCTTAAAGAGGAAAATTCTGTGTTTATGGCCAAAATATTCTCTCCAAAGAGCACACAATCATACAGTTTATAATAATTACGAAAAGCCAGGTTAATGTCTGCATAATTGCACTTAACCTGTCAAAAATCAATAGTTAATCATTGCCAACTATCATTTGAGGAAACAGAAGGTTTGTACAACAATATTTGAAGACCAATATAGTTGAATCCTGATAAATACATGAACCAGTCTGGCAAGAAGTTCTATGCTTGGATCAAGACCTTTCAAAAATTGAAACCAGAGTTTTGGAATTTTTATATTGAATCAGGTGAAATAAATCATCCAGAAAGCAGATTTTTTTTTGTTTAGAAATGTACTGTTACCGAGTCCGTTCTGATTAAGTTTAAAGGCGTTCCAGCATTTACCGACTAGGTTTGTTGTTGTGCTTAAATGTTGAAATTCTGAACAAAGTGCTTTTTCTTTTAATAAAGCCACAATTTTAACTCTTGAAGATTGATGACTGGTTCAATAAAATCCAAGCATGATGCATTACATTTTGAAAAAAATACAGGAAGTAGTCCTGATTCCAGATGATGCAGATTAGCTTTTCATTTGTGTGGCCCTTCAAACCTGTTGCTTTTCTTTACAAATGCTGGGTGATATGTTATTTCTTTCCAATTTTTTCTGTATTTCATTTCACATTTGTGCATTATTATTCTTAATGCAGTGCAAACATAGTTTCCATTATTTTAGCTAGTTTAAAATCATCATTCTCGCCAGTCATTGCCAGTCCAATCCACAAATTAAATATATCATCACTGTAGTTTCTGTTAGTTGCATATGTTTGTTACTTTTGTGAGGAGGCTTTCAATATCAAGTTTTTGATTGGAAAACAAAGTGAAAGGATACACAAGGGCATGTTTTAAAATCAACACTATGAAACCAATTACTGCACAGCAATGGAACAAAAAAAAAATTTTTCAAGTCATTTTCAGTTATTTAAGTGTTACTCACCAGTTGTGGGATAGAGTAATTGCACTGTGTTCCCACTCAAGCACAATATCAACTCATAATATAAAGCCCCTTTAGCTTCACTAAATGCCCCAAAACATTATGGGAAAGTTATCACAGTTTGACATGAAGCCACATAAGGAAGTATCAGGAAACATAACAAAAACAACTTGGTCAAAGAAGTCCGTTTAAGGAGGGAATTCCAGAACTTTGGGCCTTATTAACTGAAGCTATTGTTTCCAATTTTCAATATGGCAGGCAGTGATAAGTGGGGTGTAGCAAGGCTCAGTGCTGGGATCTCAGCTGTTCACAATATAAAGTAAATGATTTGGATGAAGGAAATGAATGCTGTATCTCCAAATTTACAGATGACACTAAGCTGGGTAGCGTTCTGCACTGTGTGAAGGATGCTAAAAGACTGCAGGGTGACTTGGACAAATGCAATTTAATGTGCTTAAATGTGAGGTTAACCACTTTGGTCACAAAAACAGGAAAGCAGATTATCTGAATGGTGGCAGTTTAGGAAGAGGGGAGGTGCAACAAGACCTGGGCATCATAGTGGAACAATCACTGAAGGGTGACATGCAGGTGCAGTTGGCAGTGAGGAATGCTAATGGGCATGCTCTCCTTCATAGCAAGAAGATTTGAATATGAGTAAGAATGTCTCACTGCAGTTATATAGGGCCTTGATGAACCACACCTTGAGTACGGCGTGCAGTTTTGGTTTCCACGTCTGAAGAAGGACATTGTTGCTATTGAGCAAGTCCAGTGATGGTTTACTAAAATAATTCCTAGAATGGCAGGACTGACATATGGAGGGCATGATGATGTCATAGAAAACATATAAAATCCTGATGGGTCTGAACGGGCTCAATTTGGGAAGAATGTTCCTGATGTTGGGGAAATCCAAACAAGAATAAGAGGTAAACCATTCAGGACTGAGGAAGAATTTCTTTACTCAGAGTTGTGAACCTGTGGAATTCTCTACCACCGGAAGCTGTTGGGGCCAGTTCATTAGGTATGTTCAAGGAGGCGTTGGACATGGCCCTTATGGCTAAAAGGATCAAGGGGTACGGGGAGAAGGCAGGACTGGGATACTGAGATTACATGATCAGCCATAATCATATCAAATGACCTACTCCTGCACTGATTTTCTATACTTCTATATTTCTAAATGATGGAGCAATTTATATCAGTGATCCTCAGAGGTTCAAAGTAATGGAAAGAAGATACTTCAGAAGTATGTTGGGCTGAGAAGATTCCAGAGATTAGGAGGGCATGAGGTTATAGATTTTGAAAAAAATGATGCCAGTTTTGAAATTGGGGAATTACTTAAGAGAGATCCAATGTAGATCAGTAAGCATAGGGTTTAGGGGTGAATCAGATTTGGTGAAAATTAGGCAGGATGAGCTCAAGTTTAGATATAGCATGGAAAACCAGCCAGGTGAGAGTTTAAAATGTCAAGTGTGTAGGTACTAAAGGCACAAGAAAAGATTTGAGCAGCAAACCAGGCATGGAGACAGTTATGTAGCATCGGCTGAAATAGATAATGTGAAATGCAGAACAAGCTTGATTATCTGAACGAGACAAGTGGGGAGTACTTCATTCGGATAACGGATTGTTTGGATAATGGATAGCGTTTTTACAGGACCTTGAGATCTTGTTTGAATAACCTGACATACGGATAACTGAGATTCGGATAACCGAGACTGTTCTGTACGAGGAAATATTTTTCTGAAGCAAAACTTTTTTTTTGAACAAAAGTACGTTCTATAAAGGTGCCTAAATCCATTGGTTCATGGAAGATTTTACATTTACAATATGCAAAATATATTGCATAGATACCTGCGTAAACAAAGTTATAAAATTAGTGCAATTTTATTCATAATTCTTGGCCATTGTGATCTTAATTACATTCTTAAACATGTGAAGAACAAAAGGTAAATACCGTATATACTACCAATGAGCAATGTTGACAATTTCTAGTTTAATGTTTGAACTGTTAACATTTTTGCTATAAAGCTGTAAAATGAAGTTTATATGTTTAATGTAAAATTAACTGTATGAGTTGAAATGCAGCACATCAAATTTCAATTGCACAAGTTAAATGTAATCTGAAAGCTACACATTCAAAAGACAATTTGAATTTCACATTCTGCAACTTAACAGCATATTAAAAGTCTTATTAAAAATACTACATAAATTATTTTAAAAGTACATGAAAAGCCAAATGAGATGATTGCATCTGCTCAAGTCCACAAAAAATATATTTTGGTGGAATACAGAAATATTTTAAAAGTTAGCTGTACATTATTATGACAGGCTTAAATACGGTAGACAAGAATTTTCCCTGAGCTGATGGTACAAGGACCAACAGACACAGATTTACGATTTTGGACAGGAAATGCAGGGGGACTGAAAGGAAGAATGACTTAATGTAATACATGATAATAACATCAACACACTGCTTCCATTTCACCACTTTCATGGACAATCAAAGACCTCAAAATAAAACTGGACAGGTATTTGAAGGAAATTAACTGCAGGGCTATTGGATTGAAAATTAATAGAACACTGCAGAAAAGAACAGGCGGGTTTATAACTGCAGAAAGTCTTTTCTGTTCTAAAATATAATAAATGGCTTGATTATTTTTCCTTCATACGCTCGAAAAAAAATTCAAATACACTTAACTCTTGCTTTGCCACCTACTGCTACTTTAACTAATTGCTCTACTGCCTTCATTCTATGCATAATTCTCCTAACATGCCTAGTCATTCCCTTGGCTTAACTGTCATATGATATCTATCATTCTTCAAGGTATTGATCATTAATTAACAAGGCTATCGAAATCTCAACTCACTCAAATCTCCGTCTACATCTTCCATTACAATTTCACCTAAAAATGAATTCTATACTTCTCTCACCAACAGTCATTTTCCTCCACTCTGGCCAGCCACCAGTCACAACTTTGTTACCTTTACCAACATACTGTGATTCTTTGCTCTGCTTTTCGTGCTTTCATCTTCAAAAATCTAATCACCATCTCTCACTTTCATCATGTCACTGGTATAATTCTCACTGCTGCATCCTCAAATTTGGAGTCTTTGGAGTTGAGATTTATTAGTAGCCAGAACTGCACAAATTACAATAAATACACAGTCCCATAAAAGTTTTGTAACAACTAATTCATCCTTTGAGCTTGCCCACTCTGTTGGCATCCAAATCTAGATATATAAGTCATTGAGATATAATCGACACACACACGTGTATATATATGGAGACTAAAATTGGATGTTAAACTAATTAGAACTCTCACTCAATTTTATCAGCAGTCATTTAGCCCGTCTACATTTTCTACATTTCTACAACTGAATTTTTCTTACAAACTTTGTGTAAGGCACATTATTGAATGCCTTCTGAGAATGCATATTGCAAGCGGGCATCAGAGCCGCCCCGCATTTGCCACGGGACTATGCCTACATTGGTAAAACTATAGGAATTCATTTTGTGTTTTAAACTGCAGCCGCAGCTTAAACCCACAGAACTCAGCAGCTGCCGGTCCACCCATGTGACCGGGAGATGGCAGCCAGAGGACAGATCAAATCCACACTAGGCCAGACACTAACCATGACTCATAGACCGAAACTCCGGAGCTAATTAATATGGAGACCCATCTCCTAATCAAATCAAGAGACTGACTGAAACACACCCATATTCATCAATACAGAACCATCCTGACACAAAGGACAGGCTTCCACCAGACAGGAACGAACAGACTCATACACACCAGCACCCCAAGGGAACAAAGGGGGGGTGCTAGCCTCCAGCCCTCAGAGAGAGAGAGAGAGACAAGCAATTAGTACCTGGATCCGTTTACATAATACAATTAGCACCCTATTGTGTACACACTGCAACCCTCCTGGGACGGCAGGAAACCTACCATTTGCACCTACTCCAGCGATGATGGGGAACTATCATCCCATTCATACTCAAAATCCTCACATCCTGACAAAGAAAGGTATATAATGTGTAGCAGTGCGCGGGAACAGCAGAACAGCCGAGATTCGGACCTCGGTTGGTCTCCGCTGGTGTTACTGTATCAATAAACGTTACCGATTGTTGAACTGCACTCTGGGCTCGGACTGATATCATTTCATCCACGCTAACAATTGGGGGCTCGTCCAAAATTCAGCGTTATTGTGCCGAGGCTTAAGGGCGGGGAGCCTGTCCAGAAGTTTCATGGTGTCGCCCGGGCCAGGGAGATGTAGGTCACCTTAAGCAGGGGGGGGGGGGGGGGGGGGGTAATAGGCAAGGGTCGCGGTTCGTCCCCTCTCCCCTCCCCCGGGGATATATTTAACTTTCACCGGGCTGCACGGGCATAGCCCGTGCGCGATTCCCGGGTGTCCGGATTGTCCGTGAGCCCCTCCCAGTCCCAGGTGGGGGACGGCGGGGCGCTGGGCGCATTGGATAAGGTCAGTAAAACCGTATGGGCAGCAAGTGGCTGGGCTTCTGGGTGCTCTGTGGCCTGCTTTTTCATGTCTTGGACATAAAGCTGAACCTTGCCAGCAAGCCTAACGTGTGCCTGTAGCAGCAGGACGCAAGCTTTCTCGTACCTATCTTTCTTCTGGCGGGCCCACCACTCGCGCTGTACATCCAGCGGGTCGCCAGCCTGAGCGAAGCATAGCCTTAATAACTTTTTTATTCTCGTCGGCTATAAAACGGGTAAGGGAACCCTCCGGCCCCCAATCTAGGTCTTCAGCCACGCTTGCACCCATGGTAGGGGCGCAGCGGGTGTAACTTGACAGAAGCTAAACTACAGTAAAGCTAGCAGGCGTGCTACGGGATGTCGCTGGCACTAGCTTATTAATCTCCCAGTCGGGGAGCCCACTCCCTGTTAGTCGAACCTTAGCCCCGCGGGTCAACCTGGGCAGGTGTGGGAATAGTTACAGACGGGGCGCGTGTCGATTCCTGAGCGCGCGACCCCGGGTTTCCGTGAGTCTTTCTGTCACCGCCTGACGTTCAGCGGCCGTGTATACCCCGCGAACACTGGGCGTGAACGCAGACCTAACCGCACCTGATCCTGCAGAGGCCAACACCTTGGGACCGCGAAGTTAATGGGCAGAGTGCGTAACCGTCGCTTGGCCCAGAGGCTCCGCGTCTCAGGCTGGTTTGGAGGACTTCCCTTCTTGTAGCGCGCGCACAGACCTCCCAACCTCTACCGCTTACGCAAGGAAGGTGCTAAAACCGAGCTCAACGTACAATGGGGTCCCCTATCTCCCACTGCAGAGGTCAACCAGGAAGGCTTGTTTGGTCGGTTTTTAAACGGTGGGGGGGGGGTCAATCTTTCAGGGTCTTGCACCTAAAGTCGTCGGACCAAGGATAGACAGTCAGTCACAGTAGCACATTAGCAATAAACGACAATAATAATAATCACGCACACATTTACTAGTGTTCCGTGACCCCAATCGCCCACCCGTGAAGGATCACTCACACACACTTTTAAAGAGTACTCTACCGTTACACGACTGCTGGACTCACTCTGTTCACAGGTTCAGATAACGGTCGGCAGTGAAGTCCGTCGCGGGGCACTGGGAGACTTTTACGCGAGAAGTAAAAGAGTAAAGATACTCACCCAGTGCTGTCGCAGGGATCCAGCAGCCGTCATTAACCAGGACGAAGCCCCCAATTGTTAGCGCGGATGAAGTGATATCACTCTGAGCCCAGAGTGCAGTTCAACAATCGGTAACGTTTATTGATACAGTAACACCGGAGGAGACCAACCGAGGTCCGAATCTCGGCTGTTCTGCTGTTCCTGCGCGCTGCTGCACATTATATACCTTTCTTTGTCAGGATGTGAGGATTTTGAGTATGAATGGGATGATAGTTCCCCATCATCGCTGGAGTAGGTGCAAATGGTAGGTTTCCTGCCGTCCCAGGAGAGTTACAGTGTACACACAATAGGGTGCTAATTGTATTATGTAAACGGGTCCAGGTACTAATTGCTTGTCTCTCTCTCTCTCTGAGGGCTGGAGGCTAGCACCCCCCCTTTGTTCCCTTGGGGTGCTGGTGTGTATGAGTCTGTTTGTTCCTGTCAGGTGGAAGCCTGTCCTTTGTGTCAGGATGGTTCTGTATTGATGAATATGGGTGTGTTTCAGTCAGTCTCTTGATTTGATTAGGAGATGGGTCTCCATATTAATTAGCTCCGGAGTTTCGGTCTATGAGTCATGGTTAGTGTCTGGCCTAGTGTGGATTTGATCTGTCCTCTGGCTCCCATCTCCCGGTCACATGGGTGGACCGGCAGCTGCTGAGTTCTGTGGGTTTAAGCTGCGGCTGCCGTTTAAAACACAAAATGAATTCCTATAGTTTTACCAATGTAGGCATAGTCCCGTGGCAAATGCGGGGCGGCTCTGATGCCCGCTTGCAATATGCACCACATTTATTGAAATCCCATTATCAGTGTAACCAATTCGACAATGAAAAAGTCTAATTATATACTTCCTATTCCTCCAATCCCTTCCATGACCAACTCTAAGCTGCACACTCCTGCCTCTTTTCTGAAGGCTTACTGAAATTGCCTTTGGAAATACTCTTTCTTTCTCGAAAATTGTCAAGATTAATTATTTTCAAAATGCTAAGTTTGAACTCTCAGCTTTTCGACCCGATGGTCCATACCTGTTCTTTGTTTCTCTTTCCAAGTCTTAAACACACAGTTGTCTGTCCCATAATTACCCATTTGAATTCTTTTCATTACTCTCAGGCCCATTCATGTCCATTAGACTATGTTGGGTGAAATTACCCATAGTGTAGTTTTGCTGACTTGCACTTTCTATGACATTTGATAAGGTTTCTCACCTATTCTCTTCTGTGGCCTTTGTTTCATGGTGTCCTCCATAGAATGTTTCACACTATTGTTTTATTGCAATCCTGAACTCCCTCCTAATCATAATTACAGATTGTAGTGATCTAAGAAGGCAGATCATTACTACGTTATAGGATGAAATGCAGGTCACTCAGCAGCAGCTTCTCCAAGCATTCCTGCATAGTTACTTCTGGTATATTGTGAACTTGTATTCTGAGTTCTCTGTCAATGAAACTATTCAAAGGGAAGGGTCACATAGGTTAGATGCAACCAACAAAATCTTCCAACTACCAGTGTCAGTGCCACTCTTTGATTTTTAGATTATCCACCATTAAACCATGAATCAGTTGGAACTTCCACAAATTGTGATGGCCATTCATCCACAATCTCCACACTTAGTTCATTTTAATTCCCTCCCTTGCTCAGATTAAAATCGATAGTGCATAATTTTTGGACAAACAAAACTTCTTTCACCCACTTCTACAGCATCACCCACTACTTTCATTACTACTAAAAGTCTTAATTGCACTTTAGTTATTTCCAGACGAAGCTGTTCATATGCGCTCCCCTTTGTAGCCTGACCAAAACTTCAATGCCACTGCCGTACTCAACGTTCATTTTTACTATTCTTTCACTTTTGTCTTCATAACTCATTTTTGACGCAATGAATTCAAAATTCTCGTTTATGCATCCATTCACCACCTAGGCCTAAATTATAATCTGTGCTACTCAGTCAAATACCCCTTGATCAATGTACTCTCCTCCACTGTCCCACTGCTGGCACAGTCTTCATCAGACTTGGTCCTTTTCAGGATGGCCTTAAAGATACACTCTCCCCTCATCAAAACATTTTTGCTATAAGCTTTCAATCACTTTTGAATATTTTGCTCTGTACATTCCATTTCTCTTCTGTCAACTTCTTAAGACATTTAATATGTTGAAAGGTTCACATATAATTCAAGTGTTCACATAGAATATCAATGTTATTCTTCTCCCATTTTTTGGAACATAAGAGTAAATAGATATATTTAATAATAGTAGTTGATATTTGTTAAAGAACAGATGCTAGTATTAAATTTAAATTGGACTTATTTGCAGTCAGTAAGTGGTAATGTTTGCTTATATTGATAAGTGATAGTTGAAAAACCTTTAATGCCCTAAAGTGAGTCTATCATTTCCTTTGGAAAGAAATTCAGCAACAGAAACATCAGTTAACTTGGCTCCAAAATTTTTAAAAAATCAATTGAAGTTGGTAAATCTATTCCTACTTAAAAGTCAATTGTTAATTTAATTATAGAAAAGTAATAAAAAATGGCTACTGCAGAAAACTGTCAATTATATACCACAGTGAAAACTGACATGTGCAATTTTTTTCTTACTGTATTATTTACCTTTCCCTCTTCAGAGTTTTGCTGACAGGAATTGTGGACTTCATCTTCTCTCACCAACTTTCCTGGCCATGAAGGAAATCCTTTTATTTGACTCCAGACCAAGTCACCAACATTAAACGTCCTTGGTCTATAGTGTATTAATTCGTTAGATGGAGAATCTGGAATCTTCAAATCCTCATCGCTGCTGATACTTTTAGTGTCTGAAGGACTTGGAGCACAACCATTAATGTTTTCCGAACTGTAATCTCCGTTGTACTGAATATAGTCATGTGCCAAAGAACCTGGCATTCCCTCCAAACTAGCCGAGGAGCTTGGAGATTGCTCCTCTATGGCAAGTTCTTGCTTAGGTGCTGTTAGCAACTCACTAAAGTTCCTGTTCTGTTGAGACCGGTTTCCATTGATGTGTGTGCATCTTTCCAAAGTATTCTCTAGTCTTTCTTTAATGTTAACAATGTGTCTTTTTTGACTATTAAATTTAAAACCATCCTCAACAAATCTTTTGTCCAAGTGACAGTTTTTCTGCTGTAACACTCCATCAGTCTGCTCTCCATGAAAAGAAGGTATCCTGTCCACAGAGGGACTATGATTTACCTGCCCAGAGTGTTCGAGAAACTTCTCACATTTCCACACTGTTGTATCGCCAGCTGCAAGTTGCTCAGTTTCCCACTGTTTTTTAGGCGTGTTGTGACCTGGTGATTTGAAGTACTCAAATCCTTCCCCCTCAGGAGTAATTTTTGCTTGTTCAGTACTTTTTCTCAACTTTACACCTCTGGCATGTCTACTTGCGAGAATGTTTTGACTGTGGAGCCGGTTGTCAATCTCCATGCTGGAAAGTCTTTTCCCGTGAATCACTGCATTGACTGCATTGGAAAGATTCACAGGATTTGCAATGGAGGCAGTAAAGGCACTCATGGCACTCAGGGCTGGGATTGGGCTCATTTGAGAAGTACTACTCATTGCTGTAGTGATCACAACTTGCATTCCTTTGCTCGCAGCATCCACCACAGCTTTATATATAGCATCAACAGAAGGGTCATGGGGACCCACAGTGCGGGCTTCTTCTCTGCCTTGCTGACCTTGAACCTGTCCCATTTGATGTTGGTCACCAGACAGATCATGGAAAGGGGGAAGGGCAGTTTGAGATCCCTCAGACAGCAATATTGTTCCTGGATGGGAGTTTACTGGAGCATTTGAAAGAGAGACATCTTGGGCTGGACTCACCTGCTGGAAGAAATTTGAATCAACAGACACATTATTTTTCTCTTCTGTGATTTGTCAGTACAATTTACATTAAACCAACTAATGCAAAAAGAAAGCAAAAAAAAATCTTCTGAACAGTCATTTTAGCAAAAAAATTAATGTAAAAAAAAATCTGGATAAAATACTATTTAATCATTGTCTTTTTTCTCAATGTTTTACTATGATTGCATTGGTCTTAGAAGCTACAAAACTCTGAAGATTTACTTTTTTTGCCAACAGGGAGAGACAATTCAATTTCTGACACCATTAAGAACTAAAACACATTTTCATCACTGAAGTTTTTGAAATAAGACATTTCCAGAGTTCACCTATGCCACAGATATTAATTTTCCTCCCTTAAGTTTCTTCTGTAAATACCACTATCAGAATTAAAATATTCAAGAATCAGAGTACACTGATTCAAGATAATTGGCAATAAAACTAACCATAACACAAGAATGAACTCTTATGTAATGCATATGATTATCCTGGAACGTACTAATTGTGAATGCAGGGAAGACAGATTCAATCATTGCTTTTGAAAGGAATTGGATTGACACAAGAAATGAAACAAAGGACTGGGTTACAGGGAAAATGCGCGGACTGGCACCAGCTGAGCTGCTCTTGCAGACACCCAGCCTGGACACAATGGGTTGAACTTTTTCAGCACCTGAATGACGTGGGCAATGGGAAATCAATTGGGAAAATGTTGAGAGAAATAAGGTCCTCAACGTTGAGGGAAAGAAGCCTGATTCTGCACAAAAGCTTGGAATGACAAGACATCTAATTGCTAGCATTTATGTCATTAGTACATAATCTTGCCTCATTTATATGCTGTCTCCCATGCATCAGAGAAAAAATAGACAGCAACAATTCCTGACATGAAAGTCAGAAAGAGAACCTGGTGCCTCCTGCTCGTCATTTGCTCCTCTGGGTCTCCATCCTGAACAGCAGTCCCTGACATGTCAGGGCACACTCCACAGGCTGTGACTTAATGAAACCCTCACCTACAGACGTTAGCCGTGGGCAAGTACTAGCCTCACCACATCATGGCACATCTCTGACTCAGTTATAATACAACTCTCCACTTATATGCTGCACTTTGTAGCGCACCATCTCCTTTAATGTACTGCAGCTGCCAATATACTTTGCACACAGGGACAAACAGCGACCTGAGCGATTGGACCTGGTGAATGTCAGGGCTCTTAGTTTGTTCACCATACCTGCTTGGATGCTCACAGCCTATCTAGCCTTTTTTGTACTTTGCCACCATTTTCAGTGCTTGAAAGGCTCAGAGTACCTAGCATTGCCTTACTGTTTAGCACAAGCTGAGCAGCTTGTCATGGTTGGCATCAGTGATCAGTCAAGAAAGTGGACAAGAAGGTGCTGTATGGTACCATGCCTGGAGCATCTGCTAACAGCAAACACAGAAAATACACTTCAAATAAATGGATTGCATCTCTATGTTCAAGGGGAGTAGTCTTTGCTCAGGTCACAAGGGACTGCTGCTGTAGTTAAGGTCAGAGCTCTATCTCAGACAAGGACACAGTCAGTTCGCTCCCCTGTATGGTTGGGCTCAGGGATTCCGTATCATGACAGTCTGGGGATCGGCCCACAGTCAGCTTGACAGGTCCTGTTCAATCAGTTACAGGAATTTGTAGTCAGCCAGTCCAGAGCTGTAGAAAGGTTACTTAGGAACCTGATCTTTCATCAGTCCACCCAAATAGGTCAGTGGGGACATGCCATGGTCAGTCCTGGGGTCTGCTCAATGTGCTTTATCAGGAACCATTACTGTGGTAAGGAAGCTGGGGAAATCAATTTTGTTTGTTTGCAGGCAGGGTGCTGGGTTACAGAGAGTACACATAATTGTGTAGTGGGAGAAATTAATATGCAATGGTGGGAGACCATCGTGCATTGGAGAAGATAGGTTACTGTGGAAGGGAGGAGGCTGTTGATGATCATAAATATTCTTATTTAGATGGAGCAGGGAAGGACAATGCAGCATGATGATTGGTACAGCTTCTTTGTCAGCTTGTGGTTGAGGGGGTAATGTTGGCAAATGAAGATACTAATGAAAACATGCTGTGCTGTGTACAAGTGGAGCAGGCAATGAGGATATGCAATGGACTCTGAAGAGCTCAGAGAATGGCAACACATCGGAGAAGGAATGTGAGGACATAGAGCAGGAGAAATAGCAGCTTCTATAAGACAGCATGCTGCAGCATTACGTGCAATAAACCACACACAACTTAATTGACATGGAGTTCAATAGATATGAGCCGGGTGCAGTGATCATACACGAACTGTAAATTTGTTGCTTCTCTTAAGGCAAGTAGTCCCCATCTGTTCCCAGCAGCAAATGCCGTTTTTATCAGGTTATGCACTTGCTCACTGAATAAAATTGAAGGCTTTCAACTGATGCCTTTCCTGTCCATGATGGTCTACATTGAATGAGAGGTTGTTAAGCTGCAGTGGACATTGGGGAAACAATAGTCATCCCTTAGTCAGGGTTCAAGGATCGTATGATACGAAAGATGAGTAAACAGCATTGCTTGTTCCTTAAATAGTAATACATTTATGTTCGTTTGTGTTTGCAACAAGTATCACTCGTGCCACTTATGTGCCCTCAGAAGGCTCAATTTATCTTTGAAAGGCTATTCCTGGCTGGCAGCTCTTGACCTGGTGTTTGGTTGGACTTTACACATGGTGCTGGCACCAGGAATCCTAGGAGCTCCCAGAAGTGGCGGGTGCTTCTACCATGGGTGAGCGCACAATATAAAAGCATTGTGCATAATAAAGCAAGCTGCAGAAAACTGCATGCTAACTCACTAGAGTATGGACAGAAACCCTTCATGAAATGCCCTGAAATTGACACTTAGTGGAGTCTTGGTGTAATTCAGCACACTGTGTTGAGAACCCTTCTTTTGATTGTTAAATTCCATGATTCTATAAGCATTCAAACCAAGATATTGGTGCCTGCTTAATTTTAGTAACTAATTTGTGTACAAGAGAATAATTATCCCAAGTACCTAAAGTCAATATATCAAATTCACAGCTTAAAATATTTACATTATGAAGAATTTATAACCACCAATTACGATCATATAGAATGGAGTTGCAGACTTGAGTGATCCAAATGGACTACTCCTGCTCCTGTTTTTTATTTAAATGAAGTATTTTTTATTTACGTTGTCTGCCTCTCTCTTTTACTTTTGAACCAAAGAAATTACTCACCTTCATATCCCTCTGCAGGTTTAAAACATAGCATTTACAGAACTTGGACAAATTGATTTCTAAAATGTCCTCAAGATCTAGGCACTTAGTGATGGGCAACAAATGTTGGCCTAGCCTGCGATGCCCCAGATACAATGAACAAATAAAAATGTAAACCAGACTCATTTAGTTCGCTAAAATTTATCTCAGAGGAATTTTTAAAAAAATTCTATAGCTTTGAAAAACTTTTGAACCCAGTTCTTAGAGGGGAGAAGGAGATTTCATAACGCTCCAAGTGACCACTGGATGTAGAATAAGCCATACAGAGGGGCACCACAGAAAAGGCACTGCCCTGGAGTAAAAATACTGAAATCAATAAATTAAATTAAATTAATCAATACAAACTAACACTTGGATACAGTGATGTACATATATCAATTCAATCATTAACAGACATTCAATCAGAAGCAGCTTGATTGCCCCATTAAAGTATAAAACTTTTAACAAAAGAACCCTTTGCAAATAGAATCAGGAATTTGTGTTTCTTCAAATATTCACCAGTGGAGATTGTGTTGAAACAATTTGATTAAAAGATATCAACAAGACCTAAGTAATTTGCTTTATCTCTATTTTTGGTTGTTTCGATTTCATTTCGTATCTAAACGCATTTAGTTCACATTATAGTATTCAAGACAGCAGTACAGGAACAAATGTGATGAACTTGTTTTCAACTAAGGAGATACAAATGACTTACATGTGTTTTTGCATGCTTCTGTTAGACAGAATGCCTGATGCCCCACTATCAATGATGGAAGATGTGAGACAAAAACTAGTGTGCCAACCTGCCCTTCAAGCATGTTCGGTCATTCAATATGATCATGTCTGATCATTCAAGTCAGTACACTGTTCCTAATTTCTCCAAATACCTATGATCCTTTTAGTCCCAACAAAAATATCTAACTCCTTCCTAAAAACATTCAATATTTTGGCCTCAACTACTCTGGCAGAATTCTAAATGCTCACCACTCTAGGTGAAGAAATTTCTCAACTCAGTCCGAAATGGCTATCCTATCTACTTGAATTGCAACCCCTTGTTCTGCACTTCCTGATCATCGAGAACATCCTTCCTGCATTTGTACTGTTAGGAGTTTATAGGTTTCTATGAGATACTCCTCATTCTTCCAAACACTTGTGAATATAGTCCGAATTGATCCAGCTTCTCTTCATATGGCAATCCTACTATCCCAGGAATCAGTTGGTCAAACCTTTGCTCTATTCTCTCCACAGCCAAACATTCTTCCTCAATTAAGGAGACCAGAACCACACACAACAGTCGAAGTATAGTCTCACCTGCACCAACACATCCCCACTCCTGTACATTAATCCTTTCGCTATGAAGGTCAACTGCTTGCCTTCTTCAACAGATTACTTTCATATACAAGGACACCTTAATCTCAAGGCACCTCCCTATTTCCCAATTTATTGGCACTTAAATAACAATTGGCCTTCCTGTTTTTGCTGCCAAAGTCGAAAATCACATTTATCCAAATTGGACTGAATCTACCATGCATTTGCTAACTCACTCAACCTGTCAAAATTAGACTGAAGGAACTCTGTCTCCTCCTCAGAGATTCACCCAGCCACTCAAGAGTCACCTGCAAACTTGAAGATACCACATTTAGTTTCCTCATTTAAATCATTAATGTATCATGAATAGCTCAGGTTCAAGCACCAATCCTTGCAGTACCCCACAAGTCACTGGCTGTCAATCTGAAAAAGACCTGCTTATTCCTAATTCTCATTTCCTGTCTGCCAACCAGTTCTGTGTTCATGTTAGCACGCTCCCCACAATCCCATGTGCTTGAACTTGACATGTGAATTTCTCATGTGGGTCCTCCTCAAAAGCGGAGTAAAGCACATTCACTGGATCCTGCAGCAGCTCTCTGAGTTAACGTGCTCAAAAGATTCCAGATTTGTCAAACATGACTTTTCTTTTGCGAATCTGCACTGACTCTGTAGTCGTCACTTTTATTAAATCTTTTATAATGGATTCTAGCAACTTGCCTACAACTGTTGTATAATTCCCTGTTTACTCTTTACCTCCTTTTTTTTAAAATTGTGGAGTTATTTCAGCTACTCTCTGCCAATTCACATAGCCCTTCATTGGATCTACTGACATGCATAATTTCCCTCAATAGCCACAGTCAGGCCACCTTTCCCAAATCTATTTTTGTTCCAGACAGGAATGAACAATTATTACAGTTCCTCCAAGCACTCTTTAAATGTTTGCCGTTGCCTTTACCCCATCAGCCCCTTAAGTAATGCTCCCTAAATTTATCATGCCTCACCCCAACAGTTTATTTTATTTAGATTCAAGACCCTAATCTCAGAATCAACTACGTCACTCTCTATCTTAATGAAGAATTCTATCATATTACAATCATTCTTCCCAGGACACCTCACACAGCTAGCCTGCTAATTATTCCTTGCTCAATACCAGTTCCAAAAAGGTTCAACGTATTGAGGATAACTAGAAAATTCTCTCAGCAACTCCTCCCCTACAGTACTGTTACTGATTTGATTTGCCCAGTCTGTCTGCAATTAAAGTCACTCATAATAACACACGCACCTCCATTTCTTGCATCTCTAGTTTCCAGTTTAATTCCTTCCCCAGCATTACCACTACAGTTTAGGATCTATATCCAATCACAACTATGGTCTTGTGTAAATTCTACCCATAAAGATGCCACTTTGTTCGAGCTAATATCCTTCCTCACTGTTCTGTTGATAGCAAGCCAGCAACACAACTTTATTACTTTTTCCTTTTAGACTGGCCTTCCTAAAAACTGAATTCCCCCGAATGTTCAGTTCCCCTCCTTGTTCATGCTGCAACGTATTCTTCATCCAAACTATTTCATACCTGTTTATATCTATTTGAGCAACTAACTCATACACTTTATTGCGAGTGCTCCATCCATGCTCGTTTTTTTTTAACATTCTTGGTCCCATTTGTACTATTTGGAACTGTGCCCAGTTTGATTTCTTGCACTTCAATTCTCTGTCCATCATTTTTCTCATTCCCCATTGTTTTTGCTTGGTCCTTGTCCTTGTCTTTTTTCCTTCTGTCTACTTGTGCAGGTTTCCAATCCCCTGCCATTTTAGTTTAAACCCTCCTGAACCGCACCAGCAAATACATTTTCCTCCGCCAAGACACCAGTTCTGGTCCTGCATAGGTGGAACCAATTCAGCTTGCACTGGTCATACTTCCTCCAGAACTAATCCCAATGTCCCAGAAATCTGAAACTTTCCCTCTTTACAACATCCCTATAGCCACATAGTCATCTAATGTATCCTGCTATTCTTATTAAATAGAACACAGCACTGGTAGCAATCCTGGGATCACTACCTTTAAAGGTCCTATTTTTTAACTTGCTTCCCAACTCTCTTAAAAGGTAAATGTCAGCAGGGAGATAAAATAATTTAATGCAATAATAAAATGCTCCCTATTCACTTCTGTTGAAGAACATATCTTATGTGGTAGTTCAAAAATGCAGCAACTCAGTCATTGGCAGATGCAAACTTAAAACAGGATATGTATGTGCTTACCTGAAAGTTTTGAAAAACGCATGCCATGGGGTTCTGTGGGTTGCTGGGTCCAGAAAATGAAGGAGGACCTTGAAACCCCTGAAGGCCCCGAGTCCCTTGCAGACCTTGTAAAAGTTGATGATTCTGAGGAAACATCTGATTGCTATTCATTAAGGTCTGGAGCCGACTTAATTGCGGATTGTTCAAATTGTTGTTGAATGAAGGTACATCACCTGAACAAAGTGTGATAGAAAGTTGATCAGTGATGGAATATACATACTCATGATGTACCTGCTGCATATTTCAGTGACTGTTTTGAGGGAAAAAAGGAATGAAGACTTTAATAGTAGATTTATACATTAAAATCACTAACCCTGAACAGTATGTTGCAACTCTAAAAGATAGCAAACATACTAAATCATCACTAGAGATCAACTAAGTGATCTTTTGCATCTTACACTGATAATGAAATTGCACACAGTCTGGTTATATGCTATTGGCAACGTAAAGAAACCTAACTATAATAATACATTTGGCAGTAATCATGAAATATGGTATTATGTGGCAATCAAGAGGCTATGTCTAACTTATTTTTTCTTGTTTCATATTCGTAAACATTGACACAAGGAATTTAACAGGATCGATTTTAGCTTTTCAAGTGATTTATTAAATCCTTCCAGTTTCATTTTCTGTCATTTGGCTTATTTGTTGGTAATATTGTCTTTGGACCCGAAACAAGTATTTCAATATTGGACACTAATGATTTTGTGCCATTGGAAGCATCATCATAAAGACATTGAACATTATTTCTTCAACTATGCTCATCCTGTGGAAGTCAAAGACAGATCATAATATTCTTGATTTTAATAAAGGAAGATTATTCACTATATTGGCTAAATAGATTACAGAAATTGAGAATAAGGCTTCATTTAACATACTTACAGTTTTAAAATCATAATTCATTTAAAAATCAGAGTGGTTGGCACAGACGTGCAACCAGAGTGTGAAATACCAAACTTTGTTGATTATACATGATAACTGTCAAACATGGAAACGGTCCTGTGGGAGAGAAGTGAACTCCGAAATTAATTTATTGCATGCCAAAACAGTTGGCAGAACTAATATTTCTCAGGCATAAGGATGAGGATTCCAGAGACCACAGTGATGTCCTCCAGGGGTCAGTAGGAAGACCACTATCTTTTCGGGTAGGGGGATGGGTCTAGGTGGGATGCTCTTTGGAGGGTTGGTATGGATTTGATAGGCTGAATGGCCTGCTTCCACACTGAAGGAATTCTCTGATTCTATAAACGTTTGAGATATCTGTTGGGCAAGAAAGACATGATATAAACACGTGTCTTTTTTCACAGTTTCTTCCCAAGATCATTAACATTTACTTGTACCACTGAAGTAGATAGATAAGATACTGCCCTCTCCGGGTCTGATTTCTCCCTCACCCGCTAATCGATCCTAAGCACTCTCATCCACCTGATCCACTTGGCACCCTGTCCCTTACCCATCTGGCACCTAAACCTCACACTTATCTTGTGTACTGAACATGTCACACAGCAGCTGTAAAAGTGACTGAGATGCATGAACTTAAAATGCCAGAATATGGCAACTGCCTCCTGTGAAACTGGGAGCAGTATTTGCTTTTCACTTCTGTTCTATGCATTGATGGACCTATCAGACTGGAAGTACAAATCTGCATTTCTGAATGAGCTCTGCTTAGTGTCTCCTGTCAGAAAGAGAGACATTTTGTTGCACAAAAAAAATGGGAGCGAGGAATCCTCAGAAATTTACCATCTTCAACTAAAGGACGCTATCTCTAACAATACAATATTGCAACACTGCTCAGATCAGGTTATCATACTGAAATATACAAGGTTTTTAGGGGACTTGAGAGGTTAGATGCAGCAAGTTGGTTTCCCCTTTGGAAAAGTCTGGGACCAGAAGCTATAATCTTCGACTGAGGGGTTACCCTTTTAAAACAGAGATGAGGAGGAATTTCTTCCCTCAGAAGGGAGTGAATTTGTGGAGATGCTTTTTAAACCATGGAAGGCTACAGAGGCTGGGTTGTTAAGAAAATTCAAGGTCGAGAGATTTTTTTAAAATCAGTAAAGAAATCAGTTATGAGGAAAAAACAGAAAAGTGGAGTTGAGGAACAGGAGATCAGCCATCAACTCAGAATGGTGGAGCCAACTTGATGGGCTCAATAGCCTGCAACTGTTCCTTCATCTTACGCTCCAAGTGATATAATAATATCGGGAGGGGGCAATTCAGCCTATAATACAAATGTTGGCTCTTTCGAAGGGCTATTCATTTATTTCTATTCTCCTGCACATTTCGTATGAATCAGCATTTCTTTCCATTTATGATGCAAAACACACAAAGTGTTGAATCTGCTTCTACCATCCTTTCAAGCAGGGTACTTTGCATCAACATAACATGCCGCATGAAGATTCGCTGAGTCTGATCTTGTGTTATTTTGCCAATTAAAAACATATATACATAAACATTGTTGCTGAGAATGTGGGGAGGGGAAGTACGAAGTAATGATAAGTACGCTTGGTTAATAGAGACTAAGAGTGTCATAGGTTAGACCAAGCTTTAGAAGGGTTGGTCAGATGACAGATCATTGGCGAGACCAAGCAGAGGCCATGGACACCACACAACAATCAACAGACAAGAGTGTTCCCTCCCAGTCAGAGAACACTTCAGCAGTCCAGGACATTTGACCTCAGACAGGCAACAACGAAAAATGGCCAAGCAGAGGCTGATAGCCAAGTTCGGTACCCATTGGGATGGCCTCAACCGGGACCTTGGATTCATGTCACACTACAGATGACTCCCATTGCACTACATACACAGACAGACAGAGACTCTCCGACAGACCATACGCTCTCCTACAGACCCCCTCTCAAATGGTCACACATACACTCCCACACATCCTCACAGACACTCATAACCCCACACACACTAACATACACTCCCACACATCCTCACAGACACTCATAACCCCACACACACTAACATACAAGTTTGTGGGGTGAATTTGTACTTGCAGAATTACATTTTACTTTGCTCAAAAACCGCATGAATCCATGTAAGATTCTGTAAATCCATTTTTTAGGATGGATTTTAGATTAGAATCAGTCTGACCATTGAGGCAAAGACAGCCTCACAGAGGGAAGCTCACACCTTCAATACATTATCTGAGCTGACATGACACCAACTGTTGAAGTTCCGTTGAGAATGTAACTTTTAAAAAAAACGTTTTGCAATTTACATATCAAAGAACTGAAACCAACATATTCATTCTAACAGGTGGGAGACTTAAACAATTCAGGTCTTTTTCAATATATAATTTCAGTTACAATCACACTGTAAACTTTTGCTGTAAGTTCTGTGTCTTACAATCTTATACTCCACAACCACTGAATGATAGAGCAGCGCTCCGAAAGCTAGCGATTCCAAATAAACCTGTTGGGCTATAACCTGGCGTCGTGATTTTTAACTTTGTACACCCCAGTCCAACACTGGCATCTCCAAATCATTTAATAGTAAAGTACTTTAAGATATTTCAGAGGTTTTCATCAATATTTTACTTCCAGTCAAATCAATCAGCCTTCAAATCAAATCATGAATCCTCACATGAATTACTGCATATAAATGTACAGAATATAACAAATAGGAATATAAGATATAGGAACAGGATGAGGCTATTCAGTGTCTTTTAGCCTGCTCTATATTTCAATTAAAATTATGGTTGACCACTGTAGCTTCACCTCCACTTTCCTAACTCTTCATAACCCTCAACTCTGTCTGACAGCCTCAAACATATTTCATGGCCAGTCTACAGTGTTCTCTGAAGGAGAGAAACCAAAAGATGAAAAAACAGTCAGAAAATAAAAATCCTCATCCTCATTGTAAATGGGAAACGCTTTGCTCTGAAATTGTGAACCCTAATTCTAGATTTCTCTGAAAGGGGATATCTTCCAAACAAGGACCCTGTCAAGCCCCTCAGAATCTTAATCTTGAACTGAAAATATCAATACACGCTCCGTCTCCACAGATGCCAAGAGACCAGATGAGTCTTTTTTCTGATCGTTGGCACACACAGTATTCGTTCCCTTGGAATCTTGTATATTTCAGTAACGTCACCTCTCATTTTTCTAAACTGCAATGAATGCTTAATACTTCCTCGTAAGGTACTCCCTGCATCCTTGGAAACAGCTCAACAAAAATTATTTGAGTTGCTTCCATTGCAAGTATATACCTCCTGAATTCGCACATTTAATATGTTTGCAATTAACAATCAAATTACAGCAAGAAGTTGGAGGAAAATAAAGCAGAGAGCACAAACATGTGGTTAAAATGTTTTTCACTCAAATCAAAAAAGCTTCAAGAGTCCAGGTTAACTTAATAAGTCAGTTAAAATCAAACACCACACCGTTCCAATACATCCTTAAGTCTAACATTTTTATAAATTAACATTTAGTTTATCTTGAAAAATTATAGAACATTAAGACACATCACATACACTTAACTTTTAGAGAACATTAATCCTCAGCAAGTCACTTGCTCATCATTAAACTCTTGCTGTTACGTACAAATCTTGCGCCTTCAACATCACATCCTTAAACGATAAATACCCAAAAATAATATTTCCCCTCAGAGGTCTGTGTTTATTCATAATGAATAACAAACTCTAATAATATCGTCAATAATGAAAGTATCTAAATATCACAATCATTTGCATGCTTGGTGATTTGACACCCATCTAGGAGAAAGTGAGGACTGCAAATGCTGGAGATCAGAGCTGAAAATGTGTTGCTGGAAAAGCGCAGCAGGTCAGGCAGTATCCAAGAAGCAGGAGAATCAACATTTCAGGCATGAGCCCTTCTTCAGGAAACCACACTGTAAACTTTTGCTGTAAATTCTGTGTCTTACAATCTTATACTCCACAACCACCGAAAGCTAGCGATTCCAAATAAACCTGTTGGGCTATAACCTGGCATTTCCTGAAGAAGGGAACATGCCCGAAACGTCGATTCTCCTGCTCCTTGGATGTTGCCTGACCTGCTGCGCTTTTCCAGCAACACATTTTCAGATGTGACACCCATCACCAAGTTTAAGGTACAAAACTTAACACAATATTCAGTGAGATTGCACCAAAGCCTTACATAAGTTCATATCTTCCTATTTAATTGATCTAGCAAGGTTTACAAGAATCTTACAAAAATCTACTTGGCCTTCTCTGCAAAGTACTACCCTTTCCTCTTGCATTACATTCAGTAGTCATTCACATACAAACATCAAATGACCTTAAAACGTCAACAGGTTCTCCATGTTCGATAATCAATGGGTATAACATGTATAAAGGAACAGCTCCTAAAACTCCTTGAATTATCTTCTGTATGTACTTCTGAAGCTGGTCACATTGGATAGCAACTTATAAGCCAACTCAGTTGTTATTTTAAATCAGGTGGCATCTCGCTCATCTCATTATTGCTATTTCTGGAAACATTCTATCATCTAAAGTTCACCATAGCATCAATGCCCTCAGAATCTTGTTTGTTTTAATAAGGTCATGTCATATTCTTCTAAACCACTGCTTCAAACACTTTTTCCTCACAGTGATCCCATTTCAGTATGTGAGAAGTGTCATGACCCCTCATGACAGTGACAGTCAGGGTTGGGGGTGGGGTGGTAGGTGTCCGGGGACAGAATCTGAGTTGCCTGTTTGAGTTGGGGAACATATTAGAACTTGGTTAGAGCTCCTTAGTAGCCATTGCTGCCCTGACCCACACTTTGGGAAGTCCTGGCTAAATTCTAATGGTTGTGCCTATCTGCTCGTATTATCCTCAAGTCTTCACCATATTTAATCACACCAAGAATCAACCTACTGAATCTTCCCTGAACTCCCTTCATGGTTTCTTATCATTTCCTTAACTTAGTAGACTTTTGGAAGAATAAAAACCATTGAACTAAATTAGTAATATGTATTGGTTCCCAAACTCCATGTAAATTCTTTGTCATAACCTCTCTTTGAGGATCCAATTTAAATCAAAAACTTACACTGATGTAGTATCTTTAACATAGAAATAACTTCTCAAGGTACCTCATCAGGTTGCCTTTTTATCACACCTTTAACATAACTGGAACAGCTTGGCTTGGCTGTGCTCAGAGGCAGGCTATTCTACAATACTGGCATTTATGGATTGAGTGGAGCTGGAAAAAGCACAGCAGGTCCAGCAGCATGAGAGGAGAAGGGGAGTTGACATTTCAAGTTAGAACCTTTCATCAGGACTGCTTTATCCAGTAAAGAGTTTGATCTATGGTCATCTTCAGCAGGTTGAGCTTTGGGAGATTCAGTAAAGCAATTGTAAAACCATTGAATAATTAGGCTCTATCCTGCTGGATATAGTCTTTGCCAGGGGCTTTCATTTCACCTGTCACTGAAATGTCCACTCCTGAATTATTGTTCAAGTTTTGCTACTTATTAAATCATTCACTATACTGCTTCAGTATCTGAAGAGCTAGAAATGGAACTGAACCCTGTGCAATGATCAACGAGTATCCCACTTCTGACATAGCGGAGGAAGGAAGGCCACAGATGAATCTATTGAAGACTGTTGGGTTTGGGACACAGCCTTGGAGACAAGTGGCCTCCAATAACAAACAAATTGCTTTGTGATAGGCAAGACTCCAACAAGCAGATCATTTTTCATCTTATTCTCGTTTCCTACTTTTGCTTGGCATAATGTTGCCTTGACTCCAAGGGCAGTCACTCATGTCACCTTTGGAATTCAGTTCTATGGTTCATGCTTAGACCAAGGCTGGAATGAGGGTGGAAGCAGCTTGATTCTGGCAAAATGCAAACTGAAGATCAGTGAGGTTTATTGGCTACTCAGTCTGACTGCACTGCAAAGAACATATTTTATTACTTAGCTGATGGAGAGGAGACTCGTGGATTGTATGCAGTCAGCTTGCATATCTCTCGCTTTTTGACAGCAGCATGCAGCTGGGAAAATGTTCAACTTGTTTGGTAAATGCCAGAGTTGTAATTGCTAGAACTAGGGGGATGTGGTGGCATAGCAATAACGTCAATGGACGAGTCATTCAAAACTCCAGGCTGGGTAAGGGATTAAATCACACAATGGCAGATGGTCGATCTGAATTCAATAAAAATCTGAAATATAAAGCTAATCTAATGGAAACCACACAGCCATTGTCAATTGTTGTAGAAACCTATCTGGTTTATTAGCACCCTTTAGGGAATGAAATTTTCCAGCTTTACCTGGTCTGGCCTACATGCAATTCTAAACGCACAGTAATTACCTTCTGGGCAATTAGGGATGGGCAATAATTGCTGGCCTAGTTTATGAGGTCCATGTCCCATGAACAAATTAAGAAAAAACATGGTTCGTTGCACAGCTAATTCTGAAGCACATCTTCAGTGTGGGATGGTGTCAATTCCCTTTGCTTTATTGTATCCAGCACACTCCATCTTTTTGATATCCTGTGTGAACAGGATGATTGAAGATTGGCAACTATGACAATGGCGATCTCAGAAGGAGGCCAAGTTAGGTTGTCTACATAGACCTTCTGGTTGAAGATGGCGCAAACACCCTAGCTTCACCTGTGGCATTGTCATGCTGAGTTCCTTAATTATTCAATTAATTGCTCAGTGAGCCTATTTTTCCCATTCCTTGTTTAAATGTCCAATACCACTGCTGATTGGACGTGACCGGAAGACCAGGTCTGGTCTGTTGGTTACGGAATCAGTTCGCTATCTACATAAATTGTGCACTATTTTCTAATACTTGCTCTGCAACTGAAATTAAATGCATCAGAGTATAATCTTGAAGGTCAGAATTCTCCACTTTTTAATATTACCCAATGTGTCCTACTCTCATCCTCAGGAAATATTACAAATCACATTGAGTTACTGGAAATCAGGGATGATTTACTCCTCCCCACGTCATTATCTACTTGCAGATAAAGTTAATCTGATCTTGTTCCCTTTGAATACACTATACATGGCAGGAATAAATTTGCACTGTCCTATCTATGAAACCAGCAAGAATTTAAAGGTGGCAAAATTTCATCATTCAATTACCAAAATTAATGAAACTTCTGAACAGTCGCATGTCTAAAAATGGTAGTAGAAGACAGCCATCTTGAAAGCTCAGGACGAAAGTAAGGCTGACCTGAAGACAAATTAAAACAAAAGGCGAATACACCAGCTACTTAAAATACAAAATTTTTATCTGACAAATTTAAGTCTTGATTTATTACTTCATTTCTGCTGTTTTATTTTATAACTATGCTGGTTACTGAAGAAAATAATCCACACTTTTAAAGAAAAATAAAGGCCAAGTATTAAGCATGCTGGAGATCTGAAAAAGAAACAAAGTTCTTCAGAAACTCAGCAGGTCTGGTAGTTTACTTTCATACTAACATTTCTGTCCTGAGTTTGTTGCAGTGTTCCAGTGAAGCACAACACAAGATGAAGGGACAGCAACCAATTTTCCATTCAGGCACAGTTGTCTGCAGCCTTCAGGACTCAACACTGAGCGCCAACAAAATCAATGAATACCGCCTTTTTTTGATTATGTCTTTTTGCATGTGTTTGCTCTCAGCAGAGCTGACCTATATTTTGCTATTAAAACCCACCATCAACAATTTGTCTATAAATTTCTTCTATGACTTGCTTTGCCTTTTATCCTTAGCCTTAATCACAGAACATTCAATGTGTGAGATTTTTAAAAAACACTTCCTATACCAGTCATTCTTATTGCCCAAATTCAAGCTGCAAATCTTGCTAATTTTTGCAAATTGATACATGAGGTTGAAGCAAACCAAACTCCATTTAGGTATGCCATTATGTTCAGAGAGAGACCAATATCCTGCCCTCAACAAAGGTTTCATTGCTGAAAGGTAGATATGCTAATAATTCCAATGAAACTGCAACTGCTGTACAAAACATTAGCATTTCATTTGTGTCTAAGTTAAACTAAATGAACATAGAACTTACAGAGCCATAGAGTGGTACAGCACAGAAACACAGCCTTTGGTCCAACCCATAAATGCTGACCAGACATCTCAAACTAATCTAGTCTCATCTGCCAGCATTTGGTGCATATCCTTCTAAACCTTTCCGACTCATATACCCATCTAGATGCCTTTTAAATATTGTAACTCTATAGTCTTTGCCACTCCCTCTGGCAGCACATTACAGATGGTCACCGCCCTCTGTGTGAAAAGGTCCCTTAGGTCCCGTTTAGATCTTTCCCCTCTCACCTTAAACCTATGCCCTTTACATTCAGAATCGTTGCTTTTACAACTTGTCTGGGGAAATAAAAAAGCCAAGGACAACATAACCTTGTTAAAGGAGCAGTATCATCACACTATCCATGCCCATCATGACTTTATAAACCTCTATAAAGTTCACTAGAGAAAACAGCCTCACCCTATAACTCAAATCCTCCAATCCTGGCAACATTCTTGTAAATGTTTTCTGCATCCTTTGATGTTTAACAACATCTTTCCTACAACAGGAATTTCAGAAGTGAATGAGGTATTTTGAAAGTGGCCTCACCAACATCGTATACAGCTGTAACATGATGTCCCAACTCCTGTACACGATGCACTGATTCATAAAGTGTACCAAACGCTTTCTTCACACTCTGTCTACCTGTGATTCCATCTTCAAGGAACTATGAACCTGCAGCTTCTATGCCCTCTTGTTCCAGTGTCCTTTTCTTATTTCTCTTCACAACCCACCCTTCACCCAGGCTTCTCAGACATAAAAACAGGTCTTCAAATTTGAGACTGAAGTAGATTAAAGCAGAAAGGCAAAACATTATTTTGATCTCCATTATCTCAGCTGATACACAATGGTCTGACATGAAAGTATTGGTTTGGCTGAAGTAATCTGCACTTTTGACAAAATGGATTCAGCTGCGTTAAACTGTAAATCTTGGGTGAACGACCCAATCTTTGCAAAGGATTCAGCAGAAAATTTGTAGAACACCAGCGGAAAAACAATACAATAACTTGCATTCACATTCTGCCTTTAATGCTGAAGAAATGCCTCATGGTGCTTTACAAGGTGTAAAAGAATGGATGCCAAGCAATGTTTCCTCTATAAACAAGGACCAGAAATTGCTGGAAAAGCTCTGCAGATCTGGCAGCATCTATGGAGAGAAATCAGAGTTAACATTTCAGTCAAGTGACCCTTACTCAGAACACTCAACCGAAAACATAAATTGCGATTTCTCTCCACAGATGCTGCCAGACCTGCAGAGCTTTTCCAGCAATTTCTGTTTTTGTTTCTGATTTACAGAATCTACAGTCATTTGGTTTTTTAACATTTCCTCTAGGTTGCAAGATGGTGCTGACACCAGGCAACTCTTTGCGAGCTCCCAACAGCAGATCTTATTCTAACATTTCTTACAACCGTTCCACACTTTTAAACCTAAATTCTAAGTCTGTAAAAATTACTATTAGACTGATGATTGGATAACTTCAAATAATGTTGATCTTGCTTTGCACCTCCTGTGTACCGTAAGCTGTATGCCTTGCTCTGCCTCAGCACCCTTTGACCTCTATACCCTTGGTTGCTAAGATCTACCCGAACGGCTTGCAAACAAAGCTTTTCCCTGGACTTAGGTAAATGTGACTACAATAGATAAATCAAATAAGAAAAATCAAATCAAATCAATCTGGAAACTCTCATACAGACTAAGTGCACAGTGCCTTTGCTGAATTGTGTTAAAAAAAATTAGGACATGGATACCAAGCCAGATCAGAAGGATATTTGAAGGGATGATGAAAAATTTGATCACAGTATCACAGAATTGTTACAGTACAGAAGAAGTCTATTCAGTCCCCATCTAGTCTGTGCCTAGACGAGCAATATGAATTTGATATATTCACCTGCAGATTTGACCATGTTTAATTTAAATAATCATCCAACATTCTCTTGGTTCCACCTTCATCACACTTCCAGGCAATGCATTCCAGACTTCAATCACTTATTATGTGAAAAGGTTTTTCTCAAATCACATTTGCTCAGTTTGCAAATCACTTTAAATCTGTATCCTCTGGTTCTTGATCCTTTTAGGGCTGGATACAATTTCTCCCTATTTACTGTGGTATCCAGTCAAGATGGCGGCAGACTAGGATGCTCCAACTGGAGTTCCTCTGCTTCCTTCCTTTTTCATTCTTCTTTCTCCCCCTCTGGTCTCTTGGTGGCTTGTGGTTGTTCCCGGCCTGGTCTCTCAGAAGTGTGATAGGTTCCGGCCTATTCTCCTGGTGGCTTGTGGCAGGTCCCAGGCTAGTCTCCTAGCATTACGTTGGCACGTCTCTTTGGAGCTCATGGCGGTGTCTCGGCTCGGTGTGCAAGTGGATCGTGCCCAAGCATGGTCCCGAGCCACCGGGAGAGATCGAAGAGATCGACAGTTTTAGCAGCAGCGACAGTATCTGCAGCAGCGCCATTGAGAACTGACAGAAGAGCAAGATAAGCAGAGGACTTACGAAATCCTGCTGAACTTTTAACTTATTCCTTTATTTTCCTAGTTTAAACTATGAAAGACTTTAATGGAAACCATTACCTATTCCCTATTTTTTCATATCCTGTTACTACTTTGTACTTAAGCTTTCTTTTGTATCTAGGAAGCTAAGATGGCACCATGTGTGGTAACATTATACATTTTTCACTGATTTCTTATACTTCTATACTGGAGTATACATAACAGTAAAATCTTTTGAAAACTCCATTAAGCCCCCTTACGATTTTATAAACTTTTATCAGACCTCCCCTTAACCTTCTCCCCAAGGAGAACAATCTCAATCAATTTTCAGAATTGAAGTTTCTCATCCCTGAAAACATTTTTCATAAATCTCTTCTGCACTATCTTCAATCTGTTCACCTCATAAGAAAAATGGAATTACAGAACATGAAAAACAGTCTCTAACATGACTAAGGAAAATGAAATTACTTAGCTAGTCTGATAATATTGTAATGCACAAAGTTGCTTGTTCCTTTGATGCACAACCAAGTTACAAAGTTGTATTAAAGATCTGAAGATAAAGTGTTGGATATGAAAAATACTTAAATGCTTTGTCAGTTAATTTTTTTCTGCGAAATGCAAATAATTTATGACAATAAGTCAGAAGTCACACAACACCAGGTTATAGTCCAACAGGTTTAATGTGAAATCACAAGCTTTCAGAGCAGCGACTATAACCTGGTGTCATGTGGCTTCTAACTTTGTCTACCTCAGTCCAACACTGGCACCTCCATCATTAAGACCATAAGACAGCGGTCAGAATTAGGCCATTAAATGGCTTTAAATGACTAAAATGATGGGATTCAAAACATACTGTGTAAGGTTTAGCCATACTAGGAATGGAAAGTTTGAGTTAGCAGGAGAGGCTAGATAGACTGGGATTTTTGTCACTGTGCGTAGGAGGCTGAAAAGCATCTGATAGAGATTTATCAAATCATGAGGGGCAGAGATAAGGTGAATGGCAGGTGTCTTTTCCCTAGGGTGGGGGATTTCAAGATTAGGAGCATATTTTTAGGACGAAAGGAGAAAGATTTTGAAAAGACATAGTGGGCAATTTTGTTTCATACATGGAGTGGTTTGTGCGTGGAATGAACTTCCAGAGGGAGTGATGGATGTGGGTGCAGTTACAACATTTAAAAGATGTTTGGATAAGTACACGAATAAGAAATGTTTGGAGGGATATGGGCCAAGTGGAGGCAAGTGGGACTACTTTAGTTTCGGATTATGGTCGGCATGGACTTGCTTAGACCAAAGGGTCGGTTTTCATGCTGTACACTCTATGATGGAACAGTAAGTATGGGATAAAAATCAATCTGGATACAAATAAGGCAGGCATGACTCTCCATAACTTAATTCAAACTGCAACAATTTCAGTTCAGAAGTGATTATTTGCTCTTCACAGGACCTGTCATCTATAAAGAGCAAAGTTGCAGCCTTATGGCAGCATGTTTGAGAGGAAGGAGAAGAATGGTGTGGAAGCTTTGTTGCTTGAATTAGATGCAAATCATTTGGTCTGACAATATTTTATACAGGTAAGGAATCCTTTATCTGAAAATCTTGAAACCAACTGTTTCTCAGATTACTAGCATTTTCGGTTTTCAGATACACTTACCATGTCGGTTCATTCAGGCCCTTTGGAGGGAGGAAAAGTACTTTGCTTGAAGTGAATGAACTTGCAGATACTTTTTGGTCCATTTGGGCCAAATGAAATTTCTTTTCTTTTTAATAAAAGGGCCCAAAGTCAGTGCATATCTATAGGTCAGTCTGAATCCACTTTTGAAAAGACCTTTGGTTTTTAGATCTTTTTGGTTTACAGACATACGATTAAAAGGCACTCAACCTGCAGGTGCAGGCTCCTGCAAGTCATATTTGTGATAGAAGAAACCTTATTTGGTGGAATTAAAACTGATTAGGTTGGCTGGAGTATAAGACAACATAATTTTATGCAGTTTGCAAAACATGGCTCTGGCACCGGAAAAGTCCTGTGCATTCACCAGGTTCACAACTTAAGGTATTTTATTCTGGGTGAAACATTGCAAACAACTTCCTTAGCCAAGGACCCACGACTTCCAAACGCAGCATGGGACATACAAGGAAGTAGTTGTATACAACAGACAAAATTAACAACCATAATGTAAGTTAGACAGCAAATGAATATCCAACTGTACACACTGGTATATTTCAAGCATTGTTAAACGTATTTAGTGCCATTAAAGACAGTAACAGAAATGCCCCCAACCTCTACTGTCCTGATGAGTCACTGCTCGAAATGTTAACTGCTTTCTTCCTATCGATGCTGCCAGACCTGCTGAATTTCTTCACAAAATTCTGTTTTGTCTCCTTCTACTGGTCTGATTAATTTAATTTTAAACTATTCGGGAAGTACACCGATATACCAAAAATATTTTTGGACCTTAAAATATGTAACTATTTCAATACTGCTTACAAAAAAAAAACAAACATAAATTGGCAGTTTTCAGTAATTCTTTAGACTTCAATAACATTTCAGAGTTATTTTCATAATACAATCTTATTTCGCTTTGGTTTGAACAGAAAAGTTCAAAGAAACCTGCTTGTAACAACTACTTTCGCTCAAACTTTGAACAAAAAATTTACTTAAAGAAACAACAAAAGGACTAAATAGTTGAAGACTCAATTTATGATAAATGGTTATTTATTTTAAAAAGTGCTTTTTCGCATTCAGACTAGAAATAAGTGGAAAATCTTGAAAGCATTATCTTCTATATTAGTCATACATTTCTGTCAAAATAACAGAAGCTTATGGAGCTTGATGTTGCTGCAGCATTGGTGTGTAAATAAACTCATGAAGAACAGATGTACGATAAAACATAGAAGTCCAGAAGTTGCTATTCCTTCATTCCTCCTGAAAGCATATTCGCGCTATTTAGTTCATAACTGAAATGCACGAGTGGTATGAAGTGCAACACTTTCATGGCAGTTATGGATTAAATCTACCATAGAGAGAGTTACAGTTAGTCTCAACTAATGCCAAGTATCCATTTGGAATCCATTTGATGTGCGTTTGTGTGTTTTATTATAGTCAAGTTTGCTGCTAATCTAAAAAGCGTTTGTTTCCAAACTAAAAACCTTTAGGCCATATTATAACACCTCCAAGATGGGTACAATTCAAACCCAGGTCTTAGGCCCAAAGGTAAAGACACTGCCACTGCACCACAAAATCTCCCTGGATTAGCTGTTAGATTCTTTTAATCACGTCTTAATTAATAATTACCATCAATGAGCCTGTCTGGCACAGAATATTTCTTATTTTAAACTTGAAGTTTCATTCCTTCACGTGAACTGCAGTTGGGTATTTTGATTTTCTTTTTTAAAACTTTCCCTTTCTGTCTCATTGCTTTTCACTTTGTTCTCTCCACTATTATTTTTGTGCTCTATTTGACATTGATTTCAATCATTCTACTTGCACTTCCTTTGTTAGACATTCTTCTCTTTATTTCATAATCCTTCAGTCTGAATAGTTAAGCGGGTACACAGTTATTCATCCAGTTCATTTAGGTCCCATATATTCCATTTCCTCTGCAGAAACGGTATTAGCTCACAATTTCAGCAATTTACAGCAAAAAGTACCTTAAGATTAAATGGACAATTCAACATCTAATCATGACAAATGTCATTGGAATGACTCCTACAGAACACTAAAGACATTTATACTTTCAAATTAGAATTTTTTAAGGTTCAAAATAAAGACTAAACAGCAAACATGACATGGATTATGTTGCACAAGACCTCATATCAACTAAGGCAGTCTATAAAATGCAGACATGCTTTTCTTGAAAACAAAAATACTTGATATTCACATAGTTCTGTTACCTTCCCCCCCCCCCCCCCCCAAATAGAATTACCCAGATATCGGAATATAAATTGAGATATATTTGTGGAAAGTACAGCAGTCAAAATCTTAATAAATGGAGTCACTTAATGTAAATACTTTACATGCATTTAAAAACGCACCATGTTAGAAGAGCAATTTTCCTAACCAAAACATTTCTTATATACTTGCACATTGATATGTGCATTTCTACAATTACTTAACTTATGAATGGGATAAAACTTACAGTACACAAATGTTTGCTGCATTTTTTAAAGTAGTATATTATTACAAGTACCAATCATTTGCAAAATTCAAAACTTACCAAGAAGGCTAGCTCCCAGCAAAGGGAGGTGTGGTAGCAAAGAGTTGTTCAATTTTGTAGGTCCTGTTGAATGCCCAGCAGCTGAGATGGGCAGCAGCGATTCTGCCATTGACATAACTGCTGTCCCACCAAGAGTTGAGACGGCAAGTGCTGCTACGGATGATGATGTGGTAGTGGTAGTAGTTGCCTGGGTTGAGGTTGCTATGGAAACCTCAGAATGGTTGGCAGCACGGTCTGAAGGAGAGTGCAAAACACTTCTCAACAGATGGGGATTCAGGGCCATCAGTCCTGGGGCTGCTGTGACAGCTGGAAGGAGGAGGGGGTTTGAAGTAGTGTCATTGTTTGGAGGGCTTGTTAGAGGGTTTGTCAAAAGAGTTTCTGTCCTGTTACTCACTAATTGATTGCTATGCAAATGATCTGGCAGGGGCTGGATCTGTGTCACTGAAGGTGAAGGGTGGTTTTGCTGCTGTAATAAATCTGGCAGAGTTAAATTAAAAGATGTCAGTGGGAGCATGGTAGCTTGTGCCTGATTTTGAAATAAGGTAGCCAAAAGTTGAACAGGTTGCAGTGTCTGTCCAGCCATATCCCCAGGGAGCAAAGTCAAAGCTGAATTTAAGGTTGGGTTCAGAATTCCCAAAGGGTTAACAGAGACTTCTCCCTTGCCATCTCCAGATGTAGGTAACATGTTCAGCATATTTTGGTTCAGGAGCTGTTGTTGGCTCATTGCTAAGGGGATGGACAGAGAGCCAAGCAGATTTGGGTTCAAAGGGTGGGTTAGATTACTACTTGTAGGAACAGCCTGTCCAAATTGAAAGGCTTGGTCCTGACCAATGAATGGAAGAGTGCTCCCCACAGGAATCTGACTATGCATTGCATTTCCAGTTGCTGTTGTAACTATAACTCCATCTTGCAGAACGGATGTTGTCTTGGTAATGGCAAGTTGGTTGGTACCAGCAATGGCCATGGATGCTGGCTGGCCAGAACTACCTGAAACCCACACAGACAGGTTAAAGATAAGTAAAATATTCTCAACTCTCGATGTTAGCATTCACAGTGAATGTAGGTCATATATCTATCTTTATATTAACAATCCAGCACAAAAACTAATAACACAAAGGAGACTAACTACTAGAAGGCTTCAAAAGCCAATTTAATTAACCATTTGAGATATAATCCAGATGCCCAAAATACAACAAAAAAAGGTTTGAAAATGGTTAGGTCTTCAATTCAATCATCAGTTGGGTACATGAATCAAAATCAAAATATTTCAAATAAAAAAGAAAATCTCCAAATTTAATTAAATTGCTAGCAATATTATATTAGAAAACAAGAATTTACATTGAAGGTTGTTCTAACAATTGCATGGGGCAGAAAGGCACATTATTCTCCTTGTTTCCCCTTGTAGTAATGGACAGTTTATTCTGAGTGAAAAGGTTTTTCGCCAAATCTTAAAGGAAAAAAAAGTCACAGGAATAGACATTTCATTCAAATCAAAATTTTAGTTAAAAACTGAAAACTTAGCATTCCATTTGTAATTACAGAAGTTAAAAGCAAATTTCTCAACAAATTAGAACTTTTCTGTAAAAGCTTTATACTATACTAAGATCATAGTAATTTGAAAATTTTATTTTGTAGGCTGTTTACTGGCTTCAACTTGTCCATTTCCTTTGTTTAATCCCAGGCAATTATCTTTTTTTTTTAATTTTAGTTATAGCTCCCAATCTACCTTTGTCTCTCCTTTCATGTCCTTACATTTACTGCTTTTTCATTGCAATGAGAAGTAGGCCTTTTTAGGTAGAATATTTCTGCACATCAGTGTTACCATTTGTCATTTATCATGAAGGTCGGATGAGAAATAGAAGAGCACTTCCTTCTACTCTTTATCTGCCCCACTTACAACTGGGCATACAGCCATGAATAAGTAGTTTTAGATCCTGGACAAAAACGGATTATTCAATAGAAAGCAATAACTAATTTATAATCTCAGATTGATGACCAAGGAGAGACTCAAAAATGCCAGGCATAAAATTTTTATAAAAGTTTAAAGACAAAGAATTCAATGTAACTGGTCATAATTATTTGAAATCTGGAACAAAGAACGTACTATTGACATACTATGGCAATCTTTGTTTAGTTGGCACAGAACTTGGGAATTTCAAATAAATATGCATCTGCCAGACTAAAAGCTCATCTTTAAAGGTTTTGGATTAATTTAAAATAAATATTTCACTAACTTTTAGGCATAGTATCAAAGCAGTATATGATAATAAACTGTGTCCAATATTCATGCATATGCTTCACTTAGTTTATGGCACGATTAATCTTTTTCAAATAAACAGTAGTTTGGCAGAGCAAAACTTGAATGTTGCTGAAAACACCGATACTAACACCAACAAGAGGAGCATGGTTGATCTGATTACTCCAGATTCTCAACTATCACCCTTCATTCTCGTTTCTCAAGAATCTATTTAATTTAACTTGCCTTAAAAATATTCAAGGACTTTCTTCCTCAAAAGGTGGAAGTAGAGTTCCAAAGACTCTTGATCATCACAGGACTTCTTATCTCTGTGTTAAATGGGTGACACATTACTTACAAACAATGACACAGAATCCTAGATTCTTCGAGAAGTGGGCACATTTTTCCCACAAAGATGCTTCAGGATCCTGTATGTTTGAATTACAGTGACTTGTACACTTTTAAACTCCAGTGGACACGTACCAAGTCTGTCCAACCTTTCTTCATGTGAAAACCTGGCCAATTCTGGTGTCCGTTTATAAATCTTTTCTGATCCGCGTCCAAAGGATTTACATTTTTCAATACTACGGACAGCACTCCAAATATTCTTGCACCAATGCACTGAATAACTGAAGCTTAATCTTCTTACTTTTGAATTCAAATCCGTTCAAAATAAATTATAACATTCTACAAAATAACAACCCCAAAACAACTGTGGATGCTGGAATCAGAAGCAAAAACCAAAAAAAAAACAAATTGTTGAAAAAGCTCAGCAGGTCTAGCAACATCTGTGGAGAGACATCAGAACCAACATTTTGGGTCCAGTGACCCTTCTTCTAAAGAGTGTTCTCTCTACAGGTGCTGCCAAATGATAACATTCTATTCGTTTTACTAATTACTTGCTGCAAACTCATGTTTTACATTTCATGCATTCGAACACCTAGATCTCTCTGCACCTTAAAGCTCTACAATCCCGCATCCCCAGACATGCTTCCTTTTTATTCCTCTTGCCAAAAGGGACAATTTCACATTTTCTTATAATATACTTCGAGTTGCTAGATCCTTATTCATTTAGTTAACCTACCATATCCTTTCATGGCCTACTTACTCCCTCTTCACACACTAGTTTCAGACTTAACTATCTGTCATCAGCAAATTTAGCAACTGTACTTTGGGTCTATTCATCCAAGTAACTGTCAAATGCCAAGCGTTAAACATAGGGTCACAGAGTGATAGATGCACAGCACTGAGTCAGACCCTTAGGTACAATTCGCTCATGCCCGACCAGATATTCTAAATTAATCCCATTTGCCAGCATTTAGCCCTTATCTCTCTGATCTTTCCCTATTCATATATCCATCCATGTGCCTTTCAAATGTTGTTATAGTATCAGCCTCCATCACTTCCGCTGACAGCACTACCCTCTGTGTGAAAATATTGCCCCATAGGTCTTTTAAATCTCTCCCCGCCCACTTAAACCTATGCCCTTGAGATTTGGACCTGCCCCCCGACCCCAGGGAAAAGACTATGTCTATTTGCCCTATTTATGCCTGTCATGATTTTATAAACTTCCATAATGTCACCCCTTAGCCTCTGATGCTCCAGGTAAAATAGACCCAGCCTATTCAGACACTCCCCAGAGCTCAAATCCGCCAACTCTGGCAACATCCTTATAAAAATCTTTTCTGAACCCTTCCAAGTTTCACAACATCTTTCCTATATCAGGGAAACCAGAATTGCACACAGTATTCCACGAATGACCTACAGTTACAACATGACCTCCCAATTCCTATAATTCATATTCAGCAACACTCCCCAGGACCTTATCATTAAATCTACAAGTCCTTCGCTGGTTTGCCTTTCCAAAATGCAACACCTCACATTTATCCAATTAAACTCCACCCACCACTCCTCGACACATTGGCTCATCTGATCAAGATCCTGTTGTAATCTTAGGTAACCTTCTTCGCTGTCCATTATACCTCCAATTTTGGTGTCATCTGCAAACTTATTAACCATACCTCACACCCAAATTATTTACAACAAATGACAAAAAGCAACAGACTCAGTACCAATCCTTGTGGCACACCACTGGTCACAGGTCTCCAGTCTGAAAAGCAACTCTCCACCACCACCACCCTCTGTCTTCTATCTTTGAGTAGGCTCTGTATCCAAATGGCTAGTTCTCCCTGGATTCCATGTGATCTAACCTTGCTGACTAGTCTATCAGGAGGAACCTTCTTGAATGCCTTACTGAAGTTCACATAGATTCCAACAATCGGAAGCAGCCAAAATGGAACCAAATAAATTCCAGAAGAACAGTGCAGCAGCACTTCACAGGAGGCACCAAAGCACTGAAGATGTCACATAGACAGGGGAGGAAACATCTGCAAATCAACTTCCTAGTTCAGCAAATGTACCCAAAACCACGACAGCTGGCACCCGAGCTACAAATCTTTACACAAACCTTTAACACCTATGGGTGAGAGACGCTAAGACAAGCAAGGAAATGGGAATACTGGTGTCAATTGCCTCAATGCTACCTATGAACAACTCTGACTCCTGCATGAATGCTGAAGAAATCAAATACTATCACAGTGCCAGATACAGACCACCAATCAACAACCCAGGGAAACAGTCAGACGAAACAGTCTCAGGATGATCCAGGTTATGATTACAGATGCACACAGCAGACTACATAGGTACAGACAAGAAATTGCATGCCAAAAATTGTTAATTTCAAAACAACCAATCAGAAGTGGATCGCGCCAATTGAACAGGCCATCATCATAATACTGAACAGAACCATACACATGAAGCGAACGGCACAACAAGACAAAATGACTAGGCTAACCAGCAGCAGAGTAGGCAACATGACAGACACCTATGGTTAGAAACCTCTCCAATAGGCAGTTTATAAACACAGAAAAAGCCATACTAGCCAAGGGACTCAAGTACAACACAAGGATACAAAAAGAACAGACTTCCCAGCTGCACTAGAACGTAAGCTCAAAACTAACGGACTAACTGAAGAGACACAGCAAGCAGTCAGACACAGAAGTGTACCTTTATTAAGGAAAGGCAAACAAACAACCTCAACACCAAAGAGAAAGAAGCCCTAAAAACACTCAAAAATGACAAGAACAATCATAGTACCAGCAGACAAGGGCAGAGTGATGGTCATCATGGACAAGACCGAATATATTCAGAAAGCAGAGCAACTACTTCAGATACTGACATCTTGGTACAGAGAGTGTTCAACTCCACACCACGGCTAACCAATAGAATAAACAACACATTACGGAACCTTAAAAAACGGACTAATAACCAGCCTTGATCTACAATGATGAAATCAGAAAGCAACATTCCAAGATTTTACGGATTACCCAAAGAACACAAACCAGACACACCACTCAGACCCATTGTGGCACAACCGTGAATGCCATTGCAAAAACTGGCAAAAGAACTCCAAGAAAAACTAAAACATTTTATCAGCGGATCCAACCACTGCATACAATCATTACAGAAATTCCTGGACAACATCAAGAACATAAACATAGACAAGGATGAAGCAATGGTCCCATTTGATGTAATAGCACTGTTCACTTCAACTGACAAAACTCTCGCCCGAGAAATAATAGCCAACCTCCTGGACAGGCAGAACAGACAACACAACAGGGAACCTATCAACAAAGACTGCACACTCAAACTACTCAACCTTGATGACACACTACACATTCAACAACCAAATATATGAACACATCAATGGAACACCTATGGGCTCACCCATCTCTGGGCTCATAGCAGAAGCAGTGATGCATTGATTAGAACAAACAGTCCAACCACAAGTCCAACCCAAACTCTGGATCAGATATGTAGATGACACTTTTGTAATCATTAAGCGAATAGAAATCGAGAAAACACACTGGATCATTAACATCACACTTAAAGGGATCATATTTACAAGAGAGGAGGAAACCAACTACCAACTCCCATTCCTGGATGTGATGGTACAAAGAACACAGAATGGTGAATTCACCACAAAAAGTGTACAGGAAAGCCACACACCATGATCGCTCACACCTGAATTATAACAGCAATCACCCAAACGTGCACAAGTTACATTAGAGCCCTGTTCAAGAGGGTTACAACACACTGCAGCACTCCTGACCTATGAAGGGAAGAATACCTCTAAAGGAACTTCACCAAAAACTGATATCCCCGCAACTTCATCCGCAGATGCCTAACAAACAATGTAACAAGGACATGCCATAACCTAACTCACGAGCCACGCTAACTTACATAAAAAACATCTTGGAACTGACAGCCAGACTTCTCCAGCCACTAGGATCCATGATTGCCCATAAACAGACAGCCACGTCAGACAACTACTCACCAGGACAAAAGTCCCGATACCCACCATGTGCAAGACGAACGTAATTTACAAGATTCCATGCAACACCATATAGGGCAAACAGGCAGACAACTAACAATCCGCATCCATGAACACCAACTAGTCGCTACACGGCACGACCAGCTGTTCCTAGTAGCAATGCACACAGATGAAAGGGACTCCAAATTCAACTGGGACAATACAACGATCATGGGACAAGCTAAACAGAGGGCAGCCAGAGAATTCAGAGAAGCATGCCACTCACCCACAGACTCCATCAACAAGCACTTTGATCTGGAAACAATATACTGGCCAGTACAATGAACAACCGGAACTGGCAAATGGAAGCAGCAGAAACTGAACCAAATAAATTCCAGAAGACAATACAGCAGCGCTTCACAAGAGGATCCAAAGCACTGAAGATGTTACCTGGACAGGGGATGAAACGTCTGCAAATCAACTTCCCAGCTCAGCAATCATACCCAAAACCATGACAACTGGCACCCAAATCTTTACACAAACCTTATTCACATGGATCACGTCCGCCACTCTGCCCTCATCAATTCTTTGTTAATTCTTCAAAAAACTCAATCAAGTTAGTGAGACATGATTTCCCAAGCAGAAAGCTATGCTGACTCTGCCGATCAGTTTTTGTCGTTCCAAATACATGTCAATCCTGTCCCTCAGAATTCCCTACAACAAAATGCCCATCACTGATGTCAGACCCACCAGTCGATAGTTTCCTGACTTGACCTTATCACCTTTCTTAAACATTGGCACCATGTTAGCCAACCTCCAGTCTTCTAGCACCTCACCTGTGGCCATCGATGATACAAATATCTCAGTAAGGGCCTAGCAATCACTTGCTCAGCCTCCCACAAAGTTCTAGGGTACATCTGATCAGGTCCCGGGGAACATAGAACATAGCAGCCCTTGAGCCCTCGATGTTGCACCGACTTGTGGAACCAGTCTGAAGCCTATCTATCCTACACTATTCCGTTTTCATCCATATGATTATCCAATGATCATTTAAATCCCTTAAAGTTGGTGAGTCTACAACTGTTGCAGGCAGGGCGTTCCACGTCCTTCCTACTCTGAGTAAAGAAACCACCTCTGACATCTGCCCTTTATCTATCACCCCTCAATTTAAAGCTGTGTCCCCTTGTGCGAGCCATTAGTATACGAGGAAAAAGGCTCTATGTTCACCTTGTCTAACCCTATTATCGCACATGTCTCAATTAAGTCACCTCTCAACTTTCTTTTCTCTAATGAAAACAGCCTCAAGTTCCTCAGCCTTTCCACATAAGACCTTCCCTCCATACCAGGCAACATCCTAATAAAAACCACCTCTGAACCCTTTCCAACATCTCCACATCCTTCCGATAATGTGGTGACCAGAACTGTGTGCAATATTCCAAGTGTGGCTGTACCAGAGTTTTATTCAGCTGCAACATGTCCTCGTGGCTCCTAAAAGCAATCAACTAGCACCCTCTGCTTCCTACCATCAATCCAATTTTGCATCCAGTTTGCCAGCTTGTCCTGGATTCCATGTGATCTAATCATCCTGCCATCCATCACACCTCCTTGCTTCTGTAAATTCCTCACTGCCACTCCAACTGAACCATGTGATCTGATAGGATTCGTCTCCAAATACACTTCCTGAAAACATAATCATCAGTAACACGGGAACTCTCCCTAATCGCCCACAAGTGACAGGGAGAGCATATCACACTACAAAATGCCACCTTTGCAACTTAATCTGCGCACACAGAAAATAGCAGTCTTACTGCTGTAAAAAGTGCTCCAGGCTAACTTACTACTTCGGTTTTATATTTTAAAATTTTAATTGAGACACAGATCTCAATACAACATTGAATTAAAAAAGAATCCACTCAACTCACTATTGTAGATTTACAAAGAACGAACAGTAAGGTTACATTTATAAACTATTCACTTAGCTGCTCCCCTGCTGAGAGCGCTCCCACACAGGTTCCTCTAAGGTCAGCAGTGAATTACGCTGTTTGTTAACTTTTCTTAGACACAATCTGATGTCCAGAGACACAACAAAAAGATTTTACAATACAAAAGTAAGGGCTAATAATTGGCTTGTAAGTCAATTCTAGTTGGCCTTATAAGCGACTAGAAGACATGGAGGAAAAAAAAAAGATAGGCTCCCCATGCATTAAGGTAATTGAAAAAATGTGCAAGTCTTGGATATAGTCTGACTGACTGCAGCAAACAGGTCTCTCCAGAAAATTGCAGTTTTGACCTCCTTATCAGAAGGTTATCCTTGCTACACTTTTATACAAAAGTGCAACAAAGCTTCCCCAGAATGATGGTAGGACTGATATATGAGGAGAGGTTGAATTAGTTAGGATTATTTTCGTTTTCAGAAGAATGAAGAAGGACTGTCAAAACCTATAGAAGGGAGCATGAAAAGGCCTTAACAGGTAGGATTCAGAAAAAATCCCAAGGCACTCTACACTTATGCGGGGAACAAGATGATGGCCAGAGTGTGGGTAGGGCCGTTCAGGGATTGTGAAGGGAACTTGTGCCTGGATTCAGAGGAGGTAGTGGAAGACTTTAAAGAATACTTTGCTTCAGTATCCTGAGTGTGACCTTGTCGTTTGAGATGATAGCATGAAACAGGCTGATAGGCTTGAACAGATTGATGTTGAGGAGAAGGATGTGGAGATTTTGAAAAACTTGAAGATAGGCAAGTCGCCTGGGTCAGACGGGATATGCTCAAGGTTACTACAGGCAGCGAGGGAAGAGACTGCTGCATCTTTGCCCACAATCTTTGCGTCCTCAATGCCCACTGGAGTAGCACCAGATGATTGGAGGGTGGCAAACTTTCTTCCCTTGTTCAAGAAAAGGAATAGGGATAATCCTGGGAATTATAGACCAGTCAGTTTTATGTCAGTGGTGTGCAAATTATTGGACAGGATTCAAAGAGACGGGGTTTATGATTATTTGGAAAAGCATAGCTTGATTAGAGATCGTCAGCATGGCTTTGTGAGGGGCATGTCATGCCTCACAAGCCTTACTGAATTCTTTGAGGAAGTGACAAAACACATTGAAGGTAGAGCATATGAATTTTATCTGATGTTTATGGATTTTAGCGAGGTGTTTGCGAAGGTTCCCCATGGTAGGTTCATTCAGAAAGTAAGGAGGCATGGGTTACAGGGAAATTTGGCTGCCTGGATACAGAATTGGCTGGCCCATAGAAGACAGAGGGTGGTAGTGGATGGACAGTATCCAGCCTGGAACTCAGTGACCAGCGGTGCTCTGCAAGGATCTGTTCTAGGACCTCCAGTTTTTGTGATTTTTATAAATTACTTGGATGAGAAAGTGAAAGGGTGGGTTAGTAAGTTTGCCGATGACATGAAGGTTGGTGGAGTGGTGCATATAGTGTGGATGGCTGTTGTAGGTTGCAACGGGACATTGATAGGATGTAGAATTGGGCTAATAAGTGGCAGATGGAGTTCAACCTGGAAAAGCGTGAAGCGATTCATTTTGGAAGGTCGAATTTGAATGCAGAATACAGGCTTAAAGGCAAGGTTCTTGGTAGTGTGGAGGAACAGAGGGATCTTGTGATCCACATCATAGATCACTGAAAGTTGCCACCCAAGTTGACAGGTTTGTTAAAGAAGGATATGGAGTGTTGGCTTTCATTAGGGGGATTTAGTTTAAGTGCTACGAGGTTATGTTGCAGCTCTATATAGCCCTTCGAACACACTTGGAATATTGCGTTCAGTTCTGATTGCCTCATGATAGGAATGACATGGAAGCATGAGAGAGAGAGGATGCAGAGGAGATTTACTAGGTGCTGTCTGGATTGGAGGGCATGTCTTATGAAGAAAGGTTGAGGGAGGCAGGGCTTTTCTCATTGGACTGAAGGAGGATGAGAGGTGACTTGATAGAGGGTTCAAAATGATGAGAGGCAGAGATAGAGTGAAAAACCAGAGACTATTTTTCAGGGTGGAAATAGCTATCACAAAGGGGCATAATTTTAAGGTGATTGAAGGTAGGTTTATGGGAGATGTCAGAGGTAGGTTCCTTACACAGAGTGGCAGGTGCATGGAATGCACTACCAGTAGTGGTAGTAGAGTCAAATACATTAGGAACATTTAAGCAACTCTTGAATAGGCACATGGATGATAGTAAAATGAAGGGTATGTAGGTTAGTTTAATCTGAGAGTAGGATAAAAGATTGGCACAACATTGAGGGCTGAAGTGCCTGTGCTTGTTTTATGCTTAATTCTAGCAGGAGCACACAAAGGAAGAATCTCCCAATGACAGCAGAGTCCAGAATTGGATGTCACAGTCGAAGGATACAAGGTAAACCATTTCGGACTAAGAGGAGAAATTTCTTAACGCAGAGTGGCAGGCCTGTGGAATTTGCTAATTTGAGCATGGGTTGGAGCACTTTAAGCAGCAGCAAGGAAATATCCAAACAATAACCTGCATTGTACATTGGAAATAGTCCCATCCTCCTGCCACGTGCCTAATTCAATCAAAAAGATGTTTCACAGGAAACGAACAAAAGTGAGACAATGTCGGACTTAGAGAATATCCTATGGCTACTCCATTTACTGGACATAATGTAACATCATTGAAATTATCTGTATTAGTAGTTAAGTTCATAATTTCAACAACCACAGATTCAGAAAATGGTGGCCCCGTTAGGTTTCTGTGAAAGGGAGAAATGCAACTCTTGTTCACTTTCTTGAGTGGTGTGGTTGCCAACAGTCCTGCTGTATTCAATGAGCATATTCAATGAGCACATTCAATGAGCACACAGACAAGGCACTGTTGTTGCTGTAGGTTGCATATAGTTTGAGCATAGGCAAAGGGATCCCTTTCCATTGGGATGAATCCAATCATAAATGTTGCAAAATAGTTTGGTACTGATGCACAAATCAAATATTTCTGAAGCCTGCTTCAAACTAAGCTGTGCAATCACTCTTGATGGCAGATCAAACAGATGTGAATTTGGGATCATTCATAAGAACACAGTGACTTATGCCAACATAATTGCATTTGGTTAGCATGACTCCGCTAATGCCTTTACCAGATACAAATACTAAATGGTTGATTTGGCCTCGATGTCTAGCAATTTCATTTCTCTGCCAATGTGATGACAGATACAAAGATACAAGCCCCAGTGACGGGCTAATAAAGAAAAAATGCGTTTCTCTGGTTGTCTATAGCACAGAATGTAGAGCAAAAATGTTGGAGAGTCATAGAGATGTACAGCATGGAAACATTTGAGATTTGCTAGCACCTCCTGAACAGTCCTAAGTGATCTAACAGCTATGTTAAAAATAAATTTATCAGTAAAGCTGATCATTTTGCTCATTTATGCTTGCTCAAAAGAACATTCATTCACATTCCTTGATTTTGCAAACAATGGGTCCTGCATATATCCAAGCCTTGCCCAACATGGGAAGTTTGAAGTTTGCAATACCTTATATCACAGCAATGCTTCATCCAATTAAGAGTCAACTCATCACCACCCCTTTCATGTTATAAACTGTTTGAAATTTGCATCTTGCATTCACCCTGATCAGTGCAAGACAAACAACTTTAGCAATATGTCTCATTTCACAGCAAAACTGTTCGAGCAGGTTGTGGAATGCATTTGTTAAGAATTATTTATTAAGTGCTGCTGTTTGATAGCTTTGTGAAAAATCACAAAAACTTTTCTTACAAAGAGAAAATGATTATGGTGGTTTAAAAATATTAAATGCGACTATATAACTACTTGCAACACTACATATTTTGGCCGTGCTACCAGATCAGTGCCAAGATACAGCATCAAACTGATTAATCAATTCAACTGCAGCAAGCTTTTAAAGGCTACAAGCGTAATATACACAGCTATTGCTTAAAACAATTTGATTCACTTAGCAAATAATATCTTAATGTTATTTATGTAACTAGAATACAATTAAACTGATTAATCAAAATGTAACAGATCAGTCCCACAGCATTTGGTTTTGACTTTTTAGCATTAATATTTATACAATACCTTTAAGCTGAAAATAGATTTCATTAATATTTATAACGACCTTGAATTAATAAATTGGGTTTAAAATGATATCAAAGTAACTAATAAATAAGCGTAACTTAAAGTTCCTTAATGAAGATTACTCTGAATCAATGAAAAGCCTTTTCTATAGTATATTTGCATGGCACAGACCTCCATTGCTTTGGGTATGTGCAGCCACAACAGAACTTACCAACTAAATTGTATGCCTGTGACAGCTTTTACTTTAAAATTATACGTGAAACTAAAGGGCTTTGAAAACACCCGAACAGCCCGAATAATTAACTATTTGCCTTTAGTCTTTAGTTTTACGCTGAATGACATTGATACTTATGTCATTACCATTGTGAAAGACGATGTAAACTAGAATGTAATAATCACATTTTCAGTTTTACTATTTTTTAAAAATATTGATCCGTAAAAAATAAAATATTCAATCTTTCCTTGTGAAGCTAGTGAATTTCATATCACTGCAAATTACTGTAATTGTCCTGAAAACAACCATTTACCAGTGATAGTCATGGAGTTATAAAGGTGTACATCACGGAAACAGACCCTTTGGTCCAACACGCCCATGCCGACCAGATATCCCACCTGCCAGCACCAGACCCATATCACTCTAAAACTCTCCTATTTATATACACACAGGTTGAGCCCATTTGTCTGAGTGCTTACATGATTCACGTGCTGTTCTTGGCTATTGCACAATTTAAAATTAGTGTTCAATCTGTTATTTAAGTCTTTAATGGTGAATTATGAAAAATGCATAAATGAGCATTTCAATAATTGTTGCGACAATGATGATTTGTTTCTAAAATCTAGTTAAACAAATGCATTTTATTTTTATACCAATGCAGTTTTTATGTAAATTAGATGCAGTATAAAATCATTTGGGACTTGCAATAGGAACAACATCAGCCTTATCAGAGTTTGGGTTTCAACTTATCTGAATCTGATCTGAAAGCTTCCCCTTGAATTGCTTTCAATTACATGATCACATGACAATACAGCTAAAGACAGCTGTAACAAGGTCATATGTTTCACAAAATTGATTTTTGAAGTGGGGAGTCCAGAATTAGAGGGCATAGGTTTAGGGTGAGAGGGGAAAGATATAAAAGAGACCTAAGGGGCAACTTTTTCACGCAAATGAGCTGCCAGAGGAGGTGGCAGAGTCTGGTATCTGGATGGGTATATGAATAGGAAGGGTTTGGAGGGATATGAGCTGGGTGTTGGCAGGTGGGTCTAGATTGGGTAGGGATCGCTGGTTGGCATGGATGAGTTGGACCGAAGGGTCAGTTTCCATGCTGTACATCTCCATGACTATATACAAGCCCTCTATATAATTCAAATCACTTTCACAAGAGCAGATTAGTATTCAGGACAGTTTGAATGCTTATGAGGAGTCAGGTCAAGATTACACTTATTTGAATGGGAATTGGGATAATTAGTCTCAGCACACAGACCTCACAGATTGTGACCAATTCCAACTGAATGCATATCTCTTGGTGAAATGTTTGGGGAATTTGACTGAAAAAGTCCACAAATAGTAAATATTCTTTTAAATGATCTTATGTCATTTCAGAAACAAAATAACTAAACAATATGAAAGATAAACATGTTCCGAGAATGGCCATTTGCAAAAATGTACCTTCAGCTTCTATCACATGTCTTGAAAATTGCATTCTGCAGTATATTCTAATATTTCTAAACCAGGGCATTTGATGTAAATTACTAAAATATCCTACACATTAAAAGTACTTTCAATTATATTTGCAATGATCCAGAAAAAAATAATTTCTGTACACACTCTTGTTCATTTTGATGTATTTCTGAAGAAATTGGGGAGGAAGCTATTTACTTATAATTTAGTTATTCTCTACAAATAGCATGGAGATTAAAAAATTGCTCAAGTTACATGAATGAACATGGTGATCCCTTAACAAAATCAATGAAACTTGGACTAAATTTAGAAATCACAAAATTAAAGACTATCCCTTTCACATGATCTGACTCCAGCCTTAGCTAATCTGCTTTTTAAAAACACTCATGAAAAATCTCAACTCGAAACTTAACTATTCAATTATAATAAATAAAAATAAGCACTCCAGATGTTGATCTCAAATAAAAGCAAGCAAGCAGAAAATGGTGGACTATACCAATGTTGTCTTGGTTGGCCTTCAACCTTAAATAAATTTGCACTCACCTAAAACTGTCACTCATATCTTAACTTACACCAAATCACATTCACCTATCATTCTTAATCGTTGACTGACTGGTTCGTGGTCCTATAATATTTTAATATTAAAATTTTCATCCTTGTTTTCAAATTGCTTTTTTATCTCATCCTCCATTTTCTATGACTATTATCAGCATTAAAAGTTGTCAAGATATCTGTGGATCTCCAAACTTGTATCCTCAATTTTAATTGCTCCACCACCAGCAGCTGTGTTTTTATCAAATTAGGTCTTTTGAAATTCTGCTCCTAAACCTTTCCCATATCTCTGATCTTGGTGAAACTGGATTCATTCTATATGACTTTTGCAGTCAGCATGTCAATGTTTTAAAATCAAGTTAAATGGTGCTCATATAACAAAGATTTTCCTCACAAAGAAATAATTGTTTGCTCTCGAATATGTTTTGTCCTTGGATTTTATTAAGCCTAAAACAACATTTTGATGTGGCATAGTTTTTTAGGCTCTAACATTGAATGTCACACCGATTCCAAATGAATATCGCAGCACTGGCATACCAAACACCATTACAGTGTACTAATTTCAATGTGACATTTCCAAAAGCCTATCGGCACAGTGCTCTAACTGAGCCTCTGACAATACTTGCCTCATTGGCAACAATTAATGTTTCCTTCCATAAGTTCCATTCGTTACTTATGCAAAAATCGAATAAGCAGTCTGCCTCAAATTTTTCCAAACATACGTCACTGGGGTTGTATTATTTTTTGGTCAACAACTTGTATTATCCAAGAATTTGAGAGAGTGTTTGAATGCATTTGCCAGTTGTGTGGTGGGATACGTATTAAGCTAAAAAAAAGAGTCAAGAGCTACCCAGCACGTAACACCTTTGAAAGGGTTACTTTGTTAAGCATTGCTGTGACAATGATATGTACACATCAGCTATCATCACTAGTAGATTATGCATCAAAATCAAAAAGACAAATGTTTACAACGAAGGTAGAAGATATGCCTGAAATAAAGGGTTGCAGGGTAGCTTAACTTAGGAAATCATTTTTTCTCCATACCATGTTTTAGGAAGGGTATTATTAAATTGGAGAGGGTTCAGAAAAATCTTACCAAGGCATTGCCAAAAATGGAAGGTTTGAGAAACAAAAATAGACTGGAATGGCTGGGAGCGGAAGAGATTGAGGGGGTGACCTTACTGAACTTTATAAAATCACGAGGGCCATAGACAAGGTGAATGGCAAGGATCCTTTCTGCTAGTGAGGGGGGTGGGGACCCCAAAAGAAGGGGTCATAATTTTAAGATGAGAAGAGAAAGATTTAATAGGACAAGAGGAGCATTTTTTTTTAAACAGAGAAAGTGGTGGGTGCAGGTACAGTTACAGTTACAAAGTTGAAAAGACGTTTAGCTAAGTTCATGAATAGGAAAGGTGTGGAGGAAGGTGGGCAGAGCAGGGAGGTGGGACTAGTTTAGCTTGGGAACACGATTGGCATGGACAGGTTGGACCAAAGGATCTGTTTTCAGGCTGTTTGACTCCATGACTACAAAAACATATACAAACATGCACACATTCAAGCCATTTGGCCCGGTGTCCCTGCCAGCAACTTCCAAGAAAAGCTAACATTGAATGTTCCATGCCTCCTAACATTTTCACCCATAAGCCTGTAGTTCTTTCCCTTTAATTATTCAATTTTCTTTTGAAAGTCACAAATGAACATACAAATATTTAAACTTCTAGGCTGTGCATTCCTGACAGGAAACATTTGCTGCAATAATGAAAAAAAACTTTTCTGCTATCTTGACTTCCTTTGCCAATCATAAGTTGGTGTCCATTGTTCTCAACCTTTCTGCCATGTTCTGCGAATCTGCACATGAAGTCCACAAGGCAGTGAAAATACCAGCTTGAGTTAACAGTGAGTGCAAACAAATCATCTGCACTGATTATTAAAATGTTGAGAATAATTTAATTTTAGAATTGGTTGAGATCACAATCAGCTCCACCAGAAACTTCTGATGTCATTAATAACATTAACACATGCAGAACAAAAAAAAACTGATTTTTCACAATCTTCAACAATCTTTATTTTGTTAGATTCAAGTAAACATCACTTATGTTAACCTCAAGTGAAAAACCCATTATGGCAGACTTATAAAACTTACTGAATAAACTCATTCGTTAAGCTTTACAATTTCTGTTACAATACACCATCTATAGATATAGACAGCACCATGACATTTTAATTAATATCATGTCTTTCAACTGAATCCTAAATCTGATGAAGTAAATAGTGTTTGTGTGTTTTAAATCTTCACACTTATGAAACAGGATTTGTGTTATATACTACAGAAACAGAATGCATATAGGAGGAATGAATAGTTGACATAATGAACAAACTGCATTATTTTGATCTTACTTAAACCAAATATGTATCCATAGATAAATAATCCAGGATATTTCAGGAATTATTATTTCCGTCTAAAGCCTAGTACTAAGGTTACAATAACTCCTTCAGTTTAGATTCTTTGATTACCTCTGGTCAGCACTGACACATTCTTTTTTGTTAAACGGGCATGCTACAGAAGACATTACTAGACAGAAAGAAATTTTCCTTCTAGCTTCCATAGATGAACAGAGAATTTTAACATCATCCATTTACAAATCCATAATTTAGATTTAGTCCCTGCTTTGGAGGTGAAAGGATAATACACCACAATGTTTATGGACTATGTATAAGATCTAACAAAAGTAGAAAACGATGAAACGAACGTAAAAAAACAAGATTCTTGAGAGGTATTGAACCATCTAACAATGATACAAGTTTGTTTCAGCAACATTTCACGTTGAACACAGTCTCCCTTCTTGTGTATTGCATAAAGATTATATGGTTTTTTTCAGATTTTTGCTTTGGTTAAAATTATTTATTTAACTGGAATGAGAGGCAAGGAAAGTGGATCCTGTGCCTACAATACTCAACCATACCTCCTGACAGGTTGACCAAAGAACAACGTTGCCGTCTGTGGAGATGTCCATGGGATGGACCATCCTGCCCTCCTGACAAAGGATAGCGTTGACGAGGGCAAGAAAATGGAGGAAAAAGGTGTTACAAAACAAACTATACTTAAACATGAAATAGTGATTAATTCCATAACAAAGGAAAAACATTTCCTTTTATTTAGTGGAATTATTACATCTCCTGTCATGCAGTTGTAATTTAAGCAAGTAATCACTGTTGGTAAATGAAGTAGACGTTCTGTTTCTCAACTTTGCCAGTTTTAGCGCAGCTTTTCTTCTACAGCTGCCTGAAGCTAGAAACCTGGGACATGCAGATGCCTGTTATTTCACCACATTGTACATAATCTTTCTTTAATGTAATCCAGTCAACTTGCAAACTATCCGAAACAAATTCCCATAACAATCTGGCCTATTTGAGCAAGAATGCTGCAAATAAAGAAATCATGCAGCTACCGAGCAAACTCGTCAGAATGTAGTCATGCTTCCCAGAATACAGTAAGCTGAATCTGCCAACAAAACAACATATGCTTCACAATGCTTGGCAGAATATTCAGTTTGTGCACAAGTCATTTGCATTTTCATTTTTAAAAAAAAAGGATAGAATTGACATTTAAATTTTACATTTCTTTTCAATGCACAAATTATTATGTGAAGATCAAGGCCAGTATGAGAACAATTTTTGTACTATGCATTTGTGGAAGACACTTTGTCAAACAGGTTTCCAACTCCAAATGATTTTCAAGTCTAGAAAAGGTGAACTCAATTCTTCAATGAAAACGAGAATATTTCTGATCAACAAACTGAAGTATGTCCACATTTCTGATTTATTTTCCTCCTCAAAAATCATACTAAGGGGAGGAAGGTAATCTGCCTAATGTTTCACATACCATTTTAGATAGGATTACAAAAAAAAAGCTTCGAACTCATTTCTGTCAGGAGGTGGCCAAGATATATCGTAACAAAATGAGGAGAAATGCCACAGTCACTTAAGCACCAAGAGGACGGAATATTAATGTTAATCTTGAAATAACCACTTAAATTATACATAAATTATGCTGGAACTAACCTAAGTATTTGGTTACTTGCATTTTTCATTGAAAGAGAAATCTTTGAACTGATAACATACAAGAATAAAACCTGCTTTATGAATATACCTGCTACATTTTGTAATTTATAGAACTGTACTCAATGGAATCTTATAATATGCACCATAATCCTCGTGATAAAATTGCAAAATACTTATTAAAAATTTTACAAGTACCTAAAATTGAAGTTTGAAAGTAAATCGCAAGACAATGTATTAGCGAAAAGTTCATCACTGTAAAACCATACCTGTGTCAGCACTGGTTTGGCTACAAATGCCACTGCTGTTTGGTACCATTGCTGCTGAAGAGGCTGCAATTCTTGAATGGTGGTTAGAATGCAAATTATTTCCCAAAGTCATTGCAGACTGATGAAGCAGCCCACAATTTCCATTACCATGGAGCTGTCCAACTAACCCAACAAATTGATTGTTTGGGCCCTGACAATTGTGGATTAAATTAGTACTTGTATTTTGGCAAGAAATACCTTCCCCTCTTGTTAAATTTTGAGCTGATAGGTTATGAATGGAACCTGAGTTCAGACTGGTATTTGAGAAGCTATGTTGGTTGGAGGAACCAGAAATACCTGTAGTGGAACTACCACAACTAGTGCTGCTATTGCCACTTATTTGAGAACTTTGCGAACTCATCGATTGAAGTAATTGAGACATGGTATTATTCATGGTTAAGGATGAATTTTGCCCTTGTTTCCTTACAGAGTCAATCACAGACTTTGGGACTCCAGAGCTGCCCATCTGAGACTGTTTTAACATACTCAATACTGTAGGAGTTCCTTGTTTCCGCTTCCTTAAAGGATCCTTTTGCTGTGCCATGAGCTTGTCTCTCAGAGCCGCACGTCCACTCTGACCTTCATTAATGGGAAGAAGCATGTTGGCAGTTGGAGGAAACATGGTATTTAAAGTGCTATGTCCTTCACTATTGCCACCACTGCCAACTCCACCACCACTGTTATTACCAGACAGTTTGTTTTGATTCGCTAGCTGTGCTTTGGCTGCTGCTGAAAGTAAACTACTTGCTGGAAATGAGGCAGCATTATGCTGGTTCAAAATTTGATTTAAGGGCATTCCAAGCAAACCTGGCTGACCCTTCTGCTGTGGTACATTTCCAACAGATACAGATGGAAACAAAGGATTACTTTGAGGATTCAGAACATTGTTCATTCCAACCAATAATGGATTAGGAATATCTTTATATTGATGAAAAAGCCCTTCAGGCTTGGTGGATGGACTGGATGGCATGGATGGTCGTGGAGAACCCATAGATGACCTTGGAGACCTTGGAGGAACCTTTATTCCACTGCAGCTTGACTGAGGACCTGCAGGTGGCATCATTAAACTTCCATGGTCAGATGATGTAGAAGAAGACCTCGACCTCTGTGGTGATGCTTCAATTCTTCCCATTACAGGTCCCATCATGTGTACAGGTGAGGCGACAGGTGCAGGAGATACAGATGTGGATGTTGAATGTTGGACCCGTGGGACATGGGTTCCATGGTTTACAGGGCCAGGTTTGACTGTTGGCAATGGTAGGTTGCTTGGCAAAGGGACAACAGCAGGAGGCATGTTTACATTCATCATAGGTACCTGAGAGTGCATGGTTGTTGGGAAGTTAGATGTGCTCATAAGTACTGGGTTAGGTTTACTTGGTATGGGGTCAAGGATGCCTAATGGATCCTTTTCAGAGGGTAATGGCTTTTTCTGGAGAGCACATGATGTTGAGGCTCCTTGGGGAGGTTTGTGAAACATAATTCTTGGCATATCAACATTTGATGAATAATTGCAAGAGGGCGTTTTCATGACAGGACTTTTTGTAGTCATTGTTGGTGAAAGAGGTATAGAAGTCCTACCGGCCATAGCACAGGATGAGTGGGATGAAGAATTTTGCATCAGAACCGTTGGTGGGGAATGGGGTATTCTATTGATGTGAACAGGACTGGAGTTTGGCCCAGCATGAAATCCTGGATTATTTCTCGTAAACACATCAGGACTTCCCACTGTATCAGTCCTAGGAGATATAGAACCATCACCGTAGATTTGTGATCCTGAAGATGCTGGGCTGGATAGACCACCATGGCTTCCACGGTATGGAGACTTCTGCCCTTGATCATTGCTACCCAGTCTCTGCCTGGAATAACCATGAAGCTCCTGCTGGGGACTTCCACATAATTCCTGTTGATAGAGTCGTGTCACAGCATTTGGACCTCCTGTCATCAATTTAGGCAGAAACGTATTCTTGTAGTCTGGCACTGTAGAATTTACCATTGCTTCTTGTGATTTATTCCTCATTGCTCTTGGTGTTGTCGCCCGTGACTGTACCATCAGAGTTCCACCTTTTTAAAAAATAAGAAAGGTTGGTGAATTGCATAGAAGAACATAATTTTCACAGGAAGAAAATTCAACCAAGAATTGCAGTCCACCTTCACCACATTGTAATCCTTACTTAGGATAACATAATGCTTATTGTCCTGAAAAGCAATTGTATTTTTATAATCCTAATGAGCCAACTCCCTTTCAAGAAAAATTATTTGGCTCTTGAATAAATTACCCATTCTAGGAATATACTACAGCAAAGTGGATGCAGGAGAAGTGATACAATTAACTGCAGTGAATGAGGTTTACTTCAGGGGGTTTTAGGAATAAAGAAAACCAGCTAGGATTTTCACTCAGGATTGTTGGACAACAATTCTGATTTGAAGTTTGGTGCACAGATACCAGCTCAGGACAGGATTGGATCTGGCGGTGATAACATTTTTTTTAATGTTCATTCAGAGGACACGAGCACTGCTGCTTAGACCAGCTTTTGTTGTTCGTTTCCACTAGTTTTGAGAAGGTGGCGGTGAGGTGGTGGTGGAAGGGTAGGAAAATTAGGAGGGAGTTCAAGGTTTTTCATCAGACAGAAACAGGAATAGCCATTTGGTCCTTGGACTCAACAACTGGCAGCACTTCCATGCCTTTGTATTTGTGGGGTAGAGATTTGGGCAGTGCTGTTGAAAGTGGCTTGGTTAGTTGTTGCAGTGCAATTTGTAGATTGCATAAACTGATGTCACTGCCTACAATGGAGAGAATGGCAGTGTGAGGTGGCGGTTGGGAGGGTTAATCTCTCAGCCCATCAAGAATACTCCATTATGCCCCTGGCTTGCATCTTACAGATGGCGAGCTTGCTGTTAGGAAAGAGGAAGATGTATTACCAGCTCAGAATTCTCACTAGTACTTGGATAGTCCATTGAAATTTATTACACAGGAAACAATTAAACAAGGTCACTTGATTGAGGAACTGGATAGCCACTTCTGCTGCTTCTTGTTGAATAATAAGGTAGTCAATTAATCCCAAGCATATCCCTTCATTCAATGAGGTCCAAACGGAATATAGCCCATTATCCCAATTACATTTCAATTAGAAAAGAAAACCTAGCTACCTCAGTTTTAAAATCAACAAGTAGTCTATCGGCACTATCTTCATATATTCTATTCATAATCTTCACACTCTAATAAAAGAAGCTAGAGAATAGCTTTCAAAAACTTACTTGTTCCACCCCCTGGGCTGGTTAGAAGCAGGGAAGGATGTGGTGTCTCAATACTTTTATGTAGTGTAGCTACTGCAATTATCTTCCGTTTATGAATACAAAGTTTTGTCAAATCTTCATCAGCTTTGACATCTTCTGCTGTTCTTTGCTTTACAGTTGCTCCAGGATCAAAAGTAAACACCTAAAGACAGTACAGCATCTCATTAAAAGTTCCAAATTTGGTGTTAAATTTGTGGCTTGCTGAGGGCAAAAGTAACGTCAGAGCACTATCACTTTATATAATCCTGTACAAGCATTTGAGCAATATTCCTTCTCTCCAACGCCGATGCACTTTTGTGTAAAACATGCCTTTTTTAAAAATACCTGAAGGCTCATACTAATGGAGAGGATATATAGTGATTATTGGTTGAGGGAATAGAAAATACTAAAACATGAAAAACAATTATACATATAATTTGTTTGTTTACACTGTGTGCAAGATCAACCGCCATCAATAATAGTAAAGGTAGTCTGGAATTAACAAGGGTTTTAACCAAATAATGAAAAAATATCTAGTTCTTAAATTGATCATGCCTCTCTCATCTTTTCTACATTAATTAGCTGACAGCGGGTCCTTTTCACATGTGTTTGTTTATTCATTTGGGGAATGTGGATATCTGTCATTAACTCAACATTTATTTCCCATCCCTAAATGCCCTTGAGAAGGTAGTGGTGAGCTGTTCCCTTGAACTGCTGCAATCCTTGAGTATATTGGATGAATAGTTGTAAACATGCAATGCTCATATTGCTGTGAGCTCTGCATTTTCTGCAATAAATATAAACATGATTAAAAGAATGAAATTTTTACATTTCTTGCTGACTGCAAGAGTCGATTATCTAACTGACCTTCATAGGCAAAAATCAAGGTTGGATCATGTTTATCATCCAAATGATGTGATAATGAGAGAGAGGACCTACCTTCTCAATTATTCCTTCCTACCAAATCTTGAGTTTGGGCTGTAACTGAAATTCAGCTAAGTAGTCTTACAAATTATTATTGAGACAATATGAATAATGCATTTGTAATAAAGTGTAGCAAGAACCACGCAGGTTTACCATAAAATAACTGAATTTACCACATTACGTAACAATGAAAATATGCTGTTCAATCCACCTACTGGATAAAGTTTTGGCATACAACACATATAGTATTTCCAATTTTAAGGGATATCTCAATGTTCTTGCTTTTCTGGTAGAGTTATTACATCATAAATATACCTAATTAGCTGTCAAAGGTGCAAAATATTTCTAATATTTTTATTACCTTTGAAAGAATGAGAGGACACTCCAAGCCACACTTGCATGTTCCATCGGTGAGAAGATATGTTTTGACTTGCTCAATGCAGGCCAACACTGAGCCACTAGGGCTAAAGATAAAAAGAAAAACAAAAAAATTGTAAAAGATACCACAGAGCTATCTGAAGAAAAATAGGGGACTTGGATGTTGCTTTAAAAAAGGCATATTTTGACAAAGCCTTCTGTTTTGCACATCAAGAGAATTCATAAGCAAGTCAATTTAAGGGGAAATAACATTGAAAGTGGATAATAAGGGAGTGCTAGTTGGTTGACAAATGGACTCGGATTGGTAAAGGCATTGTCATAAAGAATGCACCAGTCATGATGATGGTCAGTTAACAGCCAGGGTTTATATAAATATTTAACCATCAAGGTGACACTGACTTATCAAGTTATTGCCCTGAAAAATGAATCAACAAATGGTTGCCAGCTACTTTATTGCACTGAAAGAAAAGCAATGCATGTATATAGAGATGTACAGCACAGAAACACACCCTTCACACCAATTCATCCATGCTGACCAGATACCCTAAATTAATCCAGTCCCATTTGTCAGCATTTGGTTCTCCCTAAAGGGGTGGCACAGTGGCTCAGTGGATAGCACTGCTGCCTCACAGCGCAAGGGACATGGGTTCGATTCCAGCCCTGGGTGACTATCTGTGTGGAATTTGCACATTCTCTCCATGTCTGGGTGGGTTCCCTGTGGATACTCCAGTTTCCTCCCGCAGTCCAAAGATGTGCAGATTAGGTGAACTGGCCAGGTGAAATTGCCCAGTGTTCAGGGATGTGCTGGTAAGGTGCATTAGTCAGGGGTAAATACTGAGTAGTAGGGGAATGGGTCTGGGTAGGTCACACTTCAAAAGGGTCAATGTGGACCTGCTGGGCCAAAGGGATTCTAAATCCAGCCAATTCATATACCAATCCATATGCCTTTTAAATATTGTAATTACATGTTCTTTCAGACTACAAAGAACAGAACCTTGTGTGTTAATACATGTAGTTTTCTACACACACACACACAAATGTACTTTTACTACATTAACAGAAACAAGATGATGCAGGATCCCTCTCACACAAATGAGTATTGTGGAGCATGAATTTCAGTGTTGGTGTGATGCCATAAATGTAGGGCATACATCACAGACTGGTGGACCATATTGAACAGTGTATCTCTTTGGCTGTTCACAACAAGCAAAGTACTGACCATATTCAGTCAGCCCACATTTGCAAATCTTTCAACAGTGTCCAATATTTGATCAACTTCAGGAATTTGACAGCATCTGTGGGATAATATGGATGTTTTCCAATAATTACACTGATAATCAATTTAGGATTGTCAGTCAAACTCGCAATGTGGTGGGTATTAGAAGCTATGTACTTGAATATACTGGGCCTGTTCTTTGGAGACAGGAAGAATATACAATTATACAATGAATGGAAGAGCCTTGGGAAAAATTGATAAGCAGATAGATCTGGGAGTGCAGGCCCATTGTACCCTAAAGGTTGCTGCACAGGTGGATAGAGTGGTCAAGGCGGCATATAGTATGCTTGTCTTCATCGGACAGGGTATTGAGTATAAGAGCTGGCATGTCATGTTAAAATTGTACAAGATATTGGTTCCGCTGCATTTAGAATACTATGTACAGTTCTGGGCGCCACATTACTAAAAGGATGTGGATGCTTTGGAGAGGGTGCAGAGAAGGTTTACGAGGATGTTGCCTGGTATGGAAGGTGCTAGATATGAAGAGACGTTGAGTAGGTGAGGTTTATTTTCACTAGAAAAAAGGAGATTGAGGGGGACCTGATAGAGGTTTACAAAATCAAGGGTATAGACAGGGTGAATAGAAACAAGCTTTTTCCCAGGGTGAAGGATTCAATAACGAGAGGTCATGCTTTCAAGGTGAGAGGTGGGAAGTTTAGGGGGATACACGCGGCAAGTACTTCACACAGAGGGTTGTGGGCGTTTGGAACGCGCTGCCAGCAGAGGTGGTAAAGGCAGGCATGGTAGATTCAGTTAAGATGCGTCTGGACAGATGCATGAGTAGGTGGGGAGCAGAGGGGTACAGATGCTTAGGAATTGACTGACAGTTTAGACAGTACATTTGGATCGGCTCAGGCTTGGAGGGCCGAAGGGCCTGTTCCTGGGCTGTAAGTATTTACTTGCATTGCGCCAGTTTTGACTCAACCAAATAGCTAACAGCATTTTATTTGTTCACTTGTCAGATTCAGAGTTAACATGCCTGGTTTATCATTTAAACAAAGTCTAGCAGCTAACTGTAATTCTTTATTAACTGGTGCATTCTCTATTGCAAATGAATCCACAATCATCGTCCACTTGCCAATTAATCAGCAATTATCTTTCGTACAGTTTGCTTTCCCCTTAAATTGGTGTTCTTGCACACTGATGAGTACAAAAGAATATTTGGGCAAAATGTGTTCTTCGCAGCAATGCTCAAGTTCTGTTGTACCAAAAGTAAGAAATTTCTTTTCTCCTGCCCATCTAAAAAAAACTATTCATTCCCTCAGTATGTGGCCGCCTCTGCTGTACAAAAAATAACTGCTGTTATTGCATTCAGAATATTATATGCACTTCTAAAAGTAGTTTATTAATTTTTAAGCATTTTGAACAAAGACATTTTAAAGTTTACTGAAGTCCTTTATAACAGTGGAAGAATTTGGTGCAAGAGGAGAATTTGTTTTTTAAAAAAACCTTCAGGCAAACAGAATAACTCAATTTAGAGTCAAAAGGAATCACATTTCATCATGATTGTTACTTTCTAACCCATTTGTTTCATTTTCAACTGCAGTTGCTTGGACATTTTGATAGTATAAAATGTTAGTTGAGTATATAAAATCAGTACTGATCCAATAACTTCAATGGAGTCTACCTCAGTATCTTGCATCCGAAATCAGTCCTGCATACAGGTTCAAGAATTCCACCAATGTCAGCATCCTTTTAAAAACACATCTTAAGGCATCCACTGCACAACAATTCATAATCTTGCAAGAAATGAGAGAGCATTAAGATACATTCTCAGGTTGCTAACGAGATCGGGTTAGCAGTGATCAATTTTAAAATAATAAGAATTAAAATTCTGGTAAAACTCAGAAGATCATCCAACATCTGTGAGGAGAAAGAGTCAATGTTTTAGCCTTTCAAGAAAAAAATATACTCTTGCACTGCAGCTTGCTCAACCTTTTTCTGACGTTAATAGTTCAGAGGTCATATTGATGGTTTATTTAAACTTTTCTCACTCAAACCCTTGCTAAAATTAACACTCCAGTCTCCTGTGATTTCGGGCAGTCTTCAGTCAAGAATTACATAAGCAGTACGTTAGTCTCTTAAAAAAAAGTATGCAGTTAGGAACAAACTTAAAAATTTCCAAAATAGATTTTATAACCCAGAACTAAGAGTTATAAAATTCTCTCTCATGAACAAAAACAACCTGACATCATGCAAGTTCTCAGTGTGCATAATTTTTATTTTCTTGAAATTCCATGTTTCTGTTTCCTGTTTTTACACATATTTCATTGCGAAAACAATGTTGAGTTCTGTTTCTAATCTTATGCTTTGGAAGTTCATTTCCTGCAAGAACACACTTACAGAACATGCCACCACACAACCAATCACAATTGGTAGATTCAAGGTAAGGATTCAAAGTTTTCCTATGTTTCAATTCAGACTGCTGATACAGTTGCATGGCATAACAAAAGAACAACTAGAGCTCTCTAGCATTTTTAAAAACTCATTTGACATCATTTATTGCCCGTCCCTAGTTGCCCTTGAGAATGTGGTGGTGAGCTGCCTTGACCGCTGCAGTCCACCTGTTGTGGGTTGACCCAGAATACCATTAGGGAGGGAATTCAAGGATTTTGAAAAAGTGAAAGACATACAGGTTTAAAATAATACAAAAACATGAAACATAAGATTTTGAGAAGGTTCAATAATGTTCAACAATAAGAATGCTCAAACACATCTACCAGGCACAAAAATGCCAACTTTTCTGACATCCACTGGAATGAGGCCAAACAAAGTGAACTGAGGCGCCAGATGAAAGAAGGGATTAGCACTGTCAGGGGTTGGAAAAGGGGGTGATCACCAACTATGGTACAGGACAAAACAGTCTGCTTGATTGGCACCATATCCAAAAGCAACTACTCCTTCCATCAACGACGTTCAGTAGCAGCAAAATGTACTACGTACAAAATGCACTGCAGAAATTTGCCAGACCCTCAGCAAACACTATCCAACCCAACTACCATTAGCAGGACAAGGACAGCAGATACAGAGGTGCACCACCTCCTGCAAGTTCTTTTCCAAGCCATTTGCCGTCTTGATTTGGAAATATATCACTGATCTTTCACTGTCACGAGAATTCCCCCCCCCCCGAAAGTCACTGTGATCTACCTACAACTCATAGACTTCAAGAAGGCAGCTCATCACCACCTTCTCAAGGGCAACCACGGCAATACATGCTGGCCAGCTATCCCATAAGGAAATCTGGGTGTGGGATTGAACCTTGATGTGCAGAGGCATGAACATTCATAACACAGAGGCTGAACATTTCTCTAGGTGTTGGAGTCATATCCTGAGCTGACTTAAGAGTCAGAGATGTTTAGCATGGAAACAGACCCTTTGATCCAACTCGTCCCTGCTGACCAGGTATCTTAAATTAATGCAGTCCCATTTGCCAGCATTTGGCCCATATCCCTCTAAACCGTTCCTATTCAGATACTTATGCAGATGCTTTTTAAATGTTGTAATTGTACCAGCCTCCAGCATTTCCTCTGGCAGCTCATTCCATACACGTACCACCCTTTTCATGCAAAGGCTGCTCCTTAGATCCCTTTTAAATCTTTTCGCTCTCACCCTAAATGCATGCCCTCTGATTCTGACTCCCCCCACCCCAGGGAAAAGACTTTGTCCATTTATCCTATCCATGCCCCTCATGATTGTGTAAGCCTCTACAAGGTCACCCCTCTGCCTCCGACACTCCAGGGAAAAGAACCCCATGCTATTCAGCCTCTCCCTCTCACTCAAACCCTCCAACCCGGCAACATGCTTGTAAATCTTTTCTGAACCCTTTCAAGTTTCACAACATTCTTCCTATAGGACGGAGACCAGAATTGCACACAATATTCCAAAAGTGGCCGAACTGCAACTTTAGAACAATTGAGAACTTAGGCCATACAAAAATATATATTTGGAGCAATAGAAAATATTTCACTTCTTCAAGCTTGCTCAGCTATTTGAAGAAATAGTTGCTGATAAGTTTGCATTCTGAGTTGCACATTTCCATCAACCCCAGTAAACTTTGATTTCTTTTCCTTACAAAAATATATTTCTGCTTTCAAAATATTTAATAACACTGCCTCAACTGTCACTTGAGGCAGAGCGTTCCAAACTCATACAACCTTCCGAAAGTAGTTGATTCTTTGTCTATTCTAAAAGGGTGCCTCCTGTTTTCATAACATTGTCCTCTAGCTCTCGGTCCTTTTACAAAAGTAAACATCATTTTAACATCTACCTTGCCAAGACGAGTCATGTCTTCAAAGAAATTTCAATCAAATCATTGTTGATTCTTCTAAACTCTGGAGAGTCCAGTCTTCCAAATCAAGCCCAATCTTTCTTAAGGTAAAAAAAATGCCCCTGTATAATTGAAGTATAACACGCTTACCTTTATGTTCAATTCCTCTTGTAGTAAGGGATAGCAGGGGTTTAAGTGAACAGAAGAGTTTCTGGAAGCTGGAACAGAAAACCTATGGAACTAACTTCCAGCAAATGAATTTAGAATTCTGAAAGATATATACTCACTCTTCATGCCAATGGAAACAAATCCACCCTGTTCAAACTATCTTTAAGACAACCCACTCATTACACATTTAATTTCATAAACCACTGCTGAAATGCCTCCAATGTATTTGCATCTTTACTTAAAGATGATTAAAACTGCACATAGTAGTTGAGATGTGATCTCACGAATACCCTGCATAACCAAAGCACAGCATTCCATGGGTTGTCTTGATTTTGCACTGTACCTGTATACAATTTTTGTGTGACTCAAGCGCCAGGACACCTTTACACAGACATCTCCATTAAAAGCATACATCTCTTTTTCACTTTTACTGCCAAATTCATATTTTGTCATTTTACACACCATTTGCTGGATTTTGACGACTCACTCAACCTAACTGCGAGCTCATGACTCCTTCACAACATATGCTCCTCCATATTTTGGTGTCATTTTAAATTCAGCTACCATGACTTTCTTTTTTACCCTCATCTAAATCATTCATGTAAATTTCAATCAAGTTGAAGCCACAGCACAGGCTCCTGTGGGACTCCATTTGGCATATCCTGCCGATGAGATAAAAAACCCCTGTTGATGCATACTCTTTTTTTGTGTCAGCAAATGTTCTATCCACACTGATATGGCAGCTCATCAAATGTCTTCTGGAAATCCAAATACAATACATTATCAGGCTCCCCTTCATCCACATCACTTTATGTCTTCAAACTAGTAAACAAATTGGTTAAACATGATTTTTCTTTCACAAAACTGCGCTCATTCTTGATTCCATCAAGTTTCACAAAATGCCCAAAGATAATCTCTTTAGTGATCAATTCCAACACCTTCTCAATGACTGATAATGAGCTAATTGGCATATAGTTTCCTACTTATGGACTCTCTTTTTTAAATAAAGGGGTTATATTTGCTACTTTCCAGTCTGATGGAACTTTTCCAGGCCTAGTGAATTTTGTAAAGTTAACACTCATGCATCTACAACCTCATTTGCCACTTCTTAAGATCTTAGGTTGAAGATCTGAATCTGAAGAATTGTCACTAATTTTACTGTAGGTTCTATCGCCGTTCCACCTACTGATTTTGAACTATTATGAGTATGCTTTTGTATTTTCTATAGTGAAATCTGAACCAAAATATTTGGATATTTTATCTATCATTGCCTTGTATTATCCATCATTTTGTATTGGCTCTCCATTCGCACTCTCCAGAGGACCAACGTTCACTCATTTTTCTCCTTTTCCCAATACCTTTAGAGACTCTATTACATTCTAACTAACTTCCTCATACTCTAATTTGTTTTTCCTGACCATTCTTTTCACCCTTCTCAATTCCTTACATTCTGACCAGTCTCATCTGCCACTCATTCTTGTACAGTTATATGTTTTTTCCTGTTTTCTCAGTTAACCACAGCTGATAGATTATTCTTTAGAACTTATCTTTTTAGCAGGAAAATTATTATTCTGAATATTCTGCAATCCTTAAATGTTGCAACAATCAATCCTATAGCTTAATATATGCCAGTTCACTCCAGCTAGCTTTACTTTCATGCCTACATAGTTGCCCTTTTCCTAAATTAGGAACACTAGTTACAGCCGAAACTCTTGCCTTTTAAAAACTGAGTGCAAAATTCAATATACTGCAGTTGTCATCATCTTGGGTGCCTTTATTCCAAGGTCATTAATTCATCCTGTCATACTATGCAAAAACAAGCCTAATATGACCTGAGTGGTCACTTGCAGAATATGCGACACAAAGCAGCTCATTCTGTGAGCTCTTTACCCAGACTACTGCTGTCAATCTGATTTTTCTGGTTTCTGTATGGATTAAATTCACATATGATTATAGCTGTGCCATTACCACCAGCACCCAATATTTTTGCTTTGTGCTACATTGTAGTTACTGTTAGGGGGCTTGTAGTTGACACATTAATTTCTTCTATCCCCTATTATTTCTCGTCTAATCTCAAACCAATTCTCCACCTTAATCTTCTGAATGATGCTCATCACTAATTACTGCACAAATGGCATCCTTGCTGAGCAGTGCTTCAGGGTTCCCATTTTTCTCGAATGTCATAGACACCTCAAAATTCAGGACCCAATTCTTGCCAATGTGCAGCCATGTCTCTGAAGTAATTATCAGATCATATTTAGAACAAAGAGCAAAGAAAATTTACAGCCCAGGAACAGGCCCTTCGACCCTCCAAGCCTGAGCTGATCCAAATGTACTGTCTAAACCTGTCAATCAATTCCTAAGCATTTGTAAACCTCTGTTCCCCACCTACTCCTGCATCTGTCCAGACATATCTTAAATGAATCTACTGTGCCTGCCTCTACCGGCAATGTGTTCCAAACGCCCACCACCCTCTGTGTGAAGTACTTGCCGCATCTATCCCCCTTAAACTTTCCACCTCTCACCTTGAAAGCATGACCTCTCATTATTGAATCCTTCACCATGGGAAAAAGCTTGTTTCTATCCACCCTGTCTGTACCCATCATGATTTTGTAAACCTCAATCAGGTCCCCCCTCAATCTCCTTTTTTCTAGTGAAAATAAACCTAACCTACTCAACGTCTCTTCATAGCTAGCACCTTCCATACCAGGCAAGATCCATGTAAACCTTCTCTGCACCCGCTCCAAAGTGTCCACATCCTTTTGGTAATGTGGTGACCAAACCGTACACAATATCCGAAATGTGGCCAAACAAATATCTTGTACAATTTTAACATGACATGCCAGCTCTTATATTCAATACCCTGTCCAATGAAGGCAAGCATACTAAATGCCTTCTTGACTAATGTATCCACCTGTACAGCAACCTTCAGGGTACAATGGACCTGCACTCCCAGATCTCTCTACCCATCAACCTTTCCCAAGGCTCTTCCATTCATTGTATAATTCACTCTAGAACTAGACTTGCCTAAATTTATTTGCCTGTGCTTCATTTAATTTGCTTTGTAAAGAATTACGTATGTATTTAGTTATAGAACATTTAGTTTTGTCCTTTTATTATCTTTGTAACATCTAGTCTGGATTATTGATGTATTTTTTTCTCTTTGTCTCTTCCAACCACTGTGACCTCCATTGTCCATTTCACTTTTCTTTTCTCACTCTTGCTCTCACTCTTAGATATCTATCTTCCATATTTGATCGCTTGCCTCTACTATTTCATTTAAAGCCCTCTCTACCTCTCTCGTATTGTTTACCAGAACACTGGTACTGGCACAATCAAGGTGTAGACTGACCCAATAGAATAGTCTCCACTTTCTCGACTTCTGTCGAACCAGAATCCACTTCTCCTATGCCAACCTTTATCACAATTTATTACTCCAATTGTATGTACCCTTATGGCAATTTGCCTGCAGTTTAGGTAACAATCCATAGGGTAACTTTTGAGGTTCGGCACGTTGCTGGTACCAATATGGACAAATGAGTGGATCTTCCCTTTTTCATTGCAAGTTCCTCTCCAACCCTGAGAAGATGTTTTGAAACTTTGTACCAGTAGGCAACACAGCATCTTGACTCTCATTTTTCATTGCAGAGAGCGATGTAAAATCCCTCAATGTACTATCCACGACTTCAATTACTTTTGCTTTTTATCCATCCACTTGAATGGCTTCCTTAACTACAGTGCATTCATTAGTTTGCTCATCCACCCTCTAGCTCCCAATTTCATCCAAATAATGCCACAGACGTTTGACTCCTTGGACAGTTTCAAAGATACTCCTATTGTCTGGCTCTGCTTACCTGTCTTGCTTGCAGTCACACTTCCCAATCCCTGACTAAGTCAGAAAACACATTCTAAATGGTGTGACTACCCACCTGGTATGAAACAGCCAGCTGACTTGACCCCTTTGTGATATGTCACGATGCTTGTGCTCAGTATCAAGCTTAACCCCTTACCCGGCAAAGATGAGTTAACTTGTCTTCACCCAATTTGTCTTTTTCAGAGTGCGACGAGTAAACTCGTCCAAAACATGTAATTTCAAAAACAACCACAGACAAGTTTATACGCCAATTCGCGACATTTCTGGGCTCTTCTCAGCTAGAAACGGGTATACTCGGTGACTCATACGTTTGGTAGCTCTGTCTCTTCCGCCTCAGGCATTGCAAGAAGCATCGACGCACCACTTTTGGGCACACACTGTCATTCGTTTTTTTCTGTTTTTTTTAAAACAAATTACGCCCAGATGTCAAGCTCAGAAGATGACAATGAGTATGAACCTTCTATTAGAAGCTTGGATACATCAGATGAGAGTGCAAGCTCATCTGATAATGGCTATTCTCTCTCAAGTGAGGAGGAGGATGGACGAATTTGGTGTCCACATGTGGTGTTGGAAGAATGCATGCTTCCTCCACCACCACGCTTCCCATTCACTGGAAATCCTGGAATATCAATTGATCAAGACACAGCTGACATGACTCCTTTAGATTTTTTGAGTCTTTTATGTGACAACAGAATTATTGATCAAGTTGTGGATGAAACTAATTGCTTTGCTGAATAAACTGGAGAAAGAGATTGTATGTGGCGCTCTGTAACAAAGACAGAAATTTGTGTGTTTTTCGCCTTGAAAATGCTTGGGGGTATTGTGAAAATGCCAGATCAAGAAATGAAGTGGTCGAAAGATGAACTACTTGAAAGACCAATTTTTTTTGCCGAAAATGGTATATTCAAAATAAAATTTCAAGTAAAATATTGGAAATAGATAAAAACAAAAACGTTATTTCCATAATCAGCATCAAAAATACTATTTTAAAAAAAAGCAATAAAAAAAGTCTGAAAATGAAATGTTTTCTCCAAAAAAAAGTCACCAGGGAAGGGGTTAAAAACGAAGGCAAAGTTGCTCCAGCCTCAAACATTTATTGCAGGCATGGTTGCCCTGGATTACGCTGCTAACCAAGAGATCCCACGTGCTGCAGTTTTGAGACAGTTTCTGTCCTACCATCTGAATGAGTTTTGATTAATCGCTTACTTAACAATATTGTTCATTGTTTTCTCTATATTTCATTAATTTCACTACCACGTTGGAAATTCCATTAAACATTATGAATAGAATAAACCTTGACTGCTTATCAGAACTCAACAAATTTTATCATAGAACAGCTAGAACCAATTCCATCAGGGCAAGAAGAATGAAAAAGTGAAAGCAAATGAAGAAACATTTCCCCCTCCCACTTCATTAATTCACTCAATTTTCTTAGCTGCATTTGTTTGCCTTGGCTGCACTAGGAAAAAAACTCTTTATACTGAAGTAAACCAGGGCTGGCGAAACCAGATTTAACCAATTACCTAACTAAATACTCAGATTTCACAGCAGAGTGTTTACACCCCTTTTAAATTGCAAGGAAGAAATAAACTTACTGAAAACAAAAAATGCTGGAAATCACAGCAGGTCAGGCAGCATCCATGAGGAGAGAGCAAACCAACATTTCGAGCTGAATTGATTCTTATTCAGAGCTAGCTTAAATCTAGTTTACTTGCACAATGTGTTCTAGTTACTGTTAATCATAGATGATATTAGATTGAAAGAACATTAAAGCAAAAAAAAATGAACACTAACTCCTGACTCTCAAGCATGGACTCCGGTTCCTCAGCTGCAGTCATGTAGTAACAATAGGAGTAGATTCCATGTGTATTGAAGCACAATTCCTATTCTTTACAGGTAAAGAATGTGTACACACACTGCACATGCTTAAAAGCAACAAAATTGGTATCAACCATTCTGGCTGCAAGGCTCGGTCCTTAAGTATATTCAAGGCTGAGGTAGATTTTTAATTACTAAGGGAATCAACAGTTATACAAAAAAGGGAATTGAAGATTGCCAGATTAAGCATGATTACATTGAATGATGGTGCAGACTTAATGGGCCCGAATAGTTGGCCTCTGCTATGTCTTATGCTTTGACTCATTTTTCAGGACAATGGCTTGACCAGAGTTAACATGCCTTGCTGAAATTTTAAACAAAACTAGGTAGTTTATTTTTCCATTCATAGGACGTGATATTGCTGGCAAAGGAAGTATTTATTCCCATCCCAAATTGCTCAGATGGCAGCGAATGAGTGCAATGAAAAGTTTGTAATGTCGCCTCCCAGCGCCACCTTCAGTACCGGGGACAAAGGTACAGATAGTTGAAGTGGTGTTGCAAAATTGAAATTGTTTGAAAAAGGACTAGCATGGGAATACAGAGTTTAATTAGTCCAGAATGAGAATAAAAAGTGTCTTTAAAGTACTCAAGTTACAGACCTTTTTCCATTGAGTTAGTACATGCTGGGTTTCCTTCCCTGACAGGCATTAATGAACCAGATGGGTTTTGAATTCAGGCCCCCAGATTATTATCTGCATCTCTGAATTAACAGTCTAGTGGTAATACCACTGCACCATCACCACTTCTAATGTCAGCTGCCTATCCTCAATATCTGGTACATTCTCCAGGGCAAAACCTCTGATCAATCAGCTTGCTCGCATCCCAATCAACACTCTCCTCAGTAAAAAAGTTGCTTTTTTAGTTTAAGGCAATAGTTCCAACCCAAGTTTGTTAGACAAGCTGTACACAAAATTCTATTGCCTCAATGCTCAAGTCATGGCCACTCTTCCCAAGATATCCTTTACGAGGAGGTTATGAACCAATCTTGGATCATAAGACATCGCTTAGGTCTGAAACTGGTTGGTTCTACAATTTGAGGAATTCTGCTGAAATGTATTCTGCATGCATTAATATGTGCAAACTTTATAAACACTTTTTATCGACAAATATCTAAAGCTATTGATCTATGGTTCTGAAAAACTGCTCGTTGTAATTATAATAGAATTCCTACAGTGCAGATAGAGGCCATTTGGCCCATTAAATCTGCACCAGCCCTATGAAAAGTATGCCACCCTACCCTGTATAATTCTGCAACACATTAATCATGACTAATCCCAGCCTGCTCATCCCTGGACATTACCTGGCAATTTAGCATAGCCAATCCACCTAACCTGCACACCTTTTGACTGGCGGAGGAAACTGGAGCACCCAGCAGAAAACCATGCAGACGCAGTGAGACCCAAGGCTGGAACTGAACTGAGGCATTGTGAGGCAGCAGAGTTAACTAATATGCTGCCCCAAACCTGCCTCTCGATAACCTTGAAATCCTCTAAAGGAAACTGTGAATTTATTAAACAGTAGCACTTCACCATTTTGATTAAAACATGTTCTATAATGTGTTAAAATCTAATCTCCATCAGCAAATTAACCTCCTTTGTCATGTGTAGTGAACACTAAGTCAGTGACAAGCTCCAAGATAATATCAACTACAAGAAAGTGAGGACTGCAGATGCTGGAGATCAGAGTCAAGAGTGTGGTACTCTCCGATGAAGGCCCGAAACAGCGATTCTCCTGCTCCTTGGATGTTGCCTGACCTGTGAGCTTTTCCAGCCCCACACTCTCGTTCTAAGATAGTATCGGCAAGCTGGTGGAACCAAGATGCAAAAACAGGTGAGACCTGTGGGTACATGTTTACAAAGTGTAGAAGATGGCAAAACCTTGTTCAAAATCAAGGGCGTCAATAGAATAGAATAGACAAACTTTTCCCATTGGCAGGTGGGCCCAAAGCCAGAGGACAGAGTTAAAATGATGGGCTAAAGCACCAAAATTACATGTAGCAAAACATTTTACCCAGCTCGTAGTCTGAACTGGAATGCAAACAGTCAAATAGTGGCAAAGGGAAATACAATTGTGACATCCAAACAAGAATGAACAAAGTACTTGAAAAACATACATCGGGCTATGAAGAAACAGCAGGGGGAGTCACACAAGTTGGATAACTTTTGCAAAATGCTAGTTGAAAGGCCTCCTTGTGATTTGTAATCATTCTGTAGTTCTATAAATAAGACTTAACATAAATATAAACTTTAACTACAATTCAACCCCACACCCCCATTGTTCCACAGCTTCCACCCCACTAATATCCAGATACAGTGCATTATCTTCCACTGTTTCCACCACCTACAATCAGACCCCACCACCCGAGAGATTTCCTTCCTGATCCCTAGCTGCACAGAGACTATTCCCCAGTGACTCCCTCGTTAGGTCCACGCCCCACTAATCTACCCTCTACATTTGGCATCTTTCCTTGCCGCTGCAAGAAGTGTAAAACCTGCGCCCACATCTCTCCCCTCAATTCCCTCCAAGGCTCCAAATGATCTTTTCACATTTGGGAAAGATATTCCTACATATCCACCCACCTTCATCTACTGTGTCCGTTGCTCTCAACGTATTTGCTTGTACACTGAGGAGACGGAACGACAACTAGCGGAGTATTTCAGGGAACATATCTGAAACAGACACACCAAACAACCCCATTGCCTTGTGGCTGAACACTTGAACTTCCCTTTCCACTCCACCAAGGACACGCAAGGCCTTGGCCTCCTCCATTGCCAAATCCAAGTCACCCAATGACTTCTGCCATGGGACTTCTCAACCACACAGCATCGACATCGATTTCCAAGCCTCCACTCCCCTCCAAACAACCCCACTTCATCCCAGATCAAACTGTCAAACTTGGCACCGCCCTCTTGCCCTGTCCATCTTTCTTCTCACCTATCCTGTCCACCCTCCCCATCGACCGATCATACCAACCCTCACCTGCATCCACCCATTGCCTCCCCAGCTACCTTCCCCACAGTCCACCTCCACCTTCTTATCTCTCAGCCCCCTTCCTTGTCCTATATTCCTGATAAAGAGGTTACGCACGAAACAGACACTCCTGCTCCTCGGATGCTGCCTGACCTGTTGTGCTTTTCCAGCGGCAGATGTTTCGACTCCGACTCTCCAGCATCTGCAGTCCTCACTTTCTCTCATATTATATTTATGAACTAATCTTAATTCATTGTTTATTTTGCTGCTTTGGTTCAATATTTTTAAAGTTGATACCATGCTACTCTGAAAGAATTCTTCCATTAACCATTTCTATTTGATACACAAGAATTTTAGATGATGGTTTGCCTGTTGCTACCATAAACAACACTGTCATTGCGAACTGGAACCAAACATCTCATTTGACACATGGTCAGCAATCCAAATTATTGCTAAGAATTCTTTGAAACAGTAAAAGAGAAACAGACAGACATGGATTTTTATCCCATCTTTTATGATTTCAGGATATCTGAATGCTTTAGAACCAATTAGGTATTCTTGAACTGTAGTCTCCATTGAAATGTCAATTTGTGGACAGCTTAATCTCACAATCAACGTTGTTATAATACATAGTATGCTTTTTCAAGGTGCTGGTTGAGGGATGAAATTTGAACAGAAGATTCTGGCATTTGTTAAGAGTTGATAGAGTAGTTCCAGGGAATCCTTTACAACCAGCGGAAAGAGTTTTTGAAAAACAGCAACTCTGACAGAGGAGCACTCTCATGATGAGACCGATCTATTAGCTTGGACTTCGTGCTCGGGTTAAACTTGAAACCACAATATTCTGATGCTGAGTTTCCAACTGGTTTTAAACTTCAGGCTGGGATCCTCTCCTGCTACGCTTTTATAGCAACATTCTTCATTGCATCAGGGTTCATTAGACGCCAGCTAGTTCAGTTGCAGCTATCGCTGATAACAGGGACAGCAACATATTCGTTGCATTACGTATGGAAATAGCCAGACTTGTCAAACTTATAGCATGTTCTAAAAACTTCATATAAGCAGTGAAACAGAACCAAGAATGGTTCTCTCTAGATTTCTAAAACTATAAAACATAGGTTCCAAATTGGATGCATTAATTCTGCCGCTCCCAAGTATGTATTAGAATTGGGCTCTGGCAAGATTTTATAATGATGTTCAAGTTATTTTTCATATATGAGCCTAGAAAGAGTTTTGCCAAATAGTTCCATTGCAAAGATGATTGCGAAGTCAACTTCACTCCTGATGGGACTTCCATCCATGGCTCCAACAACAAGGGGCTGCATTGATTGTAATCAAGCTAACAATCCTAGATCAAGATAAGTTCTTTATTTCCAAGTTTCACCGTGAACATCCATACATATATACAGAAGTAAAATCATCCATCACCTAAGGATTCCATGCTTCAGCGTAGAAATGCATCAAGTAAGAAACAAACTTACAATTTGGAAATAACTGCAACCTAACACATTTAAGAACAACATTTGGCAATTTTAGCAATAATTTGCAAACTCACCAAGTATTCTGAAGAATTATTTCTAGAACAGTGAATTTGTTCTTTTTTTAAAAATCGTGTATCTAACCCAGTCATTAAGAGCTTTGTAAATGGAAGGCTAACTCAGTACTCCAAGGCAGAGTACTTGCTTAACTCGGGAAATTTGGTGAGAGAGAGAATTTTAAGTACTAACGTCTTTACAGAATCTTTTCAAGTTTGCATTTAGCATTGAACTTTGCCTGAGCATTAAATTACAATTACTCTCAGTCTTAATCAAATGATAAAAGAAAAATTGGGAGAGTAATCAGGATGTGTTGAGTGAGGAAACAGGTAAAAGGTGGGAAGTGGTGCTGTTCTGGTCTTTTACAGAACAGGAATTGATCAGGAAAGGGTCAATGTGATCGGAGCTGAACATCGGTTAATGAATTTTGAGGCTTCTGTTTCACTATCTCAGGCAAAACCAGTAACTTTTGTTAACAGTAGAAGAAATCTGAATCAAAATTATTCACAAAAAAATGAAATAAACTTCCATGATTTAAAAGAAATTTTAATGTAAAATGAGACTGACTCGAAATCAAACAAAACTAACTTTTAATACTTAATCATCTGTCTGCCAAGTTAATACTCGTTAATACTAGTTAAGTATGAACTAACAAGCAAGTTGCAGTCCATTATAAGCTATAAATTACTTGTATTTGCCATTTAATGAGTAAAGCGGATGCTCCTAAATTGGTTGAGCAGTGTATTCAGCAAATAAGCAAACTCTAGTAGGCACTTGCGGTACAAAGGCAGTACCGCTGTCGCTGAGTATGGGTTCAAGTCTCACCTGCTCCAGAGGTGTGCAACAATATTTTGTAACATGTTACAGAGTCATATAGATGTACAGCATGGAAAAAGACCCTTCGGCCCAACTTGCTCATGCCAACCAGAAATCCCAACTCAATCTAGTTGAATTTGCGAGTACCTAGCCCATACCCCTCCAAACCTTCCTATTCATATACCCATCCAAATGCCTTTTAAATGTTGCAATTGTACTGGCCTCCACCACTTCCTCTGGCAGCTCATTCCATACACTTAACAACCTCTGTGTGAGAAAGTTGCCCCTTAGGTCTCTTTTATAGCTTTCCCCTCTCACCCTAAATTTATGCCCTCTAGTTCTGGACTGCCCCATCCCAGGGAAAAGACTTTGTCTATTTATCCTATCCATGCCCCTCACGATTTTATAAACCTCTACAAGGTCACCTCTCAGCCTCCAATGCTGCAGGGAAAACAGCTACAGCCTATTCAAAATCTCCCACAGCTCAAGTGCTCCAACCCTGGCAACATCCTTGTAAAATCTTTTCTGAACCCTTGCAAGATTCACAACATCTTTCCCATAGGAAGGAGAATTGCATGCAATATTTCAATAGTGGCCTAGCCAACGTCTTGTACAGTCGCAACATGACTTCCCAACTCCTGCACTCAATACTCTGACCAGTAAAGGAAAGCATACCAAACGCCTTCTTCACTATCCTATCTACCTGCAACTTCACTTTCAAGGAGCTATGAACCTGCACCCCTGATTTCTTTGTTCAACAACACTCCCTCGGACCTTACTGTTAAGTGTATAAGTCCTGCTAAGATTTGCTTTCCCAAAATGCTGCACCTCGTATTTACCTGAATTAAACTCCATCTGCCACTTCTCAGCCCATTGGCTCATCTGATCGAGATCCCGTTGTAATCTGAGGTAACCTTTGGGAGACTGGTTAGCAAGGTTATATCTCATGGAATACAGAGAGAACTTGCCATTCAGATACAGAATTGGCTTGAAAGTAGAAGACAGAGACTGGTGATGGAGGGTTGTTTTCAGATTGGAGGCCTGAGACCAGTGGTGTGTCACAAGAATCGGTGCTGGGTCCACTATTTTTCATCATTTATATAAATGATTTGGATGTGAGCATATGAGGTTTAGTTGGTAAGCTTGCAGATTACACCAAAATTGGAGGTGTAGTGTCCAAAGGAGGTGGTTACTTCAGATTATAACGGGATCTTGATCAGATGGGCCAATGGCCTGAGAAGTGGCAGATGGGAGTTTAATTTAGATAAATGTGAGGTGCTGCATTTTGGGAAAGCAAATCTTAGCAGGACTTATACACTTAATGGTAAGGTGCTGAACAAAGACCTTGGAGTGCAGGTTCATTGAAAGTGGAGTCGCAGGTAGATAGGATAGTGAAGACGACATTTGGTATGCTTTCCTTTATTGGTTAGAGCATTGATGATATTGAGAAAATATCTAAGGCAAACTCAGTAACAAAATCCTTCAAAACTCTGCTTCACTTGAAAAGCCACTCCTCTTCTAGAAATTGGTTCAATCCTGAGACAACAGCAGTGCACAACTAAGCCTAGTTTCATGGGCAAGGTCTTCAAAAACGGAAGATACCTGCAAAATCTATTCACGATCTCAACTGCACAAGCCATCAAACCCAAAAGCAGAAACTCTGTCTTTGCTTAATCTCAGCTGTTGGAGCTAGCCTTTGTAATCTATAGCTTGCATTTTTAGCATCAAGTTCTATTACTGAACATGAATGGCTCTGTTTCTTTAAATAGCCTCAACCAATTTTACTCTACACAGCAGCTTTGGTTTCTGATCTCAGTTTCAGTTTTTGTTTCCATAGGAACAGGGAGAGTAGGTTTTCTTAATCTTTCTTTCAAGTTTGATTATGTCTTAAGAGTAAAGTTTTAGGGGCATTAAGTTAATAAATATTGAGAAGAAATTCTCTGCTTTTTATTCTTCCCCAAGAGTGATCGTTGCTGGCTATACCCAGCATTTATTACCCAATCTTAGATGTCATTGAAACGATGGTGAATGCTTTCATGAAACACTGCAGCTCATGCAATAGTACACTCATGATACTGCTTAAATTCCCAAAATTTTGATCCTCCAATAATAAAAGAATGGTGATATAATTCCATTCTGAAGATGCATGGCTTGGAGGGGAACCTGCATGTCAGTGGTTCCATACGTCTGCTGTCTTGTCCTCCTAGGTGGTAGTGGTCATTCCTTTGGAAAGTGATGTCAGAGGTTAGCTGTTAAGAGTCCATACGGTGGATGGCATACATGCTGCTGTGAGTGGTGGAGGCAGCAGATCAGGTACCAATAATGCAGAATGTTTTTTCCTGGATAGTTTTAAGCTTCTTGAGTACTGGAGGAGCTGTACCCAGCCAGGCACTTAGAGGGTATCCCAACACACCTGACTTTTTCCTTGTAGATGGTCGTGAGAGTCAGTGGAGGTGAGATGATGCCGGAGAAGGGAGTCATGGCTGGCTGCTCCAAGCCCACAGTTCAGCACTTAACAAGGGGGACTGTCAAGATGGACTTGATGTCTTTATTTTTCTTCCCGATTTTCTATGCTCTGGTTTATTTTTGTGTTTTAAGATGACACCATAGAGTGGGAATCATATACACTGTATTTTGTATCCAAATGTATGTGACAACAAATAAATCAAGTCAATCAAGTTACTTGCTACACAATTCAGTCTATCAAGTGCACACCAACCCTGTGAGGACTTTTACCATCTACCCTGTCCTGTCGCCCTGCGTTTCCCATGGCTAATCCACCTAGCGTGCACATCTGAGGACACAATGGGCAATTTAGCATCGCCAAATTATATCTTTGGACTGGGGGCAGGACCTGGTGGAAACAAACGCAGACGCAAGGAGAATGTGCAAACTCCACAGTCGCCTAAGGTTGGAATCAAACCCGGGTCCCTGGTATTGTGGGGCAGACTTCATGCCCATCAATGGTCAAATTTAAAATCTTAATTATAGTTCACAAATCCTTCCACTACCGACCCAGCTTTTACTTTGCCATGTTCTCCAGCTTGGCATGCCTACCGACCTCCAAACCATACATTTCATCCTGTCCTCGCAGATCACTATGGGGAGTTTTCTGTATGAAAAGGTATTACATAAAAGTAGTAATATACATTATAAAATTCTGTTGAAGGAGGCCAAGTCAGTGCATGTAATCAGCTACCATCAGTGAGTTAAAAACTCAAATTAAAATCTTCAAGAAGCCCCATCCCATCTCTGTAATAAACTGGAAAAGATTGGATTGATAACACAGAGTTTATAAGTAAACATGTTGCAGGATTTTCATACAGATAATGTGAGGAAAACATGAAATGAGAAACAAAAGCTAGTCAACTTAATGACAGAGAAAATAAAGCTATTCAACAAAAACCATTTGGAATATTTTTCACCATAATTCCGTTTCCTCAAATTACACCACAACATGGAAACTGAACATTTACACAGAGCAGTGAAGGCCAGAGGACAGGCTTCAGAAGTTTCTGGTCATGATTTGAAAGACGTAGAAGCGTTTTGAGATACCATTCTTATCTAATATTTAAAAAAAGGTCAATACCATATACCTTTGAGTTAAGCATCAGGAAAATATTGAAATTTACTTACTCTTACTTTAACATTTATCACTCTTTAAAACTATTCCTGGCAAGAGCTGTGGTACAGTTCAGAAAGTTGCAAATTGTGTAATTTAACCACTATCTTACTGCTTATGAATCGGTACAGATGCAAAGGCCATATGCTAATGCAAAATAAGAGCAAATCCCCAGTCTAACTAGCATCCACATCCACAATTTTAACAGTTATTCAAGAACAATCTAGAAGGTTACTGCTTTTCTCTTTCTAATTCAAGTACAAGGTCATTGTAATAGTCATTAGTGCTTACTAACTTGCTCCATGACACAAAAAACTACTGATGAAAGCAAGTAAGTCCTTAAAATGGTGTAACTATTAAATTACAGCACTCATCTGCCACTGAACTTTCAAAATGTTCACTTTAAAAGAAGTCAACACTTGAAATAGTCAGTCCTATTGGAAAAGTTTAAATTAAATAACCCATAACTTTGCTGAGTAAACAGATTACAGTGAGTAAACTGCAAGGCGAGTAATTACGTCATGGAGCTGGAGGGCATTTCCAACTATGCAAAACACCATAAAAAAGGTCAAGTAAAAATAATTACCAGCACAAAAATATTAATAGGAAACAGTTTTTTGATCACAATTTCTATGTACCCTGTATTTGGCTCCAGAGGCATTTCTTAAATTTGCTTTCTCTTTACTCAAACCTTCTTCCCATTCGCCACATTGACAACCTTAAAAGAAATGGAACACATACCTCATGTACAGCACTCCATTCTGGTCAACTTGCCGCTGCCATCCTATCGGAACTTGGACTGCTGGCCCCCCGCCATCCTTTTCACCATCATTCTCATTTCCTCCATTCATTTTTATGTTTCTGCTTGTGACACCTCAAAGATATCAATAGTCAGATGATATCTCTGGATTTCATGTCATCATGGCCTCTGAAACATGACCATATGGTACAGTGTTTGTCCACTGTACAAAGTATTCAGGGAGATGTTCCAGGTCAATGAGGAATCATCTCTTCAAAAGCCACCATTTTATATAAAGTCACTGCTTCATAATAATCCACATTCATTTAGTGTTGTGGGATGAATCAGAGCGTTTTCAACTGGAGAGTAAAGCTACATGGAGAGAGCCGGCTGCCTTCTAATCAGAATGCACATGATTTACAAATGCCTTTATTAGGTTCTGAGCTTTAAGAGGATAATATATGTTCTGACATACAGCAGTTTAATTCAACTTTACTGATTCCCGCAGACTAGTCTTGACTTTTTAGGGTCAGGGTAATCTCTCTACAACTGAAGCCACAGTAGAACACATCCTTCTCTTTAACGTTTATTTCCCAGCACGTCGAAATACAGATGGTTCTCACATTTGGCAAAGCAGCCTCCTGACGTTGCTTCTCACTGCTTCCATAGCTTTTATACCAGCCTTTATATAACGCCCTGTAAATAGACAAGAATTTAGTTTAGTTAACCGACTATCAATACTTTATGCAAAATTAATAATTAGTTTATCATCAAGAAAATGATTATAGAGGTGTGCTGTAAGATATTTGCATATACTGCACAGTGCACTGATACCTGGTCATGAATTCTGAGGAACACTGCACTGTCTGAATATATTATCTAAAATACAAACTTTAGCCATGTGAAAATCATCTGAGCCATCCTGAGCAGGTTTGCTTATGTTTTAAGTAAACATGAAAAGGAGAGAGATTTCTTCATTTAACAAATACATATGTATAAATAACTTGAATCAGTGTTTAATCTTTAAATTCCATTTTCATATTCTAAGCCCCATTACTCCATATACAATAGCACCAGAAGCCAGTATAGACTTGGCTTGGCATGTTTTGATTGTTTTAATTGCAAGAACTTCAAGTCATTCAGAGCTGTGTTTCTTACTTAATCCTTTATATTTCGATAAGACATTATATCATCAGCTAAGGCAAAGTAAATCTTAGCAGGACTTATACACTTAATGGTAAGGTCCTAGGGAGTGTTGCTGAACAAAGAGACCTTGGAGTGCAGGTTCAAAGCTCCTTGAAAGTGGAGTCACAGGTAGATAGGATAGTGAAGGCAGCATTTGGTATGCTTTCCTTTATTGATCAGAGTAATGAGTTGGGAGGTCATGTTTAGACTAGATTAGATTACTTCGATTAGATTACTTACAGTGTGGAAACAGGCCCTTCGGCCCAACAAGTCCACACTGACCCTCCGAAAAGCAACCCACCCAGACCCATTCCCCTACAGTTACCCCTTCACTTAACACTACAGGCAATGTAGCATGGCCAATTCACCTAACCTGCACATTTTTGGACTGTGGGAGGAAACCGGAGCACCCGGAGGAAACCCACACAGACACGGGGAGAATGTGCAAACTCCATACAGACAGTTGCCTGCGGCAGGAATTGAACCCGGGTCTCTGGCGCCGAGAGGCAGCAGTGCTAACCACTGTGCCACCGTACAGGACATTGGTTAGGCCACTGGTGGAATATTGCATACAATTCTGGTCTCCATCCGATTGGAAAGATGTGAAACTTGAAAGGGTTCAGAAAAGATTTACAAGGATGTTGCCAGGGTTGGTGAATTTGAGCTATAGGGAGAGGCTGAACAGGCTGGGGCTGTTTTCCTTGGAGCGTCAGAGGCTGAGGGGTGACCTCATAGAGGTTTACAAAATCATGAGGGACATGGATAGAATAAATATAAAAATTATTTTCCCTGGGGTGGGGGAGTGCAGAGCTAGAGGGCATAGGTTTAGGTTGAGAGGGGAAAGATATAAAAGAGACCTAAGGGGCAACTTTTTCACACAGAGGCTGGTACGTGTATGGAATGAGCTGTCAGAGGAAGTAGAGGAGGCTGGTACAATTGCAACATTTAAACAGGCATTTGGATGGGTATATGAATAGGAAGGGTTTGGAGGGATATGGGCCGGGTGCTGGTAAGTGGGACTAGATTGGGTTGGGATATCTGGTCGACATGGACGGGTTGAACCGAAGGGTCTGTTTCCATGCTGTACATCTCTGACTCTATGACAATTTCACTGATTGATCAAAGCAATCTCAACGTTTTATTTCCAAACCTCAGAACATCTTATAAAACTGTGCAGTTGAGACAGAGGTTCTCATGAAAAAGGTCATCACGTATAAATGGCTGTATTTGTAAAAAGGCATATGAGAAATGTCAGCAAATACAGGGTGGAATGATATGGAGGAACTGAAGAAAATCAGTATGAAAAGGGAAACAGTGTCAGGGAAATTTATGCATTAAAGGCAGATAAATCTCCAGGGTCTGATAATCTACATACCAGAGTACTGAAGGAAGTGGTCCTGGAAATAGTGGATGAGCTAGTGGTCAGTGTCCAGGATTCTATAGATTCCATACCATTGCCTAGAGATTGTAATGTAGCTAATGTTACCTCTTGATTGTTAAAGGAAGGCAGAGAGAAAACAAGGCATTAAAAACCAGTCAGCCTGATGTCGGCAATTTGGAAAATGCTAGAGTCCATTGTAAAAGCTGAGCATCTGGAAAACACGAGGATGATCAGGCACAGTTAGCAGGGATTTATGAAATGGAAATCACGCTTGACAAATCATTTGAGGATGCAACTTATGGAATTGGTGAGCAGGAGCCAGTGGATGGGGTTTATTTGGATATTCAGCAGGCTTTCAACAACATTCCACCTGAGAGATTAGCATGAAAAATTACAGTGCAAGGGATTTGTGGGCAGTGCATTGAGATGGATGGAAAATTGGTTGGGAGACAAGAAACAAAGAGTAGTGATAAATAGGTATTTTCCTGGATAGTAGGCAGTGACAAGGGCTGTACCTCAAGAATCAGTGTTACGGCCCCAGCTATTCCCAATACATATTAATGATTCGGATGCATGTATGGAAATGAGCTGTCAGAGGAAGTGATGGAGGCTGGTACATTTACAATTTAAAAGGCATCTGGAACTAGATTAGTTTAGGATATTTGGTTGGCATAGACGAGTTGGACTGAAGGGTCTGTTACCGCGCTGTACATGTCTATGATTATATTACTGTAATTAAAAAGTAAAAATTCCAAATTTGCAAATTGAGTCAGTGGCAAATGCATGGGAGATGCAGTTTAATCTGGGTAAATGTGAGATTACCCACTTTGGCAGCAAAAACAGGAAGACGGATTATCTTAATGGTTATAAATTGAGAGCGTGCATTCTTATATACCAGTCATTAAAGGTATGCCTGCTGCATACGCGCGCTATCAAGGTAGCTAACCGTATTTTGGTCATTTTGGCAATAGAATTTGAGTACAGTGGTAAAGATATCTCACTGCAATTATGCAGGGCCTTGGTGAAACCATAGCTGGATTAGTATGTGCACTTTTTGTCTCCTTAGCTGAGGAAAGATGTTCCAGCTATGAAGTGCAACCAAGCTTTACCAGACAGATTCCTGAGGTGGCAGGACTGCTGTATGAGCAAATGTTCAATTGGTTAGGAAGATATTTGCTGGAATTCCGTTGGGGGGGGGGGGGGGATGTGGTGGTGAGAGAATTAGACAGGGAGAGGGAGATGGAGAGTGAGAAAAAAACTTTTAGAACCCTATAAAGTTTTATCGCATGAGACAGGGCAGATCAGGAAGCATTTTCGTGATGATGGTTAAGTCGAGAACAAGGGGTCAGAGATTAAGAATATTGGGTAGACCACCTGGGCTGAGATAGCAGAAATGTCTTCACTCAGTGTTTAGCGGATGGGATGACGACTACAGAATTCACCCAAGGCCAAAAGCAATGTACAAATTCAAGGTGGTAATGGATGGAGTAATATAGGTTGAAGTGATCCAAGGATATGGATAGCAGAACTGAGTTGGATGATCAGGTGTTATCATAATGAATGGCTGAGCAGGCTCAAAAGGGAATAGTGGCCTAATCCTGCTCTTATTTTCCATGTTTCTATGTTACTTACTGATCTACTTAAACAAAATGTAGTATCCATAGCATATTCCCTTTCAAGCACAGTGGAAGCACTTGTTGCAGGAAGTTGTTCGTTCAAGCCTTAGTTCTGAATATGAGGACATAATCTGAATTGATATTTCAATGCAACACAAGGGGATACAATTACAATACAGGATGGTGTGTATGTATATGTTAAATCTTGTGTGTAGCCATTCAGGTAGATTAAAAAAAAACTGCAAAGCACTGCTCGTTGCCAGAGACTGGCCAATGCACCTTCCTCAAGAAAATTGCTCAGATTTTATTGCACACAAATTAGCTGTTATGTTGGCCTACATACATGACTAGAGACTGCACATCAAAGAAAATATTCCCGAGGAGCAGAGCAAACACATGGGAGCAAGAGTCCATGCAAGCCAAACAAAAAGAAAACTTATTTACAACAAATAAAAAGTAAACAAACCATTCTAACAGGCATAGTTGTAAATTAGTAGAATTTGTTCAGTTAAAAACTAAACACTAATCACCTTGTCAAAGCACAAGGTCTTTTCCTCCCTATGATTTTAAAGGCTGGTGATACCAATGAAGGTGATAGAAAAATGAAGCAAAAGTTTTTTAAAAATTCATAGGATCTTCCAAAGCAATTTCTTTAGGATAGCAAAGCAACAGTTGCCAAATCTGAAACCCTGTAATTGTAAATATAATTATTGAACTCTTAGCACTTCACAAATATGCAGTATCACAATCTTATCTTGTTACAGGATGACTGCTGCAAGCTAGAATGTACATCTATTGCAAAATTGGACTGGAATTGCTATGGACTCCATATTCTCTTAATGCTGCTAAGAAGGGCAATACCTATTGCCAATCCCTAATGATCCAAAAAGGTTGTAGGGAGCTGTAGGGAACCATTGCAGTTCATCTTGTGTAGATATGGTGTATCCACAGTAATATTTGAAAGAAAGTTACAGGATTTGGATCCAGTTACAGTGAAGGAACAGCAAGATAGTTCTGGGTCAGGATGGTAAGTGGCATGGAAAGGAACTTGAAGGTAGTGCTATTCCCATGTACTTGCTGATAATCTTGGACGGTATTGAGCTTCAAGTGCTGTTGGGAGCTGCACTCCTCTTCTTGCGTGGAATGGATACCACCGCAATCCTGACTCGTGCCTGGTGCACAGGCTCTGGAGAATCAGGTGGTGAGAATTACTTGCAGCCTCTGATCTACTCCTGTAGCTTTTCACTTATGTGGCTGATCCAGTTCAGTTCCTCATCAACGATAATCCAAAGGTTGTTGATATTGGATGATGAAACAACAGAAATGCTGCCGAGTCTGGAAAATGATTAAATTCTCTCTTGGAGATGATCACTGCAGTACCTGCAGTCTGATTTTGTTTGCTGCTTATCAGCCCACAACCAAACATTGTTCATATCACACTACACATTGATATGGACTGCTTTTTCTTGAGTCTGGAATGTTACTCAAACATTCATCATCAATGAATATCCCAGTTCTAACCTTTGGATGGGTCAGACAGGTTAGCAGAGTGGGCAAGAATTGGCAGATGGAATACAATGTGGGAAAGTGCAAGGTCTTACAATTTGGTAAGAAGAATGGAGGCATGGACTATTTTCTTAATGGGGGATAAAAAAATCAGAAATCTGAAGTACAATGGAACTTGGGAGTTCTTGCCCAGGATTCTCTTAAGGTAAACTTGCAGGTTGAGTCGATGGTTAGGAATAAAATACAATGTTAGCATTTAATTTAAGAGGACTGGAATATAAACGCAGGGATGTACTTCTGAGGCTTTGTAAAACTTGGTCAGACCATATTTGGAGTATTGTGAGCAATTTTGGGGCCCATATCTCAGGAAGGGTGTACAGGAGGAGATTCACAAGAATATTCCCAGGAATGAAAAGCTTAACATATAAGGAACACTCAAGGTCTCTGGGCCTATACTCATTGGATGTCAGAAGGATGAGGGGTGATCTAATTGAAATTTACAGAATACTGAATGGCCTGTATGCTGGAAAGATGTTACCATTGGCAGGAGAGACTAGGACCGGAGGGCATAGTCCAAGAGTAGAGAGGGGACCTTTAGAATGGAGATAAGGAAAAATTTCTTCAGCCAGAGTGTGGTGAATTTATTGAATTCATTGCCACAGAAGGCTGTGAAGGCCTGATCATTACGTATTTTTAAGGCAGAGATAGATAGTTCTTGACTGCCAAGGGGATCAAGGATTACAGGGAGAACGCAGGAGAATGAGATTGAGAAACTTATCATCTATGATTGAATGGCAGAGCAGCCTCAATGGGCCAAATGGCCTAATTTCTGCTCCTATGTCTTATGATAAGCCACGAAGCAGGTGATGATGGCTGGACCAAGGAACCTTGTCTGAAGAACTTCTGGAGAAATGATTGAGACAATTGGAATGATGTTGTTATTGGAAATCAGTGTGGTGGCTATAATTAAAGTGAATGGAGAGTTCTTCCTCAATTCCCATTCATTTACAATTTTGCTGAGGTTCTTGAATGCAACTCAGTCAAATACTACCTTGAAGTCATGGACTATCACACTCACTCCATCTTGGGTTCAACTGTGTTATCTATAACAGGACCAGGGTTTAATGAGGTCAGGAGCAGCGTACCCCTGACAGAACACAAACTGAGTACCATTAGCAGGTTCCTGCTGACTAACTGCTCTTGATCGCATTGTTGCTAACAACTTCAATTGCTTTACTAAAAGTAGAAAGTGTTGGAGCACTCAACAGGTCTGGCTGCATCCTGGAGAAAAAAAACAAAGTTAACATTTGGAGTCTGTTCCAAAGTTGCTCCAGGATTTCTCCAACACGTTTTAATACTTAATTCAAATTTCTAGCACCGGCAGTATTTTGATTTTCCCATCAATCATTTTGATAATTGAGAATACCCTGATTAAGTACTAATTGTCTGGATTTATGTCTCGTTTTTTGAGGCTGCAACTTACTTGGGGCAATGTTCCACATGACTGAGTTAATGCCAGGGTTGTAACTACATTGCAACAGCCTGACTGGAAATACAAGTCTTCAATACTACTGCTGTGATGTTACCAATGCTCATAACTTTTGCTTTGTCCAGTGCTTTCAGTTTTTGCTTAATCAAATGAATTGAGGAGTGGCATCTCTGATGTTGGGGACCTCAAGAGGAGGCAAACATAGATCGCCCATTCAGACTTCTCATGGAAGATGCTCGCAAATGCTTTCATCTATTTTTTTGCACTGATAGACACAGCTTTGATTTTGCATTGGTAAGATATTTGATAAACAATGAAGCCAAAAAGATATCAATGATAGGCATGTAAATGAATTTTGGATCACAATCAGATCAGCCATAAAAAGCTACATTTAGTTCTCTGAACCTCTAAATATTGGGAACAAGTTACACAAATGCTCCAGAAAAGATAAAAAGTTGTGCTCTTCACAGGAAGAGGATGTATAGCATTGAGGGGGAAAAAAAAGCTGAACAGAAGGTAAAACTAACAGAGTTGAGAGAATGGGGAAGATGACAGACTAAAGGCAATTTAATTAATTATTATATGTCTTTTAATTTCAGGGAAAGCCAAAGAGATTAGGGGTGTATTCCACAAATCAGAAGAATAATATGGTGCATTCATGCTTAATATAAAAGAGGCACAGAAATATCCAAAACTAACTAAAATCAGAAAAAAAATTATCTGGTCCATGAAAACAAAGTGGAGAATACAGCTATTCTATCAACTTTTCCATTTCTAAGAGTTAGCACGCTCTGGAAGAAGGATATGAAATCACTGTATTCTCATCATTAACTTGAGATTATAAGGGTGAGGAATGTCAGACTGATGATAGAAATCAGCTTGAAACAGAAAAATAAAAGTAAAAGCTCAGTACAAACAGTTCAATTTTAAAGAATTCAGAAAGGTGACATGAAACAATATTTCAGGAAAAGGAAAGACCATGCTTTTTGAAGAATCAATCCCTTTTAGGTATGCTATATTCACTGAAGCCAACTTTTGGCCAGTAGTTACCTTACAATAGGACGTCAATTTACATGATGTATCCAACATCGTCCTCAGTCTATTTCAAAAGACAGTATCTACACTGTATTTCAGAATTCTGTTAACCGAGACACAAGTTCAAACTCTATTATATCAGCTATGGAGTTTAAATTCTGTTAATAAAAACAAAGCAGGAATAAAAAGCTAGTATGGCAGTGGAGTAACCAGCAATTGCTATCAAACCCCAATATTTTCCTCCTGTCTTGTCCATTCTCACATTGACTAGAACTGATATTGTCTGACGAAAAAAATCATAAAGGGATTGACCTATTAATATCTTACAAATGAAAAGAAAACAGCCAGTTCGTGTTTAATAATAAGGTTCTTCAGTTTCTAAAATATTTACAGTCAGAGTCACAGAGGTACAGCATGGAAACAGACCCCTTGGTCCAACCTGTCCATGCCAACCAGTTATCCCAACCCAATCTAGTCCCAACTGCCAACACCCAGCCCAGATCCTTCCAAACCCTTCCTATTCATATACCCATCCAAATGCCTCTTAAATGGTGCAACTGTACTGGCCTCCACCACTTGCTCTGGCAGCTCATTCCATACCCATACTACCCACTGTGTAAAACAATTGCCCCTTAGGTCTTTTAGATCGTTCCCCTCTCACCCTAAACCTATGGTCTCTCCTTCTGGACTCCCCGACCCCACGAAAAAGATTTTGCCTATTTACCCTATCCATGCCCCTCATAATTTTGTAAACCTCTATAAGGTCACCTCTCAGCCTCCCGACGCTCCAGGGAAAACAGCCCAGCCTGTTCAGCCTCTCCCTATAGCTCAAATCCTCCAACCCTGGCAACATCCTAGTAAACCTTTTCTGAACCCTTTCAAGTTTCACAACATCTTTCCAAGAGGAAGGGGACCAGAATTGCACGCAATATTCCAACAGTGGCCTAACCAATGTCCTGTACAGCTGCAACATGACCTCCCAACTCCTACACTCAATACTCTAACCAAGAAAGGAAAGCACACAATACGCCTTCTTCACTATCTTATCTACCTGCAACTACACTTTCAAGGAGCTATGAACCTGCACTCCAAGGTCTCTTTGTTCAGCAACACTCTCTAGGACCTTACCATTAAGTGTGTACGTCCTGCTAAGATTTGCTTTCCCAAAATGCAGCACCTCGCATTTATCTGAATTAAACTCCATCTGCCACTTCTCAGCCCATTGGCCCATCTGACCAAGATCCTGTTGTAATCGGAGGTAACCCTCTTCGCTGTCCACTACACCTCCAATTTTGGTGTCATTTGCAAACTTACTAACTGTACCTCTTATACTCATATCCAAATCATTTTATGTAAATGACGAAGTAGAGGACCCAGCACCGATCCTTGTGGCACTCCACTGGTCACAGGCCTCCAGTCTGAAAAACAACCCTCCACCACGACCACCCTCTGTCTTCTACCTTTGAGCCAGGTCTGTATCCAAATGGCTTGTTTTCCCTGTATTCCATGAGATCTAACTTTGTTAATCAGTCTCCTATGGGGAACCTTGTCGAATGCCTTATTGAAGTCAATATAGATCACATCTACCACTCTGCCCTCATCAATCCTCTGTAACTTCTTCAAAAAAAATACAATCAAGTTTGAGAGACATGATTTCCTATGCATAAAACCATGTTGACTATCCTTGATCAGTCCTTGCCTTTCCAAATACATGTACATCCTGTCCCTCAGGATTCCTTCCAACAACTTGCCCACCACGGAGGTCAGGCTCACTGGTCTATAGTTCCCTCGTTTGTCCTTACTGCCCTTCTTCAACAGTGGCACCACATTAGCCAACCTCCAGTCTTCTGGTAGCTCACCTGTGACTATCGATGATACAAATTCATACAAACAGTATGAACAACTAGGAGCCAAGTTAAAAAGCAGAACCAAAAAGGTAATAATCTCTGGATTACTATCTGAGCCACGAGCTAATTGGCACAGGGTCAATTGGATTAAACAGGTAAGTGCGTGGCTTAAAGATTGGTGTGGGAGAATTCATGAGATTGGCACCAATACTGGGAAAGAAGGGACTCGTATCAATGGACCAAAGTCCTAGCCAATCTTATAACTACTGTTGTAGACAGAGCTTTAACCTAAATAGGTGGACAGTGGGAGTTCATTTGTAGGGGGAAATTAGAAAACCCAAATCGAGAGTGCAGATAAGCAATGCGGCGGATGGTTACTAGACAATAAAGGGGAGGGACAGAACAGATGTGTCACTTTATGCACCAAGGAATTATAAAAGTGTTGGGAAATTTACCAGTAAAGTAAATTTAAAAGCTTTGTATCTAAACACACGAAGCACTCAAAACAAAATTAATGAGTTAATGGTGCAAATTGAAACAAAAGAATACGATTTGGTAGTGAAAAGTTGCAAAGAGATCAGGGCTGGAAATTGAATATCCAAGGGTGCTCAGCATATCGGAAAGATAGACTGCAAGGAAACGGAGGTGGAGTAGCTTTGCTGGTAAAGTATGGGATCAGTGCTGTAATGACAAATGACATAAGCACAGAAGATCAAGATTTGAAATTAGTCTGGGGAAAAATAAGAAATAGCAAAGAGAAGTACTTGGTAGGAGTAATCTATAGGTCCCTAAAGAGTAGTTACACAGTAGGGCAGCATATAAATCAGGAAATTAGATTAGATTCCCTACAGTTTGGAAACGGGCCCTTCGACCCAACTCGTCCACACTGACCCTTCGAACATGCAATTTCTCACTTTTAGCCAAATTAAAGTCCATCTGCCACTCTTCAGCCAATTGACTAAATTTATCAAGGTCTCTCTGTAATGTTAGATAAACTTCTTCACTGTTCATTATAAAATTGAAATTACACTGGCCTATCCAAGGTAATGCAGCAGTGTATTGCTATAATTACAAAAGGATATTCAGATTCAATCATGTACAAAGATTTCAAGGAGCACAGAACACTTTGCTCAAGGGGCTGCATGGTGGCTCAGTGGTTAGCACAGCTGCCTCACAGCAGCAGCGACCCGGGTTCAATTCCCACATTGGGTGACTGTCTGTGGGGGGTTTACATATTCCCCCTGGGTCTGCGTGGGTTTCCTCCGGGAGCTCTGGTTTCCTCCCACAATCCAAAGATGTGCTGGTCAGGTGAATTGGCCATGCTAAATTGTTCATAGGTTAGATGCATTAGCTCAGGGGAAAATATTGGATAGGGGAATGGGTCTGGGTGGGTTACTCTTTGAAGGGTCGGTGTTGACTTGTTGGGCCGAAGGGCCTGTCTCTATCCTGTAGGGAATCTAATCTAATCTAATCAAAAGACAGACTTTTGGCACTATTTTGAAACATTTTATTGTATTGCGAAAAAAGGTACCAATTCAGTACAAACAACTTGAACATTGATTTGTATCATTCCTTGAATTGCTGGTTCTGAAGATGCAATTCTGAAACTAATCCACATGTATGCCAATAACTTCTGTAAATAAAGGTACCAACATGCTCAAGATAAAAATCTGTTTCTTGCTTCAGCTTAAAAGATACAAGTTAAAGATTAAAAAAAAGAGTTGCAAAAGGAGACATTTTGAAAGGATGAAATTGCAACTCAGAAAGGATATCAGTCTATATTAAACCACTAGTCTATAACCACTGAAGCACCATGGGGTGGCATGGTGGCTCAGTGTTTAGTACTGCTACCTCATAGCGCCAGGGACCCACTTTGATTCCAGCTTCGGGTGATTGCCTGTGTGGAGTTTGCACATTCTCCTGTGTCTGTGTGGGTTTCCTCCGGGTGCTCAGTTTTTCTCCCACAAGCCAAAGATGTGCAGATTAGGCGAAGTGGCCATGCTAAATTACCCATAGTGTTCAGGGATGTTTAAGCTAGATGTCTTAGTCAAGGGTAAATGTGGAGAAATAGGGTATGGGAGTGGGTTTGGGTGGACTTGTTGGGCCAAAGGGCCTGTTGCCACACTGCTGGAATTCTATGAGTCTATGATGAAAATAATTAATTTCACGGTGCAATGGCAATCTGAAGAGTGGCAGATTAGTAGAGGGCAAATTCACAATCGTTGAATTGGTTTGGTCACAGCATAGTCCCCTCACACATTTACTCATGGTTATTGGGTGTAATGTGTGTACACATGCACGTAAATGCCTGTGTTCTTCAGGATAGGAAGCAAAGGTGTAAACAAAAAGACTCGACAATGAAATAAAACAGTAAAACTGAAGTTAAACACATGAACAGTTGAGATAATATTGGATCAGGCAAACAGCCTTCAGCACAAGTCAGTTTAGTGAAACGCTAAAACATCATCTGGTTATTAATCAAGGATTTCAGTGGTCCATCAGGACCAGAAACAAAAGCTACTTAGACAGAGGTAGCAATTTAGGTGTACTTTGGGCAGATTACTCACACAGGATGCGCAGAAAATACAGACAAATTGCTGTTTCAAGGTTTCGTCAAGACTGTTTTAAAATAGATGCTTAAAATTTTCAGAATAAACCAGGTTCATTTGTCTGACAGACAAAACCCGAGGGGTGGAGACAAATGTAGTTTTTGCTGATTTCTTTGCTTCATTTAAATTGCTGCGCTTTTGATATATACTAATGGCCTGTACTTGGCTATTAAGTTTATACTTTGAGTCATCAGCAAAGCTCAGCAATGTAGTATTCAGGGAAAAAAAAAGATTGAGGAAATGTGGAGACAAATAGCAGGTAAAATTAAATACAGCAAAGTGTAAAGTAAAATATTTTGGTCGGAAAAGTTAGCAAAGATAAAAGTAAAAATATGCAATTTTAAAAGCAGCACTGGAACAGGAAGACTGGCATGTATAAATAAACTACTGAAAGACAAGTTGAGAAGGCAGTTTACAAAAAATACATGGAATCCTGTAATTTATTAATACAGGCATAAATTATTAAAGGAAGTTAGGCTAAAACTTCAAAAAATAATGATTAGGCCTCAGATGGAGTATTACATTTAATTCTGGGCACCAAACTTTCAAAAGAACTCCAGAGAGCAGGGACTTGAGTGATATAGAGTGGAGAAGCTGCTATTGTCCTCGTTAGAGCAGAGATAATTGAAGAAACCTTATATATGTTCAAAACCATGTATTTTCTTAAGATAAAAAGAAACTCTTGCCAGTGACAAAAGGGTCCGTAATGAGATGACAGTCAGTTAAAGAAGACTGGCAAAAGAACCAAAGTCACTTGATGAAACATTTTTTAAAAAATGAAACAAGTTATGTCATCTGGAGTCCACTGCCTGAAATGATGGTGAAAGCAGATCCAATAACTTTTAAAAAGGAACTGAAGAAAAACAAGGGAAAAGCAAGGAGCTGAGGAAGGGTTGAAATGGATTGATTGACTGAAGCACAGGTACAAGAGACCAAGAGACCAAATTCAGTGTACACAGTCACAAAGATATACAGTATGGAAACAGACCCTTCGGCCCAACCCGTTCATGCTGACCAGATATCCCAACCCAATCTAGTCCCACCTGCCAGCACCTGGCATATATGCCTCCAAATCCTTCCTATTCATTTACCCATCCAAATGCCTCTTAAATGTTGCAATTGTACCAGCCTCCACCACTTGCTCTGGCAGCTCATTCCATACAAGTACCACCCTCTGCGTGAAAATGTTGCCCCTCAGGTCTCTTTTATATCTTTCCCCTCTCACCCTAAACCTATGCCCTCTAGTTCTGGACTCCCCCACCTCAGGGAAAAGGCTTTGTCTATTTATCCTATCCATGCCCCTCAATTTTGTAAACCTCTAGAAGGTCACTCCTCAGCCTCCGACGCTCCAGGGAAAACAGCACCAGCCTGTTCAGCCTCTCCCTGTAGCTCAGATCCTCCAACCCTGGCAACATCCTTGTAAATCTTTTCTGAACCCTTTCAAGTTTCACAACATCTTTCCGAAAGGAAGGAGACCAGACTTGCACACAATATTCCAACAGTAGCCTAACCAATGTCCTGTACAGCCGTAACATGACCTCCCGACTCATATACTCAATACTCTGACCAATAAAGGAAAGCATACCAAATGCCTTCTTCATTATCCTATCTACCTGCGACTCCATTTTCAGCGAGCTATGAACCTGCACTCCAAGGTCTCTTTGTTCAGCAACACTCCCTAGAACGTTACCATTAAGTGTAGAAGTCCTGCTAAGATTTGCTTTCCCAAAACGCAGCACCTCGTATTTATCTGAATTAAACTCCATCTGCCACTTCTCAGCCCATTGGCTGGTCCAGATCCTGTCGTAATCTGAGGTAACCCTCTTTGCTGTCCACTACACCTCCAATTTTGGTGTCATCTGCAAACTTACTAACTGTACCTCTTATGCTCGCATCCAAATCAATGATGTAAATGACAAAAAGTAGAGGACCCAGCACCAATCCTTGTGGCACTCCACTGGTCACAGGCCTCCAGTATGAAAAACAACCCTCCACCACCACCCTCTGTCTTATACCTTCGAGCCAGTTCTGTATCCAAATGGCTAGTTCTCCCTGTATTCCATGAGGTCTAACCGTGTTAATCAGTGTCCCATGGGGAACCTTGTCGACCGCCTTACTGAAGTCCATATAGATCACATCTGCTGCTCTGCCCTCATCAATCCTCTTTGTTACTTCTTCAAAAAACTCAATCAAGTTTGTGAGACATTATTTCCCACGCACAAAGCCATGCTGACTATCCCGAATCAATCCCTGTCTTTCCAAATACATGTACATCCTGTCCCGCAGGATTCCCTCCAACAACTTGCCCACCACCGAGGTCAGGCTCACCGGTCTGTAGTTCCCTGGCTTGTCCTTACCACCCTTCTTCAACAGTGGCACCACGTTTGCCAACCTCCAGTCTTCCAGCACCTCACCTGTGACTATGATACAAATATCTCAGCAAGAGGCCCAGCAATCATTTCTCCACCTTCCCACAGAGTTTTCGGGTACACCTGATCAGGTACTGGGGATTTATCCACCTTTAACCGTTTCAAGACATCCAGCACTTCCCCCTCGAAAATCTGGACATTTTGCAAGATGTCACCATCTATTTTCCTACAGCCTATATTTTCCATATCCTTTTCCACAGTAAATACTGATGCAAAATATTCATTTAGTATCTCCCCCATTTTCTGTGGCTCCACATAAAGGCTGCCTTGCTGATCTTTGAGGGGCCCTATTCTCTCCCTAATTACCCTGTTGTCCTTAATAGATTTGTAAAAACCCTTTGGATTCTCCTTAATTCTATTTGCCAAAGCTATTGCGTGCCCCCGTTTTGCCCTCCTGATTTCCCTCTTAAGTATACTCCTACTGCCTTAATACTTTTCTAAAGATTCACTCTATCTATCCTGTCTGTACCTGACATATGCTTCCTTCTTTTTCTTAACCAAACCCTCAATTTCTTTAGTCATCCAGCATTCCCTATACCTACCAGCCTTCCCTTTGACCCTGACAAGAATATACTTTCTCTGGATTCATGTTATCTCATTTTTTTAAAGATTAGATTAGATTACTTAGTGTGGAAACAGGCCCTTTGTCCCAACAAGTCCACACCAAACCGCCAAAGCGCCACCCACCCAGACCCATTCCCCTACATTTACCCCTTCACCTTACACTACGGGCAATTTAGCATGGCCAATTCATTGCTATTTTGTCCTCAGGATATTATTGGAAATATTAAAATACCAAGTCAGATTATATTTTATTTTCAGTAAACGAGTGGGGATCCCTGTAGAAGTCAAGGAACAAGTCAAACAAGTCTTTCACGATTTGCATAGGAACTCATTCAAAATTATTGATAGCTGTTGCTCAGTGGTAGCACTCAAGCCTAAGTCAGAAGGTAGTGAATTCACAGTCCTGCTCCACAGATTGATCAAGAGTTTCTACCTTTTGGATGAAATGTTGTTACCTGCTTACATACCCTTTCATGTGGATGCTCAAGATTTGATGTTTTGAACAAATAGAGGGATTTTTCCTCATATACTGATCCATTACTTCTCCCTTAATCAACATCACTTTTGGATCTCTAAACTACTCAACCCACACTGCTGAGCAACTTCCAATCGGCAAGCAACTTTATTTTGCAACTTCCCTAACAGCAATAGGTTTTACAATTTAATTATAAACATCAAAAACAAATTATGGACTATATTTCATTGTTATGATGAACTGAGTTAAATTATATTCAATTTTAAGCAGTTTGAATTTCAAAAGAGTGGCGCACAGGTTTGGTCTATTTGTTACACAACACCAGGTATTTTGCCACCTCACTCCAACATCAGCACCTCCACATCATGGTCGACTTGCGTGATGGTGTTTAATAATTAACTAAATCAGTCTTTTTGCAATAAAGATTTTAAACCAGTGTGTGTCAGAGGGCAGATGACTGAAGGCCTCCTAAAGGGATAATGAAATCTTTTTATTTTGTGGGATTTACTACAGTGAAAAAAAAGCAGTCACATTAAGATGATCATTTTTTAAAAAAAGTTTACTAAAAGGCCTTTGACCCCAGTTCGAAAGAGACCAACTAGAGTCACATGTTCCTTCTCTAAAAAGGAGCTTGTTCAGTGTAGCTATCAGAAGAACTAATTTCAGCAATTCAGGTTCCCAGTTTGATCAGAAATGTTATAATATGGCTCATAATTTGGTCTGGAAATTTGAAGTTCACAAAATCTAAGACCTTAGGTTCATGAAAGGAAGGAGGCGGCTTCACGGCTCACAGGTCTGGAGCTAGAAAGCAGTTCAGTCAATCTGCAGATTTACCAGGGGAAGATCATTTATTTGGATTTTGACAAAAACTGATATAGTGTTACTCAGTAAAATAATATTATTTTGGCAGGTGTTTGAAACCTCAGTCTCTGTTTCATTGTATCTTGTATCCTGGTGTGCTTATACTTCAGGATAAAGATCACAATGTTAGTTTGTCTTAGGCAATTTGTCAAGCTAGATTTAATTCTGGGATCTAACTTGTTCAGTAGTAATATCAGCTGGGACCATAACAATTACATTAACATTTTGGGGATTATCGCAAGCTTCAAATTTCAGAAAACCTGACTTCAGTTTTAGTTTCACCAATTGGGACAATTTGATTGCACGCAACAGAACATCAGAATGAGCGTTGGCATTGTCAACAGTTCTATGACAACAGGTCATCTACCTGCAACATCAACTCAGATTTTCTTTCCACCAACCCTGCCAGACTGGCTGAGCATTTTCAGCAGTTTCATTTTATATGTTGGCATTGAGTCTTGAAATGCAGCCAACAATAAAGCCAAATTGCGATGACACAAAAGCAAAAGACTTTTTAAAAAAATTGGAATTGTTGAGAAATTTGAAGCACTTCATTGACAGACATCTTTACACACAAAAACTTGACACTTGCAGTGGTTTTGACAATTCAACACTACATTCTAGTTGTCTTCAGCCACAAGGCAGAAGAAGTCGGCGATTCAGCCCATTGAGCCTGCTTTGCCATTTGATAAGACCATGGCTGACCTGATATTTGTCAATCCCACTTTCCGGTTTAATTCCCTTACAGATTAAAAATCTCTCTCTCAAATCTTGAATATACTAAACTAATCAGCCATAAAAATCCTCTGTGATAAAGAATTCCACAGATTCACAACTCTCGTTATCCATCCAGTTAACGCAACAACGCAGAAGTGGCTAAGATAAGAAAATGAAAATTAGTTGTGTAGCAATAGTAATTTGAAAAAAGAAATCACTTTGGTATACAAATACTCTTTACATTATCGTGCCAACATTATATAAGTGCCTCCAAATCATGAGTTCCTGCAATATTTGAGCATAGGTTTTTCAAAATTTTATCTTCATTTTAACGCTACAGTCTGTGAAAATGACACAATAGTGAGAGATATTAAACTACACTGCAGGAAGATATGTATGACCTTTATGCTGTCGCTATCAACAGGATCACAACAGGCTGACACAATGGTAGTAATCCAATGAGAACTAAGGAAATGGACCAAGTATTTCATTATATCACAAACTGAAGAGTTATAATGCCATTCTTGGTGATAAACATTGACAATTTGAAAAATGATCCCTTTGATGTTATGAAGTTCCCAATACACCCTTTTAGGAATTATTTTATGAAAGATATTGTTGTTCATTTGATTTATAATAAAATTGGAACAAAGGCCAAGCTAGGGAAGTGATTACTGGGGCCCTTGCTGAGATATCTGTATCATCGATAGTCACAGGTGAGGTGCCGCAAGACTGGAGGTTGCCTAATCTATGCCACTATTTAGGAAAGGTGGGAAGCAAAAACCAGGGAACTATAGACCAGTGAGCCTGGCGTCAGTGGTGGGCAAATTATTGGAGGGAATCCTGAGGGATAGGATGCACATGTATTTGGAAAGGCAAGGACTGATTAGGGATCGTCAACATGGCTTTGTGCATGGGAAATCATGTCTCACAAACTTGATTGAGTTTTTTGAAGAAGTAACAAAGAAGATTGATGAAGGCAGAGCAGTAGACGTGATCTATGTGGACTTCAGTAAGGTTTTCGACAAGGTTCCCCCATGGGAGACTGGCTAGCAAGGTTACATCTCATGAAATACAGGGAGAATTAGCCATTTGGATACAGAACTGGCTCAAAGGTAGAAGACAGAGGGTGGTGGTGGAAGGTTGCTTTTCAGACTGGAGGCCCGTGACCAGTGGCGTGCCATAAGAATCGGTGTTGGGCCCTCTACTTTCCGTTATTTATAAAAATGATTTGGATGTGAACATAGGAGGTACAGTAAGTAAGTTTGCAGATGACACCAAAATCTGAGATGTAGGGGACAGAGAAGGAGGTTACCTCAGATTACATCTTGATCAGATGGGCCAATGGACTCAGAAATGGCAGATGGAGTTTAGCTTCGATTCATGCAAGGTGCTGCATTTTGGGAAAACAAATCTTAGCAGGACTTATACACTTAATGTTTAAGGTCCTAGGGAGGGTTGCTGAACAAAGAGACCTTAGAGTGCAGGTTCATAGCTCCTTAAAAGTCGAGTCGTAGGTAAATAGGATAGTGAAGGCGGCGTTTGCTATGCTTTCCTTTATTTGTCTGAGTATTAAATACAGGAGTTGGGAGGTTATGTTGTGGCCGTACAGAATATTGGTTAGGCCACTTTTGAAATACTGCATGCAATTCGGGTCTCCTTCCTTTCAAAAGGATGTTATGAAACGTGAAAGGGTTCAGAAAAGGTTTATAAGGATGTTGCCAGGGCTGGAGGATTTGAACTGCACAGAGTGGCTGAATAGGCTGGGGCTGTTTTTCCTGGAGCATTGAAGGCTAAGGGGTGACCTTATAGGAGGTTTACAAATCATGAGGGGCATGGATAGAGTAAATATACAAAGGCCTTTTCCTTGGGCTGGGAGACTCCAGAACTAGAAGACATAGGTTTAAGGTGAGGGGGGAAAAGATACAAAAGGAACCTCAGGGGCAACCTTTTCACACAAAGGGTGGTGCATGTATGGAATGAGCTGTCAGAGTAAGTGGTGGCGGTTGGTACGATTGCAACAGTAAAAAAGCATTTGGATGGGTATATGAATAGGAAAGGTTTAAAAAGGGATATGGGCCAAGTGCTGGCAAATGGGACTAAGTTAGGTTGGGATGCCTGGTTGACATGTAGTTGTCTGTTTTTGTGTTGTACATCTCTATGACTCTACATAACACCAGTAGAAAATTTATTGTATGTATACTGCTACAGATGTGCTTTAAATATAACCAATTATTGAACAAAAAATAAAGACATGTTCAGCGTATATTTGAAGAGATTCGGTTCCAGAGAAATGAAGGCACTGTAATCAGGAACCAGAGATGACCCGATATCTGTGTCCTACTGTTTTTGGGGCAGGGAGCTGAGATTCCAGGCAAGCAGCAGTATGGGGGCCCATGATTTCTGGCCGTGTACCTGACTGTGATACAAACCTTCCAATGCACACCATTGTATCCATAATGCTACACGATGAGAATTAAAGGTTGTCTGTGGAAAAGCAGCCAATGAAGCAATCAAAGATTACAGCTACAGATAGCAACGTTAAGGTGGTGGGTGGCAGAGATCACATGGAGAGAGAGCGGGAGAGCGAGGGAATAGAATGTATTTTATTTTAAGCTAATGGGGGAGGATGAGAATTAGTTTTAGACTGAACTCCAGAATTACAGGAATTACAGATATCAATATTGACCTGAAGAGGGGTTTAACAAATGAAAAATGCCAAAGATGGAAGTGGGTTAACTGATCAAAAGGAGACAAGTTTTAAAGTTGGGGCAAGATCAAACTATCACATTAAGACGTAGGATAATACAGCTGAAACAATTTAGCCAGGGCTAATTATTAGAAATATAATTTATCAAGTAAGTTTGCGAATCGCTAAATCTGAAAGCATCAGGAAGCTGAAATAGCTATCCATCATGATACATTGATGATAAGAGGAGATATATGAAGTAATTTATCAAATGCGGCAAGGTGATTGTACTGCTCAGGTCAAAGTACAGGAAGGCCAAAAGTTGGCATGAAAGGTTATGGGAAATGCAGTAATTGATATAATATTCACTGACTGAAAGTCAACCTTCCCTACACACATGTACACAAACACTCTCAGCTGATGAATCAGTCTTCCATGTTGAACGCCATTTGGAAGAAGCACAGAGGTTTGAAAGTGCGTAGTATATACTGCAGGTTCACTAAATGGACTCCAATTTTCATCACTGAATGTGGCTTGGCAGTGCCACAACTGATCAAGTTGATCCAATGTAAAATGACACAACTAATCTGTAGCAGGTGATGAGTGAGCCAATAAAATTGAAAATTGCACTTGTTCTCATCCTCACCAATCTGCCCACGCCAATGCTGGTGAGAGTGACCACTGCATGTTCTTGTGGAGCAGAAGTCCTGTTTTTCACAGTGAGGATACATATATCACATTATGCAGCATAGTGTTAAATAACCATTTTGAACAGATCTAGTAATTCAAAACTGGCCATCCATGACATGCTGTGGGCCATCAGCATTGCAGATTTGGTTTCAAACACAATTTGCAATGCTGTGATCTGGCATAATGTCCCTCCCCTGCCGCCCCCTCAAAAAAAACCTACCTTTACCATGGAGATGAAAAGTGCAGGATGGTTTGCCAGGAGCAGCATTAGTATATAAAAATAAGATGTCATGTTGAAACTACAAAACAGAATTACTTGAATTTCATTCACAGGTCCTGTCACCATCCAGTCATGAATGGTGTTGGGTAATTAAACAACTGCCTCAAGGTGTCTGCTCCACAAATATTCCCACCCTTATTGAGGGAGCCCAAATTTGAGCAATAGGTAAGGCTGAAGTATTGGCAGCAATTTCCAGTGAGAACTGTTCAGCGGATCATCCATCTCAGTCTCCACCCGAGGTCCCCAGCATCACAGATTCCAGTCATTGGCCAATTTAACTTACTTACCTTTTAATTTGATTTGGTTTATTATTGTCTGAAGAAGGGCTCATGCCCGAAACATCGATTCTCCTGCTCCTTGGATGCTGCCTGACCTGCTGTGCTTTTCCAGCAACACATTTTCAGCTCTGATCTCCAGCATCTGCAGTCCTCACTTTCTCCTTTATTATTGTCACATGTACCAAGATACAGCGATAAGTATTGTTGTGCAGGTTATCCAGGCTAATCAAACCTGACAGAACAGAACGTAGAATATAGTGCAACAGCCACAGAAAAGGTGCAGAGCAAGATCAAATTTAATATAATAGAGGTCTGTTCTAAAGTCTGATAACAGCAGGTAAGGAGCTTAGTGGCTCAGTGGTTAGCACTGCTGCCTCACAGCGCCAGGGACCTGTGTGACTGTGTGGAGTTTGCACATTCTGCATAGTCTGCGTGGCTTTCCTCTAGGTGTTCCAGTTTCCTCCAACAGTCTAAAGATGTGCAGGTTAGTTCGACTGGCCATATTGAATTGCCCATTGCGTCCAGGGACGTGCAGGCTCGGTGGGTTAGTCATGGGAAATGCAGGGTGATGGGGGTGGGTCTAGGTGAGATGCTTTTCGGAGGGTCAGTGTACAATTTCACTCTGAATGTGTACAGTTTCAAACATTTGCATCTTTTGCCTGCAAGAGGGTCAAAGAGTGCATAATTGGGGTTAGAGGGATCTTTCCCAAGGCAGCGGAAAGTTTAGTCAATGGATGGAAAGCTGGTTTGCATGATGGACTGCACTGTATTTGCAACGCTAATTTATTTCAGTCCCAGAAGCTGCTATACAAAGCTGTGCTGCATTCAGATAGGATGCTTCCTATGGTGGATCTATAAAAATTCGCAAGGATCATTGTGGACACGCCAAATTTCATTAGCCTTTTTTGGAGGAGGTCGAGGCATTGGTGTGCTTTCTTGATTGTAGCATCGATGTGGATGGACTAGGACAGATTTTTGGTGATATTTATTCCGAGGAACTTCATGCTCTCCACCATCTCCACCTCAACACCATTGATACAGGCAAGGGCATGTCCTCTACTCCACTTCCTGAAGTCAATGACCAGTTCATTCATTTTACTGACATGGAGGGAGAAACCATGCCAGTAAGCTGTTTATCTCCATCCAATACTCGGCCTCGTCATTGTTTAAGAACCGATCCACTTTTTTTGTTACTGATGAAGCTGGGTTGCATTCAAGTCTGAGACACAGGTTAATAATCAGTTAGGGAACAAGGATTACAGGGCGAAGGCATAAAATTGGAATTCAGGATTATCAAAACAGCCATTATTTCATTGACTGGCAGAGTAAATTCCAAGGGCCATATGGCTTACTTCTGCTCCTATATTTTCCAGTCTCGAACACTATTAATTTCCTTTACTTCCCACGGTCTTTAGCCCCTCAGTTACTGTCCATTTCTGATATGATACTTGTGCCTTCTACTCTGAAAATATTTTTTCCATGCTTCTTATTTGCACATTCCCCATGATAATCTCTCCTGCTCTTAAGGCACGAATGAAAACTTAAGTTATTCTCTTCCTTTTGTAACACTTACAAAAGCGCTCAGAACCTGTTTTTAGAACTCTGGCTGATTTACTCTCACTCTTTCTTTTGCTTTAACGTAAAATCCTCAGACTAGCTTTCTGGCTGAATTTGCTGGTTTCTCAAATGTTGTTTCGATTTCTCAGATTTATTACTTTTTTTTGTAATTTTGCAAAGTTGTAGAGTCAGAGTCATACAGCATGGGAATAGACCCATCAGTCCAACCATAATCCCAAACTACAACAGCCTGCCTGTGCTTGGCCCATATCCCTCCAAACATTTCTTATTCATGTACTTATCCAAATGTCTTTTAAAACATGATAACTGTACCCACAGCTATCACTGCTTGTGTAAAAACAAATGCCTCGTTTAAAAAAAAAATTTCACCTCTCAACTTAAAAACATTCTCAATTTGTGATATCGCGAATTTCAACTTTCCAGCTTTTGTGGCCTATCCTCAGTGTCAAGGCCCTAACCTCTAATTCTCTCAGTCTTTCAGCCTTTGAAGGTGTTTCTTACAACCTCACTCTTAGCCCAAGTGTTTCATAGCAATTGCTTATATCCCAATATTGATTGACTGTGCTGTAAAGCACCTTGGACCGTTTTATGATGTTAAAGACACCACATGACACCTTACAACTGAGCTACAATTTAGAACTTTTTCCGGAAGAAAAACTCCCAAGGTTGTAGGAAATAAAATGGGAGGCTTAATACAAATAAGCAACCATTAGTTTCACCCATACAACTTCATCTTTCCTTTTCTGAGCTATTCTGAGATGAATTGTATCATGGAGGAGAGAAGAGGATAGTTTGAGAAATTAAAATCTAAGGTAAACCTAACATAAAGAACATCTCAGACCACAATATTACGCAACTTCATTCAACATTCCAAAAAAGAATGATCTGTCCTGTTAGTTTTCTGAATGACACCATCCGTGCTTAATTACTAGAAGAGTATTATTCTGATCACTTGGTTTAGTATAGATACTACAGACTTCAGAGAAACAACCAGTTTGATCACAACAAGATGTGCATTTAGGCATCCACATTCAAGTACATAAAATACCACAAGGATTTCAACTGGGTTAAGGTTTTTCTGTGATTTCTCAGAAGCAACAGTTTTATCCAAGAGATTTGCTAACAACCAAATTCCCTAAAAACCTTTTGCCAAATACAGTGGTCAATAAATAACAAAGCAAGTTTGAACTTGAAGAACTATTCCAAAATTATGTGACAACTTTGAAGCACGAAATGCCACAAGGAACTTTGGAGACATTTGGTACAAAAGACAATTTTGAGTCAAAGGAGAGATTAGCAAGGGATAACCAAAAGGCTTGTGAATTTTGAACTGGAGCTAAAACGAAGGGTTGCACAAAAGGTTAGAGTCACATGGTCAGAGAAGACAAAGGGTAGCAGTGGAAGGGTGTTTTTTGAGAATGGAGACTGGTGGTCCATAGGGATTAGTCTTAGGTCCTCTGTTGTTTGTAGTTTCGATAAATGATCTGGTCTGATTACTAATTTGGCAGGTAACAAGATGATTGATGGAGTTGCTAATAGTGCCAACAATTGTGAATGGAGACAACAGAATATAGACAGATTGGCAACTTGGCCACAGAAATGGCAGAAAAGAGTTTATTCCAGACAAAGGCAAGGTGATGCATTTTGCAGAATCAAATTTAGGTGCGAATTATACTGGAAATAGCAGCACCCTGAGGAACATTAACATAATGACGGATCTGGGCATGCAAGTCCACAGTTTCCTAAAAGTGGCAACACAGGTGGCCAAGATGATTTAGAAGGCATGTGGCATACTTGCTTTCATCGGCCAGGGCATAGAGTACAGGAGTCAGCAAACCATGTTGCAGCTAATTAAACCTTGTTAGGCTGCACTTGGGAGTATTGTGTGCAGTTTTGGTTGCCAATTGCAGACATGGAATTGCAGAGAAACTAGAATGTTGCCTGGTCTCGAGGACATTAGCTATGAGGAAAATTTAAAAAGACTAGGACTGTTTTCTCTGGAAAGAAAACGGCTGAGAGGAGACCGAATAGAGTTCGACAAAATTGAGGGGCAGAGATAGGGTGGACATTCAGAGGTTTTATTTTCCAGGGATAAAGTCTGAATTATAAGGGGGTACAGGTTCAAGATCAGAGGGGGAAAGTTTAAGGGAGATGTGCGAGGGAAGTTTTTTTTACACAGTCGGGTGGGAGCCTGGAGCGCACTGCCAGAAGAGATGGTGGAAGCAGACATGTTAGTGACATTTAAGAGGCATCTGGATGATTACATGAATAGAGAGGCATAGAGGGGTATGGACTGAACAAAGTCAGAAGATTTTTTTTTAGTCTAGTTAGGCCATGATGATTGGTACAGATTTGGAGGTTCAAGGGCCTGTCCTGTGCTGTATTTGTCTTTTGTTCTTTATTCTTTTGAACTGTTAAGACGGGAAGAGGGGATATAGTACTGGTGGAGGATGTAGAGACTGGGAGTTAAATACAAGGAATTTGATTTGAAATTACTGGACTGGAAGCCAATATAGCACAACAAGAACAGGCATTCTTCAGGCGTGCCGGGGGGGGGGGTGATGATTTTGCAAGAAAGGAAATGGATTGCAAAATTCCAAACACACTGAAGTTTATGTCAGATATTACAAGCAAACACTCGATACTTAAGCTGAGAAGAGATAAAGGCATACTGAGGGTTTCAAGAATAGATGAGGGATAACAGCAATGGATATTTGTTACTAAAGTTCATAGAGGTAGTCTTAGGAGGGTTATCTGGTGACCTGCCCCAAGGAATGACACAATCTGAACATACTTGACTTCCAGCTTTCAATATAAGGAGGCTGGGAAAAAAACAATGGTTTTATGCTTAAAAACGTGGGGAAGAGAAATGGAACAGACAGTAAGGGTGCCCCAGAGCAAGAGGCAATGAGAGCGTTAATGGTAACTTAAAACAAATATCAGTGAAGAGTGCACTGACCTATTTTTGACTATTTACACTTATGCTTTCTCCACAACCACTCGCACTCCCTTGGCCTTCCTCTCTCACTTCTGTTAAGGGATAAAAGCCATTATCTTTCCAGCCCCCTTTAGTTCCAAACATTAATATTTTGATCATTAAACATCAACCACAGAGGCTGCCAGATCTGCTGAGATTCTCCAGTACTTTTTGTTTTTATTTCAGATCTCCAGCATGTGCAGTACTTAATTTCTACTCCAGCTGTAGACAGCTATTTATGTTTTGGTTTTATGATAAACTTTTAAAAGAGCAAAGATCCAAAATCTGAGTTATTTATTGTGTAATGTTAAAAGATTAAACTGCACTCTCTCTGGACATTAATGCCATGTTAAAGGGTTAAACTGGACTGCCTTTCTCCAGAAGCTAAACATTCTGGAACTGGGTGAGCACGACATTCATGTAGTAATGTGGATGGCTCACACTTCATTTGGGCAGCCATTTATTACTATTCTACTGCTATTATCAAATCAAACTCTCAGTTGAAAAATGTGGTGCTGGTAAAACATAGCAGGCCAGGCAGCATCAGAGGAGCAGGAGAATTGATGTTTCGGGCATAAGCCTTTCAACTCTGGTACTCCAGCAATCTGCAGTCCTCACTTTCTCCTAGTTAAACTCTCATTCAGTCTGTTAAATTCAGAAGTGCTTTCATAGCCATCCCCCAACCAATCAAATTGGCTTGATTGATCATCCCCCGATATTGAAGCCTATCACTCCCACATTGTCTGGGGTAGTAGTGAAAGTAGAACTCGTTTGCAGTTCTGCCCCTGAAGCTAGGACATATCTCAACACATACACTGTCTTGGGGAATCACTGAGTCAGGAAATTGTTTGCGTTATGATTCCCCAGGATGAGGGCATTTACATTAATGGCGAGGATGACCTCATCCTACCATTGTATCTGGGGTAACATGTGGTTCGGAGAGTTTGGGGCGGGGGGGAAAGGTTGAAGTGGCCAGAGTACCTGTAATCATTACCAACTGACCTGTATAAAGGGAATGTGTTTTCTTTGTTTGGGGCCTCTTTTGCCTCTACTTTTCATGCCGACAAAGATTGTCAAAGGCGGTGGGGGGGGGGGGTGACCTAGCTTGTACAGGCTTAAATAAACTTTAACTGTTTATGGTGAAACCTTGGCAAAATAACCTAACAACTGGAAGTATGAAACTACAAGATTCTATGGTTGAAACAAATTTCAAATTTTACTCTACAAGGATCAAACAAAGCAAACAAAGGACCACCTTTCCCAGCTACGATTAGTTCTGAAGGGTCATTAAACTCAAAATGTTAACTCTGCTTTCACTCCACAGATGCTGCCAGACTGCTGGCGTTCTCCAGCAACTTCTGCTTTTGTTTCAGTATTCCAGCATCCACCTTTTTTTTATTCTGGAGGAATCACAATTTGGATTGAGCATGGTGCAGTGAACAGTGTCACAATGTCAGAGTTGACTTTCACCAACACCACCTTACTTCGTGCCAGGTGTGATCCCAAATATAAAGTTTTCCCCAATTACCAGAAACAAGACTTAAATGTTAGACTTGGTCAAATGCTGACCATGTTGATGGTAGACACTGCCATCTGCAACTCAGAAAATGATCTTTTTTGTTAATGTTTTGATCACCATTATAATGAAATCAAGAGTGAAGTGATGCTAGCAGAACTCAACGTCAACAAGCAGGATACGGCTGCACAGGTGCTGCCTGACAGCACAACCATCAATCCGCTGATGACTGAGTGTCAACTGAAGGGGTGTCAACTGGCTAGGTTAGATTTGTCTTGCTTTTAGTACAGAGCATACCTGGGCAGCTTTTCACATTGTTGGGGAGATGTTAACGTTATAGCTGCACTGGAACAGCTTGGCTACAATCAGGCTAGTTAAGCATCAATCTTAGGTATTATTACCATAAATGTTGTCAGGGCCCATAGCATTTGCAGTATTCACAGCCTTCAACAGTTCCTTTATACCATAGGCGTGAAATGAATTAGTCGAAGACAAGCACCTGAGATTCAAGGACTTCAAGAGAAAGCGGAGGGCAGATGAGCTACTTGACACTTCTGGTTGAAAAAAGGATTCAAATATTTCAGCTTAGTTTTCTTAACTGTTGTGCTGAATTCCCCTATCCGAGGGGATGGAATATTTCTGTACCTTCCACCCACTGGTAGATGTCTCATTGCCATCTACCTGACAAAGTGGCAAACAGTAAAATGTTGCATCTGCACAGAAACAATTTGACTTGGGGGACCACCATTCAAAATTGACGTGCCTGGACCGCAGGGCTTCAGCCTGTTTGTTGGTTGCAGAATTGTTTGGCTCCATCTCTTGTATGCTATTTGATTTGCAGTTAATCCTGAACTGTAGCTTTATTACGCAAACCTTTCATTTTTCAGTACTATTCATGCTGCTCCTGGCGTCATCGTCTCCACTACTTTTGACTGAACCATGGTTGTTCTCCTGACTTCATGATAATGACAGACCAAGAAGTTAAAGATTGTAGCTGAATACAGTTCTGTTATTGGTGGCCACAACACCTCATGGATGCCCAGTTGCTAGTTTTGCTCTCAGCCTGTCCTATTTATCAGGAGGTTGAGACACAAAATGGGCCGAATCCTTAATGTGCAGAAGGGGTGCCACCACAACTGTGCAGAGATCATGCCTACCGACTCTGACATGGACATATGTATGCCACAGGTAACTTGTTGAGAACAAAACCAATCAACTTTGTGGTTCTGTCACGACCCAGCAGTTATGACCTTTAGGATTCTGCTAACTCACCCAGCTATTGAGCCATATTTGGTTATCAACATTAGAGTCCCCTCTCTTGACGACATTTAGCCCTTTCCAACCTTGATGCTTCTTTCAAGTGGCATTCAACATGGAAGTGTGCTGATTCAGACATGCCACTGAACTGAAGGAGTTCAATTGGCCCATCCAGGCTCTTTGTGCATTAAAATGTATTTCAAATTTCCTATCTACCCCCACCTCCTGTAACATTACACATTATTTAAATAGAAATAGTCGTCCAATATCTTCTTGAATGTCTCAAATAAACTGTGTCTATCACACTTTTGACTTCACTGTGACTTTGAAAACTTCTTTTCAATCTCTTAGCCGTTTTCTCTCCAACCTCTTTGTCCCAACGTCTCTAATCTTTTTGCAGAACTGAAGTATCACGTCCTTGGAATCATTCTTCCACTAAATTTTTTTTCATTCGCTGATGGGATGTGGACATTGCAGTCTGGCCAGCATGTCTTGCATGCACCTGGTTGCCATTGCAAAGGTGGCAATTAGCTGTCTTCTTGAACTGCTGCAGTCCACATGCTGCAGGTAGACCGACAATGCTGTGAGGAAGGGAATTCCAAGTGTTTGATGGAGTGACAGAGAAGGAACAGCGACACAAGTGGCTTAGAGGGGAGCTTGCATTGTGTTCCTATCTCTTTTTTGTCCTGGTCCTTCTAGATGGAAGTGATCATGATTTGAAAGGTGCTAAGGGTCTTAGATGAATTTCTACAGTGACCCTGTGGGTAGTACACATTACTATGAATGAGTATCAGTGACAGGAAGGATGTTTGTGGATGTGGTGCCCTGGATCGTGTCAAGATTGCAGAGTCTGTTGGAACTGAACTCACCCAGGGAAGTTGGAATGATTCCATTACATTCTGGATGTGTTTTATAGATGATGGACAGGCTTTGGGGAGTCATAAAGTCAGTTACTCTTTGTTATATTCCTAACCCCTGTAGCCGCTGTATTGAAATAGCTACTCCAATTGAGATTCTGGTCAATGATAATCCCCAGGCTGCTGAAAGTGAGGGATTCAGTGATGGTAACGGAATATTAGGGGGCAGTGTTTAGATTATCTCTTATTGGAAATGGTCATTGCCTGGCATTTACGTGGCATGAATATCACTTGCCCAAGCCTGGATATTGTCCAGGTCTTCGTGCATTTGAACATGGACTGCTTCAGCATCTGAGGAGTTGTGAATGGTGCTGAACATTGCAAACACCCGCACTCTGACCTTATGATGGAGGGAAGGTCGCTCGAAGATGACTGGGCTTGAGACACTACCCTTAAGAAATGTCTTCAAGTGGAGATGGCTGACCTTCAACAATCATCACATTCCCACGTGTCAGGTAAGACTCCAACCAGCAGAGAAGTTACCTGACTCTCCTCGATTCCAACTGAACGCTTTCCTAGCTACCATCAGTCCCAAGGGTCACCAGACCCGAAATGTTAACTTGGATTTCTCTTCACAGGTGCTGCCAGACCTGTTGAACTTTTCCAGCAACTTCTGTTGTCCCCTTAATTCCAGTTTTGCTCAGATTCCTTGATGTCACACTTGATTGAAAGGGGCTTTGATATCAATGATCGGGTCGATGCCAGTGTTGTAGGTATATTGGAACAGTTTGGTGAGGGTACAGTAAGCTCTGGAGCACAAGTCTTCCGTACTTTTGCCAGAATTGTGTCAGGGCCCATAGCGTTGGCAGTAATCAGTGCTTCCAATCATTTATTGATATCATATGTCATCAATCAAATCAGCAGAAAACTAACATCTGTGCCGCTGAGGACAACTGGAGGCGGCCGAGATGGATCATCCACTTAGCACTTCTGGCTAAGTCAATGTTGTGACTGCTTCAGCCTTATCTTTTGCAGTGATTTGCTGAACTTTTCTATCATTGAAAATGGGGATTTTTGCAAGTTATATAAAACTGTCCACAGGATGCAGCAAGATTGCAGACATTTGATCTGTGGGATGCAGGATCGCTGAGCATGGTCCATCACTTATTGCTTATGCTGTTTGGTACACAAAGGTCCCGTTTTGTAGTTTCACTGTGTTGACTCATCTTTAGATACATCTGTTGCTGCTCCTGGCATTACCTCCTGCACTCTCCATCAAACCAGGATTGATTCCCTGGCTTGATGGCAATGGTCAAGTGGAGGATATGCCAGACCATGAAGTTGCAGATTGTGTTTGAATATGATTCTGCACCTGATGGCCCACAGCACCTCATGGATGCCCAGTCTTCTTGTCAGATTTGTTCAAAGTCCATTTAGTGCAGTAATAGAGCCACCAAACACCAGGGAAGGCAATCTCAGCGTGAAGGTGACTTCACCTCCACAAGGACTTTGTTAAAAGCAAATTTCATAATCTGCCGTGGTGGAAGTGAAATTTATTTCTCAGAACAGTAGTATGGGTCTCTTGATTACTGATTCAGTAATATTACCAGTGTCATATCACATCCACTAAAAGGAATAAAGGAGAATCTGCAGGTGTGGAGTATTCATTCTCCCAGAAGACATCTGACCATGTGCCACATTAAAGATTACTGCATAAAATAAACTGTCAGGGGTAACCTATTAACATGGATCAAGTTTTGGTTAGATAAAAGGAAACAATATTTTCAGGTTGGTTAAATACGTATGGAGTAGAATGATCAGTGCTGGGGGTCTCAACTATTTACCATCTAGATCAATGGCGTGGATAAAGGGACCGAATGTACAGTTGCTAAAATTGTTGATCGCATGAAGCTTGGCTGGAAAATCAGTTGTGATTTAGGCATAAGGAGTCTGCAAAAGGGGCAGAGACAGGTTGAGTGGGCAAACATTTGGTGCACTCTGGTGTGAGGAACATGTAAATGTGCCCACTCTGACAGGGAGAATAGAAAAATAGAAATAGAAAGACAATGCAGAACTCTGCAGAAGCATATGGCTTCCTGGTACAGTTATTCCAAAAGAAGTTAGCATATAGGTACAGCAACCGGTTAGCAAAGCAAATAGACTGTTTTAAATTGCAAGGGTATGGAAAAACGAATGTAGGAGAAATTGTTCCAGTGGGACACTGCATTGGAGTGCAATATCTAGTAAACTTCATAGATTTGGTCACAACATTTAATAAAGAATATACTTGTATTTTAAGCTTTTCGGAGAAAATTTACTTCACTATTCCTGGGTTTATGAGTTTGCTGAACAGGTTGGGGCAGCATGCTTTGGAATTTAGATGAAAGGTCAAATATCAAATATTTTTCAAATATCTAAGATCAGGATGGGACTTCAGTGGGTAGGTGCCAAACTGATGTTTTACCTTGTGTAAGAAAATAGAATCGGTGCTACAATTTGAACAAAATCACTGATTTAAGGTAAAGATACTGAAGTTTTCTTCTTTCTGAGCGTCATTAATTTGTGGAATTCTCAGCCCGAGAGAGCAGGGTCATTCAGTATTTTTAAGGCAAAGTTAACAGATCGTTGTCTAACAAGAAAGTCAAAGCGTATGCGAGTAGACAGGGAAATGCAGTTCAGATCACATAATAGCCATTATCTTGTCAAATAGCTGAGAAGGGTCAAGGAACCAAATTAGACTAAACAATGAATATATATGCTCTATCTTTATATATGCACAAATAATGTCTAGATCTCCAGTAGTCTGTGGTACTATTAAGTCAGATTGATATTGCCTGATTTTTGCACACAATGAAATATACTGCAAGTGATTAAAATGCCTCAAATTTAGCCATTTTAGGAAGCCACTTTTACTTTCCATTGAACCTCATTCTGACATCCTTTGAGCCTTTGTTCAAATTCAAACTTCCAACAATAAAAAATATTTGCATGGTAACCAAGAGTGAGTAATTTATCAAGCCAATCTAGCCAAATAAATATCAATTACATCACAATAACTACATATATAAAATTGGTGACTGCTTCTATGTATGCTTAAACATTAGAATTATTGACTTTAGGCTACACAGCACTAAAGGTGTAGGTATGCATTGTACTGTTCGAATCCAGAATAGTAAATGACAAAGGTAGACAAGGAATCAAGTAACACATTAGATATTTATGGCAAGATGAGAATGTACATGTGTTTTATATACTTTAAGCACAAGGATCTCCAGGATGTTTGAAGTTCACTTCCAGTTTGTTTTTTTTGGTGGGGGAGGGAAGAGTTGTCTCTGGAACCAATTGATTAACTCTGCTTCTTCTCCACAAATGGTGTCACAGTCCTGTTGAGTTTTTCCAGCTACTTCAGTGTTGGGTCCTTCAGAATGTTTGATGCATTTAAATGATCATACTTCAAATGTGAAATGAAATATTACAAATTCCCTAAAACGCAATGTATCAAGGCCCTGATATTAATCTGGAATAAATTTCATTTTATGGATTTTATAAAATGAAATATTTTCATTTGTAAATACAATGGTCTGAGAAGAAATAACCTAAATTATCTCCACAGTAATAACAGAGGAAATGGGGAAACCACAATAATTCATTCTGCCATCAACATCTCAATTGGACTCATCCTTTTATTCTTTACCATGGACTCAAAAACAGCAATTTAACATGGAAAATAAAGTAGCTTGTCGGCTTTCTCAAATTGGTAATTGAATTCAATTGAATTCAATTGAATTTATTGTCACGTGTACCGAGGCACAATGAAAAGCTTTGTCTTGCGAGCAATACAGGCAGATCAAATACTTAAGTACCACAGCAAAGCAAATAATAGGTAAACAGCAGCAAAAACACAGGTGCAGGCGCATGTTCAGAGTTTGAGAGCCCATTCAGTATTCTAACAACAGGAGGGTAGAAACTGTTTCGAAACGTGGTGTGTGGTGTGTGGGTGTGCGGGTGTAGGCTTCTGTACCTTCTCCCCGATGTTAGAGATTGTAGAAAAACATTGCCAGGGTGGGATGGATCTTTGAAAATGCTGGTAGTCTTTCCTTGACAGCAGGCCTGGTAGATTGATTCCATAGATGGGACGTTGGCCTTTGTAACTGCCCGGGCAGAGTTCACCACTCTTTGTAACTGTCTCCGATCTTGAAATGTACCGTTGCCATACCAGGTCGTGATACCTCCAGACAGAATGCTCTCAATTGCACACGTATAAAAAGTTGGCAAGGGTATTCGCCGTCATACCAAATTTCCTCAGCTGTCTGAGGAAGAGGAGACGTTGTTGGGCCTTTGTAAACAGTGCACCCACATGAAGAGTCCAAGAAACTTGTTGTGGATGACCACTCCCAGGAGCTTGATACTCTCCAGTCATTCCACCTCTGTGCTGTATTAAAATATTTATAAACCATTAAGCATTGAGACTATTCCTATTATCAGCCAAAGAAAATTACCGAGAAGTCTCCTATGTACTGAAATATCTGCACTTGACATTTATTGCTTGCTTCCTACAGTTCAGCAGGTGATTGTCACTCTAAAATTAGCTGAGAATTTTAAATGGATAGCCTTCAATGCATAAGCTGATTGCCCATCCTACTTCTGAAAATACATGCAACATAGATAACATTGGAACAATTCACCTGTGCACAAACATGCACAGAAAGTGCTAGAAACACTTATTTGTCTGCGTTAGAGCAATTTGCTTAATTTGCAACATGCAATTTGAAAAAAACTGTTAACTAAGGAATACTAATTCAACTATTATAGAAGACCAAGATCTGAAAATAACACACCTAAGATTACAGAAGCAATTAACTTTCACTACGTTATCACATTTATTCATAGGATTTTCATTTTTGAATTGTCCACAATGCCTTTTTGATCAGCCTGTCTTCTCCTTTGAATTCTGTGCATACGTGGAACTGCTTCTTCTTACTTCTTTGCATGCCGAAGCAATCAAGGAGCTGACGAAAACTCCAAAATACACATGTATGACTAGTGCTGAGTTAGTAGCAACTGCTCAAAATGGAAAGGGATTATTAAGAAGAGGGAGTTGTGATATCTTTGGTTGAATGCTCTCCTGACATAACACGTCCAAGCTTTTTTGATTAAGTATAAATAGATAAATCCAAAATGAGGTTTGTGTAAAGGGTGGACTACTTTTCTTGATGGTGCTATTAAAAAGATAAAGTCAGCTATTGAAGTAAAATTAGCTAGCAGATAGCATCCAGACAATTGAAAAGTCATGGTTAATCAGCAGTTTCCTCCTCAGGGCAGTTTTGAAAAATACTGGAAAGCAACTAGAGTGCAAATTACCAAAATTGAGCTCAGAGCATGGCATCTTCAACAGTTACAAAAAAATTTGATAATTTTTGGAAGGAAAATCACAATCCCCATGTCTCTTGATTCAATATTAAATTCTACACTCCACCTGAGTCCTGCTTTGTTCATCTTTCTAAATGCATTTTCCCACAATCCATACCTGAACTGCACCTCAGCATGGCCTATGCTAGTCATCACCAAGTTTCAAGAGACAGAATAACTACAAAATGGCACATGACATCAGCAACTTTAAAACAAAATGCAATGCCTTACTTCAATCTGGGTGTACATGACATGAATTTCAATATATATCTTCTCTTGGTCCTAATATGGGCAATATTTGAGGTTTCCACAGCATCTTAAAGTGACTTCCAAAGGAGGAGACAGAGACTGGATAACAGCAGGATATATATCACAAGCCTTATATCATTGGAAGCAGGATTCAGAAAAAGACCAAATTCATCGCACTTCATGACAGAAGCCTTGGCAACACCAATCTGACTTTCAAGAGGCAAATGATTCATGGCACAAACAGTCTGATTTTGGAAGCAGTTGATATAAACTTAATGCCAGGGAGTAGTGATATGGAAAATGTAAAGCTTTCGTGGTTTGGAATTACTAAAAGAATATGGGCTACAAGAAAATGCATTGTGACAATGTCACAGATAAACTGGTAACTCTTGATGCTGTCACTTGATGCTAAAAATGGAAAAAAATGCTCAATTTCTGATTCATTTAGAAAATATTTCCCAGATTCGCTGAACTTAATTTGCTGCTGCAACTTAGTTATTTCCTGTTAACTTTAGAAATTATACTCAGTCCTCACAAGTAAACGTGAGACATGTTGTGGTATTAAGTTGAACATACCAGAAAACGGAAGTTAAATGCCAACACCCACTGTAGGAAAATGGACCATGTGAAGGTGGGAGGGGAATTTTTCCACTTTATGTAATGAATATTCCTCATTTTAGCAGTGCAAGAGGAGTAAAATCAAGCTTGATTACAATCATCTGAGACACTAACAGCCTCTCAAAGCTTATTGACCAGATTTCGACTTGTGGAATAGATAAGGGGAAGGTACTTATTGCATTCGGCAAGCCATACCTCAACTCCAGTTACCACCTTCAGAAAAGGAGACAGATAATCATAAGGTGAAGGAAAACTCTAATTTCATTTGCATAAAAATAAATGGTGTCTCAAAAATATTAAGATACTGAATTTAAAACAAGAACCAGTTCTGAATTATATGGGTGAATACAAAGATATCGTCTGCTGTTCATGCTCTTCAAGCTGACCAAGAAGATGCAATACCACCACATTCTCCTATTTAGGGCTTTGAAGAAAAGCATAAAAAACATTAAACATTGAATAGACCGCAGAACAGAAATCTATGCGGAAAGATATTAATTGGGGAATGTTTAATAATTTACAGTTAGAAATAGAGTCAATATAAAAGCTTGCAATTCTGAACTCTGTTCTTTACCCTTAGTCCCTCAGTACTTGTAGAATTTGCATAAACTCCTTCTCTGCAGTTGAGAAGATGTCAAGAGAAGCAGCTAAATTGATACCTTGCTTCAGAAACTGATGTTGAAAAGATTTATTCCATATGTGACAGGTTCCATGGTTTTCTTTTTTCTTTTGCAAATGATAGTTGCATCGAGGAAGCAAGCTTTTAATTTTTAAATTGTTGTGAAATCCTAGCGTCTCCTCATACGCTGCTTGTGGCCTGCCAACAGTTGAAAAGGAGCAAAGATTCTGCTCTTCACTACACAAAAAATCAAAAAATTTTTTCTTTCCGCAGTAAGGGAAATATCTGGCCTCAAATATTCCTACAACAGTGCAAGAGATACATAAATTAATATTATGGAGGGCAAGAACTTAATTTTTGCCAGTCTGGGAACAGGATGTTTATGTTTTAAAGCACACACAATCACATCTCAATTGCGTTGGTAATGTATAATATTCATTTTAATAGGTCGTTACACCCAATTTCTATAACTCATTAATTAGGGAGAGGTTGTATCACAGTGGTAAAGTCACTGGACTAAAAAACCAGAACTGAAGACTAACAGAAGCTTGAATCTACCAAATGTGAATAGAGGAAGTATTGGAAGTTTGCAGATGACACCAAAATAGGTAGCACAGTGGACAAAGAAGATTATCGAAGAGTACAATAGAATCTTGATCAGATGGGCCAATGGGCCAAGAAGGGGCAGATGGAGTTTAATTTAGATAAAGGTAAGGCAAACCAGGCCTTTTTGGAAAGGCAAACCAGGACACAATCTCTGTACTTAATGGAGTGTATTACCAAAAAGAGAGAACTAAGGGTGCAGGTGCATATTGGAAGCGGAGTCACAGATCGACAGGGTGGTGAATGGTGGTACTTGGCACACTTGCTTTCTTTGGTCAGAATATTGACTATAGGAGTTGCAGCTGTTCAGGATATTGGCGAGACCACTGTTAGGATTCTGCATAGAATTCTGGTCACCTTTCTCAAGGAAGGATTTTGTTAAACTTGAGAGGATGCAAAAAACAATTAACAAGGATGTTTCAGGGAGTGGAAGGTGAGGGTTATGAGGAAAGGCTGAACAAGCTGGGGCATTTTTGCCAAGAGTGTGCGAGGCAAATGGGTGACCTTAAAGAAGTCTATAAAATCATGAGGGGCATGGATAGGATGAATATCCAAGGTCTTTGCTTCCACGGTGGGGGGGACACACGAGAGGCTTTTACAGTGAGAGGGGCAAGATTTAAGGACCTGAAAGGTAACTTTTTCATGCAAAAGAGTTGTGCACTTATGGACTAGCTGCCAGAGGTGGTGGGGCAGGTGCAATTACACCATTGAAAAGGATCTGGACGGATATGTTAACAGGAGAGGTTGAGAGGGATAAGAGCCAAATGCAGGCAAATGGGACTATGCTAGATTGTGATGCCAGGTTGGTATATAGACGAATTGGACCAAAGGGTCTGCTTCTGTGTTGTATGACTCTATGACTCTCTGACTCTCTAATCCACTTTATTTTCATTTTTACAGAACTCTACAACAGAAATCATATCATAAATTAGCAATTCAGGTCCCAGTAAGATTTTTAACTAATGAAAGTCAATTTCAAATTGACTTCAGAGCTTTATCACATAACTTCTTCAAATTTATCTTTGAAAGTACACTGCATATGATTCACTTTATTTTTTAGCATAAACAAAACCCTGCACTTTGGAAAGTTGCTACATAACAAATGTCCATCGAATCCTGGTTTTTTGAGCAAAAAACAAAACAAATTGGAACATTTTTCACCTCACCAACCTAAGTATGCTTGCCGCAAACTTCTTATACAGCCATCCCTTACAAAAGTAAGTCTTGTGTTACAAAGTCGAAAACGTGTATGGTCACTTGAAAGAGAGGGTGCATTTCTGAGCTGAGAGATTTTGACAGCTTCTGTGTCTGTGATGAGAGTGCTGAGAATTGATAATATGTAACCATCGGTTTAGGGTTATGTTTTGATGTTAAGACAACCAGATTTAAATTTAACCAATTAATTTAAATTTTGCCCAGGATACCAAAAACCAATTGAAATTGAATTTGATTGGTCCAGTGTAGTCAATACAATGAGAGGGTATGAGTCTTGGGGTGAAAAAAGCAATGGCATTTTTAAAATTAGTCAGAGCTAACTGCCCATCGAACATAAGAGCACATGATATCTGAAAGGGCTCTCAATGCACATGTTACAAAGTTGAAAGCGTGTACTACACCTTTGAGAAAGAGAGAATGCTGCTCTGAACTGAGAGATTACAAGCACCTGTGTATATGACAAGATGACAGTCCCAGTGTGTACTGGAAAATCTGAAAAGTAGTAACATTTAGCTGTGAAAGGGATATCTGAGTTTTAATTACTGATTTGACAAAACTTCAAATTTAACCAGTTTAAATTATGCCCCAGGATACTGAAAACCAATTGAGTCTGAATTTATTGTTTTGTCAACATCGAACCAATGAGTCAATCTGACGTTGGGAGTATAAAAATGAAGACATTTTGAAAATTGGAAAGAGAGCAACTGCCATCTAGACAGAAATACATGGAGACCTAACATCTTGCTTTCCAAGAAATTAAGAAACACATTATCAAAAAAGGTATCTTTTCATATGAAACATACTCACAATAAAGAGAAAGAAAATGACCCAGAGAGACCCTCAGCTGGAAGAGGGAAGACAGAAGTCAACAGCAGCTGTGTGGTTTTGAAATTAAGTTGGTGTAATTTTAAAAAGTGTCTGCTGGAACAGCATATTGTTATAGAGTTGGAGGCAGATAATAAGCATTTAAAAGAAAGGGGGGGGGGTCTTAGAATTGTAAACAGTTGTTTAATCTTGACTTTTAGAGTTTTAGTAGTAAATTGATGGTATTTTCTTTAAAAGTGGAATTTGAGAGTTCTCTATAACTCATATTTTAACAGATTACAAGGCAAGGTGAGCTTTTCTAAGTGCTTAGTTTAATTAACAGAAGGGTTCACGTCCATGTTGTAACACTCCCAAAGAAATCTCTCACAAGGCACCAAGAAATTTTATACAAAAGATACTCACAGTAACAAAAATCGTAGAAGACAGTCCAGGGAGAAGACAGCAGAATCGAAAGGACAGAGGAAACAGCAGATTCAGAAGGACGAAAGAAAGACAGCATAAGCTACTGTATGGACTTGGATTAAGTTAATTTAATGTTTAATAATTGTGTTATTGGACTAGATTTCAAAAGAGCCCCAGCCTACTTAGCCTCTCCCAATAACTCAAATCCTCCTACCCTGGCAACATCCTTGTAAATCTTTTCGAAACCCTTTCAAGTTTCACAACATCCTTCCAAGAGAAAGGAGACAATAACTGCATGAAACATTGCAAAAGTGGCCTAACTAGAGTCCTGTACAGCCGCAGCATGACCTCCCAACTCCCGTACTCAATACTCTGACCAAGAAAAGGAAAGCATACTAAACTCCTTCTTCACTATCATACCTACCTGCGACTCTACTTTCAAAGAGCTATGAACCTGCACTCCAAGGTCTTTAATCCCTAGGACCTTACCATTAAGTGTATAAGTCCTGTTAAGATCTGCTTTCCCAAAATGCAGCACCTCGCATTTGTCTAAATTAAACTCCATCTGCCACTTCTCAGCCCATGGACCCATCTGATCAAGATCCTGTTGTACTCTGAGGTAACCTTCTTTGCTGTCCACTACACTTCCAATTTTGGTGTCATTCTGCTAACCTACAAACTGTACCTATGTTCACATCCAAATCATTTATATAAGTGACGAAAAGTAGTGGACCCAGCACCGATCATGTGGCACACCACTGGTTACAGGCCTCCAGTCTGAAAAACAATCCTCTAACACCATCCTGTGTCTTCTACCTTTAAGCCTATTCTGTACCCAAATGGCTGTATTCCATGACATCTAACCCTGCTAATCAGTTTCCCATGAGGAACCTTGTCAAACACCTTACTGAAGTCAATATGTATCACGTTCACCGCTCTGCCCTCATCAATCCTCTTTGTTACTTCTTCAAAAAACTCAATCAAGTTAGTGAGACATGGTTTCCCATGCACAGAGCCATGCTGCCTATCCCTAATCAGTCCTTGCCTTTCCAACCACATGTAAATCCTGTCCACTGGGATTCCCTCCAACAACTTGCCTACCACTGACATAAGGCTCACTGGTCTGTAGTTCCCTGGTTTTTCCTTACCACGTTTCTGAAATAGTGGCACCATGTTAGCTAAGCTCCGGTCTTCCAGCACCTGACCTGTGACTGTTGATGATACAAACAGCTTAACAAGGGACCCAGCAATCACTTCCCTAGCTTCCCAGAGTTCTAAGGAACACCTGATCATGTCCTGGGGATTTATCCACTTTTCTTCTTTTCAAAACATCCAGCACCTTGACCTCTGTAATAGGGACATTTTTCATCAGCACAATGTTGGTTTGTCAACTTTTATATCAGCCATCTTTATCTTGGGACTTACTGAGTTGGCTTAGAGCTGGATGTGCCTGCTATCAATAATCCTTTCCAACCGTCTGTGTTGATGACTACCATCAAAACAGAATACCTTGCCTAAGCCAGCTGTTGGGCAGATACCAATATCTGAAAACAACAAATGGAATTTGAAATATAAACTGAAAGTACTGGAGAAACCAAAGAGGTCTTGCAGCATCCGTACAGAGAGAAACAGAGTTAAAATTTCAAGTCCAATATGACTCTTTGGAAGTGACGGGAGATTGAAAGTGATTGGCTTTATACAGTGTAAAGTAAGATGGGAAGAGCAAGTGGAACAGAAGGGAACGTTATAAGGTGAACAAGATTAGAGATCACAGGTGCCACTGGCCTAGTAACTCAGAGGCTAAGACTAATGCTCTGAGGTTCCACTGGTGCCATGAAGCTACCATTGATTGCTGCAATAATAAGAAATATGGCTGATTCATGTCCTTCAGAGAAGGAAATTGGCCATCCTTACTTGGTCTGGCCTACATGTAACTCCACAGTCAGAGCAATGTGGTTGGTTCTGAGCTGACCTCTGAAACGGCTAAGCAAGCTGCACAGTTCAAAAGCAATTTGGGACTAGCAACAAGTGCTGGCCTTGCCAGTAATTATGTCTCATGAAAGAATGCAAAAAAAGGTCACAGAATATTTGTACAGTATAAAGCCAGTTACTGTTCCAGTAAGAATGTATACAGGGTGTAAGCAGACAGGGAAAGAGTTAAGGCCGGAGTTTTGTGAAACAAGGGGTTCAGCTGAGCATGACTCAGATCAGATCAGAACTTACAGTTAACATTGGGGTGCTGAAAGCAAGGCTAATGAGTTAACAAGGTGGAAAAGCAGTCATTATGTGGAGGCATTTAACAATATTGGAAGCATGCAGTATGTGAAGTCAGTTCAACAAGGTGAAAAGTATTCATTATATGAAGCCAATTATTCATTAGGAAACAGCAGATGGCTTAATCTTGACGATTACTCTCACTGATTGTGATGGTCACCCAATCAATATGTATGGTGCCTTATCTAGTTGCTAATTCAGCAAGAAACCGCTATTCGAGAGAAGACCATGAACTCATGTCTCTGTGCACATGGGCGATTGCTCTCTCTCCCTCCAGGGCCTGGAGTAAATGTGAAGGAAGTAAAACTATACTCTGTCTCTAAGCGTTTTGCTTCAACTGGCGGTGGGGTTGGAGAACGGGATGACACCAGCACTTACCATACTTATATCAGGTTCCCAGAATGTGAAGTACATTGAAATTGTAAACAGTAATTGTGAAAACAAACTTTAGTTTTGTTTTTTGGGGGGGTGGGGGGTGGGGAGAAGGAAATTAAACCGCAATGCAACCAATGGTCTAAGAATTGGATCAGATATAAGAAAGCCCTTTCGACAAAAACTAACTCAACTACTGAGTTTGGCACTTGGCAAAATGGTGTATTCGTGTAGTTATATTAAAAATTAATATAAGAATAGAATGGTGATAAAACTAAACAAATATGAAGACAATAGATATTGACAAAGGCAGCATTATATTACATTAAATATTATACTACTTAAGATATCCTAGGATTTTTAGGATTTTACCAAACAGGTTGCAAGAAGTTTGGAAACAACTATGTTGTGATAGACTGCTTTATTTGATAAATAAAAGTTGATGGTGTGGCAGCTTAAAAATTAGAGTATGACTCAGAAATAACTACAATGAACTGATATTACTTCAGAATTTTAACCTCAGCCAGATGCTGAGCAATTTCATTCAGCTGCTGAAGAACAGTGGGGATGTGGTACAAGAATGGGAAAAGTGAAGAGTCAGTGGTCATGATTAATATCAGTACAAATGGCTTTAAAAGGAAACAAAGGTGAGGTCTTTCAGGCACATTTCAGGAAGTTAAAATGACGACTATCAAGCAGAACCTCAACAGTTAGTTCTGTACCTACTGCGAGTAACTAAGAGGATAGAACAGATGGAGAGGGGGAGCTGGAGAAAGGGCATAAATTATTTGTACAATGAGACATATTCACAGGGAAGGTGGAACCTGCACAGGCCAGATGGTTTGCATTTCTCCAGGGCCAGAATTCTTGTGGGTAGTTGCTAGTGAGTGTGTTTAAATTAATTTGGCGGGGAACAGGAGCTAGGATGGGAGGGGGGAAAAATAAGATAGACACATTGTTCAAATGATTGTGTGTCACTGGTGGAAGCAAATTATAATTAACTTGAGCTTCACTTCTTTTTTTTTTACAAAACTCTGCCAGTTAAGAGTCAACCGTCTTATGAAGCACTTTGGTAATGTTAAAAATGTATCTCGCAAGTGAATTCATGTCTAATGTTCTGCCTTGTTTGCTAAGAAAAGTGTATGGAGTCAGCAATAAAAGTTATGGTTGTCAGATTGGAGCATTCAGCAGTAATTTATGTTGAAGCATTTTCTATGATTAATAATATCATAAAAGCAGCAAGTCACTATGATGGCACACAGCTAAAACATACTATTGAGGAAACTGAACAGGATCTAAAGATATCTGGAATCAGTAAATTGGTGAACAACACTGCAAACTCAAAAGAAAATTCCACAATTAAGCCTATGTGAGAACTACCTATTGAAGAAACAGGTGTAATGGAAACAAACAACACTGGCTGTATTGAATATGAAGCATCAATGTGTGCTTCATCCTCTGTGCATAACAGATGGAGAAAGACTGTTCCACTGAGTTTGTAAACAATTCAGCATTTAAAACAAAACTTACTGCTTTCCTGCATGAACAAATAGCATGGATCAAAATCCTTCAAACAGCCATAAATATCAAACTCAGTATTTATACAAAATAATCACCAGTTCATTGTCAAAACTGTGACTCTCTCAATTAAGAGGAGAAAAACACTATGAAAATGGTGACAATGTACATGGTGAAAATGGAGAAAACTACATTCAACTTATCCTTGGAAGGAATGCAAGTGATATGGTTTAACGGGAAGTGGAAGATTCAATCCAATGTTTTTTATAACTGATGCTGCATTATGCAGTTCCACTCAGATGATGGCACTCTCACCACAGCTCAGCTCATGAAGTCATGGGTTCAGAATAAATTCTTGGGACAAATACATAGTCTAACTTCATTTCAAAAGTCAAAAAAACCATATTACCTCCCATGACCTTGTTTGGTTGGCTCTTAAATACCACATATTATTGAAACAGAAGGAGTACTTCTGGTCACCAATCAACAAAGAACCCAAATACAAATCAACTGGCTGTTCATCTCATTTGTTTGAGATCTTGCACATAAAGTGAACTGCTAGATAATGGCAATGTCTAAGCAAAAACAATTGCATGTTAAACTGAGTTACCTGGGCAGAAAAATAAGGTCCTGTATAAACTGAAGCATTTATTAAATATCGTGTCACAAGACAACATTCTGAAAGAAACGTCGCTGTTTTGCAGAATTAAACATTACTCAGATGCTTCAGACAATGTTAAATCAAGGTTTCAGCACTGAATCAAATAACTGGAACACTAGGTAAAAACAATGACTGGAGATGCTGGAATCCAGAGTTTAGATTAGAGTGGTGCTGGAAAAGCATATCAATTCAGGCAGCATCCGAGCAGTAAATCGACATTTTGGGCAAAAGCCCTTCATCAGGAATACAGGCAGAAGGGTGGAAAGATAAATGAGAGGAAGGTGGGGTTGGGGAGAAAGTAGCATAGAGTACAACAGGTGAGTGGGGGAGGGGATGAAGATGATAGGTCAGAGAGGAGGGTGGAGTGGATAGGTGGAAAGGAAGATAGGCAGGTAAGACAAGTCATGGGGACAGTGCTGAGCTGGAAGTTTGGTGCTGGGGTGAGGTGGGCAAGGGGAAACGAGGAAACGGTTGAAGTCCACATAGATGCCCTGGGGTTGAAGTGTTCAGAGGCGGAAGATGAGGCGTTCTTCCTCCAGGCGTCAGCTGGTGAGGGAGTGGCGGTGAAGGAGGCCCAGGACCTCCATATCCTCTGCAGATTGGGAGGGGGAGTTGAAATGTTGGGCCACAGGGCGGTGTGATTGATTGGTGTGGGTGTCCCAGAGATGGTCCCTAAAGCGCTCTGCTAGGAGGCGTCCAGTCTCCCCAATGTAGAGGGGACTGCATCGGGAGCAACAGATACAATAAATGATATTGGTGGATGTGCAGGTAAAACTTTGATGGATGTGCAAGGCTCCTTTGGGGCCTTGGATGGAGGTGAGGGAGGTGGTGTGGGCGCAGGTTTTGCAATTCCTGCAGTGGCAGGGGAAGGTGCCAGGACAGGAGGGTGGGTTGGTGGGGGGTGTGAACCTGACCAGGTAGGCACGAAGGGAACGGTCTTTGCGGAAGGCAGAAAGGGGTGGAGAGGGAAATATATCCCTGGTGGTGAGGTCCATTTGGAGGTGGCGAAAATGTCGGCAGATAATTTGGTTGATGCGAAGGTTGGTCGGGTGGAAGGTGAGCACCAGGGAGTTTCTGTCCTTGTTACGGTTGGAGGGGTGGGGTCTGAGGGCGGAGGTGCAGACTGTGGATGGCATCTTTAACCACGCAGGAAGGGAAATTGCGGTCTCGAAAGGAGGAGGCCATCTGGTGTGTTCTGTGGTCGAACTGGTCCTCCTGGGAGCAGATACGGCGGAGGCACTGGGAATAGGGGATGGCATATTTGCAGGAGGTAGGGTGGGAAGAGGTGTAATGCAGGTTGCTGTGGGAGTCGGTGGGTTTGTAAAAAATGTCGGTGTCAAGTCAGTCGTCGTTAATGTAGATTGAGAGGTCCAGGAAGGGGAGGGAGGTGTCAGAGATGGTCCAGGTAAATTTAAGGTCAGGGTGGAATGTATTGGTGAAGTTGATGAATTGCTCAACCTCCTCACGGGAGCACGAGGTGGCGCCAATGCAGTCATCAATGTAGCAGAGGAAGAGGTGGGGAGTGGTGCCGGTGTAATTACGGAAGATGGACTGTTTTACATAGCCAACAAAGAGATAGGCAAAGCTGGGACCCATAGCTACCCCTTTGGTCTGGAGGAAGTGCGAGGATTCGAAGGAGAAATTGTTAAGGGCGAGGACCAGTTCGGCCAAATGAATGTGTGTCGTTGGAAGGGTACTGTTGGGACGTCGGGAGAGGAAGAAACGGAGGGCTTGGAGGCCCTGGTCATGGCGGATGGAGGTGGAGAGGGACTAGATATCCATGGTGAAGATGAGGCGTTGGGGGCCAGGGAAATGGATGTCTTGGAGGAGGTGGAGGGCATGGGTGGTGTCTTGAACCTATGTGGGGAGTTCCTGGACTAGGGGGGATAGGACAGTGTTGAGGCAGGCAGAAATGAGTCCAGTGGGGCAGGAGCATGCTGAGACAAAGGGTCGGCCAGGGTGATCAGGCTTGTGGATCTTGGGAAGAGGTAGAAGCAGGCTGTGCGGGGTTCCCAGACTATGAGGTTGGAAGCTGTGGGTGGGAGATCTCCTGAGGTTCTGTATGGTCTGGGAGATGATGGGTTGGTGATGGGGGGGTGGGGTCATGGTTGAGGGGGCGGTAGGAAGAGGTGTCCTTGAGTTGGCATCTGGCTTCAGCGGTGTAGAGGTCAGTGTGCCAGACTACCACTGTGCTCCCTTTATCTGCAGGCTTGATGGTGAGGTTGGGATTGGAGGGCTGCGCGTTGAGAGGGTGAGAGTTTGGAGTTGGGGGGGGGGGGGGGGGGGGTGAGGCGGTTAATGTCCCGGCAGCAGTTGGAAATGAAGAGTTCAAGGGTGGGTAATAGGCCAGCATGGGGTGTCCAGGTGGATGCAGTGTGTTGGAGGTGCGCGAAGGGGGTCCTCGGAATGTGGGTGGAGTCCTGATTGTAAAAGTAAGCTCGGAGGCGGCGGAAGAAGTGTTCGACGTCACGGCGTGTATTAAATTCATTGATAAGTGGGTGGAGGGGGATGAAGGTGAGTCCTTTGCTGAGAACTGAGTTCCACCGCAGAACACACCAGATGGCCTCCTTCTTTAGAGACCGCAATTTCCCTTCCCACGTGGTTAAAGATGCCCTCCAATGTCCACATCCCGCACCTCCGCCCTCAGACCCCACCCCTCCAACCGTAACAAGGACAGAAACCCCCTGGTGCTCACATTCCACCCTACCAACCTTCGCATAAACCAAATTATCCACCGACATTTCCGCCAACTCCAAATGGACCCCACCACCAGGGATATATTTCCCTCCCCACCCCTTTCCACCTTCCGCAAAGACCGTTCCCTCCGTGACTACCTGGTCCGGTACACGCCCCCCCAACAACCCACCCTCCCATCCTGGCACCTTCCCCTGCCACCGCAGGAATTGCAAAACCTGCGCCCACACCACCTCCCTCACCTCTATCCAAGGCCCTTAAAGGAGCCTTCCACATCCAAAGTTTCACCTGCACATCCACTAATATCATTTATTGTATCCGTTGCTCCCGATGTGGTCTCCTCTACATTGGGGAGACTGGGCGCCTCCTAGCAGAGCGCTTTAGGGAACATCTCTGGGACACCCGCACCAATCAACCACACCGCCCTGTGGCCCAACATTTCAACTCCCCCTCCCACTCTGGGCCTGGGCCTCCTTCACCACCGCTCCCTCACCACCCGACGCCTGGAGGAAGAGCGCCTCATCTTCAGCCTCTGAACACTTCAACCCCAGGACATCAATGTGGACTTCAACAGCTTCCTCATTTCCCCTTCCCCCACCTCACCCCAGCTCCAAACTTCCAGCTCAGCATTGTCCCCATGACTTGCCTACCTGCCTATCTTCCTATCCACTCCACCCTCCTCCCTGACCTATCACCTTCATTCCCCTCCACCACTCACCTATTGTACTCTATGCTACTTTCTCCCCACCCCCACCCTCCTCATTTTATCTTTCCACCCTTTAGGAACTCTGCCTGTATTCCTGATGAAGGGCTTTTGCCTGAAACGTCAATTTTACTGCTCCTCGGATGCTGCCTGAACTGCTGTGCTTTTCCAGCACCACTCTAATCTAAACACTGGAACTCTGTCAGACAAGGATAGTACCAAATTGACTAAAGCCAAGGAACAAAATGTGTTCATTACGTTACCAAGTGTAGTCTATAAACCACCAACTCGTGTGAAGAATGTAGAAGAACAAATTTGCAACAAAATTACAAAGTGATACCAGTATATTACAGTTATATTAAAATTACCCAAATATTGATTGGCACACAAACAGTTTAAGGGCAGCGAAAAGCAGGCATTTTTTTTATACTTTGCTCAGGAGAACTTCCAACAGCAGTATATATCCAGACTAATGAGAAAGAATGCACTGTTGGACCAATTTCTTTGAAATGAGACGGGGCAAGTCAACCATTTGTCATTGGGCAACATGTAGGAAATAGTGATGAGCATATTGCAAGTTTTGGTATGACGATGGAGAAAGGGCGGCACGGTGGCTCAACGATTAGCACTGCTGCCTCACAGCACCACGGACCTGGATTTCATTCCAGCTTCAGGTGACTGTGTGGAATTGGAACATTCTCCATGTCTACATGGGTTTCTTCCGGGTGCTCGAGTTTCCTCCCACAATCCAGATAGTGAAGGGGACTGTCAGAAAATGCTGCAGAATAAGGATAGATTGAAGAGCTGGGCAGAGAAATGGCTGATGGAGCTCAATCCGGGAAACTGCGAGGTAATGCATCTTGGAAGATCCACTTTCTAGAACAAACTATACAGTAAATGGAAAAGCCCTGGGGAAAATTGATGTACAGAGAGATCTGGGTGTTCAGGTCCATTGTACCCTGAAGTTGGCAACAATAGAGTGGTCAAGGCAGCATACAGCGTACTTTCCTTCATTGGACAGGTTAGCAAGTCATGTTACAGTTGTACAGGAGTTTGGTTCAGCCACATTTGGAATACTGCATACAATTCTGGTTGCTACATTACCAAAAGGATGTGGTTGTTTTGGAAGAGGGTGCAGAGGAGGTTCACCAGGATGTTGCCTGGTATTGAGGGTGCTAGCAATTAAGACAAGTTGAGTAGATAAGGATTATTTTCATTAGAAAGACGGAGTTTGAGGGGTATCTGATTGAGGTCTACAAAATCATGAGGGGTATAGACAGGGTGGATAACAAGAAGCTTTTCCCCCCAGAATGGGAGACTCAGTTACTAGGGGTCACAAGTTCAAGGTGCTGTAAAGAAACAACCTAGCTTATATTACTGCATATTAGCGAACCTCCTCTGCATGCCTTCTCTTGAAATCATATTCTTCCAATAGTGCAGTGACCAGAGTTTCATCCAATACTCCAGCTGCTCATAGAATCCTTATCGTGTAGAAGCAGGCCATTCAACCCATCAAGTCTATAATGACCCGCTGAACAGCATCCTATCCAGACCCAGCCCATCCCTATAACCCTGCAATTACCACGACTAATCCACCTATTCTGCACATCCCGGGATGCTATGGGCAATTTAGCATGGCTAATCCACCTAGCCTGCGCATCTTTAGACTTCTGGGAGGAAACTGGAGTATCTAGATGAAAGTCATGTAGACACGGGAGAATGTATAAACCCCACACAGACAGTCACCCCAGGCTGGATTCAAACCCAGGTCCCTCGCATTGTGAGGCAGCAATACCAACCACAAGTCTTGTATACCTCTAAATGTGATGTCCTTACTCTTATGGATCTAGTTTTAAAAAACTCCCAATTTATCATATTTCATTCCCTTTGAAATGAAGGTCAATGTTACATTTGCCTTTCCTTTCACCCGAACTTGAATGAGGGGTATTTTTTGTGACATATACATGAGGACCCTACATTTCTCTATTCTGCCAGTTTTCTACAATTTTTTCCCCCCATTCAGGTCTTCTATTCTTCCTGCCAAAATGTGTAGCTTCATAGTTTCCCACACTACTTGTCCGGTCACATTTTAATAAGAAAATGTAATTCTCTCTGACTATTTCATCCTCATCACCTGCCTTCCCATCTGCTTTGTCTCATCCATAAACTTGGCGACTGAACATTGACCTTCCTCATTCAATTCAGTATCATCCTGAAAATGCCAGCATGATCATAGCAGCCTGTGTTCTGTTAGTTAGCCAATCCTCTATCCATACCAATAAACCATCCCCAACACATGGGCTGTTAAGTAGCCTTATGTCAGTACCTCATTGGACACCTTTTGGAGATCCAAATAAATAATATTTACAGGTTTCATTTTAACTACCTTGCTTGCTACATGCTCTAAGAACTGTAAAACATTTGTCAAGTTTTTCCCTTCATGAAGCCATAGTGACTGATATGAAGTATTTCTCTTACATTATTATTTAAGTCAGTTTTCCAATTGTCCAGAACTTTTGCAGAAAAAGTATGTGTTGGAAGACTACTACCAAAAGCAACCAACATGAGTAAAGACCCCTTCCACCCTAATTACATTCCCTTCTACTCTCTTCTGTCAGGCAGAAGAGAAACAAGTTTGAACTGATTCAAGAACAACTTCCCTGCTTTTATCAGTCCCCTCAAAAGTTAATGCTCCTCCCTCTCTCTCGCGCGGTGTGTGTGTGTGCGCGCACCTCTATGTGGCTGTAACAGTGTATTCTGCATTCTATTCTGCTATCCTGATGCACTTTGTATGGTACGACTGTCTGCATAGCATGTAAAACAACATTTTTGATTAGATTATATTATACTTCCTACAGTGTGGAAACAGGCCCTTCAGTCCAACAAGTCCACACTGACCCTCCAAAGAGAAACCCACCCAGTGCCATTTCCCTCTGGCTAATGCACCTAACACTATGGCCAATTCACCTGACCTGCACATCTTTGGATTGTGGGAGGAAACCTGAGCACCCGGAGGAAACCCACACAGATACAGGGAGAATGTGCAAACTTCACACAGAAGTTTCTTCACACAGTTGCCTGAGGCGGGAATTGAACCTGGGACCCTGGTGCTGTGAGGCAGTAGTGCTAACCACTGAGCCAATTAGTTCCATTAATTTCCCTAGTACATTTCTTCTTAGTAATAATGGTGTTTATTCCCTCTCCCACTTTTTGCCTGTTGATAATTTAGTGGTTTTGCAATGTAATTTGTATTTACTACTGAGAACTGAGTGTTTATTGAATGTCCCTGCCATTCCCTGGTTCGCTATATTTTCATTAAAGGACCTATATTCACTTCGATTTCTCACTTTCTATTTAAAAGAAGCTCATGTTTGTTGATATATTACTTGCAAGTTCAATTATTTTCTCCCACTTAATTACTGCTTTGGTCATCATCTATTGTTTTAAAGTCAGACAGTCATAGAGATCTACAGCACAGGAAAATGCCCTTCAGCCCACCACGTCAGTGCTAGTCAAAAGCAGCCATCTAACTCTAAGTACATTTTCTAGCACATGATTGCAAAGTGCACACCTAAATACTTCTTCAATGTTAAAACTTGCCCAATCTTCTGGCTTACCACTAATCTTCGTGCTAATTTTGAAAAATATTGCATGATTTTCTTTCAATTTCAGATGATTCTTAGATTAGATTAGATTACTTACAGTGGGAAACAGGCCCTTCGGCCCAACAAGTCCACACCGACCCGCCGTAGCACAACCCACCCATAACCCTACATTTACCCCTTACCTAACACTATGGCCAATTCACCTGACCTGCACATCTTTGGACTGTGGGAGGAAACCGGAGCACCCGGAGGAAACCCACACAGACACGGGGAGAATGTGCAAACTCCACAGTCAGTCGCCCGAGGCGGGAATTGAACCTGGGTCCCTGGTGTTGTGAGGCAGCAGTGCTAACCACTGTGCCACCGCCCCCTTACCATAATCTGTCTTCCTCACTGGGGTATATCTTTGTTGTGTCATAAACCATTCTCAAACACCAGCTCTTGTCCATCAATCTCCTCTTCTGCTAAACCCCAGTCCCAGTCCACCCCAAACAACTCTGTCCTCTGCAATTACTCTCATTTAGGTTTAGCATAGTTGTTTCCAACTCCAGTTTCTCACCATCAAGCTGAATGCTAATTTTGCTATGATCATTGTTTCCTAGTGAATCTTTTGCTGTGTAAGTCTTTACTAAAGCTGCCTCATTACACATCAGATCCACAGTAACTTGATCCTTATTTGGATTCAGACCAAATTTTCTAGGTAACCGTCCCAAACAGACTATGAATTCATAACTCTTGGCTACCATTTGTCAAATTCAACTTTCTGAATCTACTGAAGATGTACATCACCTGTGACAAAACTGTCATCTTTCTTACATGCCCTCAGTATCTCCAGAGTTTATCTGTCTGACAGTTTAGCAAATGTAGGGGGCCCTCTAGACCCCCTTCTGCTTATTATTTTAAACTTCCACTCACAAATTCCGATCCAAGATAATTTCTTGCTTTACTTGTTCCACCTCATACTAGCAAAACCATCCAACCACCCTTCCTTCTCACCTGTCTTTTCAAAAGTCACATACCCCTGAATATTTCATACCAGCTTTCATCTCCTTGCAACTATGTAATCATAATACCCATTAACCTTATTTGTGCCACTACTTTTTTTTCTGAATATAACATGCATTTAAGTAAATAACTATTATTTTTGCCTTTTAAACAGTTCGACTTGATCTGCTTTTTAAAAATATCTGTACACTTTCTGTCCCACTCTGTAGCTTATCTATTTAGATAATGATATCCAACCTAATCTAATCTAATCTAATCATTTAATAAACTCAAAGGTCTGAGCACTGAAGGCAAGTGAGAGTTTAGGGATTGGGAAGTCATGCTGAGATTGTACAGGATATTTGAGAGGCATGTTCTGGAGTACTGTGTGCAGTCTTGATTGCCCTGTTATAGGAAGGATATTATTAAGCTAGAGAGGATGCTGCAGAGATTTACAATCAAGCTCTCTGGAATGGGAGGTTTGAATTATAAACCCAGGCAGGGACTTTTTTCACTGGAACATAGGAAGTTGAGAAATCACCTTGTTGAGGTTTATAAAATCACGAGGGGCAAAGATAAGGTCAATAAATAAGATTTTTTTTTAAGATGGGGGAGTTTAAAACTAAAGGGGCATATTTTTAAGCTGAGAAGAGAAAGATTGAAAAAAGGACATGAGGGGTAATTTTTTTTTAAACAGAGAGGCTGGTACGTGGCATCAACTGCCAGAGAAAGTGGTGGATGCAGGTACAGTTACAACATTTGAAAGACATTTGGAGAAGTACATGAATAGGAATGGTTTGGAGGGATATGAGCCAAATGCAGGCAGGTGGGACTAGTTTAGTTTGAGAACATGGTCAGTGTGTACTAGTTGGACCAATGGTCGGTTTCCATGCTTGAGAATTCTATATACTTTGCTTACAAAGTTTCCTTCTCCATCAGGTTTTAAAGAGTTCTCTGCAATGCTAGTTATTTGGTTCATTACAACATTCCTAACAAGGTTATTAGATTGGTTTCGATTCCCTACAGTATGGAAACAGGCCCTTCAGCTCAACAAGTCAACACCAACCCTCCGAAGAGTAACCCACCCCTATCCTATATTTACCCTTGACTAATGTATCTAACAATTTAGCATGGCAATTTAGCACGGCCAATTCACCTGACCCGCACATCTTTGGATTGTGGGATGAAACCGGAGCACCCAGAGGAAACCCACGCAGACGTGGGGAGAATGTCTGCGTAGAGTTTGCACAGTCTGCTCGAGGCAGGAATCGAACCCGGGTCCCTGGCGCTGTGAGGCAGCAGTGCTATCCTCTGAGCCACTGTGCCGCCCCTATTCATGTGGCATTGTACCAAATGCCTTACGGATGTCACGTACACATATAAATAGCATTACCATGTTTACATTTAGTGCCGTTTTATTTTAATACAGGTAACAACTTCTCAGCATTGCTCAGGCAAGGAAATTTGGAAATGGTTCTTTTTCAATTAGTCATAGTTACCGATGTACAGCACAGAAATAGACCCTTCGATCCAACTCAATTATGCTGACCAGATATTTTAAATCAGTCTAGTCCAAATAACCAGATCAAAATTAAAGGGCATAACTGAAATAAAGAACAGGTAGTGCTGGAGATCTAAAACATAAACAGAAATTGCTCGAGAAACTCTGTTCTGGCAGCAGTTGTGCAAAGTTAAATGGAGTTAACATTTTCAGTCAGAAAGGTTCAGTTTGAAGAAGAGTCATTGGACTTGTTAACTTAGTTCCACTCTTCACAGGTGCTGCCAGACAATGTTAAGGCTCTCTGGCAATTTCTATTTGTTTCAAAACTGAAGCATGATATTTTTTGACAGCCAGTCATGGTCTTGGTGTCTCCACAGATTCTGCTTCACCCAACTATTTCCAGCATTTTTGGGACTTCTTTCAGACTTCCAACAAGTGCAATATTTGCTTCATATTTAATATATTTTATGGAAAAATTGGCTTATTCCAAAACTGGTGGAGGCCTAGCTATTTTTAAAATGGTCAATTTGAACGTGGAAGCCTTTTTTACACAAGGTTGATAGGTACCTCGGATGCAGTGGAAGTTGGTGCCCAGTCAAATGAGCTTTCCAACTTAGCTCCTCAGTTTCCAAAAAACTGTCATGTATCCAATGTGGTACTTAGAACACTAATGATGCTGCTCTCAAGAAAAGTCTTTGAAGTAGTTTGTCTCAGTACTTCTTGAATTGCTGCATCTGCAAGGAACCCAAAGAAAACTGCTTGTGTCTAATGACTTGCCCACATGTACCAGAGTGCCAGCTGTCAGAACACTCCACACCTTGACCATTTATCCTTAAAAGGACTACCAATCATTGGCCTTTTTTTTCCAACGTGAACTGCTGCAAAAAAAATCAGTTTTCTCATTTCCTTTGCTGTGTGCGCACATGCACGTGCATGAGGGTACTTAGAAAGGGTAGATATTTATACTTTGATAGTTCAAATTGTGTGTGCATTAGCTTTATCTTTTTGCTAAATAAAACTCATTTTCACAATAAGTTAAGAATCCTGTTTCTTAAAGACAACTGGTTGATGGATATTAAACATCATATGGATAAAGTAATGAAGTATAATTGACTATTTTGGTAAAATAAAAATGCTTTACCCAGTGATGTTGTGACCGGTGCAATGGTGAAACTAGAGGGAGACTGTGAAGCCTTCCCATCTCAGTTTTAACAAATGGGATTATCTTTCATAAAATATCTCAGGGAAAACATAGACAAATCCATTACAGGATAAGGGAAGATAAAGACTGCATTTAAAACATTAAGACTGTTGATTTTCATAATTGGCGATCTTGGAAATCAGAAAGTTTTGACCTTCATCGAACCATCGACAGGAGCTTATTTTAATTCTGTGAACTTCAATGGATAATCTTTCAAAATTCAAGGAAGTATTACTACAATATATGAAAACCAGATTTCTAATTATTGATTGATGAGAGCTCAAAGAATATAAACAAAATAAGTTCATTGGTGTTTTTCTTTTCAGTAACATCCGTTTTTAATTGGTTTCTAGTGTCGATCTCATGTTAAAATGGGAGGACTAAAGGATAAATACAAATTTTGCTCCACACTTCACATCGTTCAAACCACAATTTGTTCCAGGACAGAAGGAAACCATTAGCCTCATCAATTCATGCCAGCCTAGAGTCCCATGCTCCACTCTTCCACAATCACCCCTATTTTTTCTCTTCATAATTGTCGAAGTCCATTTTGGAAACAACTTACCAAACTATCAGCCAACGTATTCCCAACCTGAAATATGCCGTATTTTGGAAAATTTATTTCTCTGATAACAAAAGGCAACAACCTTAAATCACCGTCTCCTACTTCCTGACCTCTCGGCGAAAGTGGTTTTTCCAATTGACTTGTCCAGATTTTAAAATTTGTGAACACCTTTATCAACTCCCTTCTCAAAACTCCCTTGTCTAAAGCCAGAGTGTCTTCAATCTGTCCAATGACTGTTTCATTTCATCCCTAGAACTCCATTCTTTGTACACCTTTCTATCTTGCCACATCATTTGAATGTGTGGTTTCCAGATTAAAAGGTAATATTCACAGACTTATGCTGGAATGGCATAAAGAAGGCCCTTGCAAAACCAGAGCTTAAGAAAATAAGGAGGAATACATGGCAGAAACAAATATGGTTCCAGTTGTTGGAGGTCAGTCACCTTAATCTGTGCAGGAACTCCACAGAACAGCATCTTTGGTCCAACCATCCTCAGCTGCCCAATTCATGAACTTACCTCTATCATAAGGTCAGAAGGGGGGGTACTTGCTTATGATTGCACTATGTTCAGTATCAATCATGATACTGAGGCAGTGCATGTCCAAATACCTCAACACATGGACAATATGAAAGGTAGCAATATGAAATGTGCCATAAGAGTGCAAGGCAATGTCCATCTCCAAAAAGAGACAATCATCCCTTAACTTTCAATGGTATGGTGCCACATTGCTGAATCCATCAGCATCCTGTGGGCTATGGGGGTTTATCATTGATCAAAAACTGAATTGGACTAGTCATATCAACATGGTCATGACAAGAGCAGGTCAGATACTGGGAATTCAACACCAGATAGCTTATCCCTCATCTCCCCAAAATGTGTTCACTATCTGCAGGTTTAAAGTCAGACAACAATGGAATATTCCTCTATGCCTGGATGAATATAGCTCTAACAATACTCAAGCTCCATCCCACACAAAGCAGCCTGTGGGATTGGTATAATATCTACAAACATGCACTCCTTTCATGCACAGTAGCAGCAACAGCACCTACAAGCTGCACTGCAGAAGTTCAAAGCTCCCTTGATACACTTTTCAAATCTATGACCATCTCGGAGGTCAAAGGCACCAAGTACATTGCAACATCAGCAATTGCAAGTTCTCCTCCAAGCCACTCACCACCTTGATTTAGAAATGTTGTGTCATTCCTCCAGTGTTGCTGGGTCAGAATTCTGGAACTCCCTCCTTAATAGTATTGTGGGCCTACCTACACCAAATGGACTGCAAGAGTTCAATACGGCAACGCACGACTACCTTCTCAAGGGCAACTGGGAAAAGGTCAATAAACATTGGTTCAACCAAAATGTCGACATCCTGCAAATGAATAAATGATTAAAGAAAGTGTTGAGACCATACCAGTGTTCATAAAGATGAAGCATAATTCCCTTGTGTGTACTTTACAATTCTTATTTACCCAGACCCAGTTCCTTTATACCTTATTAAACACTTTCTCAACCTGCTCTGCCACCTTCAACAATTTACTCTCATGTACTGAGGTTTCTTTGCTTCTGAAACCCTGTTGCAAAGACTGTGCTTTATTTTATATTTCCCTTCTTTGTTTTTTTTAAACCAAATTGCAACACCACAATTTTCTCAAAGAAATTTCACCTGCCCCACATCCTCCCATTCCACTAGGCTATGCCCTATTCAAATCTACCACTATCCTTCTTATGGTACAAAACTTTGGCACAATTAAAAAATCTATGACATTAATATTAATCAAGGAAAGCAATGTCTGAAGAGTGACCACTGGGGCACCACACTATATGCCCTCTCCAATTTAAAAAAACCAGGTCTTCATCACTGGTCTGTTCCCGGTTGCTCAGCCAATTTTCCATTCCTGCTAGTACTGCCCCTTTGTTCTCCAGACATCAACTCCCCTGACAATCCTGTCATGTGCAACATTGTCAACTGCCTTTTGGACACAATGTACACAGCACATCATCCTTATTAATCTTCCATTATCACACTGATTAACTTAAGTCAAATTATTTGTCCTTAACAAATCCAGCTGGCTTTTCTTAATTGATCCACAAGTGGCTATATTCTAATTACAGAATACAGGAGCACATTCAGTCCTTCAAACATATGCCACACCATTTAACATGATCATGTTTGATCATCCAATTCAGTATCCTGTGCTTGCTTTCTACCCTTATCCTTTGATCACTTCAGTGCCATGAACTATATCTAACTCCTGCTTGAAAACATGAAATGTTTTGGCCTCAAACACTTTGTGACAGAATTCCACAGGCTTACCACTCACTGGGTCAAGATGCTGTTCCTCACCTAGGTCCTAAATGACCTTCCACGATTCGTTAAACTGTGATCCTGGCTCTGGACTCCTGGTCATTGAGAAAATCTTTCTACCATTTAACCTGTCTGGTTCTGGATGTCAGTTTGCTCGCTGAGCTGGAAAGTTTGTTTCCAGATGTTTCGTCACCTTACTAGGTAACATCTTCAGTGGGCCTCCGGATGAAGCACTACTGATAAGTCCTGCTTTCTATTTATATGTTTGGGTTTCTTTGTGTTGGTGATGTAATTTCCTGTTCTTTTTCTCAAGGGTTGGTAAATGGGATCCAAGTCAATGTGATTGTTAATAGAATTCCGGTTGGAATGCCATGCTTCTAGGAATTCTTGTGCTTGTCTCTGTTTGGCTTGTCCTAGAATAGATGTGTTGTCCCAGTCAAAGCATGTCCTTCCTCATCTCTATGTAAGGATAATAGTGAGAGAGGGTTATGCCGTTTTGTGGCTAGTTGATGTATCCTGGTTGCAAAACAACATGACCCTCTCTCATGAGTATCCTTACTTACAGATGAGGAAGGACACCACTTCAACTGGGACAACACATCCATCCCAGGACAAGTCAAACAGAGACATGCATGAGAATTCCTGGAGGTATGGCATTCCAACTGGAACTCTATCAACAGAGTTAGACCCCATCTACCACCTGAGAAAAAGAACAGGAAATGATATCACCAACCCAAAGAAACCCAAACATATAAATTGAAAGCAGGAATTATCAACACTGCTTTGCCTGGAGGCCCACTGAAAATGTTACCTATTTGGGTGACAAAATGTCTGGAAATGAACCTTCCAGCTCAGCAAGCAAACCTACATCCAGAACCTCAACTGGAGCTATAAATCTTTGCAAAACTCACCGTCTGATCCTATTATAATTTTATAATCTTCGTTTTGATCCACTCCAGTTAATATCCTCCTAATTAATTCAGTCGCGCTTCATATATCAGTCCTGCCATCCCAGGAAAAGATCATGTAAAGATTTGTGGCATTCCCTCCATAGCCAGATCATCCTTGCTCATGAAGGGAGACCCAAGGCACAGAGAATACTTGAGGCATGGTCTCAATCAAGGCTCTGTACAGTTGTAGTGAGACATCCTTCTGCTCAAATCCACTTACTATGAAAACCAACATATTATTTGCCATCTTTGCCTGCTGCATTCACATGCTTATTTTTAGCGACTAATGGGCAAAGTCCATCACCATTCAGATAATACTCTGCTTTCCTGTATTTGCTACCAAATTAAAAAATTCCCACATTTACTCTCATTACAGTGCATCTGCCATGCACTGGGCACTCACTCTGCTTGTCTACATCAAGCAGAAGCGTCTCTGCACCTTCCTTCAGTTGACCCTCCCACTCAGCTTTGTGCTATCTGCAAATGTGGAGATATTACATTTAGCTCCCTCAGCTAAATCATCAATATATCATGTGAAATCGGGGTACCAAGCACTGATCCCTGCCATACCCTACCAGTCACTGATTTCACTCAAAAAAAACATGTTTATTCCCACTGTCTAGCACCATTTGTGACTCTTCAGACGCTAAACCAATCTGTGTCCAAAAACAACAAGATCTCGACAAAATCCAGGCTTGGGCTGACAAGTGGCAAGTAACATTCGTGCCACACAAATGCCAGGCTATGGACATCACCAACAAGAGACAATCCAACCACTGTCCTTTGACATTCAATGGTGTTACCATCACTGAATCTCTCAGTATTATCCTCGAAGTTATCACTGATCAGAAATTCAGCTCGACTCACCACATAAACACCATGGCTACAAGAGCAGATAGAGACTAGGAATACTGCAGCAAGACTCCCAAAAGCCTGCCCACTATCTACAAGCTCCAAGGCAGGAGTGTGATGGAGTACTCTCCACTTGCCTGGATCAGTGCAGCCCCAACAACACTTCAGAAGCTTGACACCATCCAGGATAAAGCAGCCCACTTGACTGACACTGCGTCCACTTCCTCAGGAGCAATAGAGTACACGATCTACAAGATGCACTGCAGAAATTTAAAAGATCCTCAGACAGTACCTTCCAAATCCGCAACCACTTCATCCAGAAGGGGAGCAGATACATGGGAACACCGCCACCTTGTAGTTCCCCTCTAAACCACTCACCATCCTGATCTGGAAATATATCGCTGTTGCTTCACTGTCATTGGGTCAAATTTCTGGAATTTCCTCCCTAATGGCATTTTGGGTCAACCCACAGCAAGGTCAAGGCGCAAGCTCACCACCTTCAAGGGCAACTAGGGATGTGCAAACTAAAAAAAAAAATTCCTGTCTGCCAACCAGTTCTCTATCCATGTTAGTGTACTACTTCCAATCCCAAGTGTGCTTATTTTGCTTAATCCCTCATCAAAAACCTTTTGAAATTCCAACTAAACCACATCTATTGGCTCCTCCTCATCTATTCTGAAAAAAAGTCAAAAAGAATTGTCAAGGGTAATTTCCCTTTGATAAATCCATGTGGATTCGGTCCAATTCTGTCATTTATGTTCAAGTGATCTGCTATTAAATTTTTTTTATCATAGTATCTATCGAGTATTTTCCCTACTACCAATGTCTAGCAAATGGGTCTGTAATTCACTATATTTTCTCTGCCTTCTGTTTTAAACAGAGGGGTGACAGTCATTATCGTCCAATCCATGGGAACTGTTTGACAGTTCATAGAATCTTGAAAGATGACCAATGCATCCATTCTTGAAGTGGCCCTAGAAATAATCTGGGATGCAGATTATCAGACAGTTGGGATGTAGATGCCTTCCTAACACCTTTCTTGTTCCATTTCTGATTTCCTTCAGTTCTTCCCTTTCATAAGGCTCTGTGTTCCCTTAACATTTTTGACATGTAATTGGGGTCCTCCTTTGTGAAGGCAGAATTTAATTGGTCAACCATCTCTTTGATCCCTATTGTATCTTACCTGGTGCCTGCCCATTTCAAATTATAGTTTTGAGAAAGTTTCAGACAAAGTTTTTTATGTAATTGCTAAGTGCATCCTTTCAGCTTTTTGTTAAAAACAGTGTAACATTTTCCATTCTCTGGTCATTTGACACCATCCCTGCAGGGGAATGAGAAAATAATGGCCATTGCCTCTGCAATTTCCACCCTTAATTCCCTTCGTATTTCCAGATAGAGTCAAAGAGATGTACAGCATGGAAACAGACCCTTTGGTCTGACTCGTTCATGTCGACCAGCTATCCTAAATTAATTGAGCCCCATTTGCTCGCACTTGGCCCATATCCCTCGAAACCCTTCGTCTTCGTATACTCATCCAGATGCCTTTAAAAATGTTGTATTTGCACCAACTGCCACCACTTCCTCTGGCAGTTCATTCCATATATGCACCACTGTGTGTGAAAAAAATTGCCCCTTAGGTCTCTTTTATATCCTTCCCTTCTCACCCTAAACCTATGCCCTCTAGTGCTGGACTCCCCCAACTTATGTCTGGTGACGAATTAACTTGGACTACAGCCAGCCATCATGAAACCACTTCTTTATCAACATCTTGATAAACTGAAACTTTTACGAAGGAGAAGGATACTACCAAAATACTAATTTAAATATCATTGCCAGACTTTCTGCCTCTATGTGCAAATCTCTTTGTTGGTTCCTAAAAGATGCACACCTCCTTTTACAATTTATAAACTTTATTTTTTAAAGACTGGAGGAAGGATGGCCATGAAATTCTCCAGGGGTCATATTGGGCTCTTGGTTTTCCAGATCTGCTTATAACCTAGACATTGGTATAAGTGTGCAGATAATACAAAACTTGGGGTTGTTGCAAACTGTAAGGAAGATTATGTAGGACTCCAAAAGCATAAAAAGTTTGGTTGAAGAGAGGGCGAGGTGGTGGATAAGTTCAATGCTCAGAAATGTGAAGGGATTCATTTTGGTGGGAATAACTTCAATACATAATATAAAGGGTACAACTCTCAAGGCGATGCAGGGAGACCTGGATGATGTGTACACACACATTATTGGTGGCAAAGTGGTTAATCAAAATTACAGTATCCAGTGCTTTATTAACAGGGACAAAGTACAAGAAAAATAAAGGTTATTTATGATGCTAGTATGGCTTCAATTGATGCATTGTATCCAGTTCCAGCACCACAATTTCGCAAGGTTGTGAAGGCATTGGACAGCATGCAAAACAATTCACAATTACAGTTCCAGAGACAATGCACTTCAATTAAATACGCAAAAATGATAGATGACAAACTGTTACACAAAGGAAATGTTTAAGTTTTGGAATATACTTCCTGTGTATGTAGTGGAGGCAAATTCAATCAAGCTAGTCAAAAGGGAATTAGACTGTAACCTGAAGAGGAACAATATGACAATGCAGAATTACAGGAAGAAAATAGGAAAACAGCACAAAATGAAATGTTCTTTCAGGGAGCTGATGCAGAAAGATAGTGGGGAAAGAGGCCAATCAGCCCAACGAGTCTGCACAGAGCCTCTGAACAGCAAGTCACCCAGAGCCACGCCCCCACCCATCCCTGGATCCCCGCAGAGGGTTTTTAACCATGACTCACCCACCTAACCTGTACATCCCTGAACACTATAGGACAGATTTTAGCATGGTTAAGCCATCTAACCTGCACAGCTCTGAACGGTGACAGAGTGGCTTTGGGAGCCAGTGAGCCATGATAAGTCATTACTATCTGTGCTATAACCATTCTGAGATCCTGAGACCTTTTGGACTATGACAGATTTTAAATTAGCAAAGAGTTGAAGAGTTATGGAGAGTAGACAGGAAAGTGGATTTTACGCAAAGATGAGATCAGCCATGATTGTGTCAATGTTGGAGCAGGCTTGCCAACAGCTACTCATGATTATGATCTTTGGAGTCCCTTTTATATTGGTTGCCAGGATCTTCTCATTGCCTCTACTTCACTTCACTCTGAGCTTGCGACATTGAACCTGGCTCCTCATTTGTATTCCTGATGAAGGGCTTTTGCCTGAAACGTCGATTTTCCTGCTCTTCAGATGCTGCCTGACCTGCTGTGCTTTTCCAGCACCACTCTAATCTAGACTCTGGTTTCCAGCATCTGCAGTCCTCACTGCTGCCCTGTTTTATTAATATGACATCATCATACACTGATGCCAATTAAAGGTCGAGGGGGAGACCAGAGTAACAATGTGGTGAAACAGCAATAAATCAGCTCAACAGGCTGAGAATATAATCAGCCAAGTAAAAACAAAAATCACCAGCTGCACAATTCAAATGGACTGAATTAAAATGGAATTTAAAAATAGCTACCAATCCTTGACTACTACCTTGGTTTCTTTTTATTACTAAAATTCAACATAACCTCCTGTAACTCTACATTCCCCATCTCTTACCCCTCACTTGTCGCCCCCACTTTCTTCACACGATTCAGTGTCATGCCTTCAGTTAGCTAGACCCCAAGCTCTAATTATGCTAACACCTTGCTGTCCATCACAGGGAAGTTCATTGCAGGATGTCTCCTTAATTAAGAATTTTCTAGTGGCAGTCAAGAGGCATAGTGGACATGACTGTCATAGTCCAAGCGAAGTGCAGATAACTGCAGCAAGCTTTATCTATTTGAGTACATATTTTAGATACTGGACTGCTATGGTCCATAACTTCACACAGTTGATAAGTTGAAGGCCTTTAAAGTGTCAACTGGATGAGATTTTGGATTGTACTCAAATGTAGTGGTTGCCCGGAGAAATTTGATTCCAGTTTCTGCCAGCTGAATGACAAGATGCAAGGTATGATCCTCATCAGTGGAACCACCACAACCTCAAACCACATGTTAAACTGTGGTCAAGAAAAGCTGCGATCATTCTTTTCTATTTTCCTCAGCACAACATAAGTTACAGATTCATGGAACTTCCCATTGGAATTGAACGTCCCTACAGATTAAACAGGAAACTTTACAACCTGCAGAGCCTTCAGTCCATATCCCAGATCACCCCAAATCTGTTAGTGATTGCGCAGACAATGCTCATGCTCCCCTTTCAAACAATCAATGTATTCAACAGATGTGTAGCAGAGAGTGGACCTTCAGCAAGGCATTGGGAAGGCTCAAGTTCTCTACAAGCCACCTCCTGTCCACAACATTGCTGCTGCCTCACCCAATTATTAAGATTCACAGTGAGGCAACATGAATCACGAATCTAACTTTGTACATTGAGACCCTCATTTCAGCAAGGCCAGATAAGTGAAAGTTAACATCGCCTCCAGTGGGTTTGCACTGCACTTGGCCATTTTAGAAATAGGAGTTTTTTGATGACGAAGACCTTATGGCTGGCACCAAGCTTATGGCTCACAGTGGTGCTTTCTGCCCTTCAATATTGCACCAGATCTGTGGACAAAGCATAGCAGGGATCTCAAATCCCAAGAGCAGAATCACAAGCAATGCTCAACATGTTTGAGATGGCAGCAGAGTAGCCCAGGGCTCATCTGCTCCAGTCTACTTTAGTTTTCTTTTAATTTCTCATATTTTTCTTATCCAGTTTCTTTCAAGCCTTTTGTGGCAGGTTAATTGGCAGCATCAGTACAGAAGAGAAGGGCAGCAGCCTACTGGCGGACAGAAGTAACAACGGTAGATGTGGTTCCTTCCGGCAACTGGAGGTGGCAGCAAGGAGGTTACTCCTAGCATTCAGGTTTGGTGGTGGTGGCAAAGCTCCTCCAGCAAATAGGAAATGGTGCTGGAGAAGTGACATATCAGAGGGCAGTTGGAGCTGGACTCTTGGTGCGGCGGTGGCAGCCTGGCAGCGCAGCCAGGGACTACTGGCTGCAGTAAGCCCAAAATGGGGACCCCTGGCATTGGTAAGGTGATGACAGGGTATGCCAGGAGTGGAGACCCCTGGCATCAAAGCGCAGCAGGCCAGGGACTCCTTGTTGCTATTGCAGCAGGCTTGGAGCAGGGACTCCTGGTTGCAGGGTGAGGGTGGGGTCAGCACAGGACCTGACGTTGACAAGGTGGGCCCAGCAGCGAAGAGATGGTGCTGAAAGGGTGGCAACTCCTATGCTGGTGGAGGTGAGGCAGTGGAGAAGGGGTGGAGACACAGGTGTCATTGGCGAGCCTGCACAGGACACACGGCAAAAGCAGTTGAATGAATATAGACTCTTTCAGTTATATCTTTTTATTCTTAAACTATTCAAAATGGCACTGGATTGTGGCGATAGTTGAAGATTTTCACTGTACTTTACTATATATTATTCGTGGTAAAATGCAGGTGACAATAAATCTTTCAATTCAAAATACTGCAAATTTTTGCCAGGAGAGATAAAACAATGCTTCTATAGTAACTTCTCTATTGTAAGGTTCGTCACGTTACCAAGGCAGAAAACATTAAGGATATCCTCAAACTTTCCGAGGAAAGAGAAAGGTAAAATCCTCACAACTGGAGAATCTCTTGATCTTGACTGCCCAAACGGGAGAAGCATGGTACCAACTATTTTAAGCATCCCACCTGTGTTAGATGTGTGGATCCAGCAGAGAGAGGTTGGAGGAAGGGGTGAGTTGTTTGCTTTTTTTCCTAAAACACTTCTCCAAAAGTTGCCTTTGACCAGTAACTTGTCTTTGCTTCTTGACTCAGTTTCATCTTTTATCTCTGATTAGGCATCCTGTGAACCAAAGATAATCTTCAGTTCAAATAGTTATAACGTCAAAGCATCAGAGCTGCACAGCATAGAAATAGACCCTTTGGTCCAACTCGTCTATGCCGACGAGATATCCTGAAGTAATCTTGTTCTATTTGCCAGCATTTGGCCCATACCGCTTTGATGCCTTCCTATTCATATACCTATCCAGATGCCTTCTAAATGTTGCAATTGTACCAGCCTCCACCACTTCCTCCAGTAGGTCATCCACACGCACAACACCCTGTGTGAAAAGGTTGCCCCTTTAGGTCCTTTTTATACTTTTCCCCTCTCACTTTAAACCTATGCCCTCTAGTTCTGACTCCCCTACCGGAGGGGGAGACCTTGGTCTTAGTTGCAGAATTGTTCTCAATCTGTTTTGATTGCAGCTCACAAAACTTTGATGCATTGTTACTTCAAATTCCATGCAATTCTAATGGCAACTGTTCAAGTTGGTGGATTTCTCTAGTTCTCTGAGCATAGTGTTAAAATCCTACCAGCTTTTTGGTAATATAGAACTGGAATTTTGCAAAAGACAGGACAAGAAAGCGCTTCCTCTTGCACTCATCAGGTCATTCAAAAGAAATATCCATGTAAAAGGGAAAGCAACATTTATAACATATGAGAAGAAAATGTGCTGATTAGTTGGCAAATGGACTGATTGGTATAGGTCTTGCTATAGTGAATACACCCAGATATTTAAAGTGGTGGATCCTTCTCTTATCATCCACCTTCAGAATTACCATGACATGTTTTGCTGGTCCAGATCCCAAAGGCATCCTTAACTTCAATTTAGTTCCCAACCTTGTTAATGTATCTGGTTGGGAAAGCAAGCACATCCTAGACAAGAACATAGGGGTCAGAGAGATTGTCATCATCCAGTCACACCAGTACAGCAGGACAAAGAATGGCTGGTGTTGTGGATTTTCAGCTGTGGCAGGTGTTTTTTTTCATGAGGGCCTTTAAGAATTTCATAATGGCTGGATATTCTTGAAAGCTACAGTGAAGTATCCAGCACTGGGGAAGTACTGCAAATAGTAGCATCTGGAGCTTCAAATCCATATGTTTCCAACAGGATCTGGTTGACAAAACAAGTTCTGTCCACTGCTCTCCTTCCTTTGACAGCCTTCAATACCATATAGTTATATTATTTACTCCTTTTGGGACATTAGTTATAACCAATACTTACCTAATCACAAGCCTGCCAGCTAAATACAGCAGTGATTTGATGTTCACATATGAACACAAGTTAAGAAATTGCACATGCGCACCATTGCTGCAAATTCAGATGAGATGAGAGCAAAAATGTTTGACATGAACACTGCATTTGACTCTGTGGCATCAAGGAGCCCTAGCAAATCTGGAATCAACGGCTATCCAGGGAGAACTCTTAACGGTTGAAGTCATATCTTGCACATAGGAAGATGGTTGTGGTTGCTGAAAGTCAGTCATCTCAATTCCAGGCCTTCAGCTGCTTCATGAATAAACTTCCCTCTCCCATAAGGTCAGAAGAAGTGGGATGTTCCACTGATGACTGCAGAATGTTCAGTCCCATTCACAACTCAGACACTGAAGCAGTGACATTCAATTGCACCAAGTTTCTGGGCAATATTCAAATTTGGGCTGACAGGTAGTCAACAACGTTTGCACTGCACAAATACCAGTCAATGACCATCTCCAATTACAGACCATCTAACCACCAGCCCATGACATATAATGGTGTTACCATTATTGAATGCCCCACTATCAACATACCTGGTGATACCATTGACCCAAAACTCACTGGACACACCATATTTGCAGGGCAGAGGCTAGAAATATAGAGAACAACGTCAACTATCCAAATTCCAGATTATCGAACAAGATCTCAAGGTCCCATAAAATGTTATCAGTTATCTGAATGAAATACGCCCCACCTGTCTGGTTCGGATAAACAAGGTTGTTTTGTATGGTGGTGAGTAATTCACCTGCTCACTCCCCAAAGTCTGCCCAATATCCACAAGGTGCAAGTCAGAAGTGTGACAGAACAACACTTATGAAGCTGGTCACCAACCAGGACAAAGCAGCCTGCTTAATTGGCACCATATCCACAAGCACCCACCCCTTCCACCACTAATGCTCAGGAGCAGCATGTACAAACAATCAGCAAGATGCACTGCAAAAATTCAAAGATCCTTAGAAATGACTTCCAAACCTACAACCATCGCCATCTCGGAGGAGGGGCAGCAAGTACATAGGAAACCACCATCTTCAAGTTCCCCTACAAGATACTCACCATTCTGACTTGGAAATATATCACCACTCAATTACAGTCTATGGGTCAAAACCCCTCAAGGGCATGTAGGTCAACCTACAGTAAGTGGACAGCAGTTCAAGGCAGCTATTCACTACTGCCTTCTCAAGGGCAACTAGGGATGGGTAATCAATGCTGGCCAGACTGCAATGCCCACCTCTCAAGTAAATAAAAGCAGATTACAATTGCAATTTAGAATACCCACAAAGAAAGTGTTTCAATAGAATAGGACAAAGATCTGAAACAAGTAGTGCAGAGTCTGTGTACAGCTTCAGCTGTGTTTTCCTTGAAACAAATGTAACTTCAATTCATGCACAAGCAAGTTAAAAAAAGGAAAAAAAAAATCAGTTGGACTTGGTTTGAAATTTATTTCTACAATTTAGCTCCAATGCATCATGGGAACATAGCTAACTAAACAAATATTTCCTTGTTATGCCAACAATAAGATGGGGAGGGGAGGGGAGGTCTGGGATTAGTGACAAAACATAAAACTAGAAAATTGTGAAAAATTTGAGATATGGAAATTCTCAAAGTCAAACCAAATTCACCTTATAATGGTGACTGTATATTTTACTTTTGTTTTGTTCCTACTTTAATAACTTTGTGGGCAAAAAAAAAGAGAACGTATAACTTGCACCTCTTAGTTCATTATGCAAAGACTGAAATTGACAGATGTTCTATATGCTGAAGCTGTTAAACAAGATCTCCATACCTTGATACTGGAAGACATATTATCCAAATTGTCAGTTGTCAAAACTGAAAAACCTATTCCACAAGTAGAAAATATAAAACATAGTTCTAGGCTGCTAAAGCAGAAATATTGCCTCAGATAAAATGTATCAAAACACATGTACAAGGTCTGCAAACATTAGAAATACTTATCCACACAGACTATATTTATTCAGCTGCAACAAACACTTAATTTTCCTCCTCCATTGACACTTGTATGAGCACTTGAAATACCATTGTATACAAGGTTATGAACCACATACTGGAAAATGGGATGAGGATAGGTGTTTTATGACTGGTGTAGACACCATGGGCCAAAAAGGGTCTCTCTTTGCCTAAAAGAGATTCGACAACCGTAATAAAATTTCTCCACTCCCCTCCAGCATCAAATCTCCTGGATATAATAAATACATCCCAAACATATCACGGTACAGGTATACAATCCTTTATCCGAAATCCGAAAAGCTCCGAAGTCTGAAGATTTGTTTTGTGAAGTTTTTCCCCTCATTAACAAGGTTGTTTGGCATGCAAACAGTTAACCCAACTCCACACCTGCTCGATGCATGTCACTCAGATGTGATGTGTGGGCGTGTTGCCCAGCACTGGCAGGTCTCAATTTTGTTTCAGGGCCCCGGGCTACACTCAGTTTGCTCCTCCAGTAAGAATTTTTAAAAGTTCACCATCAAGCTGCCACTTATTCTGAAATTCGAAAAATTCTGAATTCCGAAAACCAGCTGGTCCAGAGCATTTCAGATAAAGGACTGTGCACCTATAGACTGTTTAAGAAGGTTAGATCACATGAAATATAAAGAGAACTAGCCATTTGGATTTGGAATTGGCTTGGAGGTAGAAGACAGAGGGTGGTAGTGAAGGGTTGCTTTTCAGACTGGAGACCTGTGACCAATAGTACGCCACAAGGACTGGTGCTGGGTTCACTGCCTTTCATCATTTATATAAATGATCTGAATAGCAGGTATGATAAGTTCGCAGATAACACCAAAATTGGAGGGGCAGTGGACAGCAAAAGAGGTTACCTCAGAGTACAATGGGATCTTGATTAGACGGGCCAATAGGCTGAGAGGTGGCAGATGGAGTTTAATTTAGATAAATGAGAGGTGCTGCATTTTTGAAAGGCATACCAGGGCAGGCTTTATACACTTCACAGTAAGGTCTTGGAGAGTGTTGCTGTCGAAAAAGATCTTGGAGTGCAAGTTCATAGTTCCTTGAAAGTGGAGTTGCAAGTAGATAGCATAGTGAAGGCAGTGTTTGGTATGTTTGCTTTTATTAGTCAGTGCACTGAATATGCGAGTTGGGAGGTCATGTTGCGACTGTACAGGACATTGGTAAGGCCACTTTTGCAATACAGCATGCAACTCTGGTCTCCCTGCTATAACAAAGACATTGTGAAACTTGAACGGGTTTAGAAAAGATTTAAAGGATGTTTCCAGGGTTGGAGGGTTTTGAGTTATAACTAGGGGCTGAATAGGTTGGGCTTATTTTCCCTGGAGCATCGGAGGCTGAGAGGTGACCTTAGAGGTTTATAAAGTCTTGAGGGCATGGATAGGGTAAATAGACAAGGTCTTTTCATCAGGGTGGGGGAGCCTAAAACTAGAGGACAGAGGTTTGAGGTCAGATGGAAAAGATTTAAAGTGGACCTAAGGGGCAACTTTTTCAACGCAGAGGGTGGTGTGTGTATAGAATAAGCTGCCAGAGGAAGAGTTGGAGGCTGGTACAATTCCAACATGGATGGGTATCTGAATTGGAAGCGTTTAGAAGGATGTGAACCAAAAGCTTGCAAATGGAACTCTTATTAATTTAGGATATCTGGTCAGCACTGATGAGTTAGACCGAACGGTCTGTTTCCATGCAGTAAAAGTCTAAGTTAACAAACAGAATTTCTTGCTGAGTAATACGAAACTTAATGGACAAATTTGATGAATTTCACCAGTGATATACAAAACTTGAGTTTATTTTAAAATATTGACAGCAAACTGTACCAATTTTTAATGACTTGCAACTTTTGATCTACTATCGAGCAAAGTTCCATACCTTATATGCATACCAGTTTGACCTAGTTCACCCTCAGAAAGCAGCCTTGACATGTAACAGCAATAAAGCTACCAACAAATAATTGAAAAATATAAACTTGACAATGCATAAAAAAAATGAACTAAGAGGGAAAGACAAGGGTTGAAAAAAAACCCAACAGATATTTGATAATGGGTCAGTAATGAACAACAGTCAGTTGTCAAAGGTCATCACCAACCGGGTCAGGTCTGTCCTGGGATCGGTGATTCACCCTGACCAAACCTATGCTGTACCGGGCAGGAAGATCGCTGAGAGTCTCTCACCCCTCAGGGATATGATCGCCTGCGTGCAGGACAGGGGGTTGACACCTGTCTCATCAGCCTGGACCAGGAGAAAGCCTTTGACAGGATATCACATACGTATAGGAGAGATGTTCTCTCCAAAATGGGCTTTGGAGAGGGAATCTGCAATTGGATCAGACTGCTGGACACCAATATTGTCAGTGCAGTCTCAATCAATGGGTGGGAATCAGATAGCTTCCCAGTCAGATCTGGAGTCAGGCAGGGCTGCCCCCTCTCTCCTACCTTGCTTGTATGCTGCATAGAGCTATTTGCCGAGTCCACCAGGAAGGATGCGAGCCTGAGAGGGGTGACGATTCCTGGCAGTGGAGGCCGACAGGTTAAAGGCCTCCCTGTACATGGATGACAGTCGTTTTCTGCTCAGATCCTCTGTCCATGCACAGACATGTGCATATGTGACCAGTTCGAACAGGCCTCGGGGACCAAGTTAAATCGGGGCAAGAGCGAGGCTATGCTCTTTTGGAACTGGGCCGACCAATCCTCTATCCCCTTCACCCGTCAGGACTGACCACCTGAAGGTGCTGGGTATTTGGTTCGGAGGGGCTGGGACATGCACGAAGTCTTGGGAGGAGTGGATCAGGAAAGTGAGGCAGAAACTGGGCAGATAGAAGCTACAGTCGCTCTCCATCGTGGGGAAAAAACCTGGTCATCAGGTGTGAGGCACTGTCAGTGTTGTTATATGTGGCACAGGTCTGGCCTATTCCCAGAACCTGTGCCGCTGCAGTCACCTGGACCATCTTCCATTTTACATGGAGATGGAAGATGGACCGGTTCCGAAGGGACTCGATGTATAAAGATCTGGACGACAGGGGAAAAAAAAAACACTCAATGCCACCCTCACCCTGATGGCCACCTTTGTGTGTGGCTGCATCAAGCTGTGCGTGGATCCCCGGTATGCAAACACCAAGTGTCACTACGTACTGAGGTTCTACCTGTCTCCGATGTTACGAACGATGGGCCTGCCCTCGCTGCCACGGAACGCTCCAAGTCGTTGGACCATTCCGTATCGCCTGTCCTTCGTGGAGAAATTTATGAAGAAAAACACCTTCGATTACAAGTTCATCAGGAAGTGGTCAGCACAGTGCCCTCGAGACCCTTCGGGAAAAGGAGGGCAGATCCTGTCGAGCGGCTCCCTGGGCAGACTGTCAAAGTCATTTGGCAGAATGCCTCATTGCCAGAACTTTCTAAAAAGCACCAAGATATGGCTTGGCTGGTGGTGAGAAGGCCTCTGCCTGTGAGATCCTTTATGCACACCTGGATTCGCTGCCGCACCGCACGCTGACCCCGAAGCAGCTGTGGAGGAGACGAGACTGTCACGCACCTCCTTCTGGAATGTGCCCACAGAAAGGAAGTCTGGAGAAGAATGCAGTGGTGTTTGCTGAGGTTCGACCCGAGCAGCTCTGTGACGCAGGGCTCCGTGCTCTACAGTCTGTTCCCCGGGACACACACAGAGACGAACATCAACTGTGCCTGGAGGATCATCAACTCTGTCAAAGACACTCTTCAGTCTGTCCGAAACCTGTTGATCTTCCAGCTGAAGGAGCTGACCTTGACTGAATGTTGCTGACTGGCACATTCCAAGGTCCAGGACTAAGTGTTGAGGGACGCGCTGAAGCTTGGGGAAGCTGCCGCCAAGGCACGGTGGGGAAAAACCACTGTGGAACGTCTGCCTGCCAAAGAAGAACAGGGGGCCCACTCAGGAAGTGGGCTCCACTGAAGCCTCAGCTAAATATACACAGACCTGTATATACGAATGATCAATTCCGATCTATGTAAAAAAATGAAAGGTACGCCTATAAATGGCATCACCAATTGTACAGATCAAAATATTTTACGAATAAAGTATATTTTTGAAATAAAAAAAACACAGGTGATTCACTAAATACTTGTTTGTTTCTGATTGTTTTGATTTATTCTTTCATGGAATATGGCAAAGGCATAATTTCTTGCTCATCTTTCATTGTTGCTTGAACTCAGAAAGCAACTGAGATTCAATCACATTGGTGTGGATCTGCGGTCAGATATAGGCAAGACTAAGAAAGGATGGAAACTTTTCTTCTCTGTTAATGAACCAGACTTTTTTTTGAAAAAATGACTATTGATGATAGTTACTATTATTGACACAAGCGAACAATTCAGTTAATAACACTGGAATTAAAATTTCACAAACTGCTATGGGGGATATTCAGTGACAATGCAGCTAGGCACAGTACAACTCCAACATGTTTCACATTAAAACTTGAACATTTCATGTTCCTGCCTTTTGCTACATACACCATTTTCAAAACTACCAAAGTAAAATTTGTTTTAAAGGGGAAACTAATCAGGGTTACAATTAAATTCAACTCATTAGACGTGACTTTACAATAATTTGTCATTATGTGTGAACCACCTTGGTAAATGTTTTGTTTCTACAAAAAGAAACAAAAACAAAACACTAAAGAAATACATTTAGCAAAACTCACTGCCCAAATGGTCAAAGGTTAGACTACAAGAAATAGGATCATGAGTTGACCATTTGGCCCTTCAAACCTGCTCTGCCATTTGATAAGATTGTGGCTGATCCAACATTCCTTGGATCCACTTTCCAACATCTTTTCTATAACCCTCGATTTCCCTACTGATCGAGAATTTATCTCAGCTATAAATAAACACAAGGACTGGACTCCCCACAGTTCTCGGTGACAACGAGTTCCAAACACTGAGAAGAAATTCCTCATCTCAATCTAAAATTGGCACCCCTTTATTGCAAAGCTATCCCCTCTAGTCACAGACTTGCCCACAAGGGGAAACATCCTCTCAGCATTTACTTCGTACTTCAGGGAGATGACAGCATAGTGGTATTGTGGCTGGACTGTTAATCCAGACACACAGGTAATGTTCCAGGGATCTGGGGTTGACGCCGATCACAGCAGATGGTGGAATTTGAATTCAGTTAAAAAAAACTCCAAGAATTTAATGGTGACCATGAATCCATTGTTGATTGCCAGAAAAACCCATCTGAGATTCACTAATGCTGTTCAGGGAAGGAAGCAGACATCCTTACCTGGTCAGGCCTACATGTGCCTCCAAAGCCATAGCAATATGATTGTCTCTTAACTGCCCTCTGGGCAATAAGAGAAACAGTTAACATTTCGCATCCTAATGATTCTCCTTCAGAAATGTTCCAACTCCTCCAAGAGAAAGGTCATTGAAAGTTGAAATGTTAATTCTGTTTTGTTCTCCACAGATGCTAGACTTGCTGAGTTCTCAAGCACTTTGCTTTTATTAACCACAAAGATCAAGGGCATGAATTGCCACCCAAGGCCCCAAGGGAACCTTTCACATCCGTCAAAAATTTACCTGTACCTCTACCAATGTCATCTACTGCATCAGTTGCACCCAGCGTGGTCTCCTCTACATCGGAGTGACAGGATGCCTTCTTGCGGATTGTTTCAGAGGACACCTGCACCCACCAATCCCACCGCCCCGTGGCTGAACACTAACTCCCCCTCCCACTTCATCAAGGACTTGCACGTCCTGGGCCTCTTCCACCGCCAAACCGTTACCACCAGGTGCCTGGAGGAAGAACACCTCATATTCTGCCGTGGGACCCTGCAACCACAGGGGATAAATGTGGATTTCAACAGCTTCCTCATTTTCGCTCTTCCCACATCATCCCAGTCCCAAGCCTCCAATTTGGCACTGTCCTCCTGACCCATCCATCACTCCCCCCTCTGACCTATCACCTTCTCCCTCGCCTTCATCCACCTAACACTTTCTCAGCTACCTTCCCCCCAATCCCACTCCCCTCCCATTTATCTCTCAGCCCTGACCCATGAGCCTCATTCCGGATGAAGGGCTCATGCCCAAAATGTCAATTCCCCTGCCCCTCGGATGCTGCATGACCCGCTGCGCTTTTCCAGCACGACACTCTCGACTCCATGCAAATTATATACCTTTCAACTGTAACACGTTTTTGAATATTGACCAAAAATCCAGCCTGACATGAAATTCAAGGTTATTCTTTCTTTGCTGTGGTCAGTTTACAATTATTCATAAAACACGTACATAGCATTTGCCCATCATTCTTACCCTCAATAATATACTGTTCTCAAATTTTTAGTTTCAAAATTTTCATGATCTTGCACCATCCACACTATATTCCAGCTTCATGTCCATTCCTGCATGCTTCAAGTCTAGAAATGCAATTTTTCTTTATCTACTGTCCCTCAATCACCTTTCAAAAGTTCATTAAGGTCAGATTCAGTGCTCACTCAGCTTAGTTCAATGATTCAATGGCTCCTAAACTACATCTTGGCAAATGATCTGCTTATATCAACCAAACTGATTCACATCATATTGTGGCCAAGTCAAAGTGTCAAATAATATCTACAACAATAATTCCAATGAATGAGCAAAATGACCTTACTTCATTTTAAAGGACAGATTAGCAAGAAGGGTTTGAAATATACAAATATTTAAATTATTTCATAATGAACAGAAACTAAATAAACCACTTGCGATTATAGTTCATGGTTTAAAGAAAATCAGTGGCATCTGACAATATTCTTTAAAAAACAGCAGTTAACTTCTCACCCCAATTAATCATTCTTAACTAAAGTTTTTCACTTTGAGATGCTAAGGAAACTAACAAAGGAAGTATTTAGTGCAGCGTTACAAAGTTTTGAATTGTAATACAAGCAAAATTTTGCCTCATACAGCATTTCTATCCATCTGCCGTTTTAGATGTGGGAGATCCATGAATAAAGGTATGCACAACTAGAGTACACGGAGGAGTTATGGAACAATCAGAGATCTGGCAATATATTTATGAGTTGACTCAAATGATTAACCTTCTAAAAATGAAGAACATGATGATTAAGTTTAACACTAAAAATGTAAACTGGCTCATTGGACTAGACTTAATTTTGAAAAACAGGTCTAAAAAGTTTTCTTGATGCTACATTTTTTGATTTGAACATAATGTTGTTGCAATTTATTCGAAAGAAAATGCAAGTATAAGATTCCTCATCTTAATGTCAAAAATACAGCTTAAAACATGGACATAATTAATGGTCTGGACATCACTGAAGTCAAATTGCTAATTTTCTCACAAAAAAATACATTACTTGTATACATAAGCACACTTAATTACTTGCAACATCATCTCCAAAGAGAGCTTGGCAACAAAACTGCCTATTGCCATGCTTAATGTTCAATAATATAAGTACTTTTTAAATTAATGTAACACTTTGTTCAATAATAAAGTTAGCTCTAAAGACAGCACTTCAATGGTCGTAATGGTTGAAATGAACTTTTTTCTGAAAGAGAATTATCACAGAATGCAATTAAGTTATATTTAAATATTATGTACAAACCAAAGCATCTTATCAATGAGGAAAATGAAACATCCTGATACTGGAAGTGTAATATTTTTCCATAGTGTTTCATTTCTGTACTAAGAGTGAAATACCATGGTTGAAAACACAACTAAAGGTCAGCTTTCTAAATACATAAGTCAAAAGATGACAATGTACAGTACAAGTCAATTGACCCTTAAAAGGGAGAGGGGAAAGTCACTTGAAAAACAGCTGCATTTGGATTACAAACCCTCTCCACAGTCAAGTGTTATAGAACATAGAAAAGTACAGCACAGAACAGGCCCTTAGGCTCACGATGTTGTGCAGAGACTTAATCCTAATGTAAAATATAGTAACTTGGCCTACGCACCCCTCAACTCACTGTTATCCATGTGCATGTCCAGCAGTCACTGAAATGCCCCCAGTGACTTCGCTTCCACCACCTCAACTGCATTTACAACTCTCTGCAGAAGGAACCTACCTCTGACGTTTCCTTTATACCTTCCTCCTAATATCTTCAAACTATGACTTCTCGTACCAGTCAATCCTGCCCTGGGGAAAGTCTCTGGCTATTGACTCTATTTATTCGTCTCATTATTTTGTACACCTTGATCAGATCTCCTCTCTTCCTCCTTCTCTCCAGAGAGAAAAGTCCGAGCTTTTTCAACCTTTCTTCATACGGCAAGCCCCCAGTCCAGGCAGCATCCTGGTAAAACTTCTTTGCACCCTCTCCAAAGCCTCTATCTTTCCTACAGTAGGGCGACCAGAACTGGACACAATATTCCAAGTGTGGTCTCACCAGGGACTTGTAGAGCTGCAGCAAAACCTCACAGCTCTTATACTTGATCCCCCTGTTAACGAAAGCCAAAACACCATATGTTTTCTTAACAACCCTATCCACTTGGGTGGCAACTTTGAGGGATCTATATACTTGCACACCCAGATCCCTCTGTTCCTCCACACTGACTGCCTTTAATCACGCTATGCTTTGCCAAATAGTCATAAATCCTATCCTTCAGAATTCTTTCCACAACTTTGCTGACCACAGACGTAAGACTGGCTGATCTCTCATTGCCAGGGATTTCCCTATTACCCTTCTTGAAAAGTGGAACAACAGTCACCTCCTTCCAATCCTCCGGTACGACTCCAATGGAGTGTGAAGAGGCAAATATCCTCGCCAGCGGCTTAGCAACCTCCTCCTTGCGCCCTGGAGCAGCCTAGGGTAAATCTGGTGCGGCCCTGGGGACTTATCAATCTTAAATGTTTTCCAAAATTTCCAGCACATCAACTTCATCAATCTTGATCTGGTCAAGACTGTATCCCAGCTCCTCAAAGTCTTAATTTACAACAAGTTCCCTTTCCTTGGTGAAAACTGAAGCAAAAAACTCATTGAAGGATTCCTCTATCTACTCAAACTCCACGCATAAGTTCCCTCCGCCCTTCCTTCTCCCTGATCATTCTCTTATTCCTCACGTATGAGCAAAACACCTTTGGGTTCTCCCTAATCCATCTTGCCAAGCCTTTTTCGTGCCCCATCCTGGGTCTCCTTAGTCCATTTCTGAGTTCCTTTCTAGCAAGCCTGTAACCCTCAAAAGCTGTGCTAGATCCTTGCTTCCTCCATCCTACGTAAGCTGCCTTCTTCCTTTTGACGAGAAGCTCCTCTGTTCTTGTCAAAAGTTCCTTAATCTTACCTTCTTACCGGTTTCAGAGGAACAAATTTGTGCATCACTCGCAACAACTGCTCCTTAAATAGTCTCCACATGTCTGCTGTGCCCTGTGGAACAATTGCTCCCAGTCTGTACTTCCCAACTCCTGTCTGATAGCGTCATAATTTCCTTTTCTCCAATTAAATATCTTCCCTCCGTAACTGCTCCTTTCACTGTCCAAGGCTATGCTAAATGTGAGGCAGTTGTGATCACTTTCATCAAAGTGCTCTCCCACCGCGAGATCTGACACCTGTCCTGGCTCGTTGCCAAGCACCAAATCCAAAATGGCCTCTCTCCTAGTGATATGCATCACTGCTTCAAAAATCAGTGAATATGTATGAATGAAGATTTTTTAAAAAAAACATTTCAGTGGACACAGCAGCCAGCATGTCTTTTCCCCCATACAAGCTACAAAGAAAGTACGCAAATTCTCAAGAGGCAGAAATAATTTTTGAACGCATGCTTTCATTTCAGGAAAAGTATGAAAACAACAAGTTGATCCTCAAGAGTTTTAAAATGGCAGTCAAATCCAGAACAGAAATAAACAGAATTGTTACATTTTCAAATGCAGATCAACATAGGGAATTGTACAGATTTTGCATTGAGGTTCAAAATTTGTCAATGGTATATATTGATTCAAAATATGCTGAGCCAAAGTACTTGATAGAGTTCATCTTGTTGAAGTCTGCAAACCATAGACAATTAGCTGTATTTCTTTTATGTGGTACAGACATAAAAATAACAAGCTTGGAGAAGATTTGTAGCTCAGGTTGAGGTTGGACGTAGGTTTGCTTGTTGAGCTGCAAGGTTCATTTTCAGACATTTTGTCACCGTACTAGGTAACATCTTCAGTGAGCCTCCAGACGAAGCACTGCTGGTGTTCCCTGCTTTCGATTTAAGTGTTTGGGTTTCCTTGGGTTGGTCATGCCATTTCCTGTGGTGACATAATTTCCTATGGTGATGTCATTTCCAGTTCTTTTTCTCAGGGGATGGTAAACATCAAAGACATCTCTGAAATGACTGCCAAACTACTCAGACCTCTTGGCATCATGGTAGCCCACAAACCCAACACACTAAAACAGCAGCTAATTAACTTGAAAGACCACATATGGACAACAAGCAAAACTAACATCACTAACAAAATACTGTGCAAGAATTGTAACAAACACTACATTGGACAAACAGGCAGAAAAATAGCTACCAGGATACATGAACATCAACTAGCCACAAAATGACATGATCCTCTCTCACTAGTATCCTTCCATACAGATCAGGAAGGACACCACTTTGACTGGGACAACAAATCCATCCTAGGACAAGCCAAACAGACACGTGCACCAGAATTCCTAGAAGCATGGCATTCCAACTGGAACTTTATCAACAAACACTGACTTAGACCCCATTTATGACCCCCTAAGAACAGGAACTGACACCACCACGGGAACTGACACCACCACCTCAAGGAAACTCAAACACAAACAGAAAGCAGGAAATACAAGCAGTGCCTCATCTGGAGGCTCACTGAAGATGTTACCTAGTATGGTGATGAACCATCTGAAAATGAACCTGCCAGCTCAGTGAGCAAATCTACATCCAGACAAAGATGACAGCATTGCCACTTTTCAGCTAAGTAAAATGGCAACAGGCATTAGCATGGATCGATGTGGCCTCATGTCCGGATGTAATTTCCTTACATCAATAGTCAAGAATGTACAATTCCACAATTAAAACCATCATGCAAAACATCTAGCATTTTTTAGTGATTGATTCTGAAAATTGGTAGAGATTTTAATTACCCTGTGATTTGAAAAGGTCTTCAAAAATCAGCATCTGACAAAAGTCTCACATCTGCAAATTACTGAACATATTCCTTAGTATTTAGGATCTAGCTATGAGGAACTATAGTAAATCTGAAGTACAGGCCTTTGTAATAATCAATGCAGACATGCATTTTGACTACTCAACTAGGCCATTCTATGATATTATTCTCATTATCTATGGTGCATTTTTATAAGATTTTTTTTAAGATTACATCCTTCAATATATTGTGGGCTATGTTTCCAATTATCGGAGAATTTTGGAACCTTGGTAGTGTTTTCAACATGTCAGTCACTCACTCACTCACGTAGTTGCCCCCATAATTCATGTCAGAGAACATCTGTCAACCAACATTCAAATGTAAAACCAATGCTACCATATAAGTTAGGCTTGTTTTTGATGTGGAATGTTTCATACGTCACCTGTAATTTCCATCGTCTGCAATTTGGGTTTGGGCAATATATTCTTGAGCAATGAGCTCATCCATTACAAAGTGCAAGTGTCAATAATATGAGCTTGATCATCTGATAATAATTGAAGACCAAACTAAAGTTTATAAAATGCAGAACTGCTCTCATCTGTTGTAGATTTGGGAGACACAGATATTCAACAGATATTGCATAAGGGAGGTCATGTTTCAGTCTGATTATCACTAGACTATCAACCCAGAGGTTGATAGAGACAAGTTTCAAATCCTGCCAGGGCAGATGGCAGAACTGGAATTCAATAAAAATTCCGGAATTCAGAGTCTAATATTTACGATGAAATCATAGCTGTTTGTTGACATTTGGTTCACTAATGTTCCCTAGGGAAGTAAATCTATCACCCTTACCTGGTCTGGTTTACATGTGACTCTAGACCCTAAATATGACTGACTCTTAACTACCCTCTGGATTAGTGGTGCTGGAAGAGCACAGCAGTTCAGGCAGCATCCGAGGAGCAGTAAAATTGACGTTTCGGGCAAAAGCCCTTCATCAGGAATAAAGGCAGAGAGCCTGAAGAGTGGAGAGATAAGCTCGAGGAGGGTGGGGGTGGGGAGAAAGTAGCATACCACAACATTTCAACTCCCCCTCCCACTCTACCGGGGGTCCTGGGCCACCTTCACCGCCGCTTCCTCACCACCAGATGCCTGGAGGAAGAACGCCTCATCTTCCACCTTGGAACACTTCAACCCCAGGGCATCAATATGGACTTCAACAGTTTCCTCATTTCCCCTTCCCCCACCTCACCCTAGTTCCAAACTTCGAGCTCAGCACTGTCCCCATGACTTGTCCTACCTGCCTATTTTCTTTTCCACCTATCCACTCCCCCCTCCCCCGACCTATCACCTTCATCCCCTCCCCCACTCACCTATTGTACTCTATGCTACTCTCTCCCCACCCCCACCCTCCTCTAAGCTTATCTCTCCACGCTTCAGGCTCTCTGCCTTTATTCCTGATGAAGGGCTTTTGCCCGAAACGTCGATTTTACTGCTCCTCGGATGCTGCCTGAACTGCTGTGCTCTTCTAGCATCACTGATCCAGAATCTGGTTTCCAGCATCTGCAGTCATTGTTTTTACCTCTTAACCACCCTCTGGCCAGTTAGGGATGGATAATAAATGCTGGCCTAACCAGTAACGTCCACATTCCATTAAAACAACAAGGAAGTCCAGAAACACCATTAATACAATGCATTCATATACTAATTCAGATCCTTAAAATCTGGTCACATGAAACTAACATACTGGAGAAACTCAGGTTTGACAGCATTAAACTCTCTCTCCTCAGATTCTGTAAAACTTGAGTTTCGCCATCACTCAGTGTGTGTTTTAGATTTCCAGCATCAACATTATTTCGCATTTATTCTGGTCAGATAAATGTTGAATCTTGGAGCTTGAATGATATGAATGCCACCCAGCTACCCAACCTTACGTGGATCCAGTTTTTTTGATATAGCTGGAAAAATAAAAAAAACAATAATACAAAAGATGTAATCAAGACATAATGGACCAAAGATCTGATCATGCACCATATGAAATATCTGCAAAGTTTAAATGGGAGAAATATTTATGATCAAAAAATCAATTAGATAAAGGCATAAAATTCACTGGGCTAACAAAACTGATGCTAACAAGGGGGTTACAATATTTAAAACGTGCTTTTGTTTTGTTTATTTCCCTTCTTTTCTGCAGGATCCCACAGAATGGGAGGTAGTCTCAAGTGAATAATTGCAACATCTCATTACTGACCTAATATACTCAGTGCAGCCCAGAAGTTAAAACGGACGGTATTTCTGAACGTGGTGCATAGTCCTTACATACAAGTTCTAGATTGGGGTAAAATGGTTAAAAAATAATTATCTGGGGCAGCTCCCATACAGCAAAGAATAGTCTGGCTAACTTAAAACCTATAAAGTGCTGACAAAAAACTGCATACATCACACTCCGCTGGAAATAAGCCAAGATTTTTAAGAGCTGAATACACAAACAGTACAAGTTGATCACGTTTACAGCAGTGTGATTAAGCAAAATTACAGAAAGCGTTATGTAACATTGGCATATGCTAAGAATCATTATGAATCAAATTCAGTCTCAATAAGACTTGCACGTTGGAAGAATAGATGGAGAACATTCTTAATAAAATTGTATGGAAACAGCTCAGAAAGACAGTCAACGCTATCTTGGACAAAGCAAAATCAGTTTGATGTCTATTTGATATATTCATGTTGAAATGGTATTGCCATCCGGTCAGGATACCTTGAACTCTGTACTGAGTTCTGACTGAACGCAAGGAAACATGGGAACACTGATGCAGCAAAATAAAAAAGTCAAGTAGAGAGGAAAGGTTACCAAGTTCTGGACTTCTCATCCTTGAAAGGGGATCTGAAAATTGACCTAACTGGATTACTACAAAACAATGAGCTGGATAGTGCTAATATAAATTGTTGTGACTTAAATGTTTTCTGAGAAGTAATCAAAACATGAGAAAAGTATCACAGGCCAGATTTTGATTTGCCACAAACATTCAGCTCAAAGATAATTGGGTAGTAAAGTGGTCTAGTGGTTAGCACTGCTACCTCATAACACCAGCAACCTAGGTTTGCCCTGGTCTGTGCATGTTTCCTCCATGTGCTCCAGTTTTCTCCCAGTCTAAAGATGTACAGGTTAAGTGGATTGGCCATGCTAAGTTGCTCATAATGTCCAGGAATGTGTAGACTGGGTAGAAGAGTCATGGGAAATGCAGGTTTATAGGGATACAGCAGAGTGGGGTGGGTCTGGGTGGGATGGCTTTCAGAGAGTCGATGTGGATTTGATGAGATGAGTGGCCTGCTTCAACACTGTAGGGATTCGATGATAATATTCTATGAAGAATTCTAAAACATATTTAATGAAGTTCCAAGCATGAAACTAGCTTCAGATTATTGTCAACCTTTGAACAGCCTTGAATGCCAGCTGAATCTACTCAAATGTCTCTCACTTCTCAATTTAAAAATAATTTTGCATATGTCATTTACAAATCAGGAGGCTCAAATGTCTTAAATATGTGAGATTAATATGTTTCAACACTTTTGACAGGTTACCCTGGCATGAAGATTACTTATATTGCCAGAACAGTACATTTATTAATTCAGTTCTATATGCGAAATGTTAGAAGCCTGACTGAAAATTAAAAATGTAGACCAAGCTCACAAAAATAGCAATGCCAAATAATGTTAATAAGCTATTTAATTGCAAGTACAGATATAAAAGTATCAATGTAAACTAGAAAGACTTCTTAAAGAATGTTCTCAAAGTATAGTTTTAGATTCTTGTACAGGATGTGTTATCTAGATCTAATTACTTTGAACAGATCAGCTCTCCAGATCATTTCAGAGGGCAGTAAATAGTCACTGTGGGTCTGGAGTTGCAAGTAGGTAAGACCAGGTCAGAGTGAATTTCCTGCGCAAAAGAACATAAAGTCATAGAGATGTACAGCATAGAAACAGACCTTTGGGTTTAACAATAATCCACAAAAGATATCCGATCACCAGACTCATTTTTGATTCCAGGTTTTATTCAATTCACCTTTCATCAACTGCCTTGTGGGAATTGAACGCAAGTCTCCAAATGAGCCTGTGCCTTTGAATGTTTAGTCCAACAACATAACTACCATGCTACAGTCTCCCAAGAGACATCAAAACCCTAATCCATCAATGATTAAACGTGCAAATTATTGTTTCTTCCAAAAACAGGTTTGTCTGAATCACATGGCTGCAACCCAACAAAACATCACCTTTCCTCCTCTTTTTGGTGGCACCAACTTTTGTAGATTTCAATCATCTTTGATTCCAACAAGATATATTCTGCAAAGCGTGCCTTATAAATGTGCAAGATGCTGTACAGGACCATAGTTAAAGTAACTTTGGCGCAAAGCCACATATGATGAGGTTAGATCAGAAGACTAAAGCCTTGGTCAAGTAGTAGATTTCTGTCTTTGTCACGGGTTCCAACTGCATCCTTGCTTTGGCCCAAAAGCTGAAATCCCCATCCATGTCTTTGTTTGCCTTAGACTTGACTCTTCCAAACCTGGCCAGCTTCCCACACTCCATAAACATGACATCATCTAAAACTCCACTAACCCTGCCTTGTCACTGAGTTACATTAACACATTAACCCATTATCCATTCTTGCTGACCTACATTGGCTCCCAATTAAGCAACCACATTAATGTTTCAAAATTCTCAATCTGACTTTCAAGTCTTTCCATGGCCACTTCCCATTCCATCTCCATACTCTCTGGTCCTGTAACTCAATTTGCAGACCTTAAATTCTGGCCACTTCAGTATCCTCAATTTTATTTGCTCCATCACTGATGTTATATCCATGCATCTGAGACACTCAAGGAAATGGAGAAGAGGCTAAACTAGAAAATGGCAAAGCTGAGAGATAGTCATGATTTTAATGGAGATTGTGCAGAGGTGATTGATCAAACAGATCTTTACCGACAACAATGTTACAGTGAGTGGATGATCAAAGACTGGACTGATAACAATACCCATGTACATTATGACATTCTCCTTTCTTTGGAGTTAAGTGCAAGTGACTATTTTGTTGTTAGTTCAGTTTTCAGGAACATTCACTAACTGGCGATGAAGTCTGCTTAATTTCAAAACTAACGAATCCACTAAAACCTTGTTAACAAAAAAAGTTAAACATATCTACATACAATTATTCCAGTTTCAGCATACTGCGTTTTCACAACTGAATTAACTATAAATGGCTTCAGCATACCCTCATTACTTTGATTACAATGTCATCAACTTCACAGGTAAAAAGAACTATTTTCTGTGTTTTGTTGAGAAATAATTTCAAGACAATTTAAACTTCTGAGAACAAGTAATTTTTCATTTGTTAATAGCCAGAAAACTTCTTCATAGGACACTGTGCAAACATGGTTTTTATTTCAGAATACAATATCCACTCAGTTTTATTCTTAAACTTAACAATTCCAAAATGCATTCTAAGTGTTCATTTATCATATGTTACAATCTGGGCTTTTTACCAACATATAATAGACAATCACTGTAGGACAGCACTTTTCATAAACAGAAACTCCCGTGAACTAAATCTTGCAAACTTAGACATGCTGTGACTGAGACAGCATACCGCAGTTTAATGCAGCATTTGAAAGGAACACGAATGCCCACTATCTCCTTTACAAAAGGCTGTCATGTTTTGTTAGGATCAAGATAGTGGGAAAATTTAGCTGCAACCAGAGTTAGACAGATGCAGATAAAGAAAAAAAAGAACAAGACCTGACTTAGAACTTACATAAACAACCATAAAAGACAGAGTCCAAAACCCTATCAGAATATCCAGTTGCTGTTCAGCCGTTGAGAAATACTGCCATGGAGGCAACTTCCAGATTCGGGTTGTGGGGTGGCAGAATCCAAGTCTTTGTTAGTTTCTTCATTGGATTTTATAGAATTGCCCTCAATTTCCCTGGCCTTAGTGGAAAGATAAGAAAAATAATCAGTGCCTGAACACTAACTAGTTAATAGGTTATTGTTATTCATTGGAATCTTGCTAATCTCCTCACTAAACATTACATCTACTTGGGTGAAGTACTTCTAGAGTCATAGATATACAGCACAGAAGCAGACCCTTTGGTCCAACTCATCCGTACCAACCAGATGTCCCAAATTAATTTTGCCCCATTTGCCCCATCTCCTTCTAAACCCTTCCCATTCACGTACACATCCAGATACCTTTTAAATGTTGCAATTGTACCAGTCTCCACCACTTCCACTGGCAACATTCCGTACAGGCATTACCCTCTGCGTGAAAAAGCTGCCTCTCAGATGTATATTAAATTTTTTTGGGGAGGGGGCAGCAACTTGTCAAGCCCACCTTCATGTTACTTGCTCATTTGGAGATGTTACATTTCGATCCCTGACCTAAATCATCAATATATATTGTGAATAGCTGCAGCTCTAGCAAGGATGCTGCTCTACCCCACAAGTCACTATCTGCCTTTTGCAAAAAAGGCCATTCATTTCAACTGTTTCCTTTCTGCCAACCAATCTTCTATATAGTTTATATACTACCCACAAGGTTACACATTAATCTCCTATGTGGGACTGTGCCAAAAACCTTCTGAAAGTACAAATAAACCACATCCACAGGTTTCTCCTCCTCTATTTGGATTTTGGACCCCAGTCTCAGAATCAACTATGTTAGAATTCTATTTTAGGATGGAAACTATGTTATGGTCACTCATCCCCAAGGGATTTCACGCGACTGGATTGCCAATTATGCCATTCTCATCACATAATACCCAATCTAGGATAGCCTGTTCTCTTGTGGGTTCTTCAACATATTGTTCCAGAAAACCATCCTGTATATATTCCTGGAATTTTTTCCATTATGGTTTTATTACTAAGTCGATTTTCCCACTCTATTTGCAGATTAAAGACAGACTCATTCAATAAAGGAATATCTGTAATCATGGATGTCATTTCCTGTTTCAATGCCACTCCCACATCACTACAACACTTTGTGGGTCTATATGCAAGTCCTACCAATGTTTGTTGCTCCTTGATGTTTCTCAGCTCATCTCTACAGATTTCACACACAATTGGAGCCAATATCCTTCCTCAATATTCCTTACTCTTTAACCAGCAATGCAACATCACCACCTTTTCCTTTTTGTCTGTCATTCCTAAATTTTAAAGACACCTAGACATTTAGTTCCCATCTCTGGTCACCCTGTCTTCATGTCTCCATAATCCTGACTATATTATACTTGTTTTCATCTATATGTGACATTAATTCTTCTACATTATTGTAAATGCTCCAAGCATTAAGGCAAAAAGCCTTAAGGTTTGTCTTTTATATGTCACTTATTCTAAGGTTAACTGTACGTTAAAACTTTGGCAGCTAGAATATAATGCAAGATATTATGTGAAATAGTGCACTTTGCCAGCAGGCTTAGAAAAGGAAATGATTTAAATTTTGGAAGAACGTAAAATGCTGCACAAGAGGTACTCAGGTGTCCTCGATGAATCGCATGTCATCAGCTAGATGCTGCAATAATGAGGAAGGAAAAGACAATGTTTGTCTTTATGTAAAGGACGATGGAAAATTCAAGTCGGAAAGTCTTGCGACAAACAGAGGAATTTTGGTGAAATAACGCCAAATACTATGTGCTACTTGATCACTTTACTTAAGAATGAGCACGCACATTAGGAGCAGTTCAGCAAAGGTCCACTTGGCTGACTACTGGGATGAAGGGGCAATCTTTTTGGTAAAATGTAGCAGGGTGGGCTCATATTCATAAGACTTTAGAAGGATAACCTTTATTAAAACGAATAAGATTCTGAGGGGATCTAATGGAGTTCATGCTGAGAGAATATTTTCTCCCACTGGAAATCTTGAACATGGGGTACATTAAAAATTAGAGGTCTACCATTGAGAAGAAATTCCTGATCGGTCTTCAGAGTCGCTTGTGCTTAACATTCACTTCTTCAGTTAGCAGTGGAGGAGCAAGGTCAATTACCATACTCAAGGCTAAATGACAGATTGTTTTTCCTTGCCTAGAGACTAAGAGAACAGGTGGAAAATGGAGTTAAGGTCACAATGAGGTCAGCCATTATCTTTACCGAATGACAATGCATGCTTGAGGGGCTTATTGGTACACACCTGCTCTTATTTCTCATGTTCTCAAGTAAAAGTTTGATACATGTATTTGATTATATTCAACTGTTACTGTTCTTAAGCCATCTTCTACACTGGTCTATCAGGCAGCTATTGAAGGCCAACAAAAACAGGTGTGGGCTGTAATTTAGCAAATTGCATTTTTCCATAATACATTAAGCATTTTTCACAACGTGTTCTGCTAATAGAAATATTCTCTTGCCCAGATGAGGTTTTGGAAAGGTGGTAATTTAGTATTTGTTCTGCAGAAAAAGAAAGAGACAAACAATGTAGCTTCCTTTTTTCCCCGGCTCCCTACCAAAAAGAAATACAGTCAGTCATGTAGGGTAAGTTCCACAAGCACCATCAGCCCTTGAATTCTTGAAAACACCACACTTAAACAGAGTCACTACAAACATCAGCTAGTAAAATCTTAACATACAGCTTCAATTTGAATTGCAGGTTGTGAACAACAAGGAGGACAGTGGAGGACAATTCTCTAGCACTCATTAGCTTAACTACACAACCAATCATATTTACTCCATTACTACCAGCATGTTAATTTAAACTTTCAACATAGACAATGAAAGTAGTGAACTTTCCAGTACAACACAAAGCAGGAACAAACTGAAGTCACTAAAGATAACTATTTGTAAGAAAAGGACCAATTTTATTCTGATGTATGGACTTTTTCCACACAGTGGTACATGCACCGAATGAGCTGCCAGAGGAAGTGGTGGAGACTGGTACAATTGCAATATTTAAAAGGCATCTGGATGGGTATATGAAGGGTTGGGAGGGTTATGGGCCAAGTGCTGGCAAATGGGACTAGATTAGGTTGGAATACCTGGTTGGCATGGATGAGTTGGACCGAAGGGTCTGTTTCCATGCTGTACATCTCTGTGACTCTATAAATTGGTGTCACAAAAATGTCTAAATTCATTATTAAGAAAACTCAATATTGCAAATTGAATTCTTAAAAGTAAGGGAAGAGGAGACACTGGGTTTAGAAAAATGACAAATTGAATTTCAATCACTTGAAATCCAATGGTGGGACCTGTATTTATTCACTTAAGCCAGACTAAGTAGTTGATAGACAAAAAGCATTTGAACAACTGTTTTGGAGATTTGGTACTGATTGTGAAACTACATGTCTCCTTATGAGGGCAGATTAAATGAGGTTTTGAAAGCGAATAGTACACAAGAGATCTTAATGTATTCATATACTTTTCAGATCTGGGAATGAGTGATTATTAGTTTGGAACTCACATGACATCCGAAGTATATCACACTGCTAGGGAGACAAGTTTCAAAAAGACAGGATCCCCACAATCTGAGAGCTGTTTTTTTTCCTCCACAGAAATTACACCATTTATAAATGTTTGAAAAGGCACATGGAAAGGAAAGGTTGAGGGGGATATGGGCCAAATGGGACTAGTTCAGTTTAGGAAACCTGGTTGGCATGGAAAAATTGAGCCAAAGATTGTGTTGTATAACCCTAAAAACGGTTTAATTTTGAATACTACAAAAAAATTCTCTTTCGCATCTGAAACAGGATAAAAGACATTAGGAGTCAGCGTGCAAGTCACTGAGGAGGAATTGCCAATGGAGTCCATATTCAGAATGCTAACTTGCAGACTGGAGGACTGGAAATTGCAGATTTACCTGGCACAATTAGTGGAAGAGTTCAGCAATTAAACTGTTGCAGAGAAAGAGAAGTCTAGAATTCTAACTGTCAGGTTAGGAAATGGAGAAGATTTAAAGTGATTTGTTAAGTCCTTTGGCATAACAGTGTTAACTCAGGACAAGCAGGAAAGGAAGTCTCAAGATCCTGCAAAGTAATGAAATTTTAAGAAATAAATCCTTTGCTTAACTCTGTGCAGTACAACTCTTTGTTGAAAGCATGAAACCTTGTGGCACTATTCTTCCAGTTAAAAACTGGGAGCTTGAATTTCCTTCTCAAGTAGTTAATGGTCTCAAAACCTTAAAGCGAATTGAAATGTTTAGACTGTAATCCACTGAGATTGAGGAAGTAAAATAAAAACTGTAATCGAACTGGTATTTCTAAATCATACACAATACAGAAGCTACATTTCCAGTGTATGGAATAACCAAGAAACACAAACATGTGAAAATATTTAACTAACAAAGTTCATTAACGTCAAGGTTTTCTTTAAATTACTGTTGATAAATGGAATGTTGGTGTTCCTGGCTAAATTAAGTATTTATTGCCTCTACCTAATTGGTGTGGAGCTGTCTCTTGAATCCTTCGGATGTTAGTAAATCCACACAGTTGTTGGGGATGCAGTTCTAGGATTGTTAACCAAGTGACAGTAAAGGAATGGTAATCTGGTTCTGAAACTGGATATGTTTGGCTTGGAGAAAACTTGTAGGTGATTGCGATCCCATACATCTGCTTTAGCCCTTTGTGGTGGTGGTGGTGGTCATGGGTGTGGATTAACACACAGAGGTTTTAAAGCATAATTTAGAGGAAGTCTATATGAACCCACGCTTTGAGGATAAGAAATTTCATAGTAAATTAATGACAACTTTTCATTCATGTTCATTGATCTCAAAGGCCCATTGTGGCATAAAGTATGGATACACTGTGTAACAATTTTCAAGTTACATCTGTTTCCTTATTATTTTCAAACGCAAAGAAATTTTAATTTAATAGAAGTTCTTTCCTGGTTCAAATGGTCCTATGTACTACTTACAGACTTGTGAGCTTACAGATTTCAATCAGGCCAAAGTGAGGACTGCAGATGCTGGAGATCAGAGTCAAAAACGCAGAGAGATGTACAGCACGGAAACAGATCCTTCGGTCCAACTTGTCCATGCCGACCAGATATCCTATCCTAATCTAGTTCCATTTGCTAGCACTTGGCCCACATCCCTCTCAACTTTTCCTATTCATATACCCACCCAAATGCCTTTTAAATGCTCTAAGTGTACCAGCCTTCACCACTTCCTCTGGCAGCTCATTCTATACAGGCACCAACCTGTGTGAAAAAGTTGCCCCTTAGGTCCCTTTTATATCATTACCCTCTCACCCTAAACCTATGCCCTCTAGTTCTGCACTCCCGAATGCCAGGGAAAAGACCTTGTCTATTTATTCTATCAATGCCCCTCATGATTTTATAAATCTCTATCAGGTCCGAGGGAGTGTTGCTGAACAAAGAGACCTTGGAGTGCAGGTTCATAGTTCCTTGAAAGTGGAGTCGCAGGTAGATAAGATAGTGAAGGCGGCGTTTGGTACGCTTTTCTTTCTTGGTCAGAGTATTGAGTACAGGAGTTGGGAGGTCATGTTGTGGCTGTACAGGACATTGGTTAGGCCACTGTTGGGAGTTTGCATGCACTTCTGGTCTCCTTCCGATCGGAAGGATATTGTGAAATTAGACAGGGCTCAGAAAAGGTTTATTAGGCTGTTGCCAGGGTTGGAGGATTAGACCTAGGAGAGATTGAATAGGCTAGGGCTGTTTTCCCTGGAGCATCGGAAGCTGAGGGATGACCTTATAGAGGTTTATAAAATCATGAGAAACATGGATAGGATAAATAGACAAAGTATTTTCCCTGGGGTGGGGGAGTCCAGAACTAGAGGGCATAGGTTTAGGGTGAGAGGGGAAAGATATAAAAGAGATCTAAGGGGTAACATTGTAACACAGAAGGTGATAGGTGTATAGAATGAGCTGCCAGAGAAAGTGGTAAAGGTGAGTATGGATGCAACATTTAAAAGGCATCGGGAAGGTACACGAATAGAGGGAGTTTGGACGGATGTGGGCCAGGTGCTGGCATGGCACTAGATTAGGTTGGGATATCTGGTTGGCATGGACGAGTTGAACTGAAGGTTCTATTTCTGTGCCGTACATCTCTATGACTAACTCTGGTCACCCCTCAGCCTCCGACATTCCAGGGAAAAAAAAACAGCCCCAGCCTATTCAGCCTCTCCTTATAGCTCAAATCCTCCAACCCTGGCAACATCCTTATAAATCTTTTCTGAACCCTTTCAAATGTCACAACATCCTTCCAATAGGAAGGAGACCAGAAGTGCATGCAATATTCCAACAGTGGCCTAACCAACATCCTGTATTGCCACAACAGGACTTCCCAACTCCTGTACTTAATACTCTGACCAATAAAGGAAAGCGTACCAAACGCCCTCTTCATTATCCTATCTACGACTCTACTTTCAAAGAGCTATGAACCTGCACTTCAAGGTCTCTTGGCTCACCATCACTCCCCAGGACCTTACCATTACATGTACAAGTCCTGCTCTGATTTGCTTTTCCAAAATGCAGGACCTCACATTTATTTAAATTAAACTACATCTGCTACTCTGCAGCCCTTTGGCCGATCTGATCAAGACCACGTTGTAATTGGAGGTAACCTTCTTTGCTGTCCACTTCACTACCAATTTTGGTGTCATCTGCAAACCTACTAACTATACCTCCTTCGTTCACATCCAAAACTTTTATATAAATGACGAAAAGTAGTGGACCCAGTAAAGATTCTTGTGGCACACCACTGGTTACAGGCCTCCAGTCTGAAAAGCAACCCTCCACCTCCATCCTCTGTCTCTACCTTCGAGGCAGTTCTGTATCCAAATGGTTAATTGTCTCTCTATTCCATGAGATCTAACCTGTCTCTCAACAGAAGCCTTGTCGAACGCCTTAGTGAAGTCCATATAGATCATGTCCACCGCTTTGACTTCAATCCTCTTTGTTACTTCTTCCAAAAACTCAATCAAGTTCCTGAGATATGATTTCCCACGTACGAAATGCCCCGAATCAGTGCTTGCCTTTCCAAACATATGAAAATCCTGTCCCTCCAACAACTTGCCTATCACTGATGTCAGACTCATCCACCTGTCCACAGTTCTCTGGTTTTTTCTTTACAACCTTTCTCAAATAGTAGCACCACGTTAGCAAGGGGCCCAACAATCACTTTCCTAGTATCCCACAGAGTTCTAGTCTACACACGGTCAAGTCCTGGGGATTTGTCTATTGTTATGCATTTCAAGATATCCAACACGACCTCCGCTGCAATATGGACATTGTTCAAGATGTCACCATCTCTTTCTCCACATTCTGTATATTCCATGTCCTTCTCCACGGTAAAAACTGATGCAAAATACTTGTTTCGTATCTCTCCCATCTCCTGTGGCTCCACACATAGGCTGCCTTGCTGATTTTTGAGGGGCCCTATTCTCTCCCTGGTTACCCTTTTGTCCTTATTGTATTTGTAAAAACCCTTTGAATTTTCCTTAACCCTGTTTGCCAAAGCCAACTCATGTCCCTTTCTGCCTTCCTGATTTCCCTCTTAGAGCATAAAGGCAGGAGGAGCATACTTAAGGATTCATTCGATCTCTGCTGTCTGTACCTGACATATGCTTCCTTCTTTTTCTTAACCAAAACCTCAATTTCTGTAGTCATCCATCTTTCCCTACACCTACCAGCCTTTCCTTTCACCCTAACAGGAATATACTATCTCTGGACTCTCACGATTTCATTTTTGAAGGATTTCCATTTTCCAGCCATCCTTTTACATGGGAACATTTATTCCCAATCAGCTTTTGAAAGTTCTTGCCTCATACTAGCAAAATTAGCCTTCCTCCAATTTTGAACTTCAACTTTTCGATCCGGTCTATCCTTTTCCATCATGATTTTAAAACTAATAGAATTATGGTTGCTAGCCCCAAAGTGCTCCCCCACTGACACCTAAGTCACCTGCTGTGCCTTATTTCCCAATACTAGATGGAGGTTTGCACCTCCTCTAGTTGATACATCCACATACTGAATCAGGAAGTTTTCTTATATACATTTAAACTCCTCTCCATCTGAACCCTTAACACTATGGCAGTCCCAGAAAAATACAGCAGGTCAGGCAGCATCTGAGGTGCAGGAGAATAGATGTTTCGGGCACAAGCCCTTCACTTCAGAATCATGAAAGTTCTATGATGCAAAAGGCCATTTGGCTTACCATGCCTGAACTGGTCAATTTACTGAACAGCATTACCTAGTGGCAGTCTCCTTCTTCATCCTCATTCCCTTGCACATTAATTTTATCTAAATCATAATCTGACGCCCTCTTGAACATCTCATTGAACTAGTTTCCACTAGACCTCCAGGCAGTGCATTCCTTTCCTAACTGTTAGAGTCATAGAGTCACAGAGTCACACAGTATAGAAATAGCCCCTTCAGCTCAACTCATTGATGCCAACCAGGTTTCCTAAACTGAACTAGTCCCATTTGCCTGCATTTAGCCCATATCCCTCTAAATCTTTGCTATGTACTTGTCAAAATGTCTTTTAAACATTGTAATTGTACCTTCCTCTACCATTTCCTCTGGCAGCTCATCCCATACATGCCCTACTCTGCGTAAAAAGGCTACCCCTCAGGTCTTTTTTAAATCTTTCCCCTCACACCTTAAACCTATACCCTCTAGTTTTGGACTCCCCTACACTGGGGGGGGAAAAAAAACCTTGGCTATTCACTTGATCTGTGCCCCTCAACTTTATAAATCTCTATAAAATGACCTCTCAAACTCCTAAATTCCAGAAACAAAAAGTAGCCCCAATCTCTCCAAACTCTCCTTACAACTCAAGCCCTCCAATCTCAATAATATTCTTGTAAATCTTTTCTGCACCCTTTCCAGGTTAATAACATCCTTCCTATAGCAGGGCAACCAGAATTGTCTGCAGTGCTCCAAATGTAATCTTACTAAATTTCTTGAATGGCCATAATATATGAGGCCCAACTCCTGTACTCAATGCTCTGACCGACAAGGAAAGCATGCCAAACACCTTCTTCACCATTCTGTCCACTTGTGATGTCACTTTCAAGGATATATGTATCTGCACTCCTCGATCTCTCTGCTTGACAACACTCCCCAGGGTCCTACCATTAACTGTTTAAGACCGGGCCTAGTGACATTGAAGGAACAGCAATGCATTACCAATTCAGGATCATGAGTAGCTTGAAGGAGAAGTTGCAGGTGGTTGGATCCCATGAATCTAATGCCTTTGTCTTTCGACATGGTAGTCATCATGGACTTTGAAGTTGCCTTGTAAGTTGGCATGGTGAATCTTTGCAGCACACTTGATGGTTACACACTGCTGTTACAGTGTGTCTGTGGTGGAGGGACTGAATGTGCTGCTATTGAAGCTGGCTGCTTTGTCCTAAATGTTGCCAAGAAGGTTCTTCAGTATTGGCACAGCTACACTCATCCAGGCAAGTGGAGAACATTCCATCGCAATCCCGACTTGTGCCTTGAAGATGATGAGCAGGCTTTGGGGAATCACTGCACAGCGAAAATGTTTTTCCTCATTTCACTATTACTTCTTTTGCTCATGACTTTAATCCTATGCCCTTGTTTCTTGTTTCTTTTATGAGCAGGAACGGTTCCTTCCAGTCGAGTCCATCCTGCCCACTTAATGATTTTGAAAACCTCTACCATTATGTCCTCTTAGCCTACTTCTCACTAAGGAGAACAACCCAAATTTCTTCAATCGATCCTCCAAACTGAAGTTACTCCTTCCTGGAATCGTTCTTGTAAATTGCTTCTGCAATCTCTCCAATGTATTCACATTCTTCCCAAAACTTGACACTCACGACGACACACAATATTCTAGCTGAGGTCTGAGGTCTAACAGCTCATCATTCAAGACTGAATCTTAGTAGATCCAAGATTCATTCAATCACTTGCTCCACTAAGTTAAATGAGGTAGATTTCAACCAGCCTGCATCTTCAGATTGGACAGAATAACTACATAATTGCACTGGTATAAATTATTTGTGCATAGTCAAAGACAGGTTCAGCAATCATAGTCGAGGGAATAGTTAAACTCCTTTAAATGAGTCAAAGGATCTAGGCATTGATTTATTATCCATCCTTGATAGAGATGGTCATGGGCTATTTTAGTCCATTTTTGGGGGAGCGGGGGGTGGTTGTTGTGAGCAGGCTCACTCTCAGTCTCATTTTAGGTTTTAAATCAATGACAAGGAACGAACAGCATTCTGGCTCCAGGACAGCATGGTGTGGGACTTAGACAGGAACTTCAAAATGGTGTTTCTATCATTTGTTGGCATTATTCTTCGAGAAGGTAGATGCCCGAACTGTAGTCTTTCAGGAGTTCCCTAGATTCAGGAGTTGTCCCTCTTGATTAATGAATTGGATAGCACTCTGCTATTTGAGGAGGACGAAAGAGGAAAATACTGGAATTACAGCCCAGTTAGCCGAACATCAGTAGTGGGTCAATTCTTGAAATTGATAATAAAAAAAGGCTAATTGAACACTTTGAAAGTATTCAGCTATTCAGGGACAACCAAGAAGGATTCATGACAGGTATGTCATGTCTGACAAACCTCAATGATTTTTTTTTGAAGAGGTGATTCAGGTAGCAGACAGGGGATTGTCTATGGATGCTGTTTGTATGGACTTCCAGAAGCCATCTGATAAAATACCACAGAACAGACTGTTAACTAAGGTAGAAGCCCCTGCAATTGAGGGCAAATTACTGAAAGGAGGGAAATTAGCTGAGTGACAGGTGACAAAATAGGGATAATGGGTAGGTACTCTAATTGAATGTGACCAGTGGTGCCCCACAAAACTTTTGCGCTGAAGCCTCAATTATTTACGTTATTTATTAATGACATGTATAATGGTACAGAAAGTCAGATATCCAAATTTGCTGATGACACAAGTAGGGCAGCACTGCAGATAATTGAATAAAAGTATAAAGGGATATTGACAGATTAGGTGAAAGGGCAAAACTGTGGTGGATGCACTTCAATGTAAGAAAGTGAGGGGTTATTTTGGACTGGAAAAGGATTGATGACGGTACTTTCCAAATGGCATAAATTAAACACAGTGGATGCCCAAAGAGTTGTGCGGATTCAGGACTTTAAAATGCCATGAATATGTGCAGAAAATGATCAAGGCGGCTAATGGTCTTTAGATCGAGAAGACTGAAGTACTAAGATGTAGAAATCATGCTGCATCTACATGAAAGACTAGTTACATCCCACTTGGATCTGATACATTTTCAAATGGGGCAAGTGTATTGGCCTTGGAGGGAGTATAACATAGGTTTACAAGAATGATACCTGGACTTCAGGGCTTAAGTTCTAAGGAGAGATAATATAAATTAGGCCTGTTTTCTGTAGAATTTTAAAGCTTAAGGGGTGATCTGGTGTAAATCTTTTCACAGTTAATCTTGAAGACATGGCAGATAATGAATCTATTAACACTATTTGGAGATCCTAGAACTAGGGGCACACCAAAAATGAGGGCTAGTCTATTCGGGAGATATGTTAGGAAGCACTTCTATACAGAGGATGGCAGGTGCTTGGAACTCTCTTCTACAAAGAGCAGTGGAATCTGGATCAGTTATTATTAATTTTAAATCTGAGAGATACATATTTTTGTTGACCAAAGGTATTAAAATGACATGGGCCACAGACCAGCCATGATTTTATTGAATTATGGAACAGGCCCGTGGGGCTGAATGGCCCCCCACCTTTCCAATACACCTGCGTTCCCATGAAGGGGTCTCGAGTTTGGAAGGTTGTATTGATACTGCCTTGGACAATTGCTGCAGAGCATATAGTGTTGATAGAACATACTGCTGCAACTTTGCATCAATGGTGGAACGAATTTCAATCAAAACAACTTTTGCACAAGGGCAACAATCACATCAACAGAACGCCTTTGACATCATCTTCCAAAAGTGCAACCTCTTCCAGCATACAAAGGAGAACAGACACCATTACCTCCAAAATGCCCCCAAAGTCATTGATCACCCTGACTTGGAACCATCATAATCATTGGGCCAAAATACTGGAACACCTTCAACAGTGCTGTTGGGAATACACACGTACTGTCGCAGTCCAAGAAGGCAGATCACCATTGCGTCAAAAATAGTGAGTGATCTACAAAAATATACATATCTTGTCACAGCCCATGAACGAATCAACAGGTCACAGGAATAATTTTACATTCGTTTTTCTTGGCCATGACAATTACAAAAGCCTTGCAATGGTATCACTGCAAATTGAGGTTTTGCAGGAAATCCAAATGCATGTTTGTCACACGACATACATTGGTATCAAAGATGCCAGGAAAGGAAAGCAGCTCCTGTAGCACAGTAGCAGTGTCCCTACCTCTAAGCCAGAAGGTAACCAATTCCATCTGCTTCAGATGTGTACTGTAACACATGAACAAACTGATTAAACATATATGTAGCAAAGAGAGAGAATGAGAGCACGAGAGGAAATATAAGATAGGTTTACAAGAATGATACCTGGACTTCAGGGCTTAAGTTCTAAGGAGAGATAATATAAATTAGGCCTGTTTTCTGTAGAATTTTAAAGCTTAAGGGGTGATTTACATAGCATCTTTATCATATTACTAAATAATTATGAAGTGCTTCATAACACTGTACTCCAAAAAATAAAGGTGTTGTATGTCAACTATGCTGCACTGGCAAAAACCGACAGGCAGATAGATTATTAAATCACTGCCTTTGGTGGCACTGATATGCAAGCAGGTTGGTTAAAATAGTAGCTGAAAAACGTGTTGCTGGAAAAGCACAACAGGTCAGGCAGCATCCAAGGAGCAGGAGAATCGACGTTTCGGGCATAAGCCCTTCTTCAGGAAAGAAGGGCTTATGCCCAAAGCGTCGATTCTCCTGCTCCTTGGATGCTGCCTGACCTGCTGCGCTTTTCCAGCAACACATTTTTTAGCTCTGATCTCCAGCTTGTGCAGTCCTCACTTTCTCCTGGTTAAAACAGTAAGAAGGTTTGATATTCTTAGCTGACACTACCACACATTTTCAACATCTTGCTTCAGTCCTAGACTTTTGAGCTGGGAATTGCACATACAAATGATCATTTGTCATCGAAACCTACAAATTTCAAATTATACTGAACACTATGTATAATCCTCTCAAATTGTCACCTCAAACTGCTCCTTCTGCCAATTAAGTCACAAATCTGCTTGAAAAAAATGAACTTCATTATAAATTGTAATACAAACGCATCATCAATAAAATCTGCATCTAAATTGTGTATATGTACACTTCACCTGGCAAAGGAGCAACACTCAAAGCTTGGTGATTTAAAATAAACTGGACCATAACCTGGTGTCATGTGACTTCTGACCATGGTGTCCACAGATTTAGAAAACATCCCAGCATGTTTAACAGAAACACTTGAGCAAAATGTGACAGCAAGGCATAATGATATTTGATCACATGACCAAAAGCTTAGCCAAAAAAAGGTAGGCTTGGGGAATGTCTTAAAAGGAGAGATAAACCAAACAGCTCAAAGTACTGTCACCAATGGTGTAGCAATGAAAACTCAGGACAAAAGCACAGATATTTGAGGCAGATTATACAGATAGAAGAAGTTTGAGATAGGTGAGACATGGAAGAATTTGAAAACAACCATGAGAATTTAAAATGTGTGGTCATGTCAGCTAAGAATATCAAACCTTCTTACTATTTTAACCAGGAGAAAGTGAAGACTGCAGATGCTGGAGATCAGAGCTGAAAAATGTGTTGCTGGAAAAGCGCAGCAGGTCAGGCAGCATCCAATCAGCAGGAGAATTGACGTTTCGGGCATAAGCCCTTCTTTCCTGATGAAGGGCTTTTGCCCGAAACGTCGATTTCGAAGCTTCTTTGATGCTGCCTGAACTGCTGTGCTCTTCCAGCACCACTAATTCAGAATCTGGTTTCCAGCATCTGCAGTCATTGTTTTTATCCCATGAGAATTTAAAAGCCAATGCTGGGAAAACAGGGGTAATATATAAACAGGAACTGTTTCAAATTACGGTATATGCTGTAGAGTCCTGCATGTGCTCAAGAAATGGAATATTCAAGCCTAACTCAAGCTTGCAGGTTCAAGGATATAGCTGTCTTTACTGCAGTTGAGTGTTTCAATAAGCAGAACAGGAATATTTCTGACACATTACCACACTTTGCTGAAACCTTAACTGTAAATGAAGCACATTACCAGTGGGAAAACCACAACCCAAACTTCCTGTCAAGGACAGGTGTGCTCTTTCTTCTACTCAAGATGCGAATGGGACATGGTTTCTTACCCTTGGATTGAGTATCCAAATTCAAAGATTAGGCAGCAGGCTTTATGACAGTTCTAATATAAATAGGACTTCTTTTATTATCTCACATTCTCTCACATAAAAAGTGACACTTTAAAATGGTAAATTAAAACTCTGGTAAATTGAAGCAATCTCAATATGCTGTGAAATTTCTTAGAAATTTCCAGATATTGTTCCAATTGAGTTCATCTGAGAATCAGTGTCATCAAGATTTCACAAAATGGAAAAAGGCCCTTCAGTTCATCATATCCATGTGAGTCACCAAGCACTTACCTAATCTAATCCTATTTTCCAGCACTTGGCCCAAAACCTTGTATAATGTCATGCTTGAAATGCTCAACAAAATATGCCTCGAGAGTTTCTCCTGCTTTCACTACTCTTTTAGGCAGAGTTCCAGATATCTAACACCTACTAGGTGAAAAAATCTTTTCCTCAAATTCCCCTAAAACTTCCTGCTGTGCATCGGAAAACCACGCCTCAGGTTTGGGACTCCAGTCCAAATGTTCAAAATTTTACCATTTATTCCCTTGGCTGCCTCGATGAATTTCAGTGGGTGTGTGTTTTGGTTGATTTTAAAGAACAAATAACCAAAATGATTTAATCATTGTGACTTCCACAGGTACAAGTCATTTTCACAATCGAAGGATAACGTGTTTGTTCAATTGTCAATACTGTTGTTTATCAGTTGGAGGTTCATCCAGCCTAATTTGGATGAAGGGAACCAACAACTTGCATTAACACTTGCTTCTTGTAGTCATAGGCAAAATTAAAAACTTGCAGTTAAGCACTAATTTATTACAACACCAACACCATATGGCAAGTTTCAGAGATGTCTGGTGCCTAGTGTACATGGTTTACTTTGCCCAGCTAGTATCGTATTCTTTACATGGATTTGACGAGTAACATTAGCCAAAGGAAGTCTCACGTTCTCAGATATTTTGAACTTTCACGGATTTAGAAATGTAGACAAAATAGGCTATTAAAACGGCTGCTGTAAACCATCTGAGTTTCAAGTGAATACCTAATTAACTATGAACATTCACAGCCAAAGAATTCATATGTCTCTTAATTCAAGGATAAATAATCAACAGTATTATCATATTCCAACTGGCCCCTCTGTTTTACCATGGGCAACAAGAAGCAAAATTAAGATGCATGTGAATGAATCCTGTTGAGCGTCAATTGTATTATGATAATCATTAACTTCATAACAACCAACTTACAATATCATTGCACAACTATGAAGTTCACTGAACTATGTTTTGATATGCACTTATCTTAGAAATCAGCCTTAGCTCAAATTTATGTTGCATTAAAAGCCCAACATGGGCTGCTGTTTTTCCTTGTTCTCATTTTATTTTAGTGAGAAGTATACACATGATATTCTTGCCTCTCACTCATCTCTTGTTGGCTTGTAGTTCCAATGACCAGAAGTAATGAAAAGTACCATATAAATTCAGGCCCTTTCCAAGACTGCACAGTTCCTAATAGCTACAAATCGAACCATCAAAACAAAAGGCAATGTCTAAATTTCCAACAAATCAATCCCAATATGAATAATTAACTGTAAAAAGGTAAGTTTACGTGCTACCAAGTACATTCAAAAAAGCATAGTGGCTGTATTTTGAAGGCAGATTAAAGATTTTTGTCTGTGCTACTAATAAATGTCCTTGTTAATTTAGCTATTCGAAAATGTTTTGAAATCAAACCTTGGTGCAGCCTAGGACATGGCAGACTGCTACTCTTTAATACAACACAGTTAATTTATTCCAGCACGTGGTAATGGTCAAAAATCTCTGCTTCTGCACAATGGAAACAGAAAACTAGAAAACTGATATCTGATAGCATGTTGTTGCAGGGAGCCTAGTGATGGGAGATAAGGAAATAGCAGGAGAACTTAACAAGTACTTTGCGTCAGTTTTCACAGTGGAAGACATGAGTAATATCCCAAAAATTAAAGGGTGTCACGGGGCTGAGTTGAGTATGGCTGCCATTACGAAAGAGATAGTGCTAGAAAAGTTAAAAAGTCTTAAAATTGATAAATCTCCTGGCCCCGATGGGATACACCCTAGAGTTCTGAGAGAGGTTGCTGAGGAAATAGCAGAGGCATTGGTTGAGATCTTTCAAGAGTCACTGGAGTCAGGAAAGGTCCCGGACGATTGGAAGATGGCTGTAGTAACCCCCTTGTTCAAGAAAGGATCAAGGCAAAAGATGGAAAATTATAGGCCAATCAGCTTAACCTCGGTTGTTGGTAAAGTTCTAGAATCCATCATTAAGGATGAGGTTTCTAAATTCTTGGAAGAGCAGAGTCTGATTAGAACAAGTCAACATGGATTTAGTAAAGGGAGGTCATGCCTGACAAACCTGTTGGAATTTTTTGAAGAGGTAACAAGTAGGTTAGACCAGGGAAACCCAGTGGATGTGGTCTATCTAGACTTTCAAAAGGCCTTTGATAAGGTGCCACACGGCAGGCTGCTGAGCAAGGTGAGGGCCCATGGTGTTCGCGGTGAGCTGCTGGGATGGATTGAGGATTGGCTGTCTAACAGAAGGCAGAGAGTTGGGATAAAAGGTTCTTTTTCAGAATGGCAGCCGGTGACGAGCGGTGTCCCGCAGGGTTCGGTGCTGGGGCCACAGCTGTTCGCATTATATATTAATGATTTGGATGAGGGAACCGGGGGCATTCTAGCGAAGTCTGCCGATGATACGAAGTTAGGTGGACAGGCAGGTAGTACTGAGGAAGTGGGGAGGCTACAGAAGGATCTAGACAGGTTGGGAGAGTGGTCCAGGAAATGGCTGATGGAATTTAACGTGTGCAAGTGCGAGGTCTTGCACTTTGGCAAAAAGAATAAAAGCATGGACTACTTTCTAAATGGTGAGAAAATTAATAAAGCCAAAGCACAAAGGGATCTGGGAGTGCTAGTCGAGGATTCTCTAAAGGTAAACATGCAGGTTGAGTCCATGATTAAGAAAGCGAATGCAATGTTGTCTCTTATCTCAAGAGGGTTGGAATATAAAAGCAGAGATGCACTACTAAAACTTTATAAAGCTCTGGTTAGGCCCCATTTGGAGTACTGTGTCCAGTTTTGGTCCCCACACCTCAGGAAGGACATACTGGCACTGGAACGTGTCCAGCGGAGATTCACACGGATGATCCCTGGAATGACAGGTCTAGCATATGAGGAACGGCTGAGGATACTGGGATTGTATTCGTTGGAGTTTAGAAGATTAAGGGGAGATCTAATAGAGACGTACAAAATAATACATGGCTTGGAAAAGGTGGATGCTAGGAAATTGTTTCTGTTAGGCGAGGAGACTAGGACCCGTGGACACAGCCTTAGAATTAGAGGGGGTCATTTCAGAACAGAAATGCGGAGACATTTCTTCAGCCAGAGAGTGGTGGGCCTGTGGAATTCATTGCCACGGAGTGCAGTGGAAGCCGGGACGCTAAATGTCTTCAAGGCCGAGATTGATAGGTTCTTGTTGTCTAGAGGAATTAAGGGCTACGGGGAGAATGCTGGTAAGTGGAGCTGAAATGCGCATCAGCCATGATTGAATGGCGGAGTGGACTCGATGGGCCGAATGGCCTTACTTCCACTCCTATGTCTTATGGTCTTATGGTCTTAATAGTCAACAGCCACATTGCTACAGAGAAGTTTTCACATGTTCACTTCACCTACCCAAATTTCAGATTATTTCCCTCTATTTTTCCATATGGATCACACCAAAGAACATCGTACAACAAAGCCTTAGTTGTGAAAATATATGATTTACCACATGAGAAATCCAATTTGCATGGACAGTTGCACAAAAGTAGATAAAAATTTCATTAGCAATTTCACCAAATATAGTCAATATACCACAAGTAGGCAGGCTTTCACGTTGAGCAATATGCCTCTTCCAAAATATACCATATATACCATATCAGCAGCAAACCTACAACCATCAATATTTTTCACCCTGGTGTTTGCTCCCTGAATTAAGTAATATTGTCTGGTATATTTAACTAAAATTACAATACATTACTTTGCAGCAGCATTATTGCTCAGTCTCACAACCAATGTATCCAGAGAACACTATGTGATGCTGACAAAGAATGGTTAAATTGGGGTGGGTTGGGTGGGCTAAGTTGCCAGTCAGATGGAGCAAGAGTGTGTTAACCATATTTGAATTAAGCATATTTGAATTACATTATCAATCTTCAATTTCATGACATTGTGCAGCTAAATAAAATGATGCCCTGATATTTTCTCTTCTGCTCGGCAGTTACATCAGATTACCTACCTTTAAATTTTTGAAATTTTCGCTCACGTCTCATTCCCATTACTCCAAGATGATGGCATGGGCGATAGCTGCACCCTTCTCTTTCTCTCCTTTCTCATAGTTTTCTCTCTTTTATTCTTTTCGTCTTCTGACATCATGGGGAAGCCAGAGCAGTGTTCAATGGATCACTGGCTGTGGTGGTAGCAATGCCCAGTGCAAGGAGTCCTGGCAGTGGGAGACCCAGACCATGGACTCAACATCTCTGGCTGCAGCAGTAGCACTGCCTGGTACAAGGACTCTTGGCTGCGATAGGCTGAACTCATGGACTCTGTGGGTTTTCTTCTGCAGCAGTTGTGGTGCCCAGATTGGTGGCACAGTGGTTAGCACTGCTGCCTCACAGCACCAGAGACCTGGGTTCAATTCCTGCCTCAGGCAACTGTCTGTGTGGAGTTTGCACATTCTCCCTGTGTCTACGTGGGTTTCCTCTGGGTGCTCCGGTTTCCTCCCACAGTCCAAAGATGTGCAGGTCAGGTGAATTGGCCACGCTAAATTGCCCGCAGTGTTAGGTGAAGGGGTAAATATAGGGGAATAAGTCTGGGTGGGTTGCTCTTCGGAGGGTCGGTGTGGACTTGTTGGGCCGAAGGGCCTGTTTCCACACTGTAGGGAATCTAATCTAATTCAGTAGGCCTGAAGTGCAGGCATGGGACACTCCACAGAAGCTCTAGAGCTGTGTTTGAAGACTCCTTGCACAGAAGATAAACTCAATTTACATAATTGCTTTTTATTCATTTTCTGACTCAAAATGGCACCGGATTGTGGTGACAAAACACTTTGCACTATATCTTTCTAGACATATATGACAATAAATAACTTGGAATAACTTTAAGTATATAACTTATTTGAAACAAGCCATAAATAATCAATATTCCTCAAAAGTTAATCTTATCCATGCATCAGATGATCCAGCAGATAGTGCAAGCTTTAAAGGGATCCGTAGGCAAGTAAGTTGCTTTTATACAATTCAGCAAAATTAATCTTTGAATACATTTGGACTCGAGATTCAATGCAAGTCTTCCCACTTGCCCAATTAAACACAATATGGAGTGTGATTTGGGATGAGTGTCGGTGGCAAAAATAGTAAGGATTCTTATTCCTAATCTTAATGGTCATTGAGAAGGTGCTGGCAAGCCATCTTCTTAAACCATGGCAATTTAAATGATAAAAAGACTTTTCCATTGTGGAATGATAGTGTTCCAGAATTCTGACACAATGAAGAAGTGGCAACATAGTTCCAAATCAGGATGGTGTGATACTTGGAGGCAAGCTTACAGGTTTTGGACTTTCCCATGTGCCTGCTGTCTATGAGGTAGAGATTACGGGTTTGGAAATATCTTCTGAGTTGTTTATTTTAAATCTGGCAAACCGAATCCTAAAATATTTCATACAGTCAGTCATACAGCACGGAAACCGAACCTTTGGCCCGACCAGTTCACGCCGAACATAATCTAAAACTAAACTTCCCCAACCGCCCAAGTCCACATCCATATTCCTCCAAACCTTTCCTATTCATGTACTTATCTAAACATCTTTTAAAATGTTGTAATTGAACTCACATCCATCACTTCCTCAGGAAGTTCGATCAAAATGCAAACTACCCTCTATAAAAACTTTGCCCCTCATGTCTTTAAAATCTCCCTTCTGTCACCTTAAAAATGTTCACCCATTCTTGAAATTCCCCCTCCTCAGGAAAACTATTAATTTTATCCTCACTGAAATGTAGTTAAACATTAGTGCTTGAAGTAGAGCAAAACAAAATCAAGTAACAGTTATGGTATCCAATTGTCATTCACTATTCCTGTACATTGTTGCTGTGAGGTAAAGAAATACAGAGACACAATACAGGCTCAATGGTACAACTTTGAGGGTGTACAGGAGCAGAAGGGGTTTATATGCATTAATCTCTGAAGGTGGTCAAATAACTTGAAACAGTTGTTAAGGCAGCTTATACTATCCTTGAATTTATAAATACAGAGATAGAGAATAAAAGCTACAGCTCTAAAAATCAGTGGTCAGACCACATTTTGAATATTGTGCTCAGTTCTAGGCACCTTAACTAAGGAAGGATGTCAACATGTAAAGACAGAAAAGCAAAAGCATCTGTCCTATGACAAAACAAAACATGTTCGCACCATTTTTAAGTAATATGCACTTCAACTAGAAACAATAATTCAGGACAAAATTAATTGTCAATTGGGCAAATATCTTTTAGACAACAAAACAGTCTTTGTTATGAACAAATTATATTCAAATGGCCATGCTCTAATTTTTAACTGAGATACCATAAAGTTGATTAGGGCAAAGTTGTTTACGTGCTATACATGGAGCTCCAAAACTAATTTCCTGAAGTGTCACAAAGCAGACATGCAAGGAAGGTCAAACTTATTGAAATAAAAAAAAAGGACAGTAGCAACATGGATGAAACCAGTTGAATGACATCAAAAGTGCTGTAGAACGCTATGGCCAAACCATACAATTCTAAAGGTGCAGGTGCAGGTGCATAGGGACTTTGAAGGTGACAGGACAGGGGGAGTGGTCAATAAAGCACAGAGCATACTAAGCTTCATTAACGGAGGCAGAGGCAGAAGGAAATTGTTACACTTGCAATAAATGCTTCAGACCCAACTGAAGTGTCATGTCTAATTCTGCATGCCACACTTTAGGGAAGATGAGAGTGCAAGAAGATTCATGAAAATATAATTGATTTTTCACATATCCAAACCATACATAGACTGAAGACAGTTGGACTGTTTGCCTTGAAGAGAAAAAAAATGAGGGAAGATTAGATATAGGTACTCAAAATTACTAGGGTTTGGACAGAGCCAATGCTGAGAAACTATTTCAGTAAGTGGAAAGATTAAGGACCCGAGGAGGCTGACAAGAATAACTTAGTCATGTAGTGAGTGGTTATTATATTGAAGGCATTGTCTGAGAGTCTGGTTGAAGCAGGTTCAAACTTAGAATTGGACTATTTTGTGAAAATAATGCACAGGGGAGAAAGCAGAAAATTGCTCTTTCATAGACATGGACATAATGGGTCAAATTACCTTCTTCTACTGCAAAGACCTTATTCAAACGCTAAAGAGCACTGCCTATTTTTAATTCTCTCCAGACCTTTGGGAAGTACCAAGAAAAATCAATTCTGTTCAGTTTTCCAATGGCATGTCCAAATCAAAAATATAACACTTTTTGCTTTTTTGAAATTCTGAATTTTCTTGGAGCAATAGCATAGACAGTTCAAATGCTGCTTATCCAAGATCTTAAAACTCTATGGCATAATTCATTTTGCTCCTTGTCGTGACGTATATTAATAATGTAGTGGTAGTAATGGAATGGTTATATTGTAATAGTGATCTTCTATAAGGATATATGCAGACATGACTGATGTACCAACTTTTATTTTGTTGAGTGCAGATACTTTTACCATTAAAACTTGAGCTCCATAAAAGAGTTGCTCATAATTTCTTTTATTGCTGGCTATAAGTGTATTGTCAACTTGGTGCAGGCTAGCTTTGTTCAGATCATCTGACGCAGAATTTAGTCCATATACCTTTCATGCTTGAGATACCAAGGATATACTACGCTGAAATTCTATCAAACAAGCTCAAGGTGGCACTGTAGGAAACATTTGGGCTTCTGGCCCATTCGCATCCATCGGCAGGCCGACCACATCCTTTCTTTTCTAAAAATGAAATTTTTTTTTAAAACATGAAGCTTATCTTAACTTCCTTTGGAGGCTTTGGGAAAAGAGGAATGCTCTGGGAGGCTGCTGCAGTACAGAATGTGGTGTGGATTTCGCTGTTTCTTGTGGCTGTGCCCTTCAATTAGGCTGTTTTGGCGGCAGTAACTCCATGTGACTTTTCTTTGGCATCATGGGGGGGGGGCGTGGCCTTTGAGTACAGAACCATGAAATGCACAAATTTCTCTCTTCTTTAAATTTGTTTTTTAATTATACTATTGTGGAAGGACTTAATAGCTTATTTCTTTATTTGCTAATTTATTGCTGTAATTTTATATTTTTGAAGCTTTGTAATGCTGGACTTTTTATTTCTTTACTTTTCTATTTCCCCTAAGAAACTGTACCCTAGAATCTGTACCTAGGTACCTTTCACCTAAGATGACGCTATAAGTGGCAACGTGCATACTTCTCATTGTACTCATGCGACAATGCGGATAATCCATTCATAGGTACTCCAAATTTAGCATGCAAAATTACTTTCCATGTTAAAATTACATTTCTCCCATAAGGGCAGGTACTCAAACACAAAACCAACATTAGTCCCTGTATCACACGCCACCAAGATAAAACAGAAAAAAAACCTAAGGTTTGGGAAACGAGGAAAGATAAAAGTTGCAAACTGTGCAGCTTTCCTTTGTATTTTTCATCCATTTAAAATTGACCTTCATCTGTGTGTCATTGAGCCAAACACTTGATTTGAATGAGATTCACAAACATTTGAATTCAAATAAAACAATGAGCATCTACGTATGCGAGATGGGATTTTGGCATACTATGAAATATCTAAGCAAAGTAAGTACCAGTGGCGTTAAACTGGGCTTTGAGAGATTAAACTAATTACAATACTATTCCATCGCCTTACTTCTTCAGGAAGAAGGGCTGATGCCCGAAACATCGATTCTCCTGTTCCTTGGATGCTGCCTGACTTGCTGCGCTTTTCCAGCAACACATTTTCAGTACTCTACCATGACCCAGGTACATAGGAGAACCACTGGTTTGGAATCTGGTATCAGACATCAGAAAAATACATCGCAACCAGTCGACCCAGTTTTAAGTGATTAATGCCTTGATGCTGGGCATGTGGCTTGGGAGTCAAAGCTCCTGTTGGACCATCATTGCTATCATTAGATTGATGGACCTGCAAAGACACTGCTTCTTGTATTTCTTTAGTGCTCTGCTTACCATTGCTTGTCCAAGCATCCAATGCACAAGGGAGCGCAGGGATCATGACACAGTAAACCATGGCAAAGTATGCTTTTCCTCAGTTAGCCGAAGACTAAGCTAACTCATTGGAGGCTATAATCAATTCGATTGTCTATGTCAGCCTTAGACAAATAAAGTCTCCCAAGATACCTAATCATTGGATAAATGTGAGGTGCTGCATTTTGGGAAAGCAAATCTTAGCAGGACTTATACACTTCATGGTAAAGTCCTAGGGAGTGTTGCTGAACAAAGAGACCTTGGAGTGCAGGTTCACAGCTCCTTGAAAGTGGAGTCACAGGTAGATAGGATAGTGAAGGCGGCGTTTGGTATGCTTTCCTTTATTGGTCAGAGTGTTGAGTACAGGAGTTGGGAGGTCATGTTGTGGCTGTTCAGGACATTGGTTAGGCCACTGTTGGAATATTGTGTGCAATTCTGGTCTCCTTCCTATCGGAAAGATGTTGTGAAATTTGAAAGGGTTCGGAAAAGGTTTACAAGGACGTTGCCAGGGTTGGAGGATCTGAGCTACAGACAGAGGCTGAACAGGCTGGGGCTGTTTTCCCTGGGGCGTCAGAGGCTGAGGGATGACCTTAGAGGTTTACAAAATTATGAGGGGCATGGATAGGATAAATAGACAAAAGTCTTTTCCCTGGGGTTGGGGAGTCCAGAACTAGAGGGCATAGGTTGTGGGTGAGAGGGGAAAGATATAAAAGAGACCTAAGGGGCAACGTTTTCACGCAGAGGGTGGTAGGTGTATGGATTGAGTTGCCAGAGGATGTGGTGGAGGCTGGTACAATTGCAACATTTAAGAGGCATTTGGATGGGTATATGAATAGGAAGGGTTTGGAAGGATATGGGCCAGGTGCTGGCAGGTGGGACTAGATTGGGTTGGGATATCTGGTTGACATGGACGGGTTGGACGAAGGGTCTGTTTCCATGAAGTACATCTCTATGACTCTATATACCAATCCAGATGCCTTTTAAATGTTGCATTTGTACTAGCCTCCACCACTTCCTCTGGCAGTTCATTCCATACATGTACTGTGCGAAAATGTTGCCCCTTCGGTCTCTTTTATATCTTTCCCCTCTCACCCTAAACCTATGTCCTCTAGTTCTGGACTCCCCAACACAAGGGAAAAGACCATGTCTATTTATCCTATCCATGCCCCCCATGTTTTATAAAACCTCTATAAGGTCACCCCTCAGCCTCCAATGCTCCAGGGAAAACATCCCTCGCCTATTCAACCTCTTCCTATAGCTCAAATCCTCCAACCCTATCTTTTCTGATCCCTTTCAAGTTTCACATCTTTCCAATAGGAAGGAGACCAGAATTGCACGCAATATTCCAACAATGGTCTAACCAATGTCCTTACAGCTGCAACATGACCTCCCAACTCCTGCACTCAATACTCTGACTGGTTGGAATATCTGGTCAGCATGGAAAAGTTGGACTGAAGGGGCTGTACATCTCTATGACTATATGGAAAATAGTCTGCATTTTCCAGGATCTCATGCTGATTTAGTGTTGTATTATGGGAGCTGGATGGTAGTTAACCTGAGTTTTCCAGGTTGAAAATAAAAGATAACTGAAGCTGCAAATTCAAAATAAACACAAAATGAATACACTCAAATCCCCAGACTTGTGTTTCTCCAAAATTTGCTCAGTTTTGGGTTTTCCAGGTTTTTTAATGAAATACCCATTTTTTTCCTATGCTTTGACAAGGAGTCAATGATGACCTGGAGCTCAATTTCAGAATCAGTCCATAAAGTGCCACCTGAATACTGCAACTCAATACAGGAGGTTGGAATGATTTTGGTTTTAAATTGATGACGACGTAGGTCAAATAGCTTACACATGCTTGTGGGCAGCTTTCTCGAGGGGAATTGTTCTATTAAAAAAAAATCAGCCATTAATTGCAGGTTTCAATGTTTGGGTCAGCATTCATTGATCATCTGCAGCTGCTGTTAAAAAAAAAGCAGTGGTGAGCTACACAAACTGCTGCAGTCCATTTTGTGTATGTACACTCAATGCTATTAGGGAGGGAAATCCAGGATCTTAACCAAACAACATTGAAGCAACCACAAAATAATTCCATGTCAGAATGATGAGTGGGTGGGACATGAACTTGCACTTGGTGATCCCATCTACATATTCTCTTTTGCTTTCTAGATGTCGAGGTTATGAGGTTGGAAGATGCTGATGAAGCAGCCTTGGTGAATTTCAACAGTGCATCTTGCCAATGGTACACATTGCTGTTACTGCACCTAAGTTGCGAAGAAAGTGAATGTTTGCTGATGTGGTGCCAATCAAATGAACTGCTTTGTCCTGGATGGTGTCAAGCTTCTTGAATTTTGTTGGAGATGCACTCATCCAGCAAAGTGGGAAATCTTCCATTACACTCCTGCCTTGTGCGTTATGGATGGTGGACAGGACAGACTCTAACATGATTTAGTATTTCTATGCTAAATCCAGTTGATTTTCTTGTCAATGGTAACCCATATGAGGTGTGCAATTCAGCAATATAATGCCATTGATGATTAGATTGTTTTACTTGTTAGAGATGGCATTGCTTTTCACTTCAGTGACAAATATTGCTACTTTACACTTGTCGGCCCACGTCTGGATATCGTCCAGTTCTTGCTGCATTTGAACATGGGCTGTTTCAGTTTGAGGAGCTGCAAACGGTGCTGAATATTGCACAAACATCCAGACTTCTGACTTTGCGATGAATAGAAGGTTACTGATGAAGGAATTGAAGATGACGGAGTCAAGGATACTGCCCTAAAACAAACTCCTGTTCTTGGGCTAAGACAACTGACCTTTAACAACTACAACCATGTCCCTTTGAGAAGTAGAGCTCAAGCCAGAGATTTCCTGTCAATTGCCAATGACAGATGTTTCACATGGGCTCTCTGACACCATGGTCGAGAGTGTTGTGCTGGAAAAGTACAGGTCAGGCAGCATTTGAGGAGCAGGAGAATTGATTTTTCGGGCCCAGGCCCTTCATCAGGAATGAGACCATGCTCAATCGAATACTGCCTTGCTGTCAAAAGCTGTTAATTCTCATCTACCCTCTGAAGTTAGTCACTTCTGTCCACGCTTGAACTAAGGCTGTAACGAGGCCAGGAGCCGAATGGTCCTGCTGGAACTGAAATTAAGCATTACTGAGGAGGTGGTTGCTAATTAAGTGCTGCTTAATAGCACTGTTGATGATCCACTTCGCTAAGCTTTAAAAGCAGACTGATGGAGTGATAACTGGTCAGGTCAATTCATCTTGCTGAGAGGCCAGGACAGGTCTGGACAATTTTCAGGATTGCTATCTGACGTGGGACATGTCATATCCAGGAATGATGTTATCAGGGCCATGGTCTGTAAGATATAAAATCAGCAACTATCACTATAGCAGGCTGTAGCTTGACTCGTCTGTAAGACAGCTTTTCCAATTCTGGCACGAGCCCCCAGATGTTTAAGATGGAGAACTTTGCAGGGGACACTGGCCGAATTTACCACTGCCATTTCTAATGCCAACTTTGGTCCCAAGTGACCTGTCTGATTTCAATTCTTTGAGGGTTTTTAGGAATTTGATATAGTTGCCATCAAGCCAAAGAGATGTTCTACCTAAAACACACATGAATATTGTGGGACATCAACAGCTTGTGAGGTCATATCAGTTAAGAATCAAACATATTGTTGTGGGTCTGAAGTCACACATGTATGTGAGAAGAGAGTTCCAATCTAAAAACTGGACATTTTCTTCTTAATACAACTGAAGGGGAATTCATGGTCACAAATTGACTTGGAATTCCAGATTTGTATGAATTAATATTCTATAATCTGCTACAGTGCAGAGCATTACCAGAATTCTCTGGGTGACTGATCAATCAAGAATAGCACTGTGGCATCATTCCCACATTTGGTGTGATATTGCAGTGAGGTAAACTGACAAGTACCACAATTTTATCACATATTAAAATAGTAGAACATAAGAAATAGGACAAGTTAACCATACTACTCATGATCATTCAATAAAATTGCGGTAAGCCTACTTTCCTATACATGCCCCACACATTGCAATTCCAAGACATTGCTCTTTGAAAAGACATCCAGTGATGCAGCATCCACAACCCTCTGAGGAACAGAATTCTCAAGAGTCACAACTCTCAAAAGAATGTGCTTCTCATCTCTGGATAAAGGGCCAAAACTTTAGGACAAAGACTGTGTCTTTGCGTTTCTAGATTTACAAGCCTAGGGATACAACTTCATGTCTATTGTCAGTCTATTTCAGAATCTGTATTCCACTAGTAACTAACAACAGATTTGTGATCATCTAGGAATAGTCTGAATCTGTTTAGTTCATGTTCTCTTAGCTGTCATATTGGTCTTGTCGCAAATACTGTGTTTTTCAGAACTGAACTAGTGCAGTCAATAATGGTCCTACTGGTGATGGAACATGAAGACTCAAATTAGGTGTGCCTGCTGCCCAAAATGCATTTTTTAAGTGATGGAGGGGCACTGATTCCAATAAGGCAAGGCAGTTATCTGACTTAACGATGGAAGACTTCTCAGGACCCGGAGTTGACATTAAGAATGTCCCACTGCGTTCCACTGAGGTGTCAACCTGTTGTTCCTGGTGAGTTAGGACATGCACAAGACAGTGATGGAAGAGTCTGTAAAGATGGCTAAATTGAGAGATTCTGAGGCTATGATTTTGTCAGAAACCAGCTGCTATCACAAATATTTGTGAGGAGAACTGGCATTCACATCCATATTATTAAATGTTTGATATGGCAGAGTGGCATTTTGAGTGCTTTTGTTGCAGCAATGCTTGACGTTTTCTAACAACATAATGTTGTCGTTAAGTCAAAGGGATGCTCTGCCTAAAACAGATTAATATTGCGGCACATTAATTAGTGCTGGTGCCACATCAGGTACCTGAGCTATATATCCTGTATAAATCCTCAATCATATCAAATAACACTTCACTTTTACTGTTCACTGTGGAGACAGTACTGATCTCACTTCACCAGCTAATGCATGCAAAAACTCAGAATGAATGTCCAATGCTCAATGTGATTACAATTGGATTAATCAGCAAGTGCTGAAGTGTTATGAATTACACTTAACCTATCTGAGTTTATGTTGTGGGCATTGGTATAAAGAGAATACCTGAAGAAATCCGTACTCTTCTCAATACTTTTCTGATCCAAGATGGTGGCAGAGGTGGGCTCCTGAGCCAGAGTTCATCACACTGACAGCTTTTCTTTCTTTTCTTTCCACCTTCTAGAGGGAGCTGGGTCATGGAGGTAGCTACAATGATGGCAGTGGCTGGGGGCACAAAACAGGGACTTTAGCGGTCAGCAACGAGGTTGGTGGCATAGTGGAAGCAGCTGGGAGCCCACAGTGGCACCCTGAAAGCCTGGTGAGGCAGCTGGTGAGCCTGGATGGCAGTCAGCAGCAAGATGGCAGCACAGGTTCAACAGATCGAGGCCTCGTGGGGAAAGCTCAGAGCGCAGTGACTGCAAGCCCATGGCTAAAAAAAGGACTGCAATTTGGAACTTCAACTTTATTTCTTATTTACTACTTTATGCTGAGAAGAACTAACGTTGAGCTTGGAACATATTTTTCTAATTTTTTTTTACCTAAGATCTTATCCAAAGTTATCTTGCACCTAAGATAGTGCCATGAATGTAAACTTTTCATTGCACTCCTACATCCCTGCACTTGACAACAAAACCTAATTGTAATTCTATAGTTGAGTTTAAATTTTTTGAAAAAAAGAAATGGACCACTTTGCTGGACTCTCAAAATGGCCAAGACTGATCAGCTTATTGTATTTTAGAAGCTTCTGATCCTCCTGCATTGTGTGGACATGGCTAAAGCTGGTACTAAGGAACTGTCGAGAAGAGGTCGGCTTCCAGACAGCACTGGACAAAGGAAAATATCAAGACCTATTATGCCAAAATAAATGCAAATGATTTTAGTGATGGAAACTCTGACAGGGAAGTAAAGCCAAGCTATTTATTTAATGATTTTCTAATTCGCCCCTCAACATGACCTTCGGCACCTCTGGCCTTGAAATATGGCCAAAGTTGGAACTGATTGAATTGCTTAAGAATCCAATTCTGGGATTCTAAATCAGTTGCTGTTTGACCTACAGAAAGAAAGCAGAACTCCTGACTTAGTTGGCAGTGTGTATTAGATGCTCTCCCTCGTGCTTTCAAGTTGCTAGCCAGAAAGTCATCTACACTTTGCCTGCAAGGAGGAAAATGTCTGGGTCCACCTCATCAAAGCAACTATTATTGGACACTGACCTGGGAATTCACAACAATTACCAACATTTGGAATTTATCTACATCTCCCCTCTTGTCCTGTATTCCTTATTTTCCTGAGAGCTTGTGTGCACATGGAGTACCAAAACAATTTCACCATACTCTTGAGTGTTTTATTAATAAGCCCCTAACTTTTGATTTAACCTTAAAGGATTTTTGTTAGTGTAATTTAAAAATTGGTATCTGGAAATCAGGGTTTGAGCAACACCCTTTAAATGACTTCAATAAAGGAACAGGAATAAAAAAAAAGAAAAGGAGGGGCCCTTGTATCAATGTATTCACATTGGTCAGAAGAACATGAAAAAAAAAGTTAAAAATTAAAACTAAAAGGGGTGCAAGAACAGAGCGGCCTAGGTGTATAAATTAATGTTGCATGTCATTAATGATAGCAGGACAGGTACAGAGAGCAGTTAGTAATGCATACAGTAAACTAGGTTTTGTTTTTGAATTAAGGTGTAACAGCAGGGAGGTGATGCCAAACACGCAAGAGTCACTAGCTTGGCCTCAGTTGCAGAAATGCATTCAGTTCTGGAAGGTGCACTTCAGGAAGGATGCGAAGGCATTGAAGAATAGCAGAAAAGATTCATTATAATGATTTGAGGGATTTCAGTGATAAAGGCAGTGCAGGCAGTGAACAGTTAAGATGCTTTTCCTTGAAGAGATGCGTTGCTGGGGCACTGTAGCAGGCCCAAAACAACCACCAGCCAGGCTCAGTACAAGCTGGAAGAACTGTATCTCTTCTGCTTCAGGACTCTGCAATCTTTAGGACTCAACATCAAATTCAATAATATTAGAACTCGAACATCTTCTTCCACATCCTTTATCCACATCCCAGGCACTGTCACAACATGGGCCGCTTTCAGCACCGCCTACCCATTTTCACCTGCTCACTGTGTCCATTATCAGCTTTACTTCTGGCCTACTACCCCTTTGTCTGCCTAACTTTCTCTTTCTTTCTGGGCTCAGTCTCGACCCATCTGCTCAAATCTTCACCACCCATCCCCACCCCCAACCCCTCAGTACAAAATGCCAACTTTTCTGAGCTACCCTCAGTTCTGCAGAAGGGTTACTGGACCCAAAACGTTAACTGTTTTCTCTCCACTGCTGCTACCAGACTAGACTCCTGCGATTTCTGTTTTTGTTTCACATTTTCCATAACCACAGTTCTTTGTTTTACTTTACATAAAGGAAAGAGCCTTATTTCTTCTACTGCACCTCGATACACTTACAGGATTAGAAATAGATTTTACTCACTATCATCAAGTGGCAGTAGTAAAAATCTGCAGCACTTCGGTTGTGGTTTGGTTCATATTTGGAGCTGCACAACAAATCTAGTTTAGTTTACAAGCCCAGCATAATATACCCACAAAACTGCACAATGTAGTTTACTGGTTAGGATATATTTTGCATTAAACTGCCACCAGCTGACAAGAAAATTAATTTCAGAAACAAACATTAATACTGCATTAAAACTATAGTCCAAGCTTGACTAACAACAGACCCGATGTGTGACTCAATGAAAATTTCAAAATACTTCAGTCATGTAACAAATTATCTTTGTAAATTTGTCAGAAAAACAGCATTGAGCAAAGAAAAATCCTACAACAAAATGTGAGTTTGAAACACAAATTTACAGCGTTCAGAAACATCTATACAAGGTATTTTGAAAACTTTCCACATTTGATTTTTAGCAACCAATACAATTACAATAGTATGCTCCTTGTTAATAGTTTGTTAAAAAAAATTTGAGCTGATTAACATCAGAAATGTTATTGCCAGCATTGAGCAGGTTTGAACATAATTCTTGAAATGGGGCTAATACCTTCCTTTTGTGTGTAAAAGTGTGAAACTCCCTTTTAATTTTTTTGTGCAACTGCAAAGGGGATGACTTCTACACAGCCAGCATGCATGGGACTTGCAGTTTGCTGGCATGGCTGTACAGATTGTAGGAAATGTTGGAAGTGGGTGTCAATTATACAACCTGATCTGCTCTCAACATAATCAAGGTTGACCTTCAACCTCAACTATTCAATCCGGGTACCACTCAATGTCCCAAATCTAAAAACCCATCAATTTCACAGATCCATCATAAGTCATAGGTATATTACAGTCAGATTCAGAATAAGATCTCATCCATTCTTCATTCATAATATGTTTCATGCCCAAAACCCTGATATGCAATGCTGTGCACAATATGATATTTCCATGTCCTTCAACAGTAATTTTTATGCCTGAGATTGGCCTATACTCAAACTGAACTCATTTAAATTGAAACAAACAGTCCTTATTCACCTGGATCATAAAATCACCAGAATTCCGCATATGAGTATGCCATTCAGTGCATCTTATCTATGTCAGTTCACCAAATGTACATATCGTTATGTGCAGTAATTGATTACCTTTATCCTACCCATACCATGCACATTTTTCCTTTTCAAATAACCATCTTATTCACTTTAAAATGCTTTGATCCAACCTGGGTTCATCACATACTCTGGCATTGTATCCCAGATCATAGCCATCTGTTACATGTCTGTTTTGCTTTTTAGTGAAGTACCATAAGACCATAAAATATAGAAGCAGAATTAGGCCATTCCACAGATCATATCTGCTCTGCTGTTTGATCATAGCGGATATATTTCTATTCTCTTCTAAACCCCATAAACCTTGATCTCCTTAGTAAACAAGAATTTACCAATCTCAGTCTTAAGTACAGTCAATGACTTGGCTTCCACAGCCTTCTGAGGCTAAGAGCTCCACAAATTCACTACCTTCTGGCTAATGAAATTTCTCACAGTCCTGAACTGTCGTCCATTCATTCTATGGTTGTGCCCTTGGGTCCTAGTCTCTCGTATTAGTGGAAACATTTTTTCCATGTCCACTCCATCTCGACCCCTCAGTGTTCTGTAAGTTTCAATGAGATCCCCCTCAACCGCTCCTCATATAACAAGCCCTTTATCCCCAGGTTGTTCATGTAAACGTCCTCTGGACTCCCTCCAACGCCAGCATATGCATCCTTAGATTCTGGGTCCAAACTAAATATTGGCTCACAATATTCCCAATGAGGTCTGACCAAAGCCTAATTACAGCCTCAGCAATACATCCCTACTCTTTTAGACCCCTCAAAACAATTGCTAAGATTGTATTTGCCTTTCTAACTACTGACTAAACTTGCAAATTAATCTGAAGAGAACCCTGAACTAGGACTCCCAAGTCCCTTTCTGCTTCAGATTTCCGAAGCCTTTCCCCATTTTGAAAATGGGCTACACCAGTATTCATCCTCCCAAAGTGCATGACCACACACTTTCCCATATTGTATTCCAAATACCATTTCTTCGTCGACTCTCCTAGACTGTCTAAGTTCTTCTGCAGCCTCCCCATTTCCTCAACACTGCTCCACCCTCCAAATATCTGTGTTATCTGCAAACTTAGAAACAATGTCCCTAGTTCCTCCATCCAGACTTAATATACAGCAAGAATAGTTGCGGCTATTTGAAGTAGTTGCAAATGACGTGTGGAATTCCACTGGTCACCAGTTGCCAGCATGAAAAAGACCTTTTATCCCTACTCTCTGCTTTCTGCCAGTCTACCAATCTTCTGTTCATGCCAGTACTTTGTCCCTAACACCATGGTCCTTACCTTATTTAGCAGCCTCTTTTGTGGCCCTTGTCCAAGGCTTTTTGAAATCCAAATAGGTCATGCCCACTAGTTCTCCTTTTTCGAACTTGCTCATTACCCCTTCAAAGAATTAGATTAGATTACTTAGTGTGGAAACAGGCCCTTCGGCCCAACAAGTCCACACCGACCCGCCGAAGCACAACCCACCCATACCCCTTCACCTAATACTACGGGCAATTTAGCATGGCCAATTCACCTGACCCGCACATCTTTGGACTGTGGGAGGAAACCAGAGCACCCGGAGGAAACCCACGCAGACATGGGGAGAATGTGCAGTCAGTCGCCTGAGGCAGGAATTGAACCCGGGTCTCTGGCGCTGTGAGGCAGCAGTGCTAACCACTGTTTCACCGTGCCGCCCATTAATTCTAACAGATTTGTCAGGCTTGACCTCCCCTTGACAAAGCTGTGCTGACTAGCCCTATTTTATCCTGCATTTCCAAGTATTCCACAGTCTCATCCTTTATAATAGACTCTAAATTATGTAACACTTTTCGACTGACACTCCAGCATCTGCAGTCCTCACTTTCTCCTAGTTGCTGAAAACCATACTGCAAAGCACCTTCCAAGGATGCCCACCTTGAAGAAGTTCACCTCCTCCCTCCACAAGGATCTCAGTCAGTCTCTTCTCCATTGCACCTCCCAAAGTTATTTCCTCTGCACAATCACCTTCCACCTGCATTGGTCTATCACCATACCACCTACCTTCCCCCCAGCCCCACCCCCACATTTCTCAGTCCCGCTTTCCCCCTCTACATTCCTGATGAAAGGCTTATGCCTGAAATGTCAACTCTCATGCTCCTTGGATGCAGTCTGACCTGCTGTACTTTTTCCAGCACCACACTTTATTGACTCTGACTTTTCCAGCATCTGCAGTCCTCACTTTCTCCTACTTACTGACAACTGAGGTCAGGTGAGCTAGCCTTCCTTCCTTTTTAAACAAGGATGTTATGTTAGGAATTTTCCAGTCCCCTCTGTGACTCCAGTGATTCCTGAAAGATCAGCAATGTCTCCAAAATCTCCTCAATTGTCTCCAACAGTAACCAGGATGTAGTCCAATTGGTCCAGGCGATTTATCCACTTTCTGATCTTTCAGCTTCCTCAGCACTTTCTCCTTACTGATAGCCACCACACTCACCTCAGCCCCAAAAAAGTTTGGTATGCTGCTGGTGTCTTCCACTGTGAACACTGATGCAAAGTACCTATTCAGTAGCTCTGCAATTTCTTTATTCCCAATTACTATTGCGCCAGATTCATTTTCTAGTGGTCCAAAGTATCGAAAAATAAACTCTCGAATCTCCTTTTATGTTACTGGCTAGCATGTCCTTCTATTCCATCTGGAATAGAATAGAAATTTGTTGTCAATTGTACTTTTACACAGAAGTACAAGGAAACGTTTTGTAAGTTGCCCTACCACGGCACCTATATTAGTAATATTAAAAAAGTAAAATTGAGACAAAATTCACAGTTCAGTTAACAGCTTCTGGGCTCAGTGAAAGCGGATTTAAGGACAAAGGAATACCCTGAAGGCACCCCCAACAATGTCTGCCAAATTGAACCACTCACTCAAAAGTGGCCTCACAACCACAACATGACATTCCAACTCCTATAACTCAATGGTCTGAGCAATTAAGGCAAGCTTGCCAAACACCTTGCTGACCACCCTGTCTACCTGCGATGTAACTGTCAAAGAACTATGCTCTTGTTCCCATTTTAGAGTTACATCCTCTTATAGTAGCACTTCACAACAAACTTCATCCACGTATCCACTCACTCCATGTTTATCTCCTGTAGTTGATCTGTTGCAGAAGTTCTACACTATCCTTCACAGATTACTTCAGTTTTTATCATTTGTAAACATGTCAATGTCCTGTTCATTAATATGTAGATTATCGTTTAAATCTGTAAAAAAAAAACAAGCATTTGAGCAATGACTCTTGGGGACCTCCACTGCAAACCTTCCCTCAGCCCAAATAACACCCATTATTCTATTTCCGGTGTCCATGTTGCTGCTGCCCTTTTTGTTTCATGAACTGTAATTTTGCTTGCAAGCCTGTTGTGCGGTACTGCATCAAAAATTTTAATTCCAACAGTCTGAATGGAATTTGAACAGGATCCAACAATTAAGAGACCAGTAGCTAACTGACAGGGACAACCAGGAAGGAGAACAAATCGAAACAAGAGCAGGCCATTCGGCCTGCCTTGCCATACTATTCAATATGGCTGATTGAAATATACAAAACTCTGTATGGGACTACAGTGTGCGGATACAGATTCATAAATAATCCTTGTTAAAAATGTTCTAGATTGTACCCAAGCTACTTGCTCAGCTAATGCTCAATTGAAAACATAATCATTCTTGCTCAAGCAAAAAGGCTCACCCACATTTTGATTCAGTTTTTCAGTTTACTTTGATGCATCAACAATCAAACAACTCAGTTCTGAAAATATCACTTATTCCAGAAACCAAAGCATTCTGAGGAAGAGTTTGTGAAAGCGTTGTCTGATTTCATTTCTGAAAAGGTTACCTCCAATTTTTTGGATCAGTGGAAAAGGAGGCTATTTCATGTTTCTCAGGGAGAAAGAGGGCAGAAACAGGCTAAAGTTGAATAGGGGAATTTAAGGCACTGACAAATATCAAGAAAATTAGATTACACATAAATAAATGAGACAGAGATTTTCCAGAAAATCATATAAAACTGTATTACATAAATATGTCGAAAAGAACTCAATTTATAGTTAAAATCCTGAAAGTTCAAATAATGAGTTTAAGATTAATTGTAAATTAGCAAATGGTATTTTGTTGAAGCATCTCCAGTGTCAAGAATATTGGAGGGGAGTTAACCAATAGATCTTCAAAAGCTGAAAATTGCTGAGAATTTTTTTTGATTAAGAGAAAGCATGTGGAAAAATCAGTTAGATTGTATAAGTTAAAAAAAAACTTGGATCTGAAGAGACCCTCTGTATAATTCTGGGGAAGAAATGGCAGAAATTATACTTTCAAGTTCTAGTAAGTTTGAGAACAGATAAATTCTACAATTTTTGGCATTCTACAAGCCATTTTTAAAAAGTGCAACAAAATCACAAAACCAACTTGTCTGTAGTTACTAACATCTGTGGTTGGGAAGATTTTAATAGTCTTTAATTAAATGATAAAGTTACTAAGCATCCAGAGGATGGGAAAAAAAAAAGAGCAGTCAACATAAATTTTGGAAAGAAAATTTTATGCTTCTTGACATTCTTAAAAGATACATCTGGAAAAGAAGGATAGAGACCCACAGTTAGTCTGCTGTCCATGTACTTTCATGAAGTCTTTTACAAGATATCACACACAAGACCTATCAGATTATCAAGTGTGTAATTTTGTGAATGATAGCAACTTTGATTAAAGATTGCCTAAAATGAAGAAAATGGAAAGCTGAAGTTAAAGACAGATTCTCAATGTTTGAAGATGCTGCTGGGATATTTTCAAGGACTTTTATAGTTTGCCCGCAGCATAGATCAACTTTACAGAAAATATTAAAGCATGAGATACTGTAAATAATTCTAAAGAACAAAGTAACCTGCAAGGGAGTACTGATAAGATGTTGTAATGAGCAAAAAGAGATGAAATTTAATGTTGCCACATTTTAGTTGAAAAGAGCAACTGAAAGGGACAAATTTAGATGAAATACAAGAACAGAAAGATTTAAGAGTTCCAGATTCACAAGACATAACAGCAACAATTCAAATCAATCAGCACAAAACCTCAGTAAGACAATAACTGGAGTACAGTCTCAAATTTGGACTCTGTGCTATAGAACAGATGACGCAATAGAAAATGGTCCAGAATCTCCATGAGGTTTATAAAAAAGACATATGACGACAGACTTGGAAATAAAGTGGTCACTAATGTTGGAACAGAGTAGATTATGATGCAATTTGACAGATGGATTAAAATTATGAAAGATGGATTAGCATAGAAATGAAGAAATTTTAGAAGTCAAGAATGAGAAGAGTAGATACAAGATGTATGAGAACAGGGTAAGAGGCAAATAACAATAGGGTATATACTCAAGGTGAAGATATGGACAATGGACACAAATATTGACTGGTTGGATCTCAAGATGAGTAACAATGTTGTCCTTTCCATCAAAAGTTCTGGGAAATAAATTAGGTAGGAGGAGGTTGGCTCAGACAAGTAAACAATTGTACAAAATAGTACCAGTCAATTACACTCATACTAAGTGCAAATTCTGATCTAATTCAGAATCATTCAAAACTTGCAGATTGGCTCTGAATTTATGGGAATAGGTGATCATACCACTGTTTAATATGTTAACCATTAGATACACCTGGCTAACTGTGAATTCAAATACCTTTATGGCATTTCAGGTAAATAAACTGAAAAATGCACAATAGTTGTTGAGCATGAGATCTTAATATGCATTACCTCTACATATGCATGTGTTTTTGTTAGTACAGTGGTAAAACAACAGTATTAATGTGTGTTTTGATCATTGTGACTGTTTGCCTTCTAACTTGAGCCTTGTGCTAGACAGTTGCTGCATACGTCACTTTTAAATTATATTGATCTATATTAGGAGAATATGCAAAGTGTTTCCTACTAATATTACTGCATGTAGCTAAAACTGTAGGCCACACCTGTGATGAAGTCAGCAGCTTCTACCGGATAATATTGTTTGTACAACAGGAAGTACAGTAATAACCAAACTATAATAATGAAAAAGTTGACTATTAAACATTCTGTATTTGAAATTAATTTTAGAATCTAATGATAATGACTTAGAATTCCTTTATTCTGGCTATATCTGAAAACATACTTAAATAGGAATGTCAAGTGAAATGCTGCTTCAGATTTCTTACCTTTCTATCACACTGACGTCTAAACACAGTGAGGCAAGGGTCGAAAATTAACTTCCTTATTAGTCCCTTTCAAAGGTTAATATACACACACTTTCCAATCTACGACTAGCTTCCCAGAATATTCCAAGAATAAACAAAAATAAATTTAAAATTGCAGCCTAATCCATATCGATAAACTGAAATATTGTTAAACACCCAAGATTTTATCCAGTGGTTTCAGGGTACTGTAGTATTTCACTGCATACAAAATAGGAATGGATTTAAATTAATTCTAGACCATTAAGTATAAAAAGTAACTTCATTTCCACCTTTTAATGAGCATTCCTAAAAAAACTATTAATCATTTACGTACTGTCACTTATTAAATGAAAATATTCTTACTTCAAATACAAAGCCTCTATTTTAAAAAATTCCTTCAGTTCCTTGACAAAATCGATATGTTGCACAGGAACTGGTATGCTTCATGTCCACTACAGAAGCATGTAATTCATAATGGTTCACAAATTCAAGGCACCAGTTTTAGTACTTTACAGTTTAATAATTTTCTTCATGTGAAAGATTACCAACATTCTGTGCTTCCACAGGTGGAAAGAATTCTGATTTATTAGAATTAATTTTCAGTTGGTTGAGTGTCATCACCAAAATATGATGTCCAGCAAAGGTTTTATGAACCTTTTGACTCTCTCACTGTGACTGTAGAAAACATCTCTCTGTTGAGTGAGTTGCTTAGTGGGATTTGTACCTATGTAAACCAGAAACAGATTTTTCATGTGAGGGGAAGGGATGTCAGATACAAATGAACAATGGACCCAGGTAGAACTGTCTCTTTGAAATGCTAAAAGAGAAGGGAAAGATATGTTTGGAAGTGACATCATGGAGGAGTTGGCAGTAACACTGCAACATATGAAAGCCCATTGAATATGTGGTAAGAACAAAAGCGTCTCAGTTCTGGCAAGAAAACCAAAAGGGGTGAAACAGAGATGGAGCAACTTTTTTCTCATTACAAAACCTTCCCATCAAACACAAGATGTAAATTATGCTGTTTTATCTCTACCATTGCCATCTTCCAGGGGCCAAAATGCTTTGTCCAAGCACAATTTCTTTCAAAACTTTTCAATTCACTACATTGTATCTGCTGGTACAATATGTTGGAGAGACTAATTGCAGACTGGGTGACTCCCTTGTTGAACACCACAGTTCTGCCATATGAATGAGCCAACGTTTGTGGCTCTTTTCATTTTATTTCTCCACTTGATCCCCCATGCTCAATGTACAATCCCTTATCTCCTGATTAATTATATCATAGCCAACCAGACCCAAACATTCAACAATGTCAAATCATAAGTTTTGGTTCCACAAAAATAATTGATGACTCTGCTACTCCCATTTTCACCACCTCTAGACTACATTTTAATGTTTTATCCTTACCCTTGCACCATCACCCCTTTTGTTATCATTTCCTATTTCTCTGTCACTGAGTTTCCTTAAATTTTTATGCATTTAACTTTTTCAGTTTTGACAAAAGGGTCAATCTGAAACCTTAACTACTTCTCTTAAGATGCTGTCTGTCTTTTCTGTCTTTACCTAAAAAAAAAATTGCCTAGCATAAACCATAAAGTGTTGGGGAGAGTTTATGAAATTCTCTAGATACGATATTGCTGTGGCAATGCAACAACAACAAAACCAAATTGTGCAATTAACACTGTCTTACTCAAGTGAGCAAATGTTACATTCGCAAGTATACAACGTAATCCAAGTCAGGTTGATATCTATGTAAGAATGTATGAAAATAGGAAAAGGCAATGTAGCTCTTTAAACTTGACCTGTCATCCATCAAGATCTACTTCAACACGGTCATCCCACACTATCCACTCATTTCCTTAGTACCTCAAGAATTGATTGACCTTTGACAATATACCTAATGACAGATCTGCAGCTCTCGAGTAGGAGATTTCTAAAGGCCGAGTGTCTTAAGAAACGGTTGTTTACCTTAGTCCAACGTGACCAACTCCTTATTCTACAGCTGTGATCCCATTTATTAAATTTCCCAGTTAAGGGAATCATTTCTTAGCATGTACTCCATTAAGGATTGCAGCATCGCTTATCAAGTATATTCATTTTAACAAAGGATAGCATATATTAATCAGAACACATACAGGAGGTGGTGTGTTAAAAGATGATCAGGGCATTCGGAAGAATGAAAACGGGAATAACATACTTTGAAGAATATATCTATTCTTCCAAGGCAAGTTATTTAATTTCAAAACAGTTTTGAAAGCTTCACAAATTTCCAAACTTCTACTTAAATATTTCCTAATTCTGAAAAATGAAAACACAACATGTGCTTAAGAAACTTGGAAAAAGTAACAAACTGTTTTACAAGATGTATCAATAATTGTTTAATTTATTTACCGTGACTAGCATGGATTAAAAATAACAGCCATTTGAAATACGTAGAAATGATGTAAAGGTTTGAGCGAAAGTACAACCAAAAGCAAGTAAGAAACCAAATTAAAGTACTTGGAAGAATTCTCAATTAAAACCAGGTAAGCCTATTTTCCAGACGTACAGTTGGAAATTTTAACAAATAATAAAATTATCAATTTTTCAATCAATACTCCTAACATTAAGCAGCAATTAGAACAGTCTTCAAATCAAGCTGTTGAGAAATATAGACAAACCTGCAAGGCTTCTGGGTAACCAGTGGTCACTTCAGATGCACATCCCATTTACTCAACACCAATGAGGTTCAGTCCAGATGGACAAAACTAAGGCTGAGGGACTCCAAAGTACATGCAGAGGCTAAAAAGTTGTGACTCATGACAAATGCTCATTGAACAAGGACCAACTTCTTGAGCTAATGACACAGTTATTTGCAGCCAAACAGCAAGAAACATAGGGGCCAATAACAAGTTCAATCTTTTGGAAGCCATAAATAAACTAAGTTGGCTGGTCAAATTAACAGTATCCTGGGGTAATGCATATCCAACGGATTCAAGTAACAGATCACCAAACTGAAAACACAAGGTCCATTTGATTTCAAATTTCCCTTACTACACCATGTTGAAGCCCAGAGAGATCATACCTGCCAAATACATCCATTATATCCCGCCAGAAGAAGAAAAATCTAATCTACTCGAGTCACGTAAAGCAAACTCCAGGAGAATAAGAAATGTAAAAATTAAATATATAAAAGGTTTAATAATATTATAATTTAATTTAGATGTACAAAGGAATCTGAGAACTTTGTATTAATAGAACTAACAAAACACTAAAAATAACATTTTCGCAACTTGCAAAAAATGTATTGTGAAGTTCTTATTTCAAAGCAAACAACACATGAAACTTTAAACTGTTAAATTACTTGATGCTATATACTTAACATATAAATTCAATATACATCTCTCCTCACATGCATCTAAAAATGCTTTAAAAGTTTATTTGTTTAAAAAATACAATATCACTTTTTCAAGGTAAAGCATATCCACATTAAGGCATCATTTGAACAATTACATTAAAAAAAACTTATCCACACATTGAGTTACTGTGCCCTTTAGCTTTAGCCATCAGTGTATTGTTGTTAAAACATTAATTAAACACAATTATGTTATAAAAATGTAATAGTGGAGTGCAGGATGACCAAACTACTGCAATCCTTCAACTCCAAACGTGTCTTCAGTGCTAAAACGCTACGTATTGTAATGCACATCCTACTGGGCCTATAAATATTCAAAATATGAAAAATCACAAACATGACGGTATCTTAACTAACAGGCGATTCTCATTTTCAATAGTGAGGAAAATTTTGTACCATATTGAAGATACTACTTCAAACACTTTCCAGAGATTCCAAATACGAACACATTATTGCAACAAGATGGAACAACCTTTCTTATGACTGCGGGGTTGATACCCACAAGAGCTGAAGTTGGACTGTTGTAAACAGCAGTCACGCATGGCCGTGGCCTGCAACGTAGCATCATCATCAGCAGCAGCAGCAAAGAGGGGGCGGATAAATAGAAGCCTTTAAACCAGATTAAACCCCATTTTCAAGAGCCAGCAACGTCCCTCTTCTGCAATATACACACCAAAAAATTACATGCTAAACTCCCAACTTCAATAAGATTTCATTATCAACACAACGACATATTTATATAATAGTCCAAAATTTGCACTTCATTTTAATAAAATAAGATTTTTAAAATAAAAAAGGAGGCCACAATTGCTTTGCAATCACTTACCTTCAACACTCTCCACTCCAAAGCTTTCGCTTCAGAAAAACTCAAAAACAAAGGGTAATAAAGGGCTGAAATGGCACTTAAAAGGCTGCTGGCCAGGCCCGGGAGGTCGGCTGGTTGTTAAGGGAGGTATCCAGGAAGTTTTTCAGACGCTCGGGATGTATCCGGTTGGGAATGTAGACTCATAATAACAAAAAAGAGAAACGGCCGGTTTATTTCTGGAGACTTTGCGGAGGCTTTACTCGGAAACACAGAAGGTAGGAGAGAGAGAAAGCCACGGAGAGAGAGACAGAGAGGGAGAGGGGCAAGAGAGAACGAGAGGAAAAAAAAACCTGCAGCTGAAAATACCCGGCACACTGCGCATGTCCCAAGACTGAGATTACCCAGGATGCTCCGGGCGGGGGAATGGGGCGGAGCCGGTCGAGTGACGTATGAGGTGGGAGGTCATGAAAGGTCAGAGAGCAGAGGGTGGTGGGTGGGACTATATAAAAGGCGCGTCGCGGTTACCTGAGTAATTGTTGGAGCGAGTGGGTCCTGCTCAGGTAAGTGTTGTCACCGTGCTGGCCTTTAAACGTGGACCGTTTACTATTTCATATGCAAAGTTATTTATATTTTTTATATATCCCGCTCAGTTCCGAGCTCTTAGTCCATATCTTTGAGTCACCTGCTGTTTTCGAGCCTCCATCATCAGTCGCCTGCTGTGTGTTCTTAACCTTTTTTTTTCCGAAAAGAAATACATTTTTCTCTCAAAACGTCTGTGATCTTATTCAGTTTTTTTTTGTTTAAGAAGCCGGGAGATAGCAATTTGTTCCATCGCAAGGCTTTCTACAATTATTACAACATCCCCCCCCCCCCCCCCCCTCCTCGACCGAGACATGTTCAATTTTCTGTTCACGTTCCGGGTTCGGGTTTGGGTTTGGTTTTGGTTTTATTTTAGTCGGGGGTGATGGTGGAGGTTTTGGATTAGTGGCGCTGGAAGAGCGCAGCAGTTTAGGCAGCAGGGCTGGGAAGAAGCAGTGGTGGTGGGAGAAGGCTGATCAAGGAGCCGGGCTTGAAGCTTAGACAATGTAATTCTGCCCCTTTCTTTACGGGGGCTCGCTGAACGACTCCATCACTTTGTGTTGTGGGCGTGCGTGTGTCAGAATTAACGCTGGCATTTGTTCCACCAGGTAGAGGTTATGTCTGATGCGAAGTATTCGCGCTTTAAGGTTTCGTTTTCTGATCGCACGGTTTGTTACTGTCGGGCTCGCGATTTGTGGCGGTGGATCAAGTGCCTTGTATTCGACGTTGCAGGTTTCCTGGGCGGATTTTCGTCAGCGAGCTTGCCTCATTTGGGCTCTTTTCGGCGAAGGTATCGCCGATTTTTGCTGAATTCCGAAGACTGATATTACTGAGGGTAGCTCGTGGCAGGGACGATTCTGCTTGCCGAATCTGCAAGGTAAATCCATCATTGTAAATAAGGCCCTTTTTATTTTCTCGACTTTAAATCAAATGCCGTTTTGAAGTGTGCAACAGAATTGAAGTGTTCTCTTGTAATTCGGTCGTCGAGTTCCAATCCGACCCCCGAGTGAAGTCTACACAAAGCAAGCTACGTGATGAATGATGTGGTATAAAACGGTTTAATTTCCAAATCGTCTCAAGGTATAATCTATTCGTGGAGGTATTGTAATCTGTTCAGTTCAGTAACGCGCCGCATATAGATTGGAGTCGAGAGTGTGGTGCTGGAAAAGTACAGCAGGCCAGGCAGCAACCGAGAAGGAGAGTCGACCTGTCGGGCGTACTCCCTTTGTCAGGAGTGAGATGGGAGTCATCCAAGTCGAGATTTAAGACTACGGTAGAAAATTTTCATACCTGAAACCCAGATAAGCTGGGGTTGATTCTGAGCAGACTTTAGGAGAAAGTGAGGACTGGAGATCAGAGCTGATCATTCCTGAAGAAGGGCTCATGCCTGAAACGTTGATTCTCCTGCTCCTTGGATGCTGCCTGACCTGCTGTGCTTTTCCAGCAACACTTTCAGCTCTGGGCAGGCTTTGTCTGTCAGATTTCAGATAGAAGGGTTTCATGCACGCTAGAAGGATTGCAGCCAGTGTGGTTAGGAGAGGAGTCGGTGTTTCTATTGACTACCAGACAGAAGGTAGCCTCTGATCAATGAGGCACATCCTGTCGCAATATTAGGAATCTAGAGGATTCATCCTGGCACAGACCAAAAACTGCTGGCCTGAGTCATGCTGCTGGTTTTCTGTTCTGGGTTTCTTTGGAAACTGAGAAGCATCATCTGATAGTTATTCCATGTACACATTGGTGAAATGGAGAGAAGTGGACTGAATGGAAAATGTGTTATGTTGAACTGGTTCCTGTAAAAACTGCAGAATGGAGGTAATGAAATATAACAATGGCTTGGCATTTTAGATTAGATTAGCTTCCCTACAATATGGAAACAGGCCCTCTGCCCAGCAAGTCCACACCGACCTCTGAAGAGCAACCCACCCAGACGCATTCCCCTACATTTACCCCTGACTAATGGGCAATTTAACATGGCCAATTCACCTAACCTGCACATCTTTGGACTGAAGCACCCGGAGGAAACCCACGCAGACATGGGGAGAATGTGCAAACTCTACACAGACAGTTGCCCGAGGTGGGAATTGAACCCAGGTCCCTGGTGCTGTAAGGCAGCAATGCTAACCACTGAGCCATCATGCCAACCCTTGTCATGTTAGGTTGTTTTTTCCTGCAGTTTAGACTGTTGTTTATTATTTAATTGCTTTTATTTTATGTTACTGTTGTCATGGAATTGATTTCATTGTTGTCTGTGATCAGTATTTTTATTAAATTGGTGCCTTAAGTGATTTTTCTCTCTCATTTGAATATATTCGGCTATATTTGTGAATTTTTAACTTGAAAGTTATTTATTATTGCATAATTGATTTTGTCACGTGCTGCGATTCAGTGAAAAGTATTGTTTTGTGTACTATCCAGACAAATCATACCTAGCATAAGTACGTCAGGGTAATAGCACAACGTAATGTTATAGCTGCAAAGAAGGGATAACTTTTAATGGGGTCCATTCAAAAGTCTAACAGCAGTTTGGAAGCTGTTCTTGAATCTGGTATGTTTTTTCAAACACTTGTATCTTCTGCTCAATGGAAGAGAGTATAAGGGGTGGAAAGGGTCTTTGATTATGATGGTCGCTTTCCTGAGGCAATGGAAGGAAGGCTGGTTTGTGGTGGAAAGGGTTACATATACACATCTGCAGTCTTGGGTAGAGTAGTTGCCATGCCAAGCTGTGATGCATTTGGATAGGAGGCTTCCCATAGTGCATCCATTTAAAAAAAAAAGTAAGAGTCGTTGTGGACATGTGGAATTTTCCTTCGCCTTTTGAGAAAGTAGAAGTGTCGGTGTGCTTTGTTGACTGGAGCATCAACATGGATGGGCCAGGATAGATTGTTGGTGATATTTACTCCTGAGAACTTGAAGCTCTGAAAGCAATCTCCTACTCCGCACCATTGATGCAGACATGGGTGTTTCTTCCATTCCACTTCCTGATGTTTGAGGACTAGCTCCTTCATTTTTGCTGACACTGAAAACAGCATTGTTGTCTTTATACAATGCTACTGAGCGCTCTATCATCTTCTGATCCTCTATCTCACCATTGTTTTCAAATTCGACCCACTACAGTAGTGTCATCAGAAAATTTTCAAATGCAGTTAGAGCTGAATTGGCCACATAGTTATGAGTGTACAAAGAGTACAGTAAGGGGCTGGGTGCACAGCCTTACAGGACACTGGTGTCATGGTTTATTGTGGAGAAAGTGTTATCTATCCTTTACAGTTTGCAATCTGTGGGTCAGGAAGTCGAGAAACTGGTTGCAGAGATGGTAAGCAGAGTTCTCGGTCACTGTATGGAGATGTGTTTGGCTGGAATGATGTTGAAGGGAGAGCTAAAATTAACAAATAGGAGTCTGGAATAGGTATCCTTTATTGTCCAGATGTTCCAGGGATGTGTGTAAGATCCAGGAGATGTTACAACGTTAGGTGAATTGTAGTGGATCAAGGCAATTTGGGAGATTGGAGTTGATATGCACCATCCATAGTCTCTTGAGGCACTTCACAATGGATGTCAGAGCCACTGGGTGGTAGTTATGAAGGCACGTTGCTTAATTTTTTTTTCTCTTTCGGCAGTGGGATGATTGTGGTCTTCATGAAGCAGTTGGGAACCTCTGGTCAGAAGAAGGAGAGATTAAATATGTCTGCAAATACTCCCACCTGCTGGACCACACAGGATCGGAGTGTATGGCTGGGGATTTCATTTGGGCCAGTCTCTTTCTGTGGGTTCCCTCTCAGAAGGCCGAACTGCCGTCTACAGTAATGACTGTGGGTAAAGGTGCACCCGAGGCTTTGGGGAAGGTGAAATTGTTTCACTGACCCTCTGTTCAAAAGTAGAATGCATCAAATTCAACGGTGCAGGATGCATTATCAGCAACTGTACTCTTCTTCACTTTGTAGCCTGCTTATATCATGTAAGCCTTGCCACAAACAGTGTGTGTTGTGTGGTTAGTCTGGTGTTGTCTCTTGGAGCCTTTGCCTATGCAAAGGTCGTAGCTAGATTTCCTGTATCCGTCAGGGTCACCTCAATGGCACAGAGTCCTTTTTCGAATTTGCTGAAGTCTGTGATGGTATGGGATGCTCATTTAGGTTTCCTGCTGAGTTCTTGAATGTGGACCAGTCCACCAACTTCAAGTGTTCAGAGGAGCTTGTCCATTACCTCAGACTATTAGGCTCTTTTCCCAAGGTTTTATATGTGAGATGCAATTCGCACACACCAACTTCTTCTGCAACAGTTAAAGTTTATTAAAGCTTGTACAAGCTAGGTGACCCCTTTGGCCCTCTTTGCAGGTGTACGAAGTAGAGTCAAAGAAGACCCAAACAAAGAAAACACATCCCCTTTATACAGGTCAGTTGGTAATGCTCACAGATACTCTTGCCACTCCCTCACAGCCACATGCCACTCAAGACAATCCCCAACCACTCCTTCACAGTTGCATGTTACCCTAGATACAGTGGTACGATGAAGTCATCCCTGGAGGGAATGTAAATGCCTAATCCTGGGGAATCATTATGCAGACTATTTCCTGACTCTGAGTCCCTAACACAATCAGATGTGACATACCTACCTTCGGGGGATGGTTATGAAAGCATTTCTGAATTGTAGGGACTGAATGATGGTTTAATTTGATAATGGTAGGGGAGCAGTAACAAATGCCTATCTAAATGAAGTGGGAGTTATCCGCATTCCTGCATGAATGTTGTTCCCACCTACTTCCAGGATGTTCAGTTCGTGCAGTTTCACCCTTCAGTATTACATTAATGTCCAGAGAGAGATTCCCATTTAATCTTGTAACATTGCAAGACCAGCAACGTACAACTTTCTATACTAGCTCCTCCTGTTTCAGTTACTGCTATTCAGCCAGGAGAAGGAGACCTTAGTTCTAATTTCCCAAAATGTGGGCAGGGGGTAGAGCTGTCGGCAACTTTGGTTGTGTAGCAATGGTCGAAATTATTTGGGCCTCTGGAACAGGAGACGTGTTGGTATCGTCGTAGCATGCTCTTTTTTTTAAGTTGGCATGGTAGATGTCACGTTGCGATGAACAAGGTCTGTGAGTATTCTGCCTCAAGGCTATTTGTAACGGTGTGTATTTCATTACTTCTGCTATCCTGACAGCAGGTTACATTGCACCCCATGCCAAAGTGAACTTGAACGCAGGTAAGATGGATGGCCCTTTACTGCTAGACGTTCTAGGTCTGGGGAGCAGTAACTCACGAAGGTCATCATGTCGGGGCACAGGTGTTGATCACCAATCTGATCTCTCCATCCCTTGCCTTGCCCAAGGGCATCGAATGGTCCATCTGATAAATTCAGAAACCCTCTGGTTGTAAAGCACAGTCATGTGATGCAGAACTAAACCATGTCTCTATGAAACAGAGCATCCAGGAATCTCTCAATTCTTTGTTATATGAATCTAGCTTTAAGTTCATCCAGCTTGATTTCAATGGCTTGGACATTTTAAAGGGGTATGTTAGGCATGGAGGAGCTTGAAAGTACGTTGTTTTAGTCTTACACATAGGCCAGCGTGTTTCCCATGTTTCCAGGATAAGTGGCTGCTCATGGCCAGGCCTGGGAGTTGGTTTGGATAGACTGGTGTATGGTGGGTTCCTGGACACTGGTTGCAGCCACAGGTGCTCCAGAGGGTCTTGTTCTTGAGTCTGGTCGAGCCACGATATCTAGTCTCCATGGTCAGGTGGGACCCCAATTGCCTCAAGTCTGAAGTGCAACATCTCTTACCAACACACACTGTAGCATTTTTATTATCTTTATCCAATCTAACATTATTTCAGAGTGAGACTTGAAATTGCTGGGCTGAATAGAGTCTTGAAACAGCAAAGAATTTTCAGTGATCTTTGAGGTTTCATATAATTGAATTACCAGGAGGTCAGCTCTCCAGTGAACCTGCCGTTGAAACAAGTGGAGGGGGAAAACATTCTTCACCTTTTAAAGGATAGCTGTATCTTATCTTGCCTACTTAGTTGTCTTGAGGTTGGTTGGGCAGCTTTTCAGATGATGTTTCAGATCTTATCTTTTTTTTAAATCTCCAGAAAGCTTCTGTTTTTATTTAAACTGGCAACATACATGGCTGCCTTACCCATGTGATTTGTTGTAAATCCACTGTTGTTTTCAAAAAAGGTCTTATTTTTAGGCGAATATGCATTTTATATTTTGGCTTCTCATACTAAGTGTTTGTTGCAGTCAAGGTGTTTGGATTATGTTGGCTCCTGACCCCAATGATAGGTCTTCGAGATCCATTTCATATTGTCCGAATATCCATAGAATTTGAATGTCTCTGCCGATGGTTAAACAGACCAGTTGCTGGAGCGTTCTAGACTAGTGTTTTGGCAATACAAAAGGATATGTGAATTTCACTACTTTGATCATCTGTATTGAATTAGATATTGACTTGTGGTTTTTGGTTGTGTGGACCTAATGTTGACCAAGTCACGTGATAGGCTCCCAGCCATCTCTCAAAGCTTCTGTCCATTTTGTTTTAAGTATAGTTTTCAAATTTTTATAATATCTTCATCCCTGTACAGGACATTTACATAAGGTATGAAATCTTGTGGTGCAATTGGTCACTTGAAATTCAATTCTGTTGAAAAGGTATCAGTCTCCATGGAAATTATAAGAACAATCCATTTTCTCTCTGGATGATTTTATACTTTCGTAAAGTTGACTGAGCAGTGTGAAAGCAGGTGAACATTGAATGTCATATCTTCTTCAATATTGAGTTTCATTGTCTTGACAATGTGAATGCTGTCTGGCAACCAGCTTGCCATATCACACCATGTTTTTTAAAAAAAGATGTCAGGAAGCAAACTTTCTTAACTAACCAAACACTCATTATATCTTTGTAGCTTTCAGCCAGAAAAATACATTTCAGTTATAAAAATGGTTTGAAAATATGTATAAATTTTAATTTTTTGGTTTGAAGTGTTTAACTCCAATGTCAACAAAAATTCATTTTCATAAAGTAAACTTGTTGATTTAAAAATTAATTATAATCAGATAAATGTCTTCACTATGTAGTGACATTTGGAAAAAGAACATGCTTAATATTCTAAGTTCTTTTCATTACAGTTTATGAATAATCAACATGAATAAAAGAAAATGTAAAAGCAATAGCCTCTCTCTGGGTGAATGTATTGCCAAGGTTTGTATTTACGTTTTTAAATGATCGCTAATTTTGTATTTATGTCTGTCTTCAAAATTGCAGGGTTTTTTATGCCCTTGTTTTATTAAGTCATTTAAACATTATTCCTCAGAAATCCTTGTAACAAGTTCATTGGAAACCTATTATATTATGTAATGATAAATTGCACTGCAAGAGAACGTTGGAAAAAAGAATTTTCATTTAGATTCCATCTTTCATGTGCTTTGTGGTAATTGTTTCGAGGCAAATGTGGCAGCCAGTTCTCAGAATATGGGTTGTTTTGGTTGGTGGATAAATATTGACCAAGACTCTTGGAGATTCATGTGGCTTTTAGTCACATAGATGGTATTTATGCAGCACTTCCAGAATTTGTTTTTTGCATTGTTTTCTTTGATTGTTTTGAAGGAAACTAATCCAGGTAACCATCTCATTACTGCAGTGCCTAGGAAAAAAGGTTAAAATCCAACGATGGTTGTTTCCCAGTTTGAAGTCCAAAATGTTTATGCGGGATGTATTTTCTTCATCTTGAGCAATGGATGATTGGCACTTTCTTCCTGTAGCCAAACAGCTTTCAACAACCGATGCTAAACAGGAAATGGCAAGATAAAATCACAAGGACAGAAGTAAGAAAAAAAATTCAGGTCATACCGTATCTGTGGAGAGAGCCAGTCAATGATAAAGGGCAGTAACCGTTCATCAGAATGAGTGTCATTTGTGTTGGTATGATTTGGCATCATGGGTTGGTGGTGCTATAGAGAGGGATGTGCAAGATAATTTTCTACCGTGAATGTAGAGAATAGTTGTTGTATATGTAATAGGCAGAATGCATTTCGGATAAAAGGCTGAAGAAGTTACTTGAAACTGTGAGAATATTTTGAACCTGGAAGCTTGGAAGTACTCCAACAAAAGCAGATTATTGTATTAAGGGTGTTTTTGGAATCTGTAAAGGAATGTTTTAGATCAATGGGATTATACTTCTAATATGTGTTTCAATATTTTTGTATTGTGTGTAAATAGTTTGGTCTGTTCTATTTTATCTTAAAGTTTATCAAGCAAGAGAAATTTTTTACACCAAGTCTGCAACACAGCATTCCTTGTGTTTCAGTGAGAAACAGAATAAAGTATCAAACCAGATCTCAGTCTGCGATCTGACTTGTTTGTAATAACATTGACTGCAATTATAACAGAGCAGATTTGAAGTTCCATTCCAAAAGGAATATGAAAGATTTTTCTGACTTCAAGTTTGCATTTATCATCTTTACATACAATGTGATTAGAGACGAGTCGTATATGTTCAATGCATGAACTTTTAAGCTTGCAAATGGTTACAATGAACAAAGAAAATTTACTGCACAGGAACAGACCCTTCAGTCCTCCCAAACCTGCACTGATCTAGATCCTCTACCTAAACCTACCACCTATTTCTAAAGACCTGTATCACTTTTGCTCCCTGCCCATTTATGTATCTGTCTAGATATATTGTAAATGATGTTATCATTACCATCTCTGCTGGCAACGCGTGCCAGGCCCCTACCACCCTCTGCGTAAAGAACTTTACACGCATATCTCCTCTAAACCTTTCCCCTCTCACTTTGAACTCGTGACCCCTTGTAATTGAGTTCCGCACTCTTTGTGGGGGGAGAGCTTCTTGCTATCCACCCTGTCTGTACCTCATGACTTTGTAGACCTCAATCAGGTCCTCCATCTTTCTGATGAAAATAATCCTAATCTATTCAACCTCTCTTCTTGGCTAGCGCCCTCCATACCAGGCAACATCCTGGTGAACATCCTCTGTCCCCTCTCTAAAGCATCCACATCCTTTTGGTAATGAGGTGACCAGAACTGTAAGTAGTATTCCAAACGCTGCCAAACCAAATTCCTATACAGCTGAAACATGACTTGCAAACTCTTGTCCTCAACACCCCATCCAATGAAGGAAAGCATGCCATTTGCCTCCTTGACCACTTTACTGACCTGCATTGCCACTTTCAGGGAACAATGGATCTGAACACCCAGATTTCTCTGTACGTCAATTTTCCCAGGACTTTTCCATTTAATGTATAGTTTGCTCTTAAATTGGATTGTTAAAACCAAATAGTGTATTAATTAAAGTTTAAGGGGTATCCATCAAAACCAAAATCACATTAGGCGCAATTATGTCAGAGTGGCTGACTTTTAGTTCAAAGAGCTCCCCTCTTCTCATCCTGCCTCCAAATTACTGAAACAAAATGATTCCAGATTAAGGTACGATCTGGAAGCAACGGTCAAAGCAGCATTGTGAATATTTTTTTGGAACAAGCATGATTGTCAGCATAGAATTAAGTTTTAATCATGCTATTTCGTGTCAAGCACTGCACTCAGCAATTCCCCTCTCTCCCACTACTCGAAAAACCTTTTTGTTGCCCTTTCCCCTACTGCCACAATTCAGCTAAACAGCCTTCCTTCCCCATCCAACTACCTCAAATCTGACCTAACCTCGTGCCGTTCCAATAACTCGCACAGGCTAGGTGACTTGGGTCTGCTCTGACCTTTTGTTAGTGGCTCCCATTAAATTGTATTTCTGAAGGGCAAATTGTGTTTGGAGTTTTCTGAAGAACTGACAAATAGTTGATGATAGTAATGCTGTTGACACGGTGTCTATGGACTTCCACAGTGCCACTATAACATACATGTGAGAACAGGTTTAGTCTATGGAATAAAAGAGACAATTGTAATGTGGATGCTAAATTGTCTAAGCGACAGCAATCAGAGATAATAGATTTTAAAATTGACAAAAGAACTTCAGTTAAAGAAATCAGGAGTGAATTTTCTTCAGTGTATAGCTGAGATCTGGTATGGAAGACCCAAAGGGGAGTAGAAATTGATTTTGCTTGGAATGTTTCTAAAGGTGATTGGACGTGAACTTGAAGACAACAAGCTTGCCGAAAAGCTGAAGAATGCGGTGAATTTGGACAGTTTCTTGAACAGCCAGCATAGACTCCAAGTTCTCTGATTCTAATTAACTTCAATACCAACAGGAACAGGGTTTACCCTGCTCTGGCTGTGCTGTAATCAGTGCATGGAAGGAACAGTTCCTGCATCACATTTGTCAAGTCACCAGCAGATACATTAGACATGGGAAAAACATGTTCCAGACTATCAGTTCATTGACAGACTGCTGATCACTCTGCAACTTTGATAGCTGCATGAGGTATATATAGTACCACTTTTAAATATGGCATTCGCTGTGACCAGGACACCATTATTTGAGTTTGTGGCAAATGTAAGCTACATTTGTAAATAGCTACAAAATATAAAAGTTGCACCACTGCCTGTTATACCTTTAGTTTACTGACTACGTAAGCCATTACAATATAGAATAAAAGGCTTCATTTTTTTAAAATGAGTGGCAGAATGCTTAGACGATAAACCAGAAGACGCAGGAGCAGAAGGAAGCCATTTGGCCCATCAAATGCATCACCATTTTAATGAGATCACTGCTGATGTGACATTCCACTTTTCTGCATTATCCCCATAACCTTGATCCCTTCTACTGATTGGAAATATGTCTATACCTGTCTTGAATACACTTAATCCAGTCTTAAACGTCTCTAGTAAATTACCCTCAGGAAATTCCACCTCACTTCTGTCCTAACTGGGTGTCCCCTTACACCATTTGCTCTGAGTACTCATAATTGAATAGGATCTCCAAATCCCTCTGTGTGGTAGCTGTCTGTATTTCAAAAATATTCAGCTCCTTTGCTTGCCAAAATGCATAACCTCACATTTTCACATATTATTTTCTGTGTACCAAATAATTGCCATGTTTCTCTTATCTATAACCATTTGTAGACTCTTTGCCTCATCCTCGCTACTTGACTTGGGATCTATTTTTGTTGTCCACGAACTTGGCAATAGTATACTTGCTTCTGAGCAATTAATATGTATTACAAATTGTGACTCCTGTACTGATCCCTGTGGCTCTGCACCAGTTACAGGTTGCCGTCCGGGAAAGTTATGATTTTTGTAATATTGGCATATGAGAGTATTTACTTATCCTGAGGGTTTTTTTTTGAAGTAACTGGGTCAGACATTATTTCCAGAACACTCTGTGCCAGAGTGCAGGGAATACCTGGAGAGCCAGTGGAAGGTTAGTTGGTTGTGTGGGTTGTGTGTTTGGTCGGTAGGTTCATGTGGTGCTGGTTTACATTGAAGGCCATAAGCTTGTATTTGGTTCAGGATAACCCAGGGTTGATTTTTAACTTAAAGCCAGAGATTTCAAGTTTTTGATTAATTTGGAGGAGAGCTGATCAGATCAGACACCACTTTTGGCAACGGTTTTCTATATCTAATAACATTTTTTGATTTTCACTTTTATTTTTATTTGACAATTTTTTTTTGTTCTGTTACAGAACCTTCATTTCAATGAATGACCATGGGAGGTACTAGCTAATATTTTAAAGAAAAATCTACCAGTAATATCATAGGTTGGGACCACAAGCAATGAATTATCAAAACTTTGCAGACATAGCAGCACAAAATGTTAGATTTCTATACCAAATGGTTGGTGCAGTTGGGATATAATTGGTCAAGTGAAATTTGTTTGGTTAATAGCAATGGTCTATGCCTCCCCCTTGCAAATTGATATCTGTTCTTCAACTGAAGCTGTTAGCTTTTTTGCAACTCCCTCTTAGCTGCTTATCTTCCTCATCTGTGATATTGGCATTCCATATTTTAATCATCCTGTATGAATATTCCTTCCTCTCTCTCATTTTTATCGTCATTACCCTGATTCAGTGCTTCATTTGGAGCAATATTTGTCTGTCAGAATCTTAGTGTTTACTTTTCAACATCCCTCCATTTTGTTGGAAGACATCATGATTGTGAATTTGCATTCTTAAAGATCTCTTTGCTTTACCATTGAAATGTTTATATTTATGCTATTGCTTGTACAAAGTCTACATCAGTTCATAATACTTGGCAGTGAATTGCATCTGCCATCTACCTGCTACTCTGCTCAATTAGAACATAGAACAATACAGCACAGTACACACCCTTTTTTTGCCCACGGTGTTGTGCCGACCTTTTATCCTACGAAGATCAGACTAACTTACACACCCTTGGAAGAAAGTACAACTATGTCTCTACTGTTTCTGACTCTACTATCACTGCTAGCAGTGCATTCCACACACCCAATACTGTATAAAGAACTGACCTCTGGTATCCCACCTAAACCTTTCTCCAGTCACCTTTTAAAGTTATGCCCCCTCCTGACAGCCGTTTCCACCCTGAGAATGTCTGTGGCTACCTGCCCTCTCTATGCCTCTCATCATCTTGTACAGTTCTATCAAGTCAGCTCCTATCCTTCACTCCAATGAGAAAAGCCTTAGCTCACTCTATTGTCCATTTTTTCTCCTCCTCAGTTGAAGCAAAACGCTCAGACCCTATAGTTTTTATCTTTATTCTGGGCCCTGGAAGGAGAGAGAACAATCGCCCATGTGCACAGAGATGAGTTATCTGACTTCTCTGGAACAGCAGTTTCTCAATGAATTATATAGTCATTTTACAGGGAAGGAGGAGCATCCAGATAAGGCAACACATATGTTGATTGGGTGACAGTTACAATCAGCAAGTGTCAGTAGTAAGGTTTTTCAGCAATCTGCTGTTTTACAATGAATAACTGGCTTCTCATAATGAATACTTTTCATCTTGTTAACTGATGTTACATGCTGAATGCTACTTCATCTTGTTAAATGGCTTGACATAATGACTGCTTTTCAACCATGTTAACCCTTTACCCTTGTCTTCAGCATCACATTGTTAACTGTAAGTTCTTATCTGATCAGATAAGAGTCATGCTCAGCTGAGCCTCTTGTTTCACAAACCTCAGACCTTAACTCTTTCCCTACCTGCTTATACCCTATACGCATTCTCAACTCCAACTTTCTTCACAAGACATTCACTCCAGTCCAGGCAGCATCCTGGTAAATCTCCTCTGCACCTTCTCTAAAGCTTCCACATCCTTCCTATAATGAGGCGACCAGAACTGAACACTATTCCAAATGTGGTCTAATCAGGGCTCGATAGTGCTGCAGTGTAACCTCATGGCTCTTAAACTCCGTATCCTGCTAATGAAAACGAACATACCATACGCCACCTTAACAATCCTATCAACATGTGTGGCAATTGTCTATTACTTAGAGTTTTTTTTCCCCCCCTGGAGTATCGGAGGCTGAGGGGTGACTTTTTTTATAGAGGCTTTCAAAATATATGGGGTAGTGATAGGGTAACTTATCAAGGTTGTCTTCCTCAGGTGGCGGAGTCCAAAACTAGAGCATGGATTTCAGGTGGGGGGAGATTTTTAAAAGTATTCTGGGGGCGTAACTTTTTCCTACACCAGGTAGTGCTTTCTTTTTGGAACGAGTTGTCAATAGAAGTGCTGGAGGTGGGTACAAATATATTTAAAAAGGCATCTGCTCGGATATATGAATAGAAAGGGTTTAGTAGAGTAAGTGCTAAATGCTGGCAAATGGTACTAGGGCCGATTGGGATGTTTGGTCAGTGTGGATCAGCTGGACCGAAGGATCTGTTTCCATGCTGTATGACTAAGAATCTTCCTCTCAATCTATCCTATTGTCTAATTAGAATTTTTAATCCGCTTTTGGGAAACTGCCAGTTAAAATGCCTTAATACGCTGCCAAGACCTGCAATTGCAACATTGTTCCGAAGATGTTCGGAAACCTGGTGTTTTCCTTTCTTGAAGAGTTTTGTGGTGAGCCATTTATTACGTTAGTTACTGGCATTTATCACTGGAATGTCCCTGATTTTGTTTTGGTGAATGTTGACCCATTGAGGAAAGTTGAAAAGTGTGGTGCTGGAAAAGCGCAGCAGGTCAGGCAGTATTCAAAGAGCAGGAGAATCAACGTTTCTGGCATGAGCCCTTCAGGAATTTTCATTCCTGAAGAAGGGCTCATGCCCGAAACATCGATTCTCCTGCTCCTCTGATGCTGCCTGGCCTGCTGTGCTTTTCCAGCACCACACTTTTCAACTCTGGTCTCCAGCATCTGCAGTCCTCACTTTCTCCCATTGAGGAAAGGTATGGCATTGCTTAAAAATGCAACAATACCATTGTTCCAGAAAAATCTTTACCAAGCACTCTTAAGTTAGATATTATAATTCTAATGAAACAGTGTCCTGCCCTAACAATGTCTTATGTCTGTTTTTCTTTTAACGTGTCAGTGCCAGACAGTCAGATTTACTGTTTTCTGAGTTGTGAATCCAGATCCTTTCTGGGAGAGGAGGATAGAGAAGAGAGGAAAGAAGCAAAGAAACTGTGGATAGTCAACATCAAACTAAACCAGAAATTGCTGAAAATGGTCAGCAGATCTGGCAGCATCTGTGGAGAGAAATCCATTAACATTTTCGGGACCTGTGACCCTTCAGAACCGACGGTAACTAGGAAAATGTCAGTTTTTATACAGAAGATAGGGTTGGGGTGGGGGGGAAGGAGGGATCTGCAGTAAGGAGTAAGTGTTAAGTGGTAGTAGAATCCAAAGAGAAAAGAACAGCCTGACAGACAAGAGCAGATAGCGATCTGGCTAGAAGGGTGAGTAGTTATTAATGGGAACTGTTAGTGGCTAACAACAGGTTGTGTGTAATAGCAGACCATGCGATAATAAGGTCTGGGGTATGGGCATGGGAGAAAGTCCCTCAAGCCTGAAAATTGTTGAACTTTTTATATTTATTCCAGAAGTCTGTAGATTTCCCAAGCAGAAAACTGGCTGCTGTTCTCCCAGTTCATGCTGAGCTTTGGAGCACTGCAGCAATCCTGGGATAGATATTGGCCAGGGAACAAGATGGCGTGTTGAAGTGTCAGGAACTGAAAGCACATTGTGAAATGAGTTAGACTGCCTGAAATAATTCCTGGATCAACCTTCAAGCTAGTGGAAATGTGGGGACTGGTGTAGGCCATTCGACTCCTTGAGTCTGTTCTTGTACTCAGTAGGAATATGGCTGACCCCTAGCCACACTATCTGTTTTGGTTCCATATTAATCAATAACTGTAGCTAGCAAAAATATGTTGGTCTCGGCACTTTGTCGATTCCTTTTGTGTGGGAGAGAATGCCAAATACCTACCATATTTTGTGCACAGAAGGGTTTCCTGACAGCAGGAGTTCTGAGGAAGGGTCACTTGAACCAAAATGTTAACCCGCGATGCTGCCAGTCCTGCTGAGTTTTGACAGCAATTTTGGTTTCTGTTTCCTGACAGTCCTGAGTAGCCTGTCTTTTGATTTTCAAGTTTATATCCTATTGGTCTCGACAGAGGGAAAGTTTCTCTCCATCTACCCTAACAATTCCTTTCAAAATCCAGTAAACCTTTAATCAAATAACCTCTTAACTTATTGAATGCAAGTTTACAAAATATAAAACAGTACAGGCCCTTTGGCCCTTAATGTTGTGCTGACCTTTTATCTTACTCTCACACCAAACTAACTTATTTACCCTTTTGATGTACTATCATCCATGTGCTGATCCAAGAGCAGCTTAAATGTATCTAATGTATCTGACTCTGCTAACACTGACAGTGCATTCCACGAACCCGCCACTCTGTGTAAATAACTGACCTCTCCCCTGAACCTTTCTCCAATCACCTTTTAAAATTATGCCCCCTCCTGATAGTTGTTTCTGCTCTGGGAAAATGTCTCTGACTCTTCACTTTATCTGTGCTCTCATCATCTTGTACACCTCTATCAAATCACCTGTCATCCTTCCTCACTCCAATGAGAAAAGCCGTAACTCCCTCAACCTTTTTTCATAAGACATGCCCTCCAGTCCGGGAGGCATCCTGGTAAATCTCCTCTGTGTCCTCTCGAAAGCTTCCACATCTTTCCTATAATGAGGTGAGCAGAACTGACACATTATTCCAAGCGTGATCTAACCAGGGCTCTATAGAACTGCAGCCTAACCTCTCAGCTCTAAAACTTAGTCTCCCTGCTAATGAAAGCCAACACACCATATGCCTTCTTGACAACCCGATCAACTTGGGTGGCAATGTTGAGGAGTCGAAAGACATGAAACCTAAAATCCTGTGTTCATCCACACTGCCAAGAATCCTGCCTTTAACCCTGTGTTCTATATTCAAATTTGACCTTTCAAAGTGAATCACTTCCCACTTTTCCAGGTTGAGCTCCATCTGCCACTTATCAGCACAGTTCTGCATCCTGTCAATGTCCTGTTGCAACCCACAAAAGCCCTCCACACTATCCACTACTCCAACAAAATCAGCAAACATATTGACCCATCCTCCACTTGCTCATCCAAGTCATTAATTAAAAAAAATCACAAACAACAGAGGTCCCACAACAGATCCCTGCGGAACACCACTGGTCAACAAGCTCTAGTCTATCTGCTATCAACTTCTGTTTTCTATGGGCCAGCCAAATCTGTATCCAGACAGCCAGATTTGCCTGTAGCTCCTTCCTCCTAACTTTCTGAATGAGCCTACCACGGGGACCCTTTTCAAAAGCCTTGCTGAAATCCATGTACACCACATCCACTGCTCAGCTTTCATGAAAGAATTCAATAAGGTTTGCAAGGCATGACCTGCCCCACACAAAGCCCTGCTGACTGTCTCTAATCAAACTATGCTTTTCCAAGTAATCATAAATCCTGCGTCTCAGCATCCTCTCCAATAATTTGCCCACCACTGACATAAGACTGACCTGTAATTCCCGGAATTATCCCTATTCACTTTCTGAAAAGTGGAATAACATTTGCCTCCAATCATCTGGCACTATCCAGTGGACAGAGATGAAGCAAAAATTATTGCCAAAGACACAGCAATCGCTTCCCTTGCTTCCCATACTAACCTTGGGTATATCCTATTTGGCCCAGGGAACTTATCTATCATTATGTTTTTCAAAATTCTCAGCACACCCTCTTCCTAAATGTCAACCTGTTCAAGCATACTTTCCTTTTTCACGCTATCCTTACAAGTGAGAAGGTCCCTCTCAGTAGTGAATACTGAAGCAAAGTATTCATTAAGGACCTCCCCTACCACCTCCTACTCCAGTCAGGCACAAATTCCCTGCACCATCTCTGATCGGCCCTACCCTCACTTTAGCCATCCTCTTGTTCATCACCTAAGTGTAGAATGTCTTGGGGTTTTTCTTAATACTACCTGCTAAAGCTTTTTCATGCCCCTTCCAGCTCTCCCAAGTCCATTCTTCAATTCCTTCCTGGTCACCTTTATAACCCCGTCTGATTCTTGCCTCCTCAGCCTTGACTAATCTTTCTTCCTTTTGACTATAAGTTCTAGATCCTTTGTCACCCAAGGATCCTTCACCCTTCTATCCGTTCCTTGCCTCTGGGCCAAACATGTCCCTTATTAGAAAGTTTTCCTGAAATAACCTCCACACTTCTGCCATGCATTTTCCTGAGAACATCTGTTCCCAAATTAGGTGCCCAGTTCCTGCTTAATACTATTATAATTCACTCCCCAAATTAAATACTTTGCCAGACTGTGTGCTGCTATCCCTCTCCACAAGTATAGTAAAAGTCAGTGAGTTGTGATCACTATCGTGGAAATGTTCTCCCACAGAGAGATCTGACAACTGGCCTGGTTCATTGCCAAGCACCAAATTAGGTATGGCCTCCCCTCCAGTTGGCCTAGCTACATATTGAGTCAAGAATCCTTTATGGATATACTTGACAAAACTGCTTCATCCAAACTCTTTACACCTAGGAGGATCCAGTCAGTTTTAGGGAAGCTGAAGTCACCCATGATGACAATCCTGATACATTTGCACCTTTTCAAAATCTGCTCCCCAATTTGCTCTTGGTGTCTCTGTTGCTACTGGGGAGGGAGCTGTGGAAAACTCCCGATTTAAAGTGACTGCTCCTTTCTTGTTTCTGACTTCTACCGATACTGACTCAGTAAACAAGCCCTCCTTGACGTCCTCCCTTTTTGTAGCTGTGATACTATCCCTGATTAGCAATGCTACTCCCCCACGTCTTACCCCATCCACCATTCCTCTGGAACCATCTAAACCCTGGAACATCCAACAAACATTCCTGCCCCTGTGCTATCTGTCTCTGTAATGGCCATAACATCATAATTCCAAGTACTGATCCATGCTCTTTAGTTCATCACCCTTATTCCTGATACTACTTGCATTAAAATAGACACCGTTCAACCTGTCAGACTGACTGCAAATTTGTCCGATCAGCTGCCTATCCCTGATCTCAAACTGTCTGTGTGCTGTATCTGGCTGTACACTAACTACTCCATCCTCTGATGTGCAGCTCCAGTTCCCACCCCTCTGCCAAACTAGTTTAAAACCTCCCGTCCAGGATATTGATACCACTCAAGTTCAGGCACAACCTGTCCTTGTACAGGTCCCACCTTCCCCAGAAGGTATCCCGATGATCCACTTATCTGAAACCCTACCTCCTGCACCAGCCCTGCAGCCATGTGTTCATCTGCACTCGCTCTCTGTTCCTAGCTTCACTAGCCCATGGCACTTGTTGCAATCCTAAGATTATTACTCTGCTTTTTTAGTTCTAAGCTAACTCCCATATTTCCTTTTCAAATCCTCATCCGTTTTCCTAGCTGTCATTGGTACCGATGTGTACCAGGACTTCTGGCTGCTCACCCTCCCTCTTGCACCCAGGAGGCAACATACCATCCGGGACCACAGAATCGGCTGCCTCTAAGTTTACGTAATGTCTCCTCTTAATTTTTAATTGTTGGAGCCTTTGTAATCTGCTGGCAAATCTTTGCCACGCTCTCTTTACAAAGCTAGTAAATCTCCTCTAAGATATGATGACCACAACTAGTCTCAACATTTCAGATGAGGTCTAATCGGGCTTTTTATGTTATACCTATACACTTGTATTCCAGGTCTCCAACCTTTAAAAAGAAACATTAAATATTGAGAAATAAAAACTCATCTTTACCTTGACATCCAGTCCCTATACACATCCATCCACCATGATAAAGGCCTCCAAGTCTTCCGTTTCTTCCTCTCCTGCCGACCCAATCAGTACACTTCCACTGACTTTCATTTGATTAGCTGAGTTGGTCCTCACCCTCAATTTCTCCTTCAAATCCTCCCACTTCCTACCAAAGGGGTAGTCATGGGTACCGCATGGGCCTCAGCTATGTCTGCTTCTTTGGGTACATGGAGTAGTCCATCTTCTGCAGCTACACCGGCACCAGTCTGCACTTTTTCATCGGCTACATGGACGATAGTATCGGTGCCACCTCGTGCTCCCATGAGGTTGAACAGTTCATCAACTTCATGAACATGTTCCACCCTGACCTTAAGTTCACCTGGAACATCTCGAACACCTCCCTCCCCTTCCTGAACCCCTCCATCTCCATTTCCTGCTACCAACTCAACACTGATATCTACTTCAAAACCACCGAATCTCTCACTACCTGGACTACACCAGCTCCCACTCCCCCTCCTGTAAAAACACTATCCCTTACTCCCAATTCCTCTGCCTCTGCCGCATCTGCTCCCAGGACCAATTCCACTCCAGAACATCCTAGATAGCCCCCTGGGATGTAATTTCCCCTCCAACGTGGTCAACAGTGCCCTCCAGTGCATCTCCTCCCCTTCCTGCATCTCTGCCCTTGAACCCCACCCCTCCAACCACAATGAGATTAGAAACCCCTGGTCCTCCCCTTCCACCCCACCAATCTCTGGATACAACGGATCAACCTCGCCATTTCAGCCACCTATAGTCAGACCCCATCACCAGGGATATGTTTCCTTCCACACCCCTTTTTTTTTCTGCTTTCCACAAAGACCATTCCCTCTGACTCCCGCATTAGGTCCATGCCCCCCACCAACCCACCCTCCACTTCCAGCACCTTCCTAACCACCAAGGTGTAAAACCTGTGCCCACATCTCATCCCCTCCATCAGAGGCCCCAAAGGATCCTTTTTATATCCAGCAGAGGTTTTCCTGCACCTCCAAACACCTCACCTGTGGTGTCCTTGACATTGGGGAGACTGTCAACTTGCAGAACGTTTCAGTGAACATCTCAGGCACATGCACTAAACAACCCCACTGCCCTGTAACTGATCACTTCAACCTCCCCCCTCCCACTCCGCCAAGAACATGCAAGTCCTGGGCCGCCTCCACTGTCAAATCACAGCCACCCGATGACTGGAGGAGGAACACCCCATCTGCCACATTGCTTCCATGTGGTTGGAGAGCCCCAATGTCAATTTCACCCAGTTTCTTTGTTACCCCTCCCCCAGCTTATCCCAGATCCAGCCATCCAACTCTTGAACTTTCTTACCTGTCTACATTGCCACACACTTTCATCCACCTATCTCATTCCTTGCTGCCCCACTCCCTCCCATTTATCTCTCAATCCCCTTGGGCCTGATGAAGAGCATATGCTTGAAACATCGAGTCTCATGCTCCTCAGATGCTGCCTGACTGGCTGTGCTTTTCCAGCATCTGCTGTCCTCATTTTCTCCTAATAAAAACTGAAAGGCCATTCTTCCAGACCTTGTACAATTACTGATTATGTTAAAATACCTAGCAAAACATTTTCTTTTACCATTGAATTCTACAAAGTACACTAATGTTTCTGACTTATTTTTAAAATCAAAATTAATTTTGAACTAATTTTGAAAATAGGACTCATAATTATGCATGTGGGCTTGCTATTGATATCTGTAATAAGTGAGAGAGGCCTGGATTTTCTTGCAGTTGTGGCAAATCTGTAAAGTCTCTAAAGTGGCAGGCAGGCACTAGAAGTCCAGCCCCCATTTCCAAAATTATTTCTCTCCCAGGAGAGTATAAGGGGTCAGGGTGGAGGGGAGGGGGGGAGGGGAGGTGAGTGGGGAGGGGAGGTGAGTGGTGAGGCTTGACTCCTGGGAGGGAAGCCTAAGTTTAGAATGATCATTTGAACTCTGAGTTCAGTTAGACCCCATTTTCACTGCAACAAGTCCTTTTCCTGGAGTATAGAAGTTACAAATATTTTTATAATAGCTAGAAATACTTTGGAAATGTATCTGGATAGTTGTACTGACCTCTGAACTTAAACCCCAACCCTTTTTTTTCAAAGAAAAGTGAATGTAGCTGCATGTGTTCGTGAGGTTTAAAAAGAAACTCAAGTTACATAAATTCCCAGCTCTTTTATTGAGTCTTTAAACATCAGATTCAATATTTGCAATAGTTAAAACGACAATAACAGTTATATTCTTAGTAATACATGGCTGCCTTCCACAATCTCGAATTATACAAGTGAATTCTATGTTCACAGTTTGGTGGAAAGCTGAAAAAAGAATTAGCCAGGGTTGTGTGGGCTTATGAATGCAACTGGTCTTTTCATTAGGCATTAGATACGTAATGTGTAAATGTTTTGACTTTTTTTCACGACTAAGCAGATTTTTATGTACATAACGTTGCATTCTATTTCAACATGGCTACTGTTGTCTATCTATTGTGAACACTGGTTGAATTGGCATAGAGGATGAAATGTCTAAATGAATTGGCATTAGGTTGCATAGGGTACAAGGTTAGCATGGATGGGAAATGTTCTAAGGAATGAGGCTAAATTATGAGAAAACAATTGGTACAATGTCCCAGAAGGCTGACACAGGACTTTTGCACTTCCTTTTTGATCTGCATCTGACTCCCAGGAATGACTATCCTGCCATTTGGGGAAGTTTCTTCCAGCACATTGGGGTGAGCTAGGAAATTACCCAGCTCAGGAACAAAGGTTTGGGGCTAGGTGTTGTCTTGTTTACATGTTGAAACTCTGACCTGTTAATGCTCAACTCTTGCATCAGTTGCCATTCAATTCTGTGCTTTTCTGCTTGTCTTAGCTTAGTTTTAGGCCTGTTCTGATTTTTCTTCATGCTGTTTTCTCTACCTTTTTTAATTTGGTATAGCTAACCTTGTAAATAAATGCTGAGATATTTGCAATAAATCATTTATGAATTACAGGATTAGTTGCATTGAAGTTGAACATTATTAAATGGTAACTGAACCTGAAGGAAAATGTATGGCAAAATTTCTTTTAAATTGAGAAATTCCCAGCACTTTTTTTTTGTTTTTGGAATTTTGTTTCTATTCTTGTATCCTGGCCTCCAATTTTCTCCCAGTTCTTTTTCAGTCAACAGTGCCTTTTAGCCAGAATCTTTAAACTCCCAGAATTCTTGCTCCCCCATTACTTGATGTTAACAAGTATGTATTTTCCTGTTGTTTACGGATTTCGTTATGTGGAAATTGATTGTGGATGATGGAAGGTATCATCAGAAGTGCTATGAAGTAGCTTTTGCTTAGCATTGACTACTCACTGAAACTTGCTTTGTATTTTGCCAAAGCTGCTCTGCTCCTCCACTTCTTTTTTTTTAAAGTCTTAATTCAAATATGGACAAAAGAGCTGTATTCCAGACAGGAGATAAGACTGACTTCAAGGTTGCATTTGACAGACTATGCCATCAAGCATTTCTAGCAAAACTGGAGTCAGTGGGAATGAGGAAGTAGGGAGAAGTATGTGCCATGTACAAGATTTCTGCCACAGCAGAAATGATCGATTAGATGGTCATGGGTTTCAAAGGTAGCATCTAGAAGTTCAAGGGCAATAAATGCAAATACCACTATCTGTAAAGTCCTGTTTAAGCCATGCAGCATCCCAACTTGGTAGTGTATTGCTGTTCCTTAGGTTTTGCTGGGTCAAATTCTGGAACACCCTCCAGAAAGTTATTGTGTGTCTACCGACATGAAATGGAGTGCAGTGGTTGAAAAAGGTAGCTCACTAGTGATGGGCAATAAAAGTTTGCCCAACCAGTAATGCCCACATCCCATCAATAAATTTTTAAAGAGCCTTAAGAGTAACTGTGCCAAAACCTAAGAAAGCAGATCTAGATAGTAACAAAGTCCTCTCATTACCATTTAGCACATCAAGGATGTTGACCATTTCTCCTCTTGAGGAAACTACATTCTGGGAAGAGAAATGTAGAATTTAACATTCACACAGGAATCCGCAAAGTAGCATCAGTCAGCTCTGCACAGTCTGGGCATCCAATACAATGATCACATTCCTGAAGCTGGTCTCTACATATTTATAATCTTACCAACCATCACATGACAATGTGAAAGAGAAAAGCGATGGTGACATGTAAGTTTGACATCTTTTATTGCTGTTGCTTATGTAAGATCCTGGATATCACCTTTGAAAGACAGCCTCGCAGGTAAGGAAGTACTGCAGAAGATTGATTTAAGGACCTGCAAGCACAGGTCGCCATCTCAGTGACAACAAAATAAATTGTGATGAAGTTTAAGGTTAGTGGGCAGCAAGACTGTATGTGGGACCAGAGGAAGTAACTCTATGTCAGTCAGTGTAACAAAGAGGGGATGTGAGTTTAAAACTTTATATTTTCCAATGAATGTCAGTGTCATTTTTTTGCAATGGAATTATTTAACTAAAAGAAAAGATTTTTGCTTTTCAGGAAAGATGAAATTCATATAAGGTTTTGGTATCAACAGTATAATCTTATTTCTCATTGGGTTAACAGGCTCACATGATATTGAGAGCACGGTTCTGCCACCACTTTCCTGGGAAACCATTTGGACTAGAAGCTCAGTATAAGTAAGTGATACTCCTTTGAATTATCAGCATTGCATGGTGTCTTGCTACATTTTTTTAAACCAAAAAATATGTTCATGCATGTGGGCATCACTGGTCATATTTACTACCCATCCTCCTTGCCCTTATGAAGGTAGTTGAGTCATGACCTTAAACCACATTTGTAACATGTGGCATAGGTATATCTGTAATGCTGTTAGGTAGTTCCAGTTTCCTGTTATGATCTTAAAGGAATTGCAATATATACGTTTGTGTCACCTATAGATAGGGTGGTATGTTTTTTTTTAAAAAAAACGTTTAGCACATTTGCTGTCATTTGCAGAATCCTTTGAGTATAGAATTTGGGACGTTGAGGTTGTACAGGACATTGGTAAGGCCTCTTCAGGAGTATTGTGTTCAGTTCTGGTCACCCAATTGTAGGTAGGATATTATTATGCTGAAGAGCATTCAGAGGAGATTTACCAGGATGTTGCTGGCAAAGAAAGACTTGAGTTATAAAGAAAAAGCTGGGATATTTTTTCACTGGAGGTTGAGCGGCAATCTTGTAGTTTATAAAACAATGATAGGTATGGATAACTAATGTTAATTGTAGTTGTCTTTTCCTAGGGTGGGGATTTCAAGACTAGGGGGCACATTTTTTAAGGTGAGGGGAAAGAGATTTAAAGATATGAGAGGCAATTTTTTTTACAGTGGATCATTTATTGAATGAGAAAGTGGATGTGGTACAATTACAATGTTCAAAAGACATTTGGATAATTACAGGAATAGGAAAGGTTTGGATGGGTATGGACCAGGCAGGAGGGGTAGTTTAGTTAGGGATTATTTTTTGATGTGAACTGATTAGACTGAAGGGTTCCATGCTTTCTGACTCTTCCTTTTGTTTTGTTAGATGCTTTAGTGCATCTAACACAATGGTGTATTGGCAATGGAGAAATTAATGTGGAGGATGAAGGAAACATTTCTCTGCCCTTCTTCACAAAACCCAAGACCGATCATTTCTACCCCACAGACATAAATTTAAGAAATTGGCTTCTCTGCGATCTGAAATATATCATCCCATCTGTTCTATCCCTGCCATTGACAAATTTGTACATTTCAATTAGATTTGGCTTCTGCCTCCCTTTGCTCATAGGAACAAAAAAAAGCTGACAGCATCCTTGTAAATTTCCAGTGTAACCTGTTTAGTGCAATTTATCCTTTCTTGTATAATGGTAACAGAATATTATGTATGCTTAACAATCTGTGGCCAAAGTAGTACTTTTACAGTTCCAGTGAAAGCGTCCTGGTTAGATTTGTATTCCTCAGCTAATAAAGGAAAGTATCTAACTTTACCTTTTTAACCACCAACTTCTCTATCTGCTCTGCTGCGTTCAGGGATCTGTGGACATATACTTCCCTTGCCTATTATGAACAACTGAAGAACCATGTTGCCATTAGCCTAGAAATATGTTCTGACAACTGCACAATTGAGCAAAGTTTTACATGAATCTCAGTGCCAGTGTGATGCCCATTACATAGGCCATATGTCATTTAAAAAATGGCTGATCTAATCTGGCAGTATGCTCATTTGATTGTAGATAATAGCCCAAGTACAGATTGTATATGATTAGATTAGATTCCGTGGAGTGTGGAAACAGGCCCTTCAGCCCAACCAGTCCACACTGACCCTCAGAGTAACCCACCCAGACCCATTTCCCTCTCACTAATGCGCCTAATGCTATGGGCAATTTAAGATGGCCAATTCACCTGACTTGTACGTCTTTGGATTGTGGGAGGAAACCCACACAGACACTGCGAGAATGTGCAAACTCCACACATACAGTTGACCGAGGTTGGAATCGAACCTGGGACCCTGGTGCTGTGAGTGAGCAGTGCTAACCACTGTGCCACCCGCCACCGTGTTGCACGGCTCAGGTTCGCAAAATGCAAAGAAATGCCTCCATTGTTTAGAGAGAGTGTGTGCACAGAAAATGTTAGCATTTCTTCATGATGCCATTGACCTGCAATGTTAACTGTTCACTCACTCTTGAGAGGCAACACCTTCTTAACTCCAAGATCAATTCCCTGCAAACAAAGGAAATATGAACAAACTTCCAACTTTGAGGTAGCTTTAAACTTGGAGCATATAATTCCCCTTTGTTTTGTCAGTGATAATGCCTCAGTTATGCAGAATTATTTTGTCAGCCATTAGCGTCCTATCTCCTGTAATATAAACTGTTGTGATGTTTTGAAGTTTGGTTACTCTTGTCTTTTACCTGATGAGTGGAAGGGGTGAAGCTTTAGCAAATATCTCTTCTTCAGAACTATTCAATTTCTCTGCTAACAAGTGACTTTTTTAATGTATATCTCGAGCTGCAGCAGTCCCCACCTGTGCTGGGGGCAGAGTCCATGTGAACCGTGTAGGAAGGAAAGTAGAGAGTTTTACATTAAATAGTTAGGAGCAGGGGATTAAATGTGCAAAATACAGTACATTGGAATGTATGGACAAAGTAAGAAAGGAAAATAGTAATATGGGGAATGATGTGACCAGAGAATGACACATATATGGGCTGAGATTTTTAAAGGCAGCACCAATCAAGATTTAGATGTCATAAAGATAACAAAAGACAAAACTGGAGTCTTTATTTGAATGTATATAGAACCCATTATGAAACAAACAAACTGATCGCCAATATTATTTTTGATGCCCATTATAGAGATTATGATTTCAGGGTATTGAGTGCATCCTGAATATTTAGGGAATATGCCATTCAAGTATAATGGGAAGCTATCTAAATGTGTATGTTAGTCTTGTTAATCAAGAATGGAATTTGTACGATGCTATGAAATTGTAGGTGTACTGTACCTAATAAGAGTGTGACAGCTGGCAAGGACTTAACAAACACAGTGTGCTGAGAAAATTAAAAATGTAACATTTGGTTGTGAAACAAATAGCTGAGTTGTTGCTATGATACGCAACAAAGTTTAATTTGGCCAAGCGGTTTAAATTATGCCCTAAGATACCAAAATCCAATCTAATTTCAATTTTACTGTTTTGACGATGACAACTATCCAATGTTTTGAAGTATAATTTGGGCATTTTGAACGGTTAGCCAGAGCAGCAAAGAACACCAGCAAACACAGACTGCCCACAGAATCACTCTGAAAGATACCTGTTCATATGAAATCTGTGCAGCAGAAGACTGAAGAAAAGATCCAGAAAAATCTACAGAGGAAGATAAATAGTTGGCTGGTTTTGAAATTTAAATATTTATAAAACATAATCTGGGATGGTTTATCAGATCAGTATAGTGTTGCAGAGTCGAGATAGGTAGATTGATCAGACAAAAGAGACTTACAATGCTGATAATTTTTAATTTTCTTTTCTTGGATTTAAAGAATAAGTTGTTTGTTTTTAATTAGTGAGACTTGGGCAGTTCTTTGTCACTCATCCTTTTACAGATTGAGGTGAGCTTTTCTGTGGGTAAAAACAAGGACTTGCAGATGCTAGAAATTGGAGTCTAGATTAGAGTGGTGCTGGAAAAGTACAACAGGTCAGGCAGCATCAGCGGAGCAGGAAAATCGACATTTTGGGCAAAAGCCATTTATCAGGAATCCAACCCCCCCCCCGCCACCTCGTGAGCTTTTCTGTGCCTGGTCTGAATTAGCAGAAGGGTTTATCTCATGTCGTCACACAATGTTTAGAGATGAACTTTTCAGGAGATCAGGATGTAGAATAGATTTGGGTGGGGTTGCAGGGACCACATTATATTAGACTTTTTAAAAGTAAGTGGAATGTCTGTGTTTGTTTATATTCTGACCAATCACAGAAAATGACTAAAACCTTAAGAGAAAGAAGGTAAGAGTATGAGAAGAAACAAGCTTAATATACAAACTGAAACCAGAGTTTCTACAGATACTGAAAAAGGGGAAAAAAATTAAAGGGAGTGGGGATTGAATAGGCGATAATAAAGAAATTACAGGTGAAGTGAACAAATTTTGCTTCTGTCTTCACAAAGCAGATACAAAAACATTTTAGTGTTAGCTGTAAATCTGGAGTGGAAGGAAGATGAGCTTGGCAAAATTAACGATCTTGAGGCAAGTGTACACAGTAAATTGGAGATGGATATGCAGTCCAGGTCTGGATGAATTTCATCCTCTGGTTTTGGATTCCTAAACGTGTTGTAATGTGTTGGCATTCATTTTTCAAAATTTTCTGGATTTGGGTAAGATTCCACTCGACGAGAAAGTAGCAAATAATCCCTAATATATTCAAGGAAAGAGGGAGGCACAAAACAGGAAACAGCCGACTTGGTTATGGTCTATTGTGGGAAGGTGTTAGAATTGATCATTAAAAAGATTATAGCTGACTATTTACAAAAATTTTGGCAAATTGAGAAGAGTCATCATTGTTTTGTCATGTTTAGAAATTGTTTAATCAATTTATCATTTAAATTTTGAATGATTAACATGTACTATGTCTACAGGCTCTCCTTTATCTGTTCTATGCTTGGCTTTACAGAGAGATTTGATAGGAGTCCTGCAGATGTCTGTGCTGGACTCAACATTTTGCAGTTTTCATCGAAGACTTGAATAAGGGGAGTAAAGGCATGTTAATTAAATTCACAGGCGACACCAAAATAGATATGGAAGTACAATGTGCAGTACATTGCAGATGGGTATAAATCGGTTGAAAGAGTGAGCATATGTCTGGCAGATGGAGTACAATCTGGGAAATGTCAAGTTGTTCACTTTGGCAGGAAGAACATGAAACGGGTTTATTTTTTAAACTGAGGGCAACTACAGAATTTCAAGGTGTAGAGGGATTCAGATATTCTGCTGCATGAGTCTCCATGTTAGTAATGCAGGTACAGTACACAATCAAGAAGGCTCAGACGCTAACCTTCAATATCAAACAAACTGAACAGAAAATTTAATGATGTTCTGCTAAACTTGGGGCATTGGTAAGACCACATTTCAAAATACTAGATGCAGTTTTGATCTCCTTTCTTTGAAAAAGCAAATGTATTGAATGTAGTTTTAGAAATGATTTACTCGATTTGACTCCTGGAATGAGCAGGTTGTCTTTATGAGAAAAGATTGTCTTTCAGTGGAGTTTAGAAGAGTGAGGGTAACTTGATTAAGTATACAAAATCCTAAATAGATTTGACAAAATGAATATGGAAAGGACTCTTGTGCTTCAGGCCAGAACATGAAGACATGGTTTAAAATTTAAAGTTAATTTCTTTTTCTGAGGTTGTGGCTTTGTATCCCTCTGTCTCACGTTGGTTGTGATAAGGTGATTTGAATATTTTTAAGACCGTGGTGAAAGAATTCTTTTTAGGTTATGGAATCTGGAGTTATTGGACATGGACAAGTCTAAGCGCAAAAAATGGTGGTAGAAGGAGCTGAGATGATGAATGGATTAGCTATGATCTTAATGAATGGCGGAGCAGGTTCGATGGGCCAAATGGCCTACCTTGCTTCTATTATTATGAAACTATGAAGCCTGCCATGGTCGTCTTAAATGACCAAGCAGGTTTGAGAGGTTGAATGGTCCACTAAGTTTTTGTAGTATTCCTAGTACATGTACTTGCAACATGTCATTTTGTCTGTCATTTTTGTCCCTACTCTAACCAATTATTCACCCATATTACCCAGTTACCTAGTAATCCGCTTTGTGTAGTCTTACCAATTGCCTCCTGGAAGATCAGGTGGCCAACATCTTTAGAAAATGTTCACCAAGCTTGTATTACCTGTTTCTCAGTCAAGAGATACTACCTGACCTGTGTATTTTTTAACTTATTTTTATTTTCAATCTATGTGTATGCATAAGTATCTCACAAGTGACCGCATCAATAAATTCAGCAGTTCATTTGGATATAACAGATTTTAGTAAATGTCCCCAATTCATTTGCAATCATAAATAGCAACAGTCCTTGAAAATTTCTACCTTTAATAATTAATTTCATGTTTTCTTGAAGTAGACAAATAATTGCTTCTATCTTTTTAGTAGAATATATGAAGATAGAATTGTCCATGAAAATGAGTTCACTGTACAATTAATGTTGAAGGTGCAATCGCCTTTCTCAGAATATAGTTGTAAGCTTGTGTTGCTTTGTTGTTTTCCAGGAATTTGATGGATCTTCTAAAACAAACAGCTGTTCAGGGAGAGAGCAACTCTGTCCTCATTGTTGGTCCCCGAGGAGTAGGAAAGACAATGGTATGTATGGTTTCTGTAACTTTTTCTCTCTCTCGCTCTTTTTCTCTTTTTACTCCTCTCTTTCTCTCTTTCTCTTTCTCTTTCGCTCCCGCGCTCTCTGCCTAATTCTCGAGGGAATGTCAAGTTCCCAGAAGGTTTGCGTTCACAATGATATGTGATGGCTGGTTGAAGTAAGAAAACCGTACAGCCTTCAGTGATGTTCAAATGTAATTGTAACTGCAAGATGGACCAATGCAAAGCCATGGGTGGAAAACAATATATTCTCTTCTCTGCGTGAAGAAGAAATATTTGAGCAGTATTAAGTTTAGAAACTTGAATAAAACTAATAGATCGGGCTGGGGAAAATAGCAGAAATAGATCGTGCTGACAACAGGGAAGATGGAATAGTTGGAATTCCTACATAATAGGGTATGGGAGGTAGAATCTCAAATGAGCTTAAATTCACATGGAGTGTAAGATGTGATTCTGCAAGGAAAGATTTGTAGTAGCAGTCTGCAGATCATTTTTAGGATCAGTATTTTAGCAGAAGATGGACAGGGGTTAGGATGGAATTGACATTGATTTCATAGAAATTTAAATGGTGAGGACCCAAGGTAGTGGGCTTCGCTTGGGGGAATTTAAGGTTGTTATTACCAAAGAGCTAGGAGCAAGAGTCAACAATTCAGCTGCTTGAGCCTGCTCTACTATGTAATGCAATCTTGACTGAATCTCTTCTCTGCCTTATTCCTGTTTTATTTTAACTCCTTTCCATAACCCTTTAACGCATTACTAATTAAAAATCTGCCCATGTGAACTCTAGGGTAGTGAATTGCAGATTCACAACCCATTAAGAGAAAAGATTCCTCCTCCCTCTCACCTAAAACTATGACTTTTCTTTCTAGATTGTCCCACAAGGGGAAACATCGGTTCTCCATCTACTTTGTCAATTCCAGTATATCTCAATTTGTATATCTCAGATCTCTCATTCTTCTAAACTCTAGCAAGTATCAGCCTAAACTATTCAGTGTGACCTGATAAGCAAGCCTTTCATTTCTGGAATTAAGCTAATGAGCCTTCTCTGAAATGCATCCAATGTAATTACATCCTTGAATAAGGAAAGCAAAACTGTGTAAAAGGAGCACGCGGTGTCTATCAACACCCTGGTTGTTCAGGGAGAAGTGGGTGCCGCGGGGAGTGGAGTGTATTATTTCCCCGTCCAATTCTATTTTGATTTAACCCCTGCCCTCCCCTTCACTGTTTGATCACGCAACATTGCTCTTTGATGTGAAGGGCACTGCTTGTCACTGGCCACTCGGGTGTTTCCTTTCTTCCTGGTGGTGGAAACTGAATAAAGATTCGTGCACCTTGTGTCTTTCGCTGTGTCTCACACCTGCGCGCGCACACACCATGGGTGCTGGGGGAATAAAAAATAAGCACGACTGCAATTAGGCGGTAGTGTGGGGGTAATAATAAAAAGGGAGTTAAAAAAGAAAATAATCAGCAGTGTCAGAGGTTCTGTTAATTCTGAGAGCTGGCTCTGTAAGAAAAGAAAAGCAAAACTGTACACAGTACTTCAGATGTGGTCTCAGCAGTGCCTTGTACAGCTAAAACAAAGCTTGCCTACTTTTCTACTCCATTCCTTTATCAATTAAAATTCCATTTGCCCGCCGCCCCCCCCAAATTACCTGTATATTAGCTGTCTATGTTTCATGGAAGAGGACACTCCAATCCCTCTGCACCAAAGCTGTCTGAGGTTTCTCTGCACTTAAATGATAATTTGCCTTTTTATTCTTGTGACCAAAATGGATAACCCCACTCTTATCCATGGTAAGTTCCATCTCTCAAATTTTGGCTAATTCACCTAACTCATCCATGTCATTTTTAAGTTCCTTATTTCTTCATTTCACCTTAGCTTGCTGCTAATTTAGTGTCATTTGCAAATTTGGCTATAGTACTTTCTAGCCATGCATCTGAGTCATTAATACAGATTGCAAATAGTTGGGGCCTGATGACTGAATCAGGTGGCACCCTGCTGAAAACACTCTTGCTGACTGTGGTTTCTGTTGTTTAGCCAACCCTCCATCCAGACTAACCCCAGATGTTCTTGTGTATTAAGCTTTTGTGCAGCATCTTATCAAATACCTCTTGAAGTCCAAATATACTAAAACCACAGGACCCCAATATGTACATTGTTACAACTTTGAAGAAAATAGAGCAACTTAGTCAAAAACAGTTTACTCTTCTTAAACCATACTGACTCTGGATTAGTTTTTTGACTTTCTAAATGTCCTGTTACTACTTCTTTAATAATAGATTCCAACAATTTTCCAGTGACAGACTGAAACTAGTGGTCTATAGTTTCCTACTCAGCTACCCTCCCTTTTTGAATAAAGACGTTACATTAGCCTTTCTTCAATCTACTGGAATCTTTCCAGAATCCAGCAAGTTTGGAATTTTACAACCAGTGTGTCCACTACCTCTGCTCCCACTTCCTTTAAGATCCTAAGATGTAGGCCTAGGCACTTAACTGACTTTAATCACAATGTCTTCATGAGTACATTTTCCCTAATGGGAGTTGCTTTAAGTTCCTCATTTTCTACAATCTCTGCATGACCTGTTGTGATTTGAGGTGGTTTCAGTTCTCATCTGTAAAAATGGGTTCAGCATTGATTTAATGTCTCTGCCATTTATTTCTGTGTTTCCCATCCTTCACTTCCTAGTCTTGCTCTTTTTAAAGGACTAACATGCAACTATTGTTATTTATATTCTCTAGGAAGCTTCTCCTGTCCTTTGCTTTATATTTTGCACTCGTTTTTTTTCTGGATCTTTTTGCTTTTTTTTTCCCACTTTTTAAAAATCAACTAAAGTAAGTTTTAGTAATCCTTATCTTCCAGTCTGCCACTGACCTTTGCAATATGGTTTGTCTTAATTTTCATCTTTTGTTGTCTTCAACTTACAGCCATGGATTTTTTTTTTAATCTGCTTCGTAATCTATCTTTCTGAAATATATTTCAGTTGGGAAGAACTGCATATCTCAAATGTCTGTCACTGTTCATCAACTGTGCTACCTTTTTAGTCTTCCTGTCCGGTATGCTGTGTTCACTTTTCCCAAGAGAATCCTTTGCCAAGAGATCATTCATTAATCCCATCTCATTACACGACACTGAAACCAAAACAGCCTCCTCCCTGGCTGGTTCACCAACATATCGTTTCAAAAAACAATCTCTAATGCATTTCATGAACTCTTCCCCAGAGGCTACCCTTGCCAATTTCATTAATCCAATCTATATGCATATTAAAATCATCCATGATATTGTCCTATCTTGCATGCCCCTGGTATTTCTTGATTTGAACTATGTGTTGCTGTGGAACTACCATTGGGCAATCTGAAGATTACTCCCTCCAGAGACTTCTTTCCCATGCTATTTCTACCTAGACTGATTTACATCTTAATCTCCCAAGCAAAAATCACTTCTTACTGTAGAAATGATCTCTTCCTTTTATGAACAAAGCTACTTCATTTCTTTTTCTATCGTAAGACCATAAGATATAGGAGTAGAAATTAGGCTGTTCAGCCCATCGAGTCTGCTCTGCGTTTCAATCATAGCTGAAAAGTTTCTCCACCCCATTCTCCTGCTTTCTCCCTGTAACGCTCGATTCCCGTTGATTGTCAAGAACCTATCTATCTCAGTCTTAAATATACTCAATGATCTGGCTTCCACAGCTGTCTGTGGCAATGAATTCTGTAGATTCACCACTCTCTGGCTAAAGAGAGTTTCTCCTTCTCTCCATTCTTAAAAAAAGGTCTTTCCTTTACACTAAGGCTATGCTATCGGGTCCTAGTCTCTCCTACCAATGGAGGCATCTTCTCTGTCCAAGACATTCAGTATTCTGTGGGTTTCAGTTAGATTTATTCCCCCCTTCGTTCCCCAGCATCCTTCTGAACTCCATTGAGTATAGACCCAGAGTCATCCAACATTGCTCATATTTTAAGTTTTTCATTCTTGGGATCATTCTTGTGAACCTTGTCTGAGCATGCTTCAGGGCCACTACATCCTTCCTGAGATGTGGGGTGCAGAACTGTGCACAATATTCCAAATGTGGTCTTGCCAGACCCTTACAGAGCCTCAGAAGTGCAACCTTTTTTTAATATTCAAGTCCGCTCAAAATAAATCCTATCATTGCACATGTCTTCCTAACTACCGACTCGACCTGCAAGTTAACATTGAGAGAATCCTGGACTAGAACTCCCAAGTCTCTTTGCATTTCAGACTTCTGAATTTTCCACCCATTTTAAAAATAGTCCATGTCTATTATTTCGACCAGAGTACTTGACCTCACACGTCCTCACATTGTACTCCAACTGCCACTTCGTTGCCCACTCTCCTAACCTGTCCAAATCCTTTTGCAGCTTCCCTGCCTCCTCAACGATACCTGTCTCTCTCCCTATCTTTGTCGTCTGCAAACTTAGCCAGAATGACCTGAGTTCCATTTAGATTGTTAATGTATAAAGTGAAAAGTTGTGGTCCCAACACTGAGCCTTGCAGAACACCATTTGTCACCAGCTGCCATCCTGAGAAGGATCCTTTTATCCCCACTCTCTGCTTTCTGCGAGACAGCCAAGCTTCTATCCATGCTAGCACCTTGTTTTCTGACACCACGGGCCCTTATCTTGCTCAGCAGCCTTCTGTGCTGCACCTTGTCAAAGACCTTCTTGAAGTCCAGGCACTGGGGCAGCACGGTGGCTCACAGCACCAGGAACCCGGGTTCAATTCCTGCCTCTGGTAACTGTCTGTGGAGTTTGCCCGTCATCCCCGTGTCTGCGTGGATTTCCTCCCACAGTCCAAAAGATGTGCAGGTTAGGTGAATTGGCCATACTAAATTGTCCATCGTGTTAAGTGCATTAGTCAAGGGTAAATACAGGGTAGCGGAATGTGGGTGGGTTACTCTTCAGAGGGTCGGTGTAGACTTGTTGGGCCGAAGGGCCTGTTTCCATACTGTGTATGGAATCTAATCCAGTCAAATTTCAGATAACATCCATTGGCTTTCCTTGGTTTCAGCTTCTCATTACTTTCTCAAAGAATTCTCGCAGATTTGTCAAGCATGACCTCCCCTTGATGAAACCGTGCTGACTTTGCCATATGTTACCATACATTTCCAAATGTTCAGAAATCTCATCTTTCTCAATGGATTCCAAGATCTTACCCATGACCAAAGTTAGGCTAATTGGTATGTAAATTTGTCTTTTGTCGTACTCTCTTTATAAACAGGGGCGTAATGTTAGTGATTTTCCAGTCCTCTGGGACCCTCCTGATTCTAGTGATTCCTGAAAGATCATCACTAATGTCTTTGCTAGCTCTTCAGCTATCTCTCTTCTGGGGTGTAGTCCATCTGGTCCAGGTGACTTCTCCACCTTCAGGTAATTCAGTTTTTCTAGCACCTTCTCCTTGGTGATGGCTACTATACACAGCTCTGCACCTTTCTCCCCACCCCACCCCCACTCAAATTTTTGGGATATTACTCGCGTCTTCCACTGTGAAGACTGATATGAAGTAATTATTCAAATCCGGAGTCATTTCCTTGTTCCCCGCAGACCACTTTTGCCCTTCTGTCTAAAGGAACTCTGACAGTCTCCCTGTATATTACTGGCAAGTTTACACTTTTTTTTATTTAATCTTCTCCCTCTTTTTTTGTGTTGCCATCTGTTCATCTTTGTAAACTTCCCAATGGGCGGGCACAATCTTGTTTGGATAATCGATTTTTTTTTAAATTCGGAAAATCAATTTTAAATGCCTTTCTTCTGGTGCTCGGAGTTTTAAAGTCTGCTGTCCGTTCAGGAGACTGCAGCAGCGCCCAGTGAGCAAGACGCTGTCCCCAACCCTACCCCCTTAACCCTGTCCAACAGCGCCCCCACCCCAAAACCGGTCCCCCCCCCCAAGCACAAAATGCGCGAGCCCCACCCTCAAACCAGTTCAGCCCCCCCCCACCTCCAAACTGGTCCAATCCTGCCCCCCCCCCGGGCACAAAGCATACAGGCCCCTGCCCTCAACACAGTCCCCTGTCATGCCACACCCTCCGGGGCACCTGGACTGCACACCAACAACAAGGCTGCTGCTGCCGCCTTTGTGGGGTAAGTCTCAAAACAGCGCGTGCACGCAGCTGCAGTCACACTCAGCCACACAACTTTTTACTGCAACTTTTTGGGCCGGTTCCACGTTTGCCTTGCACAAGACAATGTTGGAGAAATTATTCCTGGGAAGTGGGGAATGGGGGGGGAGGAGGGGTTATGAGACACCCCTCTGTAGAACTGCAGGGAAAATGTGGGGAGGGAGAGAGGGCGGGAGGTCAGTCATTTGGAGACATGGTGTCTGTTTAATCACTGTAAACAAAAAACTCGATTCACTGTTGGAAACACGTCTTTGATATAATGTTTCTATCGGGACCTTGAGATCTCCTTTGGATAATCCAATTTTCGGATAATTGGTATTCGGATAATCGAGGTTCCCCTGTATATGCTTTCTCTTTTACTTTGATGCAGTCCCTGATTTCCCGAGTCAGTCACGGTTGCATCATCCTCCCTGTACAATGCTTTTTTTTCCTTGGATGAATTGCTCCAAGAAATGCCATTGCTGTTTCACTGTCTTTCCTGCTATCCTTTCAACAATGTCTCTACAAACAGTTCTGCTATTTCCTTCAGAAATCTGGGGTGTAATCCATCTGGTCCAAATGATTTTATTACCTGCAGACCTCTCCGATTTCCCCAGTACCTTATCCTTTAGTGTTGGCCACTATACTCATCTTTGACCCCAGGCTCTCTTGAAGTTGTGGTATGCTGCTGGTGTCTTCCACTGTGAAAATTGGCAGAGGAACCTATTTTGTTTCCTCTGCCATTTTTGTTCCCCATTACTAGTTCTCCAAACTTTTTATTTTTCCAGTGTCCACTCTTGCTTGTCCTTGAGCTTTTTTAGATATCTAAAAAATGTATTGCAATCTTCTGGCTTAACCTAATATTGGATCATTCCTTCCTTCCTTCCTTCCTTCCTTCCTGCTTCCCCTCCACTTTTCTTTTCCGTTCTTCTGAATTTTAAAGGATTCCCAAATCTACGGTTTCCTACTAATTTTTTTTTGCCTTTTATGCTGTCCCTGACTTCCCTTATCAGCCATGGTTGCCTCATCCTCCCCTTAGGCTGCTTCTTCCTTGGGATGAATTTCTGCTGTACCTCCTAGATTATCCACAAACTCCTGCTATTACTGTTCCACCATCTTCCCTGCTGGGCTCCCCTTCCAATCAGCTCTGGTCAGCTTCTCCCTCATGCCTTTGTAGATACCTTATACTTAATTGTGATACTAACATTCAATTCCAGCTTCTTCTTCTGTTCCAATTACAGGGTGAATGCTATCATACAATGGTCATTTCCCTCAAGGAGTTCCTTCTCCTTAAGCTCCCTAATCAAGTCTGTATCATTACCCATCACTAAATCCAGAATTGCCTGTTCCCTTGTGGGGTCTGCCACAAGCTGCTCCAAAAATCCAATTCATAGACATTCCATAATCTCCTTTCCTTGATTTTCAGTCAACCTGACAATACTAGTCCACCTGCCTACTGACAACACTGAAATCAATTACATTTTAAAAAAACATTTCTGCTGGATATTAAATGTAGAAGCAAGAGCTTTTTGTCTGCTGTCTTTGAATGGATAGCCTTACTGTAGTGATTTGGAAAGAATCTCAGTCTGGCAGTGACAGAAACATGCAGGACATTCAAAATGTGGTTACTGTAATTTGAAGTAGTTTTCAAATTCAGTGTGTGGAATGATCCTTTTTTTTTTGTTCTCCATTTGTGTGGGAAGACCATAATGGTGTTTCACGAGGTAAAAACAATGACTGCAGATGCTGGAAACCAGATTCTGGATTAGTAGCTTGGATGCTGCCTGAACTGCTGTGCTCTTCCAGCACCACTAATCCATAATGGTGTACAGTTAGACCACTAGTTAAAGGATGTGACTTTCCTTAAGTTTTTGTTACATCCTTTTTATCGTCGAAGGGCTGTTTTGTTCCTTTTGATCATTTTTGAGGTGATTTTTAAAAAAATAATTAAACATCTATTGCTGTATGGATTAATTTGAATTAATATACTATTCAGATTAACATCTGAAGTTATGTAATCATCTTAGAAAAATAACCTCTTGAAGGGAGAGTATTCTGTCCCAGGATTGGTGGAAGGTTCATCGGAATTGATTAGTCATATGTCAGTAAATAGTGTTTTACTTTATTTTAATTGCTGCAGGGGTGTTTAACCTCTATTTTCCTAATAGAATATACTTGACAAAATTTAACTCCAGTCTTTTGTGTTTTTCAAACTGTTTTAATTGGCTGGAGTTTAAAGGCTACCATTTACACTAAAGTCAGGAGCAGAGATGTTGCTGTTGATATTAACCCATTGTTGTTATCCCAACTGATATTACTGGACAAGTCTATATGGACTTCAGTAAAGCATTTGACCGGTTCCTCATGGCACTGGTTAGCAAAGTTAGATCACATGGAATACAGGAAGAACCAGCTATTTGGGTACAGAATTGGCTCAAAGGTAGAAGACAGAGGGTGGTGCTGGAGGGTTTGTTTTCAGACTGGAGGCCTGTAGCCAGAAGTGTGACACACAGAATTGATTCTGGGTCCACTGCTTTGCATCATTTATACAAATGATTTGGATGTGAACATCGGTATAGTTATAAGTTTGCAGATGACATCAAAATAGGTGTCGTGAACAGCTAAGAAGACTACCTCAGAGTACAACAGGATCTTAATCAGAAGGACCAATGGGCTGAGGAGTGGCAGATGGAGTTTAATTTAGATAAATGAGGTGCTGCATTTTGGAAAGGCAGATCAAGGGAGGACTTATACACTTAATGATAGGGTCCTGGGGAGTGTGGCTGAACAGAGAGACTGTGGAGTGCAGGTTTGTAGTTCCTTGAAAGTGGAGGTTGATAGGATAGTTTAGTATGCTTGCCTCCATTGGTCAGTGTATTGAATATAGGAGTTAGGAGGTCACGTTGCAGCTGTACAGGACATTAGATAGGCCACTTTCAGAATACTGCATTCAATTCTGATATCCCTGCTATAGGAAGGATGTTGACACTTGAAAGGGTTCAGAAAAGATTTAACATAACGTTGCTGGGGTTGGAAGATTGAACTCTAAGGAGAGGCTGAATAGGCTGGGGCTATTTTCCCTGGACCGTTGGAGGCTGAGGGTTGACCTTAGAGGTTTATAAAATCATGAGGTGCACAGATAGACAAGGCCCTCTTGGGATGAGGGTGCCCAAACTCGAGGGCATAGATATGTGAGCGAGGAAAGATATAAAAGGGACCTAAGGAGCATCTTTTTCATGCAGACGGTGCTACATGTATGGAATGAGCTGCCAGAGGAAGTGGTGGAGGCTGGTACAATTACAACATTTAAAAGGCATCTGGGTGGGTATATGAATAGGAAGGGTTTAGGAATAGGATGGGCCAAATGCTGGCAAAAGGGACTAATTAGGTTAGGGTATTGGCATGCTCGAGTTGGACTGAAGGGTCTTGTTTTCGTGCTATACATCTCTTTTGACTCTAACTGTAAGTCCAGTAAGACGACAGCTGGAGTATTGTTTGCAGTTCTGATCACCACATTGTAAGCTAGATGTAATTGTTCTGGAGAGAGTGCAGAAAAGATTTACAAGAATGTTGCCAAGGCTGGGAAATTGCAGCTTTGAGGAAAGATTGAAGCGTTTTGGGGTTGTTTCCCTTGGAGCACAGAAAGCTGAGGGCTGACATGATTGAGGTATACAAAATTGAGGGGGGGAGAGAGAGTGAGATTAGACAGAAGGAGCCTGATCCCTTGGCAGAGTTCAAAAACCAGAGGTCATAGATTCAAGCTCAGTGGCAGAAGGATTAAACTGGAGAAAATACCCTTTTAACACAGAGTGTGGTGGATGACTGGAATTCACTGCCTTAGTTGGTAGTGAAGGCAGAAACCCTAAACCTTTTTAAAAAGTACCTGGATCTGCACCTTAAGTGTTGTAAGGTGCAGGAAGCTGGGATTAGAAAGGGCATCTGGTTTTCTTTGTGTGTTGACATGGACATGGTTGCATGATGCATCATATTTTGTTTTGATCATTAGTATATGGTCTATCACAAACAAGAATGCAACATTGCAGATGTTTAACAATCAAAGAAGTTAAGATGAAATAGAATAAACCAAACCATCTCTAGTTCAAATATTTGAATTTGAAGATTTTTAAGCATGCATAAGTATCACATTAATCCCAAAACACCTGTTGATAAACTGAAGCAAAAATCAACAGCTTTTGTACAGCAAGAAAAACACACATTGTATTGTACCCAGAAATGACAATTGTGTAGTATTCTCTCGAATCCCTGTGTGGAAGAACTGCAGAGGTTTATGTGAAGAGATTTAAGTGACATCTCTTTCTTGCTCTTACAAATACTTCCTCAGTCTGTCTCGCTGTCTGTCTGTTTCTCACTTCTTCCAATTTACAGATATCATTTATTGTCTGCTTCTGCCAGAAAAAGACAAAAACCTACCTCAATTAGATTAAAAATAGCCACCCAAAATAGTAATTGTGGATATTTTGAAATCAATCTATTCAGAGATATTACTGCACACTTCTGGAACAGGTGGGTCTTGAACCCATGCCTCCTAGTTCAGGGGAAGGGACACTAGATCTCTTGTGGTGCAGAAGTAAAGTGTTATTTATATCGGTGCTAAAATAATATTAGTTGGGACCTGGCAGGAATTTGTGAATGTTATGTTTGAAGATCCTTGCTTTTGCTTCATTTTTCAGAGGTTTAAAAACACAAAACAAACTGCTGGTGGTAAAAGTTGATGCTTAAATTTTGATGTTTTTGTTTCAGCTGTTGAAGAGTGTGTTGAGTGAACTTATGGAAATGAAATACATTAAGGAGAATCTTCTACAAGTACACTTAAATGGTGAGTCACTTTTTCAATGTGCTATCTTTATAAGATAAATTTGTGTAAATACTGAAACTGTCATGATTTGCATTGCAGTGACTGCAGATTTGATGAGATGATGGGGTGTAATTTTCAGCATGTTCGTATCGCACAGAAAATGATGTTATTGGCTAGATGCCTATGCTAGATACGAAACCACTTTCTTCCCTTTTGGTATCTGATGAAAAACGAATTGACTGAATGGTTTCTAGAATGGGTACCCAATCAACACTACCAGCTATACACTCCCTTTGAATACTAAAGATTATCCTGGATCTATTGAAAAAGAATTGATTGATGTTCAGGCTGTGCCTTACCATATGCTTCCAAATCACGTCATATAGAATAAACTTATACTGAGATATGCAAACTTTACCGATGTACATTATGGAGGTAGAAAACTCATCCATGCCAACCAGATATCGTAAAATAATTAGTCCTATTTGTCAGCATTTGGTCTATATCTTTCTAAGCCGTTTCTATTCATGTACCCATCCGGATGTCTTTGAAATGTTGTACCAACCTCCATCACCACCGCTGAGAGCTCATCCCAGACACGTGCCACTTTGAGAAATTGTCTCCTTGGGTCCCTTTCCCCTCTCACCTTACACCTATGCCCTCCTAGTTTTGGACTCCCCTACCCTGGGGAAATGTCGTTGGCTGGTCCCCCTCATGATTTTATAAACCTCTATAAGGTTACCCCTCAACCTTCTCTCTAGGGAAAATAACCCAAGTCTATTAAGCCTCTCCCTGTAGTTCAAATCCAGCAACATCCTTGTAAATCTTTTCTGAACCCTTTTGAGTTTAACAACCTCTTTCCTGTAGCAGGGAGAACAGAATTGAATGCAGTATTCCAAAAATGGCCTAAACAATGTCCTGTACAATTTCAATATCTCACAACTCCTGTAGTCTTTGCACTGACCATTAAAGGCAAATATACCAAACATCGTCTTCACTACCCTGTTTACCTGAAATTTCACCTTCAAGGAACTATGAACCACACCCCCAAGATGTCTTTGGGCAGTACTCCCCATGGCCCTGCCTTGATTTGCCTTGCCAAAATGCAGCACCTCCACGTTTATCTAAATTTAACTCCATCTGCCACTCCTCAGCCCATCGGCACATCTGATCAAAATCCTGTTGTACTTTTATTTGCTATACCACCAATTTTGGTGTCATAGAGTCATAGTTCTACAGCATAGAAACAGCCTCTTTGTCCAACTGGTCCATACTGGCCATAATCCTCAACCAAGCCTCACCTGCCTGTGCTTGGCCCATGTCCCTCCAAACATTTTTTATTCATGTACACTTCCAAATGTTTTTCAAATGTAACTGCACCTCCATCTAAAACTTCCTCTGGAAGTTCATGCCACACACAAACCAGTCTGTGGAGGAAGAAAAGTTGCCCCATATGTCTTTTTTTTTCAATTAAAATATATACATAAATGAGTTTTATTACAATAAACAAAAAACCACTCAAAACAGTATAAAGAAACCCACTAATTCCCAAAATAAATAACAAACTAACAAATCATGACTATAATAATAATAAATACAAATATAATACGGCTGTGTCTTTTTATTAAGAAACAACTTTCTCCTCCACCCAAATTTCCCTGGACATACTCCCAGGAATATCCTCCCTCAGGACAACCGTAATGTTGTCCCTAATTAAAAATCATGACTCTTCCTCCTCTCTTGCCCCCCCGCTTTGTATCCTTCTAATAACATCTATACCCTGGGACATAAATATTACAGAAAAGGGGGGTAGGTGGGGGCAAGAGAGGAGGGAGAGATGATGGTTTTGATTAGGGATAGCACTAACTTAATTCCAAGGTAATCATGCACACCAGAAGCAAGACCTCTCTAGTATATGTTTTTAATCAATCAATCACAAAACACAATTTGAGTGTTACTGTCTCTTAAAATGAAAATCTGTGGTTGGTCCCGTGCAATTTACCATTTCTGAAAAAAAGTTGTCTTTCATATTTTTTTTTTCTCTGCTTATTGATTCCATCTTTTTGTTGCTTTATTAGTTTTTAACTTCTGTTGGCTTCAACTTCCATAGCTCAGCTGTTCCAATAAAGTCACTGTCCAAAGTATGTAGACAGCATAGCTTTTATTCTTAAATAGTATTGTTAAGTGTTGCCCTGTATATTTGTATATTTCTCCAAGAAGTGAGCAATTTTTGTTTTACCATTTTCTGTTTCTCGTCTTGTTTAAAACCATACGGGGGGTGGGGAGGTTTAGGTTGTTTGTGGTCTCTTGATTGTCAAATGTTCGAATTTTCTTTTGGCATTCTGCATTGTGTGCTGTTCCTTCCCTCCCTTTTCAGTTTTGGCACACTTAAAATTTCGAATTTGTATGATGAATGTTTTCTTGAGTTGGGGAGGACCTTTCTACTTTACCCCTTTGTTACTTATCAATCAAGAATATTACAAACAGGAAAGAATTTTTGTTTTACAAATGGTGAATAAATAAGACCACACTGAACATTTTATTTGCTTATGTTTTAGGTTTATTGCAAACAGATGACAAGATTGCACTGAAAGAAATCACACGACAGCTCCAGCTTGAGAATGTTGTTGGAGATAAAGTTTTTGTGAGTAATTGTATACCACATGAATATTTTTCAGTTGTGACATGTTGTAATAATCCATTCAATTTTTTTTGTTCAGTAAACATGAGCTTGTTTTAACAATCAGTAAGTTCACAGTTTAAACATCTACAGGCCCGCTTTATCTTTTACAATGAGTAATTCATATTTTAAATTTAATGACTTGATGTATCAAGAAAAGCAAAGGTCTAATTCACAACCATGTAGCTACTGTGATCAATCTTATAGTCATCTAACTTTATAATAAAAGCAAGCATACCAATGTGCACCAGATTCTTTCTCCCATTCCACTGAAAATTAAATGACACTGCACAGAATCTGGATATATGTAATAATGAGAATACTCCATTTTATATTTATGCCAACTATGTTGCATGTAGCACTCTGTATCCTGGAACCACAAATAGGAACCTCGATTATCTGGAAGTCAATTAACCGAATTTCAGATTATCTAAACATGATTGCGAGGTCACGATGTTTGGCTAACTATCTGGCATTCAATTAATGGAACAAAATACTCCCTGTCCATGTCCTTTGGTAATCGAGGTTCCTCTGTAGTTGTAATTGTTCAAGCTACTTCTCAGTACAAATCTTGCCAGAGCTGTTAACAGTCATGGGATCATAAAAGGCATAACACATTCTGCCCTAAAGGTCCATGTTTGTACTTTATGATCCACTTGAACTCTTCTGTTCTAAGTCTAAGATGATAATCTTCTCCCACCCATGTTTGTCTTAGCTCCACCTTAAATACATAGTTGCTTCAACCACTCTCTGTGCTTTGCGAGTTCCATTCTTACCGCTGTTCACATCAAGACCTTTTTTGTTTTAACCTTAACGTCCTATTGGATTTAGGTGATTATTTTGTTTTGATGATCTCAAGTTATGCTGTTTCCCACTCGAGCCACCATCCAGTTTCTAAATCAAGAATACTCCTTTGTGCAGCCTGTCACACATCCTGCCTGCCTTTGTGCGGCACACATGGTGCATCTGTGACTTCATCCACATTGCAGGATATACATGCTGCTTGTCCATGTAGATTTACCATGTCGTAACTTTTTAAAAATTAGAGAAAAGCAGCAAAACTTACCATAAATTATCAAACAGCTTATCCTGCTGTTTTTGAAGTTGCTGTATCGAAAGAAAAGCCAACTACAAGAAGCAGCTCCCAGTGCAGATTCCACTTTTATGCTATTTTTAGTCCCTCAAACTGCTCCCCTTTCTATTTGATGCTGATGGCAAGTCTCTGGGCCCTAGCCTTGCATGATTCTCTAAGTGGTGCTGACTGCCAGGGTCCTGCATTGTCCACTTCTGTAGATGATACTAACTACCTATCTCAGGGTCCTCACTGCTCTTCTCAGCTGACAATGTTATGCTTCTACTGGAGTGAAACTGAAAGCTGATTCTTCTGAACTGAGCTCAAGCGAAGCCTTCCATGGCCCCAATCATTTGTTTTTCTGTATCTCTCAAACTCTGCAGTGCAAACATCTCATCAATTAACATTACAGATATCTGGCTAGACACTTAGATGCTTTCTTGGAAATGATGTGTTAAGGTCATGTTTCCAAATGTCTTTTTAAGAAAAAAGACTTTTCAAAGAGAAATCAAAATCTATCTACCTCTAATACTAAAAATCCAAATTCCCAAAAGATAATCTTTATTTTGTACTATAGGGTGAGGCTTAAGCAGATTATTTTGATTTTTGACTATTTGTCTATATGCACATGTATGTCCACTCACCAAGTGAAATGTTATAATTACAGGGGAGTTTTGCCGAAAATCTTGCTTTTCTTCTTGAAGCTTTGAAAAAAGGTACTTTTTATATAATTTTACTTAAGACTTTTTAGTTTGAAAATGTTTAGTGAATTTTGAAGATTCGTAGCTCAGGTTGAGGTTCTGGATTTAAGTTTGCAAGCTGAGCTGAAAGGTTTGTTTTCAGATGTTTCGTCACCATCCCTGGTAACATCAGTGCACCTCCCGGGGAAGCACTGGTGTTAGTGACCTACTCTCTGTGTTTAGGTTTCCTTGTGTTGGTGATGTCTCTTCCTGTTCTTTTTCTCAGAGGGTGGTAAATGGGGTCCAAGTCGGTGTGTGTATGTTTGAGAGTTCTGGTTGGAATGCACTGCTTCTAGAAATTCTCATGCATATCTGTATTTGGCTCGTCCTAGGATGGATGTGTTTTCCCAGTCTACGTGGTGTCCTTCCTCAACTGTATTTAAGGATACAAGTGAGAGTGGGTCATATCTTTTTGTGGCTAGTTTGTGTTCATGTCTCCTGTTGGCTAGTTTTCTGCCTGTTTTTTCAATGTAGTGTTTGCTACAGTTCTTGCAAGGTATTTTGTAAATGACACTAGTTTGCTCGTTGTCTGTATGGGGTCTTTCAAGTTCATTAGCTGCTGTTTTAGGGTGTTGGTAGGTTTGTGGGCTACCAGGATGCCAAAGGGTCTGAGGAGTGAAATGCTTGGTTAAAATAATAACTGAATCACATAATGATGCTGATCAATCTTTTTCTTTATGTTGTTTGCTTACACTCTGCTTGTCCTTTACCTTAGCTTTCTGCTTTCAACTCTTAAGAGTGACTGCTTGTATTGTGGTTCTGCAGCTGATCTATTTCTAGGTAACTCTTAATGACCATTCTTTACATTTTGAGTTTGCATGGTTAACACAGGTAAAATGTGAGAGTGATCTTTCAGCAGAAAATGACTCCCCCCTAATTACTTGGTCTCCACAATTCCACTTTACACCCAGCATCCATGTCATTCTTCCGTTTTACTTGCTGTCTGTACTTTGCCATTGGAACAAGAATATTCGTCCTTTCCATCCCTCCTCCTGAACTGCTGTCTTTGACATCAGACTTGTATTTGCCAGTTATTCACAAGCACACAGACCAATTCGAAATTCCCAGTTTGAAGTGGCTGTTACAGAGTGCTGCATTGTTCCCTTTCAAGATTCCACGGTTCTCTATATAAGAAAGGAAACTTAAGAATAACTCAGATAAGGCTTAAAGAAACCTTCAGAATAAGCATTGTGTTCAACTTTGGACAGTGTTGAGATGGTCTCCATTAGATAGGAATCTAAGTCTGGTTTCTGCTTTTTCTCAGCTGATTCAGCTCTGCACAGTTCAGGTTTGGAACGTCTGAGAGCAAAAGTATTTGAATTTCATGAGTTACATCCAAAATCTCATGTTAACTCTAATAATCCACGCAAACAAACCAATGAATCATCCCTTTTCTGAATGTTTGGTGCACAGCACTCTTAAAAACAGCATGAGGAGTGAATAGCCTCTGTAAAAATTATTCTGTCTGTGTCTCTCTCTCTGTCTGTGTCTCTCTCTCTGTCTGTGTCTCTCTCTCTGTCTGTGTCTCTCTCTCTGTCTGTGTCTCTCTCTCTGTCTGTGTCTCTCTCTCTGTCTGTGTCTCTCTGTCTGTCTCTGTCTCTCCCTCCCATCTCACCTTTCAAGGGGTAAGGGGTATAACTGCTGATGTGGGATGTATTCCCAATTTCCTGCTCCAACAGGTCGCAATACCCCTTTCTATCCACCATTTGGTTATTTTTATTTAACTCACCATCTGTTTCATACTCTTTTGACCTGCATCAAAGCCTTTCAGTATTGTGCAAATCTTTTTTTTTCCATGATTCAGACTCTTATGGATTTGTGGTTTCGTCACATGGAATTTACAGGACACTAACAGATCATTAACCCAAGCTGAACTGTGCTGATATTTATCCTCTGTGTGAACTTCCTCCCACTCTAAATTCTTCACTTATTCTTCTATTCCTTTTTTTTATCATCTAGCTTTCCTTTTCAGTCATCCCTGACACTGTACCCCAGTGAAGGAAAAAGTTTACCCTGAATTCTTCATGAGATTCATTTAATTAGTGTCTTGACTGTGGCCCCTAGTTTTGAAAGTGGAACCATTTTTTCTTGACCGTTATCCTTCTCAAACCCATTCATGGTTTTAAAGATTTTCAGTTCAACACTCAACTTTTCCTTTCTAGTGGGGAGGAAAATGCTGCGAAGTGTGGAATCTTTCCTCACAGTTATTAATATGCACTCGTACTCTTGCTGTTGTGATATCATTCTTTTTAGATCTTTTGGAGTCATTGTCCTACAGGTCTAAACTGGTCCATGCTGACCAACATGTCCACCTTCGCTAACACCATTTCCCTGCACTTGGCCTATATCTTTCTAAACCTTTCCCTGCCGTATTTGTCCAAATGCATTTTTAAATGTTGTTAATGTACTCGCCTCAACAACCTCTGGCAGCTCATTACATATGTGTACCATCCTCTGTGTGTAAAACAAAAAGTTGCCTCTCTGGTCCCCTTTTATTCTTTCCACTTTAACCTTAAACTGATGCCCTCTCCCCAATCCTGGGAGAAAGACAGTGCATTCATCCTTAAGATATACAGCATGGAAATAGATGCTTCGGTCCAACTCATCCATGCCGACCAGCTATCCTAATAAATCTAGTCCCATTTGCCAGCATTCGGCCTATATCCCTCCAACCCACTCCTATTCATATACCCATCCAGATGCCTTTTTAAATCTTGTAATTGTACCAGCTTCCACCACTTCCTCTGGCAGCTCATTCCATACACGCACCACCCTCTGTGTGAAAATGTTGCCCCTTAGATCCCTTTTAAATCTTCCCCTCTCACCTTAAACCTTATGCCTTCTAGGTTTGCACTCCACTGGGAAAACACCCTGTCAATTTACCCTACCTGTGCTCCTCCAATTTTATAAACCTCTAAGGGTTTATAAAGGCAGCCTCTGATGCTCCTGAGAAAATAGACCCAGTTTATTCAGCCTCTCCCAAAAGCTCAAATCCTCCAACCCTGGCAACATCCTTGTAAATATTTTCTGAACCCGTTCAAGTTTCGCAACATCCTTCCAATAGGAGGGAGACCAGAATTGCACGTAATATTCCAAAAGTAGCCTAACCTATCTTGACAATGTCCTGGACAGCTGCAACATGACCTCCCAACTCCTATACTCCATGCTCTAACCAATAAAGGCAAGCATACCAAATGTTGCCTTCACTATCTTAACAACTGCGACTCTACTTTCAAGGAACTATGAACCAGCACTCCAAGATCTTTGTTCAGCAACGCTCCCCAGGACCTTACCATTAAGTATATAAGTCCTGCCCTGATTTGCCTTTCCAAAATACAGCACTTCCCACTTATCTAAATTAAATTCTGTCTGTCACTCCTTGGCCTATTGGCCTGTCAGATCAAGATCCTGTTGTACTCTGAGGTAATCTTCTTCACTGTCCACTACATTTTCCAATTTTGGTGTCATCTGCAAACTTACTAACCATACTTGTTGTGTTTGCATCCAAATCAATTCGATAAATGACGAAAAGTGGAGATCCTTGTGACAAGCAGCGATCCTTGTGGCACACCTGGTCACCCTCTCACGTGCCCTGTTATATTCCTTTTGTATTATGGAAACCAGAATTGTGAGCACCATGCTAACAAATGTTCCAGATGTGTTGGATAAACCAAAGTGAACAAAATACTTGGTAAAATTTATAATCTAATGGTTGGAAGAACAACTCTCCCTTTTTGCTTGCAATTGTTGCAAATACAGTCAGATGCTTTAAATCTGTCTTTACAAAAGCAAGCAATCTGTTAACATATTCACAATTACGGTTGTCGCATGTCCTGTGTGAAGGTGCAGGCACTGTTAATATTATTGGGATTGTCTATTTTAGGACCTCCAGTGCCTTTTTGTATTAGAAGTCTTTTTTGACGAAGCAGGTCTATATGATTGAGCCCTGAATGAAGTCTTTCCTGGATCCTGCAATGAAATGTTTGTGAAGACTGGTTTAACTTCTGGGAAATCCAAATGGAAGTTCCTGCCATGTTAATATTGGAATATACAGGGATCCTTATGTAAATTGGAGATGATTGCGGTTTGTGATGTATTTCAGTAATTGATGAAAGATTGAGTAAGAGAGAACGTTAAAAATAAGAACACTTTTCAAAGAATTCTAACCTTTAGATATTGTAGGCAGAGAAAACAAACTTTAAAAAGGAATTGAAATTACTCTAAATGGAAGAGGCAAGTAGTAAAAACAATACTTGGAAAGTACAAAAGAGAGGTCTCAAATTTAAATCCTCTTCAAAATTAACTATTTCCTGTCACCTTTTATTAATTTGGCTTGTATATTGAAATGATGTTGTCTTTGTAAAATCACAGACTTTATATAACCAATAAAACTGTTTTACGTATCTTGTTTCTGTTGCATGTAGGTGACTCCTCTTACAGCAAAAATGTAAAGCTGCTTTCTGCCAATGTCTTTTGAGGAAAGAATACCAGAGAGTAGTAGATAGTGATCAAAATGCTGACTGCTTCGCTGTTCAAATACCAACTCTTGGCCATAATTTCTACGGTGACTTAGTGCAACCAAAGTGATTTATTCTTTTCAGGCATTGGCAGGCCAAATTAGTTGATTAAAAATAAGGCTGGTGCTTAGCTACAGTTTTGACCTATTTCGGATTCTCAATCTCTTATTAGATTGTATATGCTTGCTTGAAGGGAAGCATGGGATAATTATTTTTGATTAAACTTCCATATTGGCTGACAATCATTTGTGTTTATTGCAAGTTAGTTTCCTTGCACTTCTGTATCCATCCGCAAGTTAGACTCCTATTCACAATCTTTGTTCACTTGGAAAAATATAATTCTTTTTATTACAGTTGTGTACAAAAAACTGGTACTTTTCTTTTAAACTAATAATGCTATGCATGTACTGCATTAAATAGATTCCAACAGTTCAAGAAAGCAACTCTTTCTAATTACTTTACTATGTAGCTTAGTTGGTAACAGTCTTGCCTTGCAAGTTAGAGGACTTTACCTTTCCTAGTTATGGACACGAGCACAAAATATAGGATTGATGTACCCCTATTTATTGTGGGAATTTATGATCAGTTGGAGGCTCCCTTCTTCGAATGAGACTTCAAGCTGCAGCCCAGTCTGCTTGTTTGGGTTGTACTCCATTATTTTTAGAGCAATAGTTAATTCATCTAGTCATTCTAGCATTCCTCCTTGTTTCCTCATAACATTCTTCCTTGTTGTGGAGATGTTTATTATCTTCCACTTGTATGGCATGAATGTTGAAAATCACTCAACACCAGGTTATAGTCCAACAGGTTTAATTGGAAGCACTAGCTTTTGGAGCGCTGCTTCTTCAGGTGGTTGTGGAGTACAATTGTCTTCCAATTGTGTATTCCACAAACACCTGATGAAGGAGCAGCGCTCCGAAAGCTAGTGCTTCCAATTAACCCTGTTGGACTATAACCTGGTGTTGTGGTTTTTTAACTTTGTACACCCTGGTCCAACACCGGCATCTCCAAGCCATGAATGCTGTATATCAGCCTAAGCTTGAATGATGTTGAAGCCTTTCTACATAAAAGTACGGACTGTTTCACTATTTGTGTTGCAAATGGAACTTTGAGAGTCATGGGTGAAGCAATTGAAAATGGCAGGGTCTCTCATCCCATTGTGTTTTTTTTTGGAAGTAATAACAGTTGTCATTAGTTTCTTGCCAGAAAGGATTTGCACAACTATCTAGCTGCTTATATCTGCTTGTTCTTCTAATGTTAGTTGATTTTACAATCCTAAGGGTTTCTATTATGTGAAGGAAAAGGGAACATCTCTCTTGTATCTTTTTAAAATAATGAAGCAATTCCATTTCAAACAAGTGCTCTAGGAGCTAGATTTTGTGGTGCTAACTGGAGCAGGTGTAGTAGGTTAGGGCATCAGAGTTCTGGTGGTGGCAAAAATGGACATGCGTAAGACCATAATGAGAATGTGATAAGATTAGATTACTTACAGTGTGGAAACAGGCCCTTCGGCCCAACAAGTCCACACTGCCCTGCCGAAGCGCAACCCACCCATACCCCTACATTTACCCCTTACCTAACACTATGGGCAATTTAGCATGGCCAATTCACCTGACCTGCACATCTTTGGACTGTGGGAGGAAACCGGAGCACCCGGAGGAAACCCACGCAGACACGGGGAGAACGTGCAAACTCCACACAGTCAGTCGCCTGAGAAGCTTGCCCAGCAGCACTTAGAACCTCATCCACTTGTTCATTCATAAATAATTTAAATCAAACCTGCCTACTTGATATAGTGAAACTTGCATGTGTCTTTTGTGCCTTTAGGAATAAATCTAGTGAAAGTTGGTCAATAGAATGTGGCCTTCCTGATTCTCCAAGTGTTCTTCGATGTTCTGGGATATTGAGTCACACAAAACTGAAATCAACGGGAATTGCGAGGGTAGGGAGAAATCTCCATTGGTTGGAGTCATTACCAGGCACAAAGAAGTAGTTGTGGTAGTTCATGAGTCACCTAGTCTCAAGAACATCTCTGCAAGAGTTAGTGTGGTCCTTTACCTAACGATCTCTAGTTCCTCCATCATAAGGTCAGAATTCAAGGTGTTTTCTGATTGCATAATGTTCAACACATCTTACAATTACTCAGTCTGCATCTGAACGCTACAAAGCCTGAAAATAAATGGGGATGGGACAAGAAAAGGAAAACTGATTTGTTTTATATATATATATGCTTGGAGAATAGAAATCTTCAACTTTGTTTTAGTGGAACTGATATTTTATTTCTAGGAAACCGAAGCAACAGCAGGCCAGTGCTTTTTATCTTGGATGAATTTGACCTCTTTGCACATCACAAGAATCAAACCTTACTTTATAACCTCCTTGATGTTGCTCAGTCTGCCCAGACACCTGTAGCTGTAGTGGGCCTGACTTGTCGATTGGTAAGTGCCTTTAAAGACAAAAATGTCTTTAACATACATATATATATATATTTTTTTTTAAAAGCATTTTCAGTTCTTCATCTAAGGTTGAAAATACTGTTTTCCAAAATTATTCTTGCTTGCTTTCTTCACCCTCGTCATTTTTGTCTTTCTCATTCTGCTGAAGACCCAAACAAGAACCAATATCATTTGGACTTTTCATGACTGGAAGTAAGGGGAGAGTGCTGGGATGCAGCTTTTAAAATTGTAGATAAATTAACTTGTAATCTGCATTTCAAGCTCAGCACTAAATGAATGTTGCTAGCCATTCCTTTGGCCAACTGTGGCAACATTCAGTTGACTGAGATGATTCTCAACAGAAAATGAACCTGTGCCATTGAACTTCAAATCCAAATTAAATTTTAGAATATCTAATTAAACAAAGCTGAGTAAAGTGTAACAAACCTTGGGCTACTCTTGGCAAACATTCAATGTTAGTTGCTATCTGAAGAGAATGTACTTCTTAGCATCTAAAGGTAACAAGACAAATGTGACATTGGGAACTAGAGTATACTGGACTGTATAATTGGGACATGGTGGTATTTTGAATATCCCAGTCTTGCTTAACTCTAACAGATTGAACTTTATGCATACTATCTGCTGAATTGGTGTTTTCAAACTAAGTAAGATCAATTGACAACCATGTCACAGGATCTTCTAATTCCTATTGATTTAACACTTGATTTAATTTACATGCATTTTAAGACATGCATATTTTCTTGCCTCACCTGAGGTCAGTTACTACAAAAGCAAAGTAGCCATCGTCCTACTGGGCCATAGGACTGCCCTCAGAGAGAGAGAGAGAGAGAGAGACACCTGATGGTAGTTTGACATGAGGATCACTGTGCCTTGGTTTCGAGAAGAGGTTAAGAATGTGTCATTCATGGTGACCTCAGCCAGTGTGGGTATTTATCCACGCTATTGGCATTGCAACTCACATAATTATTAATGTTCAATAATCTGTATGATTTTTGCTCACAAAGCATTGGTTCCAATAAAAGTATACAGAAGAATCTGTTTGAAAAAAGAAAAGTTGGATCAAATATAAAAAGAATTATTACTTTTATTTTTTGCATAATTGTGTTGACCATGTGAATAATGGATGGAAAAGTATGTCTCCTTGTAGTGAGGGCTTAAATTGAAAGGTTTTTTTAGCAGTGTTCTCATTTTCTTAAGTGTGTCTTTTTGATGTTTGCTTTAATCCCCTTCTTTTATCCTTCTATATGTGATCTGAGCCTTTGTTATGTCTATTAATCCAAATACTTTGTTGATAACAAGCATAAATTTCAACTGTGTTCATTTATTTTTGCAAACAACTTTGTCAACGATAAATTTCTATTTTTAAAGATTTTCTCGCATCTTTCTATTGCCTGACAGAGCTTGTGAATTCTTAGATTCACCATGTGTGTGTGGATGATAAAGCTATCCCTACTGAGTGCTAAATGGGAGAACTTCAATGCAATTTGTTCATTTTTCCTTTCTATATTTTAGGGGCTTGTTCATTCCCCTTATGTTCCCCAGTTTCCCTTCAATACGCAATGTAAAGACAAATTATGTGCCTATGATTTCAGACTTGGATCACCCGGAAATTATAGCCCTTCTATTTGTTCCCTGTTATGAAACTCTTTGAGAGATGTCAGTTCAGTTTCTTTTGAATAGACCTTCCTAGTCCCTCATGCCTATTTCACTGTTTAAAGTGTGGAGGAGAGTCAGTGTTGGACTGAGATGGACAACGTTTAAAAATCACAACACCACGTTATAGTCCAACAGGTTTCATTAAAAGCACTAGCTTTCGGAGTGCTGCTCCTTCATCAGGTGGTTGTGGAGAATAAGATCCCAAGACAGACTTTTATAGCAAAGGTTTACGGTGTCATGCAACTGAAATGATATATTGAGCAAAGTACCTTTCTTTCCAAAGAACCTTTCTCGGTAAAAAAACTAGATTGCTGTTAAGTCTTTCATGTTTTAGAAAGGATTGCAGGTTTTGATTCATTAATATGTAGATCCCAGAACTACTTTTCCATCACCTTCTCAAGATCACTTAAGGTTTTATCAAGAAAGTGATGTCTCAGCTCAGACAATGTATTAAAGGTGTGAGGTCAAAGTCTTGTCTATATCCCAGTCTTGAGTCAGACTGGTTCTATTTCCAAAGTGGAATTTGAAATATTACATGGATTGAGCGCTGCAGATTAAGCGCTTTTTGACCAAAATAGAATGTATTAGCAAATATAATACTGCAAATTCAAATTAATCCCATATGTGTGTGTGCATGCTTGTTAAAGTGTGTGAGAGATGGCATATCAGCCTGTGAGAGAGGGTGAGTATGTTGGGGGGGGGTGTATGTGTATGAGAGGGGCTCTGCGTGAGTGTGTGAGTATGTAAGTGTGCATGTGTAGGAGTGTGTAAAGTGTGGTGGGGTCACCGGTAGCACAGCCACTTTGTTGTTGTGTATCCCGAAGTCTCCCTCGGAGGATGGTCACCCGAAGATCCAATGCTGAATGTTCCTGACCGCTGAAATGTTCCCCAGACTGGGAGGAACCACCCCTGTCTGACTATTGTTGCACAGTGTCCGTTCATCCACTGTCGTAGCTCAGTCTCATCAATATACCATACCTCGGAGCATCCTTGTCTGCAGCGAATGAGATAAGACTATTTTGGCCGAGTCACAATACCTGCCACGTATGTGGTAGGTCATATCCCCACGTGTAATGGTGGTACCTGTGGCGACACTGTGACATGTCTTGCAGTGGTTGCCATGACAGGGTTGTACAGTGTGGTCAATGTTGTCCTGAAGGCTGCGCAGTTTGCTGCAAGCAATGATCTGTTTAAGATTTTGTTGTTTTAAAGGTGAGAAGTGGATGTACAGCAAAGATCTTGGCAAGGTGCTCATCCTCATTGATAATGTGTTGCTGGCTGTGAAGAAGTTTTTCCACTCCTGGGAAGAACTGGACAACGAAGGGTACCCTGTCGGTTGTATCCCATGTCTGTCTCCTGAGGAGGTCATTACGATTTCTAGCTGTGGCACATGGGAACTAGTGATCGATGAGTTGAGCATCATATCCTGTTCTTATGAGGGCATCCTTTTGAACACCTTCAGGTGCCCATCACGTTCCTCCTCATCTGAACAGATCCTGTGTATGTGTAGGGCTTGTCTGTAGGGGATGGCTGTTTTAATGTGTTGGGTGGAAGCTGGAGAAGTGTAGCATTGTGAGGTTATCCATGAGTGTGCAGTACAGTGAGATACTGAGGAGCCCTTCCTTGATGGAGATGCATGTGTCGAAGAATGAGACCGATGCTGAAGAGTAGTCCATGGTGAGTTTGATGGTGGGATGAAGCTTGTTGATATCACTGTGTGTAGTTGTTTAAGTAACTGCTCACCATGGGTCCAGAGAAATAAAATGTCGTCCATATGTCTGGTGAACAGTGTAGAGGTCCTGTGCAACAAAAAAGTCTTGTTCGAACTTGTGCATGAAGATGTTGGCATATTGGGGTGCAAATTTGGCCCCTTTGGATGTTCTTTGTGGCTGGATGAAGAACTGGTTGTCAAAGGTGAAGATGTTGTGATTGAGGATAAAGTGGATGAGTTGGAGGATAGTGCTCTGAGATTGGTAGTTGTTGGTATTGAGTACTGAGGCTGTTGCAGTGATGCTGTCATCTTGGGGAGGAAATGCTGGTGTAGAGAGCTAAAATGTCCATTGTAAAAAGGAATGTTCCCAGTTCAACTTGTCCATGGGTGCTGAGTTTCTGTAAGAAATCTAGTGTTGTGGCAGAAGTGGGGGGGGGGTCCCCTATACAATGCTTTTTAAGATGACTTTGACATAGCCAGAGAGGTTCTCTCTCACTGTCCCATTGTCTGTCTGATATGATGTAATATCCAGGTGTGTTGGCTTTGTGTATCTTCGGAAGGCAAGTAGACACTTTGACAATGGATGAATGGACACCGTGCAGCAATCACCAGACAGGAGTGTTCTCTCCCAAGCGGAGAACACTTCAGCAGTCAGGGACATTCTGCCTCAGACCTTCAGATGACCATCCTCAAAGGCAGACTTCAACACAAAGTGACCAAGCAGAGGCTGATTAACCAAGTTTGGTACCCATGAGGATGGCCTCAACTGGGACCTTGGGTTCATGTCACATGACAGGTGACCCCACTACACTGTGCACATGCATGCTGACATGCTGTCCTTTTCTCATACATACATACACACACCCTCCACACTCTCTCATGCTTATACTATACACACACACACACACACACACACACACACACACACACACACACCCCGTCTATGGGGTGAATTTGCATTTGCAGAACAATATTTGCAGATACATTCTGCAGGCTGTCAAGCCATGTAATATTTTATAAATTCCACTTTGGAAATAGAAGCAGTCTGACTCGAGATTAAGATACAGATAAACTCTAACCGCACACATTTAATGCATTGTCTGAGGTGAGATGTTACTTTTTTTAATAAAACCTTTAATGCACATTCTTGAGGTAATTTTAAAAGGTTTTGAGATTTACATATTAATGTAAATTGTTGCCCTTCCTTTGTCTCTTCTTTTGTCCTATGAATCTGTGTCCTTGCTTGGAAATGGTTATTAATAAGTACCCAAATGCTCTTGTGAGCACTGTTGTCTTTTCTGATCATCCATTACCTCTATAATAACATTTTTAGTCTTATGAGACTCTGATGCAGCACATGGTCTTGACCCATTTCAAGCACAACTTTGAAGGATTTCTGCTTTTGTTAAGCACGTTTCTTTTAATTTGCCAGAACAAGATATTACTTAGTGCATTAGTGACCAGTGAGCTTCAGTTACAGTTTATAATCTGTTTCAGAAGCAAAAGAGTTAGTGGTCATACGTTAACTGTTAAGTATGAGATGTTACAAATATTGATCCAAACTCCGATTTCACAATCAGCAGATCTCTCAGCCTGATTATGCATAGGACACCGGTTGTCAGCAATTGTGGTTACACAAAAATTCAGTCTTCAGGTACTTTTGATGAAATATAATTCTCCAGTTGATAAATACCACAAAATTCATCATGTTTTTCACTTCATAACATTTCTGCTGAAACTTCAGGATGTTTTGGAACTTCTAGAAAAGCGTGTGAAGTCCAGGTTTTCGCACAGGCAGATTCATTTGCTAAACACATTCGGCTTCCAACAATATGTGGAGATGTTCCAGCAGCAACTTGCCTTACCAAAAGAATTTCCTGATGAGAGATTTGCACAGGAATGGAATCGAAATATCCAGGTACCTTTTCTTGAGATCACTTATAGCCAGTACTCTAGATATGAATCTTTCTAGGCAGTTGATGAAAGTACTGTGACTAGATTCCTTATGAACATTAGAAGCACATCATCTATATGTGAAATGCTATAGAAGATATAGACTTCAATAATAGCAATTCTCATGCTGGAAAGATTAACTTTTATGTGTCTTTGGTGATTGTAATGAAAATTGTTTCCTGTCAGGTCATAGAGTCATAGAGATGTACAGCATGGAAACAGACCCTTCGGTCCAACCCATCCATGTTGTTTTTGTCGCATTATGATTAGTCCTTAAGGTCCTTTTTATTTAATCAAAATGCAGATGTGCTAAATTTCTTACCAGGCAATGACCAAAGAATCTAACCATTACACTTTGACATTTTATGGCATTACCATTGTCGAATCCTCCAGTCTCCATGCCTGTATAGAAACCAACTGGACTAGCCATATAAATACTGTAGCGACTAGAGAAGGTCAGTAGGTAGGAATCCTGTAGTGAGTAACTGCAAAGCTTTTCCCTCTTATACAAAGTGAACTGCTAAAAACAGTTCAGTGGTCCACACATAGTTGTCAGATCAGTAAATGTAATTGATCTTCCAACCCTTGACCTCTGTCATGCAGAATAACATGGCACAGAAATAAGAATACTGCCAACTTCCAGTACCCCTTCCAAGTGACTGCAAAATATATTGCTGCTCCTCCATCATTGGATGATCAAATATCTTGCTCCTTAAATGGCTGTGAGAGTAGCTTACTTTGTAGAGAACAGTGATTCCAGGTGGTGAGTCTCCATCACCATCTTGAGAGCAATGATTATTTGGGAGGATTAATCTTGTGACAATTGGATTCATGACTTTAATTTTTTAAAAAATCTTTAAATAGTTCCAACCTTGGCTCTTAACAATCTCCTTGTGTACATATGCACAAGTTATTGTCTTTTATAATTCTATAGAATCAGCAAATATTAGCTTGAAAAATTCCATTTGTCACCAGGTCGCCACTCCGATTATTTTTAGTATTTGGATGAGTGTTGGCATTACATTCAGCATTATCAGGAGAGACTTGAGTGGTAATCGGAGGTCTACCGAATTAAATCCTATCCTGTTGCTTAATTTGTCTGCTTTGGTAGTTCCCTGTACTAGCTGCTGTTTAATACCCATCTGAAATGTTGTTCCCTACTAGTCTCTGTGCAAAGAAAAGATGGTGGAAGATATTTTACAGAAGCACTTCAATTCCAGTAAAGATTTCCGCTCTCTGCATATGGTACTGGTAAGAGCTTATTAATGCTCAAGTAATTTTATAACTGTATAACCTAGCAATTGACCACTTTTCTGTAATTACTAGCATTGCACAATTGAACTTGTTTTCAGTAGGGTATTTTATGGTTAACATGTATAGCAAGCATGGGTGGAATGTGAAAAATGTTCTACTTGGTCTGATTGTGCAACCCAGCACTTTTGAGTTAACCAGTGGTTTAAGTTGGTTATGTTTTTCACTCCCACACAGACCTTCACTGTATATTCTGTTTACAATGAGACTGACCACAGTCGACATGTTGAGGTCATTGCAGAAAACGTGTTGCTGGAAAAGCGCAGCAGGTCAGGCAGCATCCAAGGAACAGGAGAATCGACGTTTCGGGCATAAGCCCTTCTTCAGGAATGAGGAAAGTGTGCCCAGCAGGCTAAGATAAAAGGTAGGGAGGAGGGACTTGGGGGAATGGCGTTGGAAATGCGATAGGTGGAAGGAGGTTAAGGTGAGGGTGATAGGCCGGAGTGGGGTGGGGGCGGAGAGGTCAGGAAGAAGATTGCAGGTTAGGAAGACGGTGCTGAGTTCGAGGGATTTGACCGAGACAAGGTGGGGGGAGGGGAAATGAGGAGAAACTGGAGAAATCTGAGTTCATCCCTTGTGGTTGGAGGGTTCCTAGGCAGAAGATGAGGCGCTCTTCCTCTAACTGTCGTGTTGCTATCGCTCTTCCTCCAATCGTCTCATCTTCCGCCTAGGAACCCTCCAACCACAAGTGATGAACTCCGATTTCTCCAGTTTCCTCATTTCCCCTCCCCACACCTTGTCTCAGTCAAATCCCTCGAACTCAGCACCGCCTTCCTAACCTGCAATCTTCTTCCTGACCTCTCCGCCCCCACCTCCACTTCGGCCTATCACCCTCACCTTAACCTCCTTCCACCTATCGCATTTCCAACACCCCTCCCCCAAGTCCCTCCTCCCTACCTTTTATCTTAGCCTGCTGGACACACTTTCCTCATTCCTGAAGAAGGGCTCATGCCCGAAACGTCGATTCGCCTGCTCCTTGGATGCTGCCTGACCTGCTGCACTTTTCCAGCAACACATTTTCAGCTCTGATCTCCAGCATCTGCAGTCCTCACTTTCTCCTCTAAGATGTTGAGGTCATTGCCAATGTGAAGAATCTATGCACAGGAGGAAGTGGTTCATCTCTTTTCATTTGTTAAATGAACAACTTAAACTCTCAATTCTCCTTCTGGAAATACATTATGATTCTTTTATTCTCATTTTGTCTATTCTGGTGCTGCTATGCAGTGCTTGCCTTGTTACGCTTTGGCAATGAAATGCTACTGAACATCCACTGAAAGCTCTTAAAATGACTTCTGGCTACACAGCACCTGCCTACAGGATCTTGTTGCTGACTAGAACACACTGGTGCCGGAGTCAACTTTACCAAAATAGGCACAACTTGAGTGGCTGGTAGGAGAATGGACATTTTGATGGACTGAGAGATGACTGAATATGCCCTTGGCATTGTACCTGTGAAATTCTTCAAGGACCAAGTAGGAGTGAAAATACGTTTTAAACCCCATTATTCTCTTCCATGCCTGTAAAGACACCAGGTGCTAGAGGTTAGAGTGAAGTTGGATGCAGTGAAAGTTTCATTTGAAGAAAACATAATTGTCACCAGAGTCCCTTCTGCAACATTTATAATGTTTTAACCAGACATTCTGATTGTAAAGTTAACATTTTTTTAAAAAAAAGAAAGATCCATCCAAGTTGGACTGAACTTAATTCATGCTTGGCAAAGTGCATAAGCTGTCTGGCAATCAGAGCAGCCAGAAGTTGGCCATCACTCCTCCTCTTGGACAATATTTGTTCTCTCAATAGCAGATCTGAATGCAAGCATCCCCTCTGGCAAATTGGTTCCTTGTTGTCCTATGTCCCTGACCTTGTTGTGCACATTTGATCTGACTAACTTTCAAAGCAAATTAATCATTTAAATTATACACCATTTGTATTTTGTCGCATTCCGGTAATCCTTCTGATTTTGTCATTCCATTGGAGCTTTTGTCCAATGAGGTAACGATTAATTAAGTTCCACACAAATGTGAAATTCTATTAACAATGTGAAAAACCATTTGCCATAAAGAATATAAATATTGTTCCATTCCCTGGTAAAATTCAATTCATAACTAAATAAGTTATTTAGTTCAAGCTGATTATGTTACTTCTACATTTTCTTTTCAGATGCTCACACTTAGTCATGTGACTGTCTCCAACCCAAATATTCAGCCAACAGACCTTCTAGCAGCCAGCAAACAGTACATGATGGATTCGAAAGCAAATTTACTGCATGGTAAGGAAAGCTAAATTTATTTAATCTAGGTACTAGAGATATGAAGGGATAATATTATCCATTGCAGCCTTTGCAAATGCAACATAAACTTTGCATAAGCCTATTTTCTGTGCAAGCAGAAAAAAAATGATGGAACCATTTTGAGTTCAACATAGAAAATATTATGGCTGGCTGCCTCTTCTAACTTATTAAGGAAGAGTTTCCAGCTTTCCAGAAGGGGTCTCATTAACGCTTGTTATACTATCAGCTGCCTTCAGGAAAGCTTCAAAACGAAACTCTTTAACTGAGCCATCCATATTTGGAAACATTAATATTATGCTTATTTGTGAGCTAACTTCTAGTCAATATTCTTTGATTGTGAAGCTCAGAATTTTAAAACTGACACTACTGCCTGTGTTGTGTTTTGTTTTGCTTTGCATCATTCTGGTGCTTTAAATTTAATAACATAAGCTTTAGCAAGACATAAAAAAGTAGCTAATATATATGACCATGAAAATCTACATGTCCTGTCTTTTTAGAGAATTAGGAAATCCCTAGAAGTTATCTTTCTGCTGTGTTAACTCTTGGATCATTCTACAAATTCTGAATAAATGCAGTGGAGGATGGCTATCCTATAATTCTCACATTATTATAAAAACAATCAATTAGTAGATTCCATCATTCACTCTAGTTCCAAGAAGTCTTTGAAGTCCTATGCCTGTATCTTTTTTTGTTTTAAGGGCACTATATAACCAACTTGCAATCATTTTGAGTTTAGCTTCCATACATTTGGATGTTAGATTTGGCTCAGTTGTTGCACTCTTTGCTTTTAAAAGAGGGGGATATATGTTGAAGCCTCCCTTGAGAAAGTTGCAAGCATTGTCTGGATGAATAATTGTGTGGTACTGAGGGACTGCTGTACTGTTGAGATATTACCCTGCAGATGGATGTTTCTTTTTGAAAAACATCCCACATATCTATTTATGGAACCTTGCTGTATGCAAATGAGCTGTGACTGCACTTCTAGATTCCTCCTGTTTTCATCTCTTTAATCACCAAGATCTAGGACTCGTATTATCTAAGAGTAGATTGAAACTATGGAATATTCTGAGGCTTTTTTGTTTTTAAATAGTGTCTCCAGCAGACTGTGTATCAAATATACTAAGTAGGTCTGGGGCAGTGGAGACAGAAACAGTCAACATATTCGGATTAAAGGCTAGCCTTCAGTTCTGAAAGGGATTGGAAGATGTATTTGCACTATGAGTTGCAGGAAGACAACTGGTATAGATTGAGGGAGCCCAGAGCAAAAGATTGCTTAATGGTGAGAGAGACCAATTTTAAGTTGCTTATAAATGAAGGTGTGAAAAGGAGAAGATGAGTCTGGGTGTTGAGAGCAAAGTCAACAAGATATTTTAAAATAAGGTACGGCTACAAGCCCGGGTGGGGAGAATATAATACTAACACTTCTGTCCTCCATTTTTCTTGAGTCCTTGAGGCTATGACAGAACAAGTGGAAAATGAGGTGCTGTTCCTCCAGCTAGTATTGTTTCTCATTGGAAAACTAGCAGGCCCAAATATTTGTATAGGAGCAAAGTAGTTTATTGAAATAGCAAGCAACTGGAAGGTGGAGGTATTCTGCAAAGTGTTGACTCAGTTTCTGTTTTGTCTCGCCAATGTAAAGCAGATTGCATTGTGTAGTATGTTGGAAAGTCGTCATACACAACATGCAAGACTTGTCTCAGTGAAATTGCTCATCACTTTTGGATTTTGTTTCAATGTTTTCTCTTAAAATGAACCGCTAAGACTATTTCAACTTTCATACCCAATCCTGTTTTCTCATGCAGGTCTGTCTGTGCTGGAATTCTGCCTGATTATTGCCATGAAACACTTAAATTCAATATATGAAGGAGAGCCTTTTAACTTTGAAATGGTTTACAATGGTAAGCGTTTCTTAATTTTTAAGCTTAATAAGTTATCTTGGTTCCTAAATCTAATTTGTAAAATGGATAGGAGCACATTTGGTAGCCAAAGGCTTTTCTATTTCCTTACAAAAATTCAAATAAGCGGGTTTTACTACAAGTGCAAGATTAGTGTGCTGTTGAGATCTATTCTTGCAATCTAGCTTTGAATTTTTAATATAAATGAGGTTAAATTTGTGGAGTTTAGTGTTGTTACAACAGGGAGGTTAAACCACTCTTAATTAAAACCAAACACCCAGAAAAGCTTGCCATGCTTTGTAGTCTGTTAAAGTGAGTGAGTGCCCGAGAACTCTTAATTTCTACTATTTAAAAAAAATAACAAATTATTTTCCTAATAAAATACCAAACAAAACTTTTAACAAACTGAACACTCCCCTAACAGAACACAATCCTTTTAACGTGCTGTTCCAGTAACACAATTATTAGACATCACAGTAAGTTAGTCTCAAGTCCACGCAGTCTGTCTTCTCCGCTGTCTCAGTCTTCCATCTGATGATCTCACTAGGACATTTTCCTTTTTTATTTACTGCGGGTATGTTTTTTAGGAAAAGATACCTTTTTTGATGAATGTTTTCTAATTATGTTTGAGAGCGAGATATTAGATGAGCAGTTAGCTCAATGGCCGTTGCTCTGCTGTTCGGTGACAGTTGCTTTCTGACCAAAGTTTCAAAATGCCCTCATTTTATAACCCCCAACATTGTTCCATGTCATTGGTCCAATTGTTGTCAAAACAATAAATTCAATCTCTATTGTGTTTCAGTATCCTGGGCATAATTTAAACTAATTGGTTAAATTTGAATTGTTGTCAAAACAGCAACCAAAACTCTGGTATCTATTTAATAGCTAATTGTTAAATGTATCTATTTTGGAACAGCCCATCTCCCAGCCTTTCCATTTGGGCAGCTGAGCCTGTACTTGAAGTTTACTTAAATATTCAGAAAACACCCTCTATTTTAAAGCGAACATACATGCTTTTGACTTCGTAACAGTATGAAGATGGTATTATATTGCAGTTTGAGTATTAAAATAAACAACAAATATGGGGCTGAATTTTCTAGCAGCTGTATTCCCCATTCCAACTGTCCGTTCTCCAGAACATCATGCCAGTTAATTTTTTTTATGCCCTTGCTGAAAGGTATAAATTCATGATTTATGTTTTCATAATGAGGAAGAGGATAGAATGATGTGTGTGAGAGGAAGTCAGAATGAAGCATTACAATTTTTCAATCATTGTCTGGCTCCTATTAAAAATAAATAATGAGGAAGGCTAGTGTAGGTAAATCCCCCAGTAATTTAGAATGTGTTGTTGCATTGCAGAATTCCAGAATTTCATTCAAAGGACGAGTCATTCAATGCATAAATTCAAAAAATCGGTAGTTTTGAAGGTAAGGACTGTTTCAACCAGTAAACATTTCATTTATATGGACATAAAATTTAGTAATCTCTCTACTTTTTTCTGCTCTGATTTCCTCCCTTTTTACTCTTTCAGATCTTTCCTAAAGATGGGAGTTGAGTAAAATTCATGACAGTTGAATAGATTTCTTGGTACTGATGATATGAGGATAATGTGAGCAAATTGTATTGAGCTGGATAATCAGCTCTGACCGAGAATGGTAAAGCAGGCTTTAGGGGGTAAATGGTGACTTCTGATCCTTTATTTCCTTTAGGATTTTTGTAGTTGATAATCTTCCATGCTTTATTGGTAATATCAATGTGTTGTCTTACTGAATGTCTTTTGGAAATCCAAATATAATGCATCTACTGATTCCCCTTTAACGAGCAGAGTATGCAATGCTTTAGAAACCTAACAAAATTCTCACACATGGTTTCCTCTTCCTGAAGCCATGTTGATTCTGCTTAATTATACCATATATTCCTAAATGGTCTGCTATTACATCCTTACTAATAGACTCTAGTGTTTCCCAATGACCTGGTTTAAGCTAATTGATACGTAGTTATCTCTTCTTTTTCATCTTCCTCTTTGAATAAGAGCACTATATATGAACAGTTTTCCAATCCCTTAAGACCTTTGCAGAATCTTTAAGGATACTTGGAAGATTATGATCAGGCATCCAATGTCTCTATCATTATTGCTTTTACTATCCAAGGTTGCAATCCATCACATCCTGGGAACTTATCAGTCTTCAATCCCCATCAGAAAATTGATAGTTATTGTGTTTATTTCCTCTCCTCTATTTGCCTTTTGATTATTTAGCATTTTGGGAAGCTATTAGTTTCTTTGACCATGGAGATTGATGCACAATATTGATTCAACTTCCCTTCAATTTGTTTATTTCCACAGCCTAATTCTGTAAGAGGTTTACGTTTACTGGCCCTTTGGCCCATCGCCACATTATGCCTTTCCAAACTACAAATCTTTTGCCTTTTATGTGGTTTGTGTTCCTGCTTATTCATATATCTGTTAAGATACCTCTTAAATGCTCTGATTGTATCATACTCCACTGACAGTGTATTCCAAGCACTTATCACCCTCCGTGTGGGGAGGGGGGTTAACTTGCTTCTCACATCGCCTTTTAAATTACCTCTTTTACCTGAAACCTATGTGCCCTCGACATTTCTACCCGGGGGGAAAAGGTTCCAACTATCCATGCCTTTTATAATTTTGTAAATTTGTCAAGTCACCCTTTATCTTTTTTGAAATTCATGTGAAAACAAATCACATTTGCCCAACTGCTTCTCATAATTAATACCCTTCCCAAACCAGATATCTTGGTAAATCTATCGTGTACCCACTCCGAAGACTGAACGTTCTTCTGGGGGAATGGAGACCAGAACTGTATGTAATATTCAAAATGTGGCCAACTAAAGTTCTATACAGCTTAATGCAGCATGTCTTGCCAACTCAATGCCCAACTGATGAAGGGTATTGTGCCACTTCTTGACCACCTTATCCACTTGTGTTGCCACTTACAGGGAACTGTAGCCCTGAACACCTAGATCCTGCTGTATGTTGTTACTAAGGGTTCTGCCATTTACAGTATACTTCCCTCTTGCATTGATCTTCCAAAATGCTTGTTATACAACAAGAGTGCCAGCATTGATCCCTGCAGAACGTCACTGGTCACAGATCCCCAGTCAGAAAAACACACTCTTGCACTGCTCCTTTATCTGCTCTGACCAAGCCAGTTCTGTATCTATCTTACCAGTTCACCCTGGATCCCATGTGACTTCAGTTTCTGTATGAGGGATCTTGTCAAAGGCCTTGCCAAAGTCCACAGATCACAACTACTGCTCTATGTTCAATCATCTTTGACATTTACTCAAAAAAACTTCACGGGCTTAAGTAACATGGAGAGGCTGGATAGGCTAGGACTTTTGTCAGTAGAGTGTAGTAGTTTGAGGGGTGACCTTAGAGATCATAAATTGGGTGAATAGCAAAGGTCTTTTCCCTAGGTAGGGGAGTTCAAAACTAGAGGGCATGTTTTTAAGGTAAAAGGAGAAAGATTTAAAAGGGGCCGGGGGGGCAACTTCTTAGTACAAGGTTGCTAGTATGATGAATGAACTGGATGCGTATCTGAATAGAAAAGGTTTAAAGGGATGTGGGCAAAATGCAGGCTAATGCTGGAGCCTGGTATGAAATCTTTATCCTCTAATTCACCAATAGACTTGTTATTTTGCTGACACAGCACAGTAAATAATGGGTCATGAAGATGTTAGAGACTTCTGGAATTTTTTTTTGTTTAAGCCAAGTGAAACACCTTTTAGAGGGAGGTATTTGGGTTTGTCTTTTTCTTAAACTTTTGAGTGGAGCAGTCTTATGTAGTCCTTAGAAACAGAATGGGACATATCCTTTCCTTCTAAGTAGCAAGAGTCTATGTCTTGAATTAGATTATCTTACAGTGAAGAATTGATGAGGATCACATGTATGATGGCTCCAGACTAAAATTTGAAAACCTAAGTGACTTAAATCTGCCAAGGTGTTAGATTCTGGTGTGAGGAAGTTCAAGTGGTATTTTAGGTACTATACAGAAGTTCTATGCGTCTTCAATTTATGAAAGAGTGTTTTGGAATTAATGGAATTTATACATTTACTGTATGCTAAGCCTTTGATTTTGTCTTATAAATAGATGGTTTGGTGTTTCAATTTTTATCTTCACTTCTTTTGCTAATAAGCTTCTCACTAACTCTCTTCACTGTAAGATAACATTTGATATCCTTCCCTTCTAAGTAGCATGATTCTATATCCCACGCTGTTCCAAGGACTTCATAGGACTACTTCATTCAAAAGTTTTAAAGTAATCAGAAACCTAAACCTGCCATAAATACTACTTTTAAATGTTAATGTAAATCCAGTAGTTTGCATCACAATCTTCGATAGCATGATTCAACCGCAGTTCACTTGCCAACCCATAAGCACCCCTCTTGTGCAGTAGAAATGTTGATTTTTCTCCTGGAATTAGTAAACTGACCTGATAAGTGTACCATGAAAAGCTTCAACAATTTATTTATTTTCAGCAGTATTTACCTCACTGTTAATTCTATTAGTAACTTGCTTGCTGATAATCCAGATGTTTCCCTTTCTCCCTCCAGGCATTTGAGCATCTGCAACAACTGGAATTAGTTAAGCCAATGGATGGAGCATCTGTCCGAACACAGAAAGAATATCAACTGGTGAAACTACTGTTGGACAAAAGTCAGATAATGGATGCACTTCAAAAATATCCACAGTGCCCTACAGATGTCCATCTTTGGGCAGCATCATCTCTAGAGTAAACCACTTGAAGCCAGAACTCATTAATGCACTGAGAGAATTTGCTATTTTGGAGAAAGTGTCATTTTTCTACATCAACTAGTTGAAAATTGCATGGAAAATTTCTGTTGCTGGAAAGCAGGAAATTCAAATGAAACCCAGAGTTTGAGCTCTGAGAGGCAACATTTCCTTGTTTCAAAACTCACCTTTCCAAAGTTCTGGGGATGTGGATTTCAATACTACCATGTCAGGATTTTTTTTTGTTTGTTTAAAAATAGTTCTGTAAAATCTGTAACTACGTAACTATTTTAAAAAAATCAATTGTCTCTAAAGGATATTAGTGAATCAATCTGCCATTCTGATCTGGTCTGGCTTACTTATGACTCCTGACCCACAGCAATGTGGTTGACTCTTAACTGTAATTAAGGAAGGGCATTAATTGCTGGAATAGCCATCAACATCATTCAGTGAATGAAATCTATTTTGAAGTTTTTCAGGAGGAAGAATAGTTCATCTTTTGCCACTAACATGACATGCAAGTATCACAAGAATGGATTGTTAACATTGTTAGTTTTAAATAATTAGAAATGAGTTTGTCTTTCACTTTTTCATTAAAAAAAACTTAAAATTTATAGTAATAGCAAAATTAGATTGTTGGCTTTACTATGTTCACTATCGAGAGAACAATTTGCCAGTTGTATTTAAAGATATTATGAACTTTTTAAGATGGCAAGTTTGTTTGTTCGTTTTTGTAAGGGGCAGTACCTTTTTGGAAAATTATCTTCAGTCGACAAAGTTTCTGATAGTAACTGCCATTTTGTTTAAGTTAATGCTGCTGTTTGATTACATTTTTGTGCTGAACAGTTGAAGAGGTTCCAGGAAGCTTTGGTTCCAGATTCATTTATGGTAAGGGTTGTATCAGAAAATCAAGTATAGTCTTTTACACAGATTTGATTTTGTTTAATTCTTCTGTTGCTCAGTTACACTAGGTTTGCCACGTAAGATTTTGAAAGTTAAGAAAGAGGCATATGCCATCGTGTGAGTGCCATGGAATGAATGGGGAGGTTTGAAGTCAACTGAAAAGTGGAGTATTAGAGAGTTTTTAAATGGACATGCTGAAATGTAGATATATAATTTGAGGTCAGGTGAATTAGGGTGATACGAAGTAAGGAATGGGCAAAAGTTCTGGATGAGTTTGTCTTGATAGAAGGTGGGATTCTGTAGTCCATTTCATATCTACTTTTGGTAGTCCTGTATTGAATTGCAGATTCAGTGACCTGTAGATTTCAGCAATATTAGGCTAAGTTTATAAGTTTTATTTTTAAAAAAAGACTTATTGCACATAATGCTGTCTATATATCCAATGCCTCATTAAAGCTATTTACCAACTGTCTGAAGAACAGATGGTACATTGTGAACAAAGGTATTTGGTTAAAGGGTTGGAAAAGCCAAATACGGATTCCCTGTATAAAGACAAATGCTCTCTATCCACACATTGGTGTAGATGAATAGCTTCTGCATAGCCTAACATTGCATTTCCATTGCACCACTGGCTTTCTGCTTCCAACTCCTATTCTAAATTTTTTAAAAGCTGGAAATACACATTGAATCTGTGAAGAGGGACATTACTTGTAACAAAATGTTTAAGTTTTCAAGTAATATGCTGTTCTCAGAAAGAAAGGCTGGATGGTTTTCATAGGCAGCTCAGTTTCTACCCACCATATCTTTTCTGATAATAGATGTTTGATGCAAATAAAAATAGAGTATGCTTTTCTTTCCTGTAATATATTAAACTGTTGGACACAGCCAGAATTAGAGCAGTAGGTTTTAAATTGAAACAATAAATGCTAAATATTTAATTCCTTGTAAATGAATTAGAAGAAATTTCATGATCAAGGGGCATGAGTGACATGGTCTGAAACATTCCACTTTAAACATTCATTGCAGCAAACTTTATTAAGTTGGATACATTAGTGTTAGTATTCAAGGTTATGAGTACAAACTGATGTAATTTGTTGATTGCATGGTTTTCAGTGGCTGAGTCATTGACTTATTATGAAATATATAGAATATGTAATGATGCAAGAGCCTCAGTTATTGGAATCCTAGTACACTGCTGTAAATGTGGCAAAGTAGGAATTTTCCCAGACTTTGATTATTAAAAGCTGCCATACTGGGGCACAGAATTTCACAACTGAATTATGCAGGATAGAAAGCATTAGTTCATCTGAGTTAAGTGCAGCAGTATTGTATATCACGTGGAAAGTGGAGTCAAGGATTATCAGAAAAACGATTATCTCACTGAAGGCAGAGGAGACTCGATAGGATGAATGGCCTACTTCTACTTATGTTCTTACCTACTCAATAGGGATATATTATTGTATGTACTATTCTTTAATATTCTGAAATAGTTATTTAAAAATAATTCACAGGATGTTGGTGTCATTAGCTTTGCGAACATTTATTGCCAATCCCTTAATTTGCAGTCTGGCTAAGCCACTCCGCTCCCAATCTCATTACAGCCTTGTCCAAGCATGAAGACTGTGATGAACTGCCCTCTTGAGTTGCTCCAGTCAATAGGTGTAGGGCCACCTACACGGCAGTTACAGAAGGAGTTTCAGAATTTTGACCCAGTGACACTGAAGGAACAGTAATAATTCTAAGTCAGGATAGTGTAACTTGCTGGACTTTTCCTTCTGGATGACATCACAGGTAAGGAAGGTGATGTCTGAGAACATTGAGTTGTTCCTGTGAATATTATGAACGGTTTACACTGCTTCTACTGCATCAGTGGAGGGAGTGCATGTTGAACATGTTAGATGTTATACCAGTCATGCAGGCTGCTGTGTCTTGGGTTGTACTGAATTCCTTGAGTATTGGTGTTGCACTTATTGAGACAAATTGGCAGTATTCGCTCACTGTTGACGGTCAGGTTTTGAGGAGTCAGGTGAGTTTATTGGTGCAGAATTTCTAGCCTCTAACTTGATTTTGTAGTGACCATTCTTTATATGGATGGTACAGTTTTGTTTTTGATCAGCAGTAACCTCATGATATTAGTGTTCAGAATACAGTGATGGTATTGCCATTGAATACCAAGGGGGAATGGCTGGTTTGTTTGAGCTGATCAATGCTTGGTATTTGTCATGTGATTGTTACTTGGCATTTATCAGCCATCTTGCTGCATTTGGACATGAATTTCTTCACAATCTGGGAAAGTGAATATTATTCCACACCATTCACAATCCTCAAATATCCCCATCTGCTAATCAGAAGATCATTGAAACAGCTAGAAAATGTTAAGCTGAGTACACTACCCTGAGGTACTCCTGCAGTCATGTGATGTGCATGAGATGACTAACCTCCAACAACCATAACCATTTTCCTTTGTGATGTACCTGACTCCAACCAGCAGAGTCCTTCTCCTCCAATAATAAAAATGGCTGGAAAAACTCAGGTCTGGTAGCAATTATGGAGACAATGCAAAGTTAACATTGCAGGGTTTTTTTTGTTGTTAAGGGTTTTCATCTGATTTCCATTGCCAGCACTTTTGTCAGGGATCTGTGATACTATCCTGGTAAAATGTAAAGATGAACCATCCTCACTTTCCTGGAATTCACCTCCATGTTTGGACAAGGCTATAATGAAGTGAGCTGAGTGGCTCAGGCAGAACCCAAATTAAGTACCAATGAGCAGTTAAGTAATTGAAGCACAGTACTATTGCCAGAATGTTGTTAGGACCCATATCCTGTAGTATCCAGAACCCTCAATCATTTCTTGATATTGCATGGAATGAATCAAATTGGAGATGTTTTTATATGCTTCAGCCTTGCCTATTACACTGATACTAATAATGGGGACCTAGTACAATAGGGATATTTTTTGAAACCATCTTCTTTCGTAATTGTGCTTTTTAAAAAAAAGTCCCACTCTGTGATTGGATGAGTACAATATTTAATCTGATCTGTTCATTGTGGGATCATTTAACTTCTATGCAGAGAGTGGCATGTTAGTTGTCTTTGATTGCATTTCACCAATTTGACACCTCTTATCAGGATGCCTGGTGCTCCTGGTGTGCCAACCTATAGTCATCACTGAAACAAGGTTGATCTCTTGGCTTAATGGTAATGTTAGAATGGCTGCTGATGCACACAATGATGATTAACAACCACAATCATCTCAGCTTCTAGACTACAAAATTCCTATAGCTAAGGAATTACTATCAGCAGTCATTTTAAGCAGCATCAATAATCCCTCCTTCATTGAAAGGTCAGAATTATGGATGTTTGTGAATTTTCTTCACTGTTTGCAGTGACTCAAATTTGAAGCAATCCATATCCAAATGCAGCACGACATGAACAATATCCAAACTGGGTTGAAAAGTAGCAAGTAACATTCATGCCACACCAGTGCCAGCAAATGACCATCTCTAGTAAGAGGGACTATGTCCCTTGCTTATGCAACAGCCTTGCCATCACTATCAACATCCATTGACTAGAAACAGAACTGGACTTGTGCCTATGAAAGCAAATCCAAGATGAGGAATACCTCTTAACTCACTTAATGGCTCCCTATAAACAAGGCCCAAATCAGGATTGGGAGGGAATGCCCCCCATTTGATCTTGACACTGTCAGACAAATCCCTGCTTGATTGGCGTCACATTCACAAACATGCAGTTAATCCACACAAGCAGTATGTACTACCTACAACATTATTTGGCAGAAATTTACAGAAGATCTAAAGAGCTATCCCTTCAAACCCACAACCACAACCTTCTAGAAGGACAAGGGCAGTAAATATGTGGAAATACCACCTGCAAGTTGCCCTATAGCCATACTCCAACCTAACTTGAAAATATTCCTGTTCTTTCTATCACTGGTTCAAAATCCTGTAAATAAGCATGTCAATAAGACTACCCTGAGGAACTCTGCAGAAATGTCCTCTGCAGACTGACCTTCATCAATCACAACCATCTTCCTATGTGCCAGATGAGTTCAATTAGCAAGTGTTTGCCCATGATCCCGATTGATTCCAGTCAATTCCATACACTCTCACATGTGACTTTGATCTCAAGCTATCACTCACTTCTGGAATTCAGCTGTTTTGTCCATGTTTCAACCAAGGCTACAATGAGATCAGAAGCTGAGTGGCCTTTGTTTTGACTACACCAAGTGTCACTGAGCAGGTACTGCTTGAAAGCTAACACCTTCCACACTTTACTGATGATTGGCTTTCTCCTGATGTGTGCGCGCACAGGAAATACCTAGGCAGCCTCCACACCAGAGACATTGGCTACCTAATTAACCTCATTACACTCCCAAGAAAGCCTTGATTTTTTTTAAACAAACCTGCTTAGTCACTCGGAGTTTTGGAACCATCTTTAGACTACTTTCTAGTCCAAGTAGCCTTGAGGCATCTTGACTAAACTGTCCTTTTGTTGGTACAAATCTTTTATACAGAGCTATATCTGTATTATATGTTTTTGGAGATAAGTCTCTTGCTTAAACTTAAAATATAAGCCATAGCTATTAACTTAACCTGGGGCAGTGTTTATAGAGGAATAAGATGGTGATATTTTCTGGGTCTGAAGATTGTGAAGGAGCAAAAAATGGCCTTTGCAGTGATATGTACTTCTTGTTAGATGTGGGAGTTTAAAGAGTTAAAGGGTTACTGCAGATTAGATGCGAATCCAAGTGGATCGGTTGGAGAGACAGATAGAAGTGATGAGGAATTTGTAACAACAACAGTATGTGATAGATGGCAGTTATAGGAAGGGGGAGAGTCTCATACAGTCCCATAGATGGGTTAACTCTAGGAAGGGTGAGAGATCGGCATCTAGGGCAGGAGTCTTTTGTGGATATACCCATTGCAAACAGATATGCTGTTTTGGAAAATGTCGGGGGTGATGGATTCTCAGGGGAATGTAGCCCGAACAGCCAAGTTTCTGGTATTGAGACTGGCTCTAATGCAACGAGGAGTAAGTCCGCTTCCAAGAGATCAATTGTGTTAGGGGATTCTGTAGTCAGAGGTACAGACAGAAGTTTCTGTGGCTAGCAGAGAAAAAGCAGAATGGTGTGTTGTTTCCCTGGTGCCAGGATCAAGGAGAGGGTGCAGAATGTTCTCAAGGGGGAGAGGGGCCAGCAGGAGGTCACTGTTCACATTGGAACCAACGACATTGGAAGGGAAAAGATTGAGACTCCGAAGGGAGATTATAGAGAGTTAGGCAGAAATTTAAAAAGGTCCTCAAGGGTAGTAATATCTGGATGACTCCCAGTGCTATGAACTAGTGAGGACAGGAATAGGAGAATAGGGCAGATGAATGAATGGCTGAGGAGCTGGTGTATGGGAGAAGGATTCTCATTTTTGGATCATTGGAATCTCTTTTGGGGTAGAAGTGACCTGTACAAGAGTGACGGATTGCACCTAAATTGGAAGGGGACTAATACTGGCAGGGAAACTTGCTCGAACTGCTTGGGAGGAATTAAACTAGTGGGGGGGTGGGGGGTGGAACCTAGGGAGATAGTGAGGAAAGAGGTTGATCTGAGATGGGTACAGCTGAGAACAGAAGTGAGTAAAACAGGGCAGACAGGGATAAGGTAGAACTAATAAATTAAACTGCATTTATTTCAATGCAAGGGGCCTAACAGGGAAGGCAGATGAACTCAGGGCATGGTTAGGAACATGGAACTGGGATATCATAGCAATTACAGAAACATGGCTCAGGGATGGGCAGGACTGGCAGCTTAATGTTCCAGGATACAAATGCTACAGGAAGGATAGAAAGGGAGGCAAGAGAGGAGGGGGAGAGTGGCATTTTTGATAAGGGATAGCATTACAGCTGTGCTGAGGGAGGATATTCCCGGAAATACATCCAGGGAAGTTATTTGGTGGAACAGTGAAATAAGAAAGGGATGATCATCTTGTTGGGATTGTGTTGTAGACCCCCCCCAATAGTCAGAGGGGATTTTGAGAAACAAACTTGTAAGGAGATCTCAGCTATCTGTAAGAATAATAGGATAGTTATGGTAGGGGCTTTTAACTTTCCAAACATCGACTGGGACTGCCATAGTGTTAAAGGTTTAGATGGAGAGGAATTTGCTCAGTGTGTACAAGACAATTTTCTGATTCAGTATGTGGATGTACCTACCAGAGAAGGTGCAAAACTTGACCTACTCTTGGGAAATAAGGCAGGGTAGGTAACTGAGTAGTCAGTGGGGGAGCACTTTGGGGCCAGTGACCATAATTCTATTCATTTTAGAATAGTGATGGAAACTTCTAAAAGTTGAAGTTCTAAATTGGAGAAAGGCCAATTTTGATGGTATTAGGCAAGAACTTTCAAAAGCTGATTGGAGGCAGATGTTCGCAGGTAAAGGGATGGCTGGAAAATGGGAAGCCTTCAGAAATGAGATAACAAGAATCCAGAGAAAGTATATTCCTGTCAGGGTGAAAGGGAAGGCTGGTAGGTATAGGGAATGCTGGATGATTAAAGAAATTGAAAGTTTGGTTAAGAAAAAGAAGGAAGCATATGTCCGGTATAGACAAGATAGATCGAGTGAATCCTTAGAGTATAAAGAAAGTATGAGTATACTTAAGAGGGAAATCAGGAGGGCAAAATGGGGACATGAGATAGCTTTGGCAAATAGAATTAAGGAGAATCCAAAGGGGTTTTACAAATATATTAAGGACAAAAGGGTAACTAGGGAGAGAATAGGGCCCCTCAAAAATCAGCAAGGTGGCCTTTGTGTGGTGCCACAGAAAATGGGGGAGATACTAAGTGAATATTTTGCATCAGTATTTACTGTGGAAAAGTATATGGAAGATATAGACTGGAGGGAAATAGATGGTGACATCTTGCAAAATGTCCAGATTACAGAGGAGGAAGTGCTGGATGTCTTGAAACGGTTAAAAGTGGATAAATCCCCAGTTCCTGATCAGGTGTACCCGAGAACTCTGTGGGAAGCTAGAGAAGAGATATTTGTATCATCGATAGTCATAGGTGAGGTGCCGGAAGACTGGAGGTTGGCAAATGTGGTGACACTGTTTAGGAAAGGTGTTAAAGACAAGCCAGGGAACTATAGACTGGTGAGACTGACCTTGGTGGTGGGCAAGTTGGAGGGAATCCTGAGGGACAGGGTGTACATGTTAGATCTAATGGAATAAGAGAGAACTAGCCATTTGGATACAGAACTGGCTCAAAGGTAGAAGGTAGTGGTGGAGGGTTGTTTTTCAGGCTGGAGGCCTGTGACCAGTGCAGTGCCACAATAAATGATTTGGATGCGAGCATAAGAGGTACAATTAGTAAGTTTGCAGATTACACCAAAATTGGAGACGCAGTGGACAGCGAAGAGGGTTATCTCAGATTACAACAGGATCTGGACCAGATGGACCAATGGGCTGAGAGGTGGCAGATGGAGTTTAATTCAGATAAATGCGAGGTGCTGCATTTTGGGAAAGCAAATCTTAGGACTTCTACACTTAATGGTAAGGTCCTAGGGAGTGTTGCTGATCAAAGAGACCTTGGAGTGCAGGTTCATAGTTCCTTGAAAGTGGAGTCGTAGGTAGATAGGATAGTGAAGGAGGTGTTTGGTATGCTTTCCTGTATTAGTCATAGTACAGGAGTTGGGAGGTCATGTTGCGGCTGTACAGGGCATTGTTGGAATATTGTGTGCAATTCTGGTTTCCTTCCTATTGGAAAGATGTTGCGAAATTTGAAAGGGTTCAGAAAAGACTTGCAAGGATGTTGCCAGGGTTGGAGGATTTGAGCTACAGGGAGAGGCTGAACAGGCTGGGGCTGTTTTCCCTGGAGTATCGGAGGCTGAGGTTGACAAAATTATGAGGGGCATGGATAGGATAAATAGACAAGGTCTTTTCCCTGGGGTCAGGGAGTCCAGAACTAGAAGGCATAGGTTTAGGGTGAGAGGAGAAAGATTTAAAAGAGACCTAAGGGGCAACTTTTTCATGCAGAGGGTTGTACATGTATGGAATAAGCTGCCAGAGGATGTGGAGGAGGCTGATCCAAATGCCTCTTAAATGGTGCAATTGTATGGGTATATTAGTGGGAAGGGTGCTGGCATGTGGGACTAGATTGGGTTGGGATATCTGGTTGACATGCTCGGGTTGGACTGAAGGGTCTGTTTCCATGCTGTACATCTCTATGACTCTATGGTTCTGGCCTCCACTTTCCTTTATCAGTTGTAAAAGCTCAGTTTGGTAATGCTGTAATAGTGTGAATGCCACAACCTGGTGGCATAAAAGCACCCAGGCACTTTGGATCATTATAGAATGTTATGGAATTATCAAAGTGATGGACAACCCAACCAAATAATGTGAAGAATTGTACATTCTTCATCCAATTTATAACCTAAAAATGGTTATAAATGCTCCAGGGGTGTGTAAAAACATTGTTAAACAGATTGCTAAAACTAGATTTAAAACAGCAAATGGGATAATTACAAGGCCTGTGAACCTAATTTGCCAGTTGTCTTAAAATGCATGGCAGAACCAAGGCTAAAATAGCTTGGCCTATGAAGACAGATCAAAACAAAGATTAGGCTTTTCCAATATTCTCAGAACCAGACTTAAAACAATTTTCTGATCCTAACAGCTCCTTTCCATCTTGCAAATTCTACTTTCCTTTTCATTTAATCAACAATGACAGACCGAATAACAAAAAGAAACAGAAAATTCAAACCGGAGGCAAAACTATGTTCACAGACAAGCTGAACCACCACTGGCTGATGTTGTAGAATACTCTAATACGTTTTATCTGGCACAGGTGATATACTACAATGAAAGAATTGAGGGAGTAACAAGTGTAAGTGGATTAGTCAGAGGAAGAAGAAAACAAGCCACGAAATTTTGTGCTCAATGATGGCAACCTTTATTGTTTCTCAGCGAACAAGACCTGGACTCTGCTCATCACACATTTTCATGAAGGAGAGAATAAAATATCGAAATCAGCACTAGAGTTTGTAGTTCAATCAGCTTGATACAGGATGTATTTTAAGTTCTTCTTTTCAAATCCTCAGACGTTATTTATAATGAATATTTAAAATCTGAAGCCACCGCTGGTTGAAAATGCATTTTGGAATTCACCACATGCATCTCCCCCTATCTCATCCACCACTTAAGCCTTTAGCATAGCTTTCTGTACACAGTTTCTCTCTCATGTACTCTAGTTTTCTTCTGAAGGTATCCAATTAAATGCCTTAAAATTATTTTGATATCACACTGTTTTCTAACAATAAAGAAATACTACCTTAGGTTAAAGAATGCAAAGGTGAACAGCACAAACCTACAGAAATCCTGACACCTGGACCTACATGGGAATTTAAAGAAGTTTAAATATCCAATGGTCAAATCTTCTACACCTCAGGATCCTTTGTGGAACAGTCACTCAGGAAAGTGGTAAAAATAGACAGCAGTGTCATCAGGAGAACATATGACAGGACCAAAGATCACAGTTTCTGCTCATGGGAATTCAGGTTTTTATTTCACTATTAATCACTGAGTTTTGGATTCGCCAATAGAATAAGAAAAATATAGTGAATAGATGAGGACCTGAAAGGGAATTGAATGCAGCTAGACAGGGCAGTGTTGCAATACTATGTAGAATATTGATCTCCTTGTTTAAGGAGGATGTAAATGGATCAGAAGCAGTACTAATAACTGAAATGGACAGATTGGCTTATGAGGAAAGATTTGACCAACTAGGCTTGTATCCATTTGTGTGTTTAGAAGAGCAAGTGATTGATCCTAACAGGGCATCACTGGCTGGAAAGAATATTTCCTCTTGCAGAAGATTCTAGTACACAGGATGATGGTTTAAAAATAAGGGGTGACCTAATTAAGTAAAGAGAAACTATTCCTGAGAAATTATTCCTTTGGAACTCTCTTCCTCAAAGGCAGTGGATGCAGGAGGTAGATAGACTTTGGATAAGCAAGGGGCAAAATATTATTGGAAATAAGTGAGTACATGGAGTAATCAGATCGGCCATTAGAAGTAATACAGTTGATAAATGGGCACAGATGAATATATTGAATTTAATTTCCAAAGGCATTTCGGGTACCACATTCAACATACCACAAATACATATTGGAAACATAAATCAGGCATTTTCAACCTGGCAGGCAGAATATAGCAAATGATTAGCAAGGAAAATGGAATTCTGTTGTTTATTGCAAGGGGAACGGAACTAAGATAAGGATGTTTTCCTACAGTTGTAGGGTGTTGATGAGGCCATATCTGGAGTATGGTGTACAATTTGCTTTCCATTTTAAGGAAAGTTGGAAGCAGCTCAGAGCTTCTTCACGTGACTGAGTCTTGTTTTTGGATGGAGGGGATTCATACAAGGAGATGTTGGGCCTGTATCCATAAAGTTTGCAAGAATGAGGTAGCACCATATTGAAACACAAAATCCTGAGGGGACTTGACAGGGTAGCTGCTGAAAGGATGCTTCTCCTTGTGGTAGTTAAAAATAAGTAGTCTCCAATTTAAGCTGGAGATGAGGATCCATAATATCCATGGTTGATCTGATTAAAGGTCTCAACTCCACATTCCTACCTACCCATGACACTTTAAATTCTTGTTTCACAAGGGAGTCAATTTCCTTATGTCTTAAAATATTGAATCACCCTACCTCCACTGTTCTCTGTAGAATAATGTTCCAAAGATATGTGACTTCTTAGTCAGAGTCACAGACATACAGCACGGAAACAAACCCTTCGATCCAACTCATCCATGCTGACAAGATATCCTAACCTCATCTAGTCCCATTTTCCAGTACCCGGCCCATATCCCTCTAAACTCTTCCTATCCATATACTGATTCAGATGCCTTTTAAATGCTGTAATTGCACCAACCTCCACCACTCCCGCTGGCAGCTCATTCCAACACACACCCTCTGCATGAAAACATTGCCCCTTAGGCCCCTTTTAAATTTTTCCACTCTCAACTTAAAACTTATGCCCTCTAGCTCTGGACTCGCCCATCCCAAGGAAAAGACCTTGTCTATTTACCCTATTCTTGCCCTTCATGACTTTAAAACCCTCTGGAAGGTCAACCCTCAGCCTCCAACGCTCCAAGGAAAACAGCCCCAGCTCACTCAGCCTCTCCCTATAGCTCAAATCCTCCAACCCTGGCAACATCCTTGCAAATTTTTTCTGAACAGATGTTGCCAGGATTGGAGGATTTGAGCTGTGTTTATGCATGAAACACTCACTCCACAGCTACCTTTTCTAACCCATTTAAAAAATTTCCCTACTAGTGTCTATCAAACTATATCTACCCACGTTAGAATTCATTTTACCTGTTGCTAGGAGTTTATGGACTCAAATCTTTTCATATGACTTCTTTTTAAACTTTCTAACATTTGTTCGCAATCATTGGTATAAGAATATCAGTTCAAGTGGAATTATCAGCAGTTTATTAATCTTGAGAGCGAAATAATATTCTGGAGGCCGGAGTTCAAAAACTTAAGCATGACAGATGATGCAATTTGAATTCAACAAAATAATGTGGAATTCACAGTTTAATGATGACTATGCAACCTTTGCTGATTGTTGGAAAACCCGGTTCATTAATGTCTTTTAATGGGGGAAGGAACCCCCACATATACATGGACTGATGTATATGTGATTCCACACCCCAGCAGTGTGGTTGACTCTCAATTGCTCCCTGGACAGTGAGGAATGATAAATGCTGCCCAAGCCCAGACGGCCCAGATCCCACAAATGACCATAAAAAAAGTTACAGCAAATGCATGGGTTTCATGAAATTCTTGCCATTATCTTGTGGATAGACAGTGGACACCGTTCACTAATCAAAACTTGCATCTCATTACAGGCAATCTGTGCTAAGAAATGCGTGTAACTACATGTTATAAAATAAACAACATCATAATACTGTAAGAAATAGAAATAGGCCATCTGGCTCTTTGAGCCTGCTCTGCTATCGAATATGATCATGGCTGATCTGACACACTCATGTCCACTTTACTTTACCTTGTAACCCTGTAATCAGAAGTCTATCTATCTCAGCCTTAATAGGAATTCCAAAGACTGTCAATTCTCTGGAGAAGAAATTCCTCCTACCTCAGTCTTAAACTGGCACTTTATTCTGAGGCTATGCCTTCTGCTCTGACATACTCCTATAAGGAGAAATGTCCTCTCAGTATTTACACTGTCAAGCCCCTTAGTAATCCTTTCTGTTTCAATGAAGCCCAACCTGTTTAGCATTCGCTCATTAGACAATCTGTCCTTACCAGGGATCATCAATAGAAAATTCCTAATGAAGAATAGCAAACAGGTTCTGATTGGTAAAAATGTGTTAAAAAGCAGTTTATGAAAAACTTACTATGAGCATAATGTTTAAAATAGCGAAACCTCTTCTTAAATGGTAACAGTCTTATGAGTCCTATTTACAACTGGGACATAACAATTCACCTGACACTGAATTTCTGAAGTTGAAATGATAGCATTCTTAACAATAACCTCAGATTTTCTTCTGCGTCTTGTTCTGCACAGACTTGCAGCATTACTATTTACATCAATCAAAGTAGATGGCACCATGCATGTGAACATAAATGCAACACTGCACAACCTCAAAATACTCACCTTTTTTCAATAAACACATATACTTAGTATAGAACACAGTAGAAGGAAATAACTCAAATAATACACCAGCACATTTCCTATTTAGAATGTAGGTCATACAGCAGTCACTATACAGTTTATTCTTAGGGGAACAGCAAATGTTTCTGTACAATACTTAACAATCTCTTCCATCTCTCAACCAGGTGTTTTCCTGGCTTTCCAGTTGCAAAGTATTTGCAAAAGCATCCTAAGTACGTATCAAATATTACAGTAATTTGTGCCCACAGATGCACAGAACATTGATACAGACTTAAGCAAACATAATTGTTTAGAGGTATGTGTATCACAAACTGCTTTAAGAACTCTGTTGACAAGTTCTGAGGTAAGCAACACAATATAGAATGTCATGTGTATCATTCTGCCCAAAATACAATTGAATTGTTTGATGATCTTTAAACTTAATAGAAATATTAATATTGCATAATTAAGAACCTTACCCTATTTCAAGGCTGTTACATCTCCCTGTGAAGTACTGATTGCAAGGTAGAGTTGATGTTAAGAAAATCATTGTTTTGTAAAACGATTAAGAAGTCTTTCTATGGATGAATGATACAAACCACATTCTATAGCACAAGTACCTAGTTAAGAAGATTCCTCCTAGCAAAAAACAACTAGTGTTTTTGAGACAGACACCAGCTGACAATCTAATCCAAACTTGTACAAGTGGGCATGTAGAATATATACACCATTGCATTTGCCCTTTTTTCCCTCTCTGCTTGGAGTATGGGGACAGACTTTTTCTATTTTGACATCAGAATTTTCTTGTTCTGAGCCTCTGCAATCCACGTTTTTAATAGTAAGCACTTCATATAGGCATAAATCATTAATTCACAGTGAGTTCCTGATTTGAAAACTTTTTTTTTAAAGCTGCAATATATTCTTGGAAACAAAATTCAGTATAACTTTATAAGGGGAAGGAAATGTCGTATAAATAATATTGCAGTTACCTGACAGAAATAACATTTTCCAACTGATTTCTCATCAATATTTTGTTGACAGAATTGATTAGATTGAAAACCTGTGAACAATAATATTAAAATGATGATTTTCTAAATTTGCATAGCCTTAGCATATGTTTTATCATCTGAGGTACGCGAAGTTCATTATTGTTTACACAGTGTTAACTGCTCATGGTCCAACAACTGAAACAAACTTTCAGGAGAGGACACTGGCACTGAAAATTCAGGAACTGATGAGGTTAAAGAATCTCCCCTAAAATTTAAAATGTCAGGAATGTTTAGCCCAAGATACAAGTTTGTGCTTAACAATAGCTTTTAATGGGTTTTGAGGATTTTAAGAAATTATAGAGACTTTAAGTTGTTTTGGTGATATAATGCAGCTTTAACTAATACTTTGTCAGCTGTATACAATAGATGATTGCTGAAATCAAAACCAACTGTAACTATACAGTTTATCATATTGTCAGATCAGTCTTATCAGTAATCCTATTGCAAAGTATAAAACTGCAGAAATGCAGTAAACACTTTAGTGTCATATATCTAAAACATTTGGCACCTAATCACTACTCACACAATCAATGTAGTTTTATGTTATTTGTGATACGCCACATTGAGCGCTTTTGTACTGAAGCATTTAGCTATACTGCAACAAAGCAATGCATGGTTAACACTTAGTTAAAGACAACCGATCCCAGGCCCTGAAAAGTAAATTGAGCAGCAGTTGCAGTGGTTAGTTTTGACTTTTGTCTGTTTTGCTATATTGTATAAAACTATAGTAATTGTTTAGGAACAGAAGTCAGTACCAAGTATGACTTGTGTGTGTATCTATTGCATATATTAATATATATTTTTTAAAAAGTTCCTCTGTTGCCCTGCAAGTTCTTTTTAAACTTACTGAAATGGCACCGAAATTAGTGTAGAACTGTCACCACAACTCAAAACAGAGAGGGTTTAGGGTAACAAATTCCTGAGGTTATGTTGGTACAGTGACACAGTAGACTAATGACTGCACTTTTAACAGGTCTGCAAAATTACTTTACATGTGTAATGAAAGGAAGACAAAGGATATATTACTTTACAAAATAAAAGCATTCAATTTTAAAACACCTCCAGTGTTAATTATATCTTGCAAGTTTAAAAACAGAAAAGCATGCTTACATCTGAATTCTCTACAGACCCAGCAAATCTAAAATAAGGAAGTGCTTTGAAAGCCAATTTTGGGGCAAAAAGATATTTCCAAAACTTCACGTAGCAAAGGAGCTATTAAAAGCAGACATCTGCATGATTAAAAATTATTACATGGAGCTTGCACAAGTAAAAAAAAGGCAGAAACACTTTTTGAATGGCCTTCTCCCATTGGCATAGAAAGGTATAGTTTACATTTGTTTTAAAATGCAGTGATAAAATACATAAAATTACATTAAGGTCAACTGTCAATTCAAATCTGTTAGTGTTATCAAACTTAAAAGTACCAATATAGTTTATCAAATATGGAAACTGAGGTATACCTTGTTGAGGGAGGTTTATGGTTATAATGTAATGCTTGAAGCTTCTTTGCTATGTCCCAAAAAACCTTGATTTGTTTATACATATAACAGCAGCACAATGAACATTCACAAGCTATGTCATATCGGCATTACAACAGTTCTTCTGTGAACGCAAATAGCAAATGCAATAAAAATGAACTGCCCTTCTTTCTGAAATGAAAGGTACTGTTATTAAAAATTAACAGTAGTTCATCTGAGGAACAGTGACATCCTCACAAGAAACCAATTATCTGGTGCACTCTGATTTTTAGCCACGCTCATGTTGTCAAATTTGAGAGTCGCACTCTTCGATGACATATTCTCAAAGATTCATCTGATACTGACTTAGCTTCCTTTGCTGGAAGAAAACAGTTACCTTCCAGTATCTCAAATAAGGTTACTGAAGTATCAAATGATCCATGCTACAACCATGTTATCTTCTACACGATTTCTGACTGACTGTGGTACCCGTTGCTTCCATTGCCCGCTTGCCATTCCATTAGCTACCAGTTCTGTTAAGTGTGTAAGGACAAGACACTGAATTGTTTGTCGTAACCAGTCAAATAAATTCAGCAGATAGCAGCTCTGGTGTAGAGTCCCTTGGTCTGATTTGTGACCATTATAGCCATCATAGGCTAGATTCTTTGGGAGGAAAGTCAACATTTGTTACCATGGTGACTACTGTTACAATGTTGTCTGTAGTAATCGTGCTCATTAGTCTTTGCATTTGAGTGATGCGTTCTGCAACACAACCAGCAGATAGCCTTGCCTCTGCATCATGATCCCAACATTCTTCTATAGTTTCACACAACACAGCCATTCCCTAAGAGAGGGCAAAAAGAATTTTAAATTCAGTAGCACAAACAGAAAAACTGAAAGATCAAACAAAAAATATGTGCTAGAAATACTGGGGAAATAATATTTCAGCCTGAAAAGACAATTCAGATTAATAAAATACAGATACCAACATATTGCTAGGAAGGGGTCTTGTGTACAGCGGTAGCATCCCTACCTCTGGCCCAGAAGGTCTAGGTTGAAGTCACACCTGCTCCGGAGGTGTGTTTAGACCAATTGATTAAAATATTATAAACTCCCCCAATTATTTAGCCTATGGCCATACTCGTCTCAAAACACCCGATCCTGTTAGATCTCAAAGCAGACTTAGTTAATAATTGTCAGATGGAAGACATCCTAGCCATGCCAGGTGCAAGTAGGCTTTAGGGCTCCAGCGGTGCAGTGATGGTGTCCCTTTCTTTGGGCTAGAAGGACTGGGTTCAAATCCCACCCACTCCAGAGTGGTGTCATAACATTTCTGAACTAAGAGCTGTGTTCTACATATTTTAAAAAACTTGCATCCTTACCAGAAAGGTTCAATATCAATTTATAGGGCTTATGCTATTAATGCAACATGCATTGATCAGCTATCAATTGGGTTAGGTAAGGGCAGCACACAGCATAACACAATTACTGAGGGGAAAGGAAAAGAGTTACAAAATCAACCCTAAGTGGACTGGCAGACATATAATAAAGAAATATCAAAGTCCAGGGATCAGATTAAAGGGTTATTAGATGATCTTGATTAGATCAACCCAGTGATCACAAAGTCATACCTGCACATTTGGTTCATTAGGGAACTAAGATTTTGAAATAAGTGGAAATAAAGCCAGGTATAACCAGTACGTTGACGGAGATGGGAGTGGAGCTAAAGCAACTAGAGTGAACAGGATGTGAGTGGGACATAGTTGAGAACATAGCTAGAAAAGAGTGGTGCACAACCCAGAGTGTAACTGAACCAAAGTTTTAAACAAACGGTTTCAGCTAGAAACAGAGATTAATCATGGCCAAAATATTTATTAAATGTGGGACTGAACCTAAAAGAAACTCAAATTTCAGCAGGAATGGGGCCCTGGCAGGAAATGGAGTAGATCCAAGAGTCAGGTGCAGATCTCTGAGTTTTAAATGTTAGTGTAAGTCCCAGCTGAAGATTTTCAATACGCCAAATAGTGTCTATATTTTCAGTAACAGACTGGTCAAAAAGAATTGAGAGGCAGATTTGCATGACTCACTAACCAGAAGACCACAGCTCCAGTATGATAAAATAAATGCTGATATACAATTCTGTTGTTATAAAGTACCAACATTAAAGTAAGACTCAAAGACTGTGATTTGGAAGTAATCTTAATACCACAACCACCTATCTAGACATACAGATAGCAAAGTACTGGCACGTTCTCCCATATAACAGAATACTTTATGCATAAATGAACTTGTGTAACTTTAAAAACAAAAACCTTTTTTCAAATAGATAAAGAATTAATTGTTTGGTGACAGAACTGTGCAAGATTAGATCAGAGGATAATTAGCATTCAGATTCCTGGTTAGAAAATAAGATAAAATGTCAGCTAGTTTTGTCAAGTTTTTTTAAAAAAGTGTGGGGTGTTGTGATGAGCAAACCAAAGATCAAAACTGGTCTTGAGGTTCAAACAATTCATAAACAAATACACTTACTGGATGCTTCTGCCAGTGTTCTCTAAAAATAGGTCTCATCTTCTTATGCACAACCACTTCTTGCATATCTTCAAGGGATGGATGCTGTCCTACTTCCTCTTCAAATGGTAACATGTATTCATCCACTGGACCTACAATGTTAAACAGATGCAAAAAGTTATTAATTGTTAAGACAAAGTAGCAGCAGAGATTGTCCTTGAAATTTACTTTGGTTTAATGCTGATAAATAGTAAAACAAAAACTTGAAATAATTTAGTGTTCAGGATCATTAACATTTAAACAAATCCAACAGCTAGAATTAACAAACTATGCCTCAAGATTTCATTTCTTAAAGTCACTTCATTACATATATTAAATAAACACTATTAGTTCTCTTTTATCTCACCTATATCACACCTCCCATCCCTGAAGTTTCCTTATTTCATGAAATTTTAAAGGTAAATTCATTTTCCTCAATACCAGCCAAAAGACTACACTCACAAATATAAATCTTAATATCACAATTATTCTTCAAACACAAGATTCTATGGATTTAGCTTTTAAATACACGACTCTCAATGTTTTCTTTACTGAACTCATGATTCAGTGACTGGGACGCAGCCACCTACCTGCCTTACACAACTCCTTAAGCTAACTTTGCTGACTGCTTTCTGCCTCAAGGTTACATTGGGACCATTGAATTCCACTAACTGAATTAGAGTCATTAACTCACTTTCTACAAAATGACCAATGAAGTTAATATTCTTTTGGTTGAAATGGAGGCCCAACTAAATATCATCTCCTGCTGCCTCTCCCAATCCAGTGAGAAGCAGTCTTCACCAAAGCAAAGCTGCATTGCTCTCCACCTGTTCCAAAATATACTGCCTGGTTTTGTCAGCAAATAAACTAAACAAAAGGAATTTTCTATGAAAAGCTCCACCATTTGGGATGATTTAAACAGAAATACAAATTAAATGTTTTACCTTCAATATAACTCTTGTTTATGTAATCAATTTTTTTTATTACTACAGTTTTACAATTTTACAATTCTCAGTTTAGAATTGCTAAGTCTGATGTCTTAAGCCAACATGGTTTGAAGTTTTATAATATTATTCTGTAAGTTGGATGCAAAAGTACAAGTAAATGGGTTTATGATTTTAGCAAATGAAGCTGGCATTTTTAGAATAGTTATATGTTGGCATAGATGTGATGGGCCGAAAGGCCTGTTCCTGGGCTGTACTTTCTTTGTTCTTTAACTAATAAAGGCAAGTGTCCTGCATGCCTACTTAACTACTCTATTAAACTATCCTACTGCCTTCAGCAATCTGTGGACAATAATCCCAATATACCTCGGTTCCTCTGAAGTTTGAAGTGTCCTGCCATTCATTGAGTACTTTCTTGTCTTGTTTCTTCTCCAAACTGCATCAGCTCACACGATCAGGATTAAATTCTATCTGCCACTGATCTGCCCAATTGACGAACGCGTTCACATCTTCCTGTAACCTAAGACATTCTTCCTCACCACGAACCACCTGCCACATGTCAAGATCTCTCTATGTTAATTCTTCCTCTTTGCATTAGACCTTCCAAAATGCATCAGCTCCCATTTGTCTGGATTAAATTCCATCTGCCATTTCTTCGCCCAAATCTCCAGCCTATTTATATTCTGCTGTATCCTCTTGTAATCCTCCACACGATCCGCAGCTCCCTAAGTCTTTGTGTCATCCACAAAGTTACGAATTGGACTAACTATATTCTTGTCCAATCATTTATATGTGTTACAAACAACAAGGGTACCAGGACTAATGCCTGCAGAATACCACTGGTCACAGATGTCCAGTCAGAAAAATACCCTTCCACAGCTACTCTGGTTTCTATGACCAAACCAGTTCTGTATCCATCTTACAAGTTCCCCGAGATCCCATGTGATTTCTTGCGTATCAGCCTGTCAAGAGAAAGGCCTTGCCCAAGTCCATGTAGACATCAATCACCTTTGTCACTTCCTCAAAAATCTCAAATTTGAGGAACCTCCCCTGCACAAAGTCATGCTGCCTATTAATAAAGTCCATATTTTTCCCAAATATGAATAAATCCTGTACCCAAGAATCGCCCACAATAAGTTCCCTATTGCTGATGCAAGACTCGCCAGCCTGTAATTTCCCAGTTTATTCCCGTCGCCCTTCTTAAACAAAGGAAGGACGCTGCCTATTCTCCACTCTTCTGGGACCTCTCCTGTGACTAAAGAGTCAGAGTTACCATTACAGAAACAGACCCTTCAGTCTACCTCATCCATGCCGACCAGACATCCCAATGTGACCTCGTCTCATTTGCCAGCATTTGGCCCATATCCCTCTAAACCATTCCTATTCAGATATCCATCCAGATGCCTTTTAAAATGTTGCTATTGTACCTGCCTCAACCAGTTCCTTTGGTAGGCCATTCCATACATGCACCACCGTGAAAAGTTATTCCTCAGGTCCTTTTTAGATCTTTCGCCTCCCACCTTAAACCTAGACCCTCTAGTTTTGGACTACCCCAACTTATGAAAAGTTGTGCAATTTGTGAACTTGTGTAACTTTAAAAACAGAAATATGTTTTCAAGTAAATAAAAATTTAATTGTTTGGTGACAGAACCATGGAGGATTAGATCAGAGGGTAATTAGCATTCAGATTCCAAGTTAGAAAACAAGATAAAATGTCAGCTGTTTTTGCCAGTTTTTAAAAAAAGGAAAGTGTGGGGTGTTGGGATGAGCAGACCAAAGACCAAAACTGGTCTTGAGAGATTCAAACAATTCATAAACAAATACATTTACTGGATGCTTCTGCCAGTGTTCACCCGATCCATGCCCCTCATGATTTTATAAACCTTTATAAGGTCAGCCCTTAGCCTCTGATGCTCCACAGGGGAAAAATAAAAATCAGTGACATCCTTGCAAATCTTTTCAGCACCCTCTCAAGTTTAACAACGTCCTTCTTATAGAATGTCAACCAGAATTGCACACAATATTCTAAGAGTGGCACCACAAATGTCCTGTACCAACTGCACGAGGACATCCCAACTCCTGCACTCAATTTTCTGACCAAAGGCAAGTGTGCCAAAAGCTTCTTCACTACACTGTTTACCTGTCACTCCACTTTCAAGGAACTATGCACCTGCACCCTTAAGTCTCTCTGTTCAGCAAAGCGTCTCAGGGCCGTCCATTAAATGTGCAAGTCCTGCTCTAGTTTGCCCTTCCAAAATATGACATCTCGCACTTATCTAAATTAAACTCCATATGCCACTTCTCAACCCATTTGATCAAGGTCCCGTTGTATGTAAGATAATCTTTTTTACTATCCACTACACACCTAAACTTACTAATCATACCTCTTATATTTGCATCCAAATCATTTATATGAGTGACGAGAAACAGTGGACTCACCATCAATCCGTGTATCAGACCAAGGGTCACAAGCTTCCAATCTGAAAAGCAAATCTCCATCACCACTCTGTCTCCTACCTTCAAACTAATTTTGTATTCAATTGGCCAGTTCCCCCTGGATCCAATGTGATCTAACTTTACTAACCAGTCTAATATGCAGAACCTTGTTGAAAACTTTGCTGGAGTTTACATAGATGTCTGCTGCTCGGACTTAAGAAAAAAAAAGCATATACACTGATATGGGCCCATTTGGGCTAAACAAACCACTTCTGTAGTGATTTCAATGTATTTAAACCTTTTTGAATGGGTATGTATGAAGTATGAGGAAAAATTCCATAGGAGGCGGCAAAATATAAAGCTTTATGTTAAGCTTCTTCTGCACATTTGAACTCAGAAGCAACTAGGTTAACTTTTATAATTAAGGTTATAATAAAAAAAGACTAACCATCTGCAGCTGTACACCGTGATGCCAATTCCCACAGCACAAGACCCATTGAGTACATATCTATCCTGAGGAATGCATCACGCTGGAAATTTATGGCACCTTCCAACACTTCTGGAGCCATGTACCTTCTGGTGCCAACCTTGGATGAAGAGGAAAATATACTTTAAAAATTTCTAAAAAGCCCATATTAAAAGAAAAGTCTCTATTAGACCCAGTGTATACAGCTATACAATCACATCAGAATGGCAGTCATTATTATGTATGCAAATTGTGCAGTCATTGTGCTCACATCATGTTCCCTCACACAGCAATCACATATACATCTATTTTTAAGCAGCGCTGGTTGGAGAATATACTGCCATCAAATAAAAACATTGACACAACTTTCCTGAATCTAACAGTACTTCAATGCAGACAACTGAATAGTGAAGATTCTCAATAATGTGTAATGCTAAGTCGCATCAAACTACATTTAGGTTTTGGGTACTTTTGGTAACATGAAAAACTGACTGGAAAGGAATGAAAAAGAACATGGCTCTGTTCTTGTGGGAGTCATGATGGTGAAACTGTCAGTGATCCCTGTTATCATCCACTAAAGTCAACAGCAACTTTGGGAATTTGCACAAGCAGAGATTTTGTATATCTGCACATCTTGCACAAATGCAGATAAAGTGCAGGAATAAGTAATGCTTTTAAATCTTCTCTGGGGTCAACTGTTAAAATCATTAAATTGATGAGAGCTTCCATTTTTGCACACAAATAATATTTTGTAAATATCATTGAAAAAAAAAACCACAAATTGAATGAGGTTTTTAAACGGCATACTTACTGATAACACCACTGGCTCTAGAAAGCTAATCTTGTGGAATGTCAAGTTTTCATAATGATAAAAAATTTCCTTTTTTTTAAAATGTTAGTGTGCATCAACAGTTCAGTTTCTAAATCCACTCATTTACTTTGCAATTGGACAATTTCAATAAGTGAAAGATAGCATGATTTTGCCACTTAGTTTTCTGCCTATGAAATTATTTCAAAGTGCCTAGCTGTTTTATCTCTCTTGCTAACATCACTGTTGCTGGATGCTTTGAAATTTGAGTTGGCACCCAATTTAAGCTGCCATCAGGAAAAGAAGCCCATTTCAGAGAAATGGCTAGATTATTGTGGGCAACAGCGGCGGCAAGGTGGCTCAGTGGTTAGCACTGCAGCCTCACAGCACCAGGGTCCCAGGTTCGATTCCAGCCTCGGGTGACTGTGTGGAGTTTTCACATTCCCCCCCCGTGTCTGCGTGGGTTTCCTCTGGTGCTCCGGTTTCCTCCCACAGCCCAAAAATGTGCAGGTCAGGTGAACTGGCCATGCTAAATTGCCCCTAGTGTTAGGTGAAGGGGTAAATGTAGGGGAATGGGTCTGGGGGGTTGCTCTTCTGAGGGTCGATGTGGACTTGTTGGGCCGAAGGGCCTGTTTCCACACTGTGAGTAATCTAATCTAATCAAAACTTTCAAGGTCACTGGCGAGCACCATTACATCACTGCTGATTCCAAAATATACTGGCACAGTTATACGCAATCTGAGAAAATACAACCATATCATATCAAAGAGACAGCGAAATTAGTCTAGCTCCGATCAAATATATGAATGCTAGAATCCCAAAAGGTGTTGGAAAATATATTAACGGCTGCAATTTCTTGGTTGAACTCAGAAGCTGCTCCCAATATTACGCTTCTACATTAAGGTTGCAGTCCCCACTGAAATTAAGAATCACAGAGTCTTCATTTTTCTGATGTTGTTAGGGTGGTTGAGGGGGAATGGAGACCCAAAATTAACAGATTTCTATACTTCTATACAAAGTAATATACTTTGATACTTGAGAGTGTCCTTGCAAAATAAACTTTTGTTTATGAAGGTTTTAGGAATGGAATCCTACCAAGTAACCTGCTGAGATATCTAGAGAATAAAATTTCTCTACTGCATCACTAATCTTCCTCAGTCTGTTTAGAAAAGCAACTCAAATGTGCTGTGGCTTTTAATCATTTCACACTTGAGGCACAACATGGCATTTGTGACTATATTCTTAAATAAAACGCTTTGAAACATATGGAAGGTCAAACAGTCACGTGTTTTAACAAATTTCATTTAAAAATTCTCAATTAAAATGTATTTTGATAATTCATACCTGGCCATGGGTATCACCTGCTGACTTCCCAGCTTCAAATCGCAAAGCTAAACCAAAGTCTCCTATACAAGCTGTGAGATTGTTCTTCAGCAACACGTTTTTACTTTTGAAATCCCTGTTCAAACAAGGCAGAAATACTAGTCCTTACAAAATAAACTATAAGAAGCAACCCAGTGCACATACTACTTCAAGAAGTAAAACTTGCTTCGTGATATTTTATATGCGGACACTTTATACACAAGACATAATTCTGAAATGCATAACGTGTATGATAGCCATTTTAGGAACAACAATAGTATGCATGATAAGCTGATTTTTTAAAAAAATCATTCATAGGATATGGACATTTCTGACTCAGCCAGTACTTATTGCCTATTGCAAATTGCTGTGGAGAAGGTGATGTTCTTGAGCCATTGAGGTTTTAAGGTAGACAGGTCTAGGCACAACTATCTTCAGCTACTTTATAAAACACCTTTCCTTCATAAGGACATGTGTAAATGTTCACTGTTAATTCCTTACTATTCAAAAACATTTGCAACTTCTCAGATACTGAAGCAATCAATGCAGCAAGATCTGAACAATATCCAGGCATGGGCTGACAAGTGGCTACCCAAATCTCCAACAAGAGAGTCTAACCATTGCTCCTCAACACTCAATGGCACTGCCCCAAATCAATCATTCTTGTGGGGGTTACCATCGACTAGAAACTGAACCAGGCTTGCCGTATAAATACTTTGGCTACAAGCACAGGTCAGAAACTAAAATTCCTGCAAAATGTAACCTATCTCCTGATGCTCCAAAGCCTGACCACCACCTACAAGGCACAAGTCCAAAGGGCGATGGAATAACCCCACTTATCATGATAACTGCAGCTCCAATGATACGCAAAAAGTCAGTTCACTTGTCTGGTACCAAATCCATACTTTCAATCCCTTCACTTCTGACACACGTAGCACGTGTCAACTGCAAGATCTTAGACTGCACCTTCCAAACCAACAACCAGTACCATTGAGGAGGATAAAGGCAACTGAAGCACGGGAATACCAATACTTGCAAGTTCCCTCAACGCCATTCACCATCCTGACTTGGAACTATATTGCTGTTCTTCACTGTTCCTGGGTCAAAATCTAGATTTCTGACCCAAACAGCACCACAGGTACACCTACATCAAATGGAATTCAGCAGTTCAAGGTGGTAATTACCATCTGTTTCTCAAGGGCGATATGGATGGACAACAAATGCTGGCCCAGCTGGGAAATCTCACATTTCTTGAATTAAAATAAATTATTCTTTGAATTCTTTCTTTCAATATCTTTATGTTCATTTGGTTAAGAGGTAGGAAGTCAACTGAAGATTCTGTAGTTGAAACTACAAACAGTAGTGTTTGATTTACTTTTTATAAAGTAAGAGCGACAGTATTTTTCTAGATTTCTGAATGATTGTTATGCTCGCAAGCATTTTCAAGATGTCATTGTTATTATGCATCTCATTGCTTCTGTGAAGAGTGCAAAATGGGCAAGTGGGTAGCAAGGATAGGAGATATTGGCAAGACCACTTAAACTTGTCTTGTAGAAGGTTTCTCAATCTACAATTTGGTTCACAACTCCAGAGAGGCAACATGAACCACAAACCCTCAAGAAACACACCCAACTCCATAAAAATGGAGGAAATGGCGTACTCATTAGTTCCATTGCAAGGGTAAGCAATGAGGTCTGGAGTGCAGGGGACAGGCTCACTAGCTCCGCCCTTATACTGCACCAATGAAAACTGTTGCAGCAGGAATTCTAAATTGGTTTCTATCCATTATCTTTAAAGGCCTCCACATTAGTCAAACTCCAGAACATCCAACCCATTTTGCCAAGTCTTGGGAGCATGGCTGGACGGCATCTTAAGACTCTGAGAGAAGTACAGATTCAACAGTACCAAAAGCAATGGCAGTTCAAGAAAGGAAACATGACTACCAAACAATCTGAATAATTCATTCATGGGTTTTCAACCACATTCCACATTTAATGATTATCTAAGCTCAGAAACAGGTTCTAAGGACATCAATAAGCCAGACATACCTGTGAGCAATAGCAGGTTTGTGTCCATCTTTTAAACCAGGCTTATCCTCATGTAGATAAGCGAGGCCTCTTGCCATGCTCTCAGCAATATGACATAATTCATTCCAAGTAACCACGTTGGCTTTAAGATAATCTGACAAGGAACCCTGAAAGGAAAAAACATGAAATCTATATTTACCAAAGATACAAGTGGCTGAGATCTTAGCTCCCTGATTTTTTTCTTTCAGACATCTAATGTGTGATGGGTAAGATGTTTATGTAGATTACTCGTAGATTTATTTCCGAAATATATCGTTTTATCTTAACATTCATTTTTAAATCAGACCTTTTTGTTTCCAATAACACAAAATGATTCTTTAGACCAGAGAGTGGGTCAACAAAAAAGCAAATTTGAGTTTCTCCAGTTTTACTTTGCAAACTACAGCAAATGCCTGACCTACTCTCTAATATTGTGCAGAGAAATATACTACCCTACTTGGCACCTCCTTAGTGCACCACTGGCAACTACAAAGCCAACACAAGTCAAATAATAATAATCAGTAAAAGTCATCAATTCTCTTTTTTGAGTATGCAAGAGAAAAACCTCAGTCATGAAAGAAATAGGAAGTAGAAATGCTGGAAATATTCAGCAGTCAAGCAACATCTGTGGAGAGAAATAAGAGTTAGCATTTCAGGTCGATGATGCCCATTCATGAAAATTGATCTGAAGTTGGTTATGTATTTGATTCAGCTCCAAATCAATTCACATGCTCCAAGAAGTTTTACAGTTATCCAATCAGGTCTATCGTTAAATACAACATAAGGTGAAAAATTGAGATAATATAAAACTATATCAGAAAAAATAAGAATTCCACAATGTTTCATCACCACTGTGGGATGATTCCATCTAATGGTAATATTGGACAAGTCAGATCCCAAAGTGAAACCTAGTTATAAGGTTATTTTTGTAATTTGTTTACCATGGTGGTCAGTCATTAAATATATTGACAATAGCCACCAATGTATTTTTAGCAAGGTATTGACATGTTACATCAAATCTTACGACACACAAAGGAAAAGCAACACCAATTATCTTCTTCTATGAAAGAACTGTTGTGGAGGCAAGTACAATTACAACATTTAAAAGACATCTGGATGGGTATATGGATAAGAAGGATTTAGAGGAATATGGGCCAAATGCTGGCAAATGGGACTAGGTCAGATTGGGACAGGTGGTCAGCAGAGAGGATTTGGACCTAACTGTTTCCATAGTGTATGACTCTTTGACTATTTGAAATACTCTGGTTAAAAGTATCAGAAATAAAATGTCAACCCATTCTCCTCTCCCCCCCACCCCCCCCCCCCCCCCCCCCCCCCCTTACCTCCAAACAACATTAAAGATACTCAAACTTCAGCGAAGGTCAGCTAGTTTACTCTTTAAAGTTGTTAAGTTGGAAGTCTGAAATGGTTTTATTTTTGGCATATTGTGCATTCACTTAATAGTATTTCTTCAGTTAGTGTCTTTTGCCGAGACCACTAAACTAACATACACAGCTCAATTATTCCTTAACAGGAACGCCTCCTCCTATTATACTGCTTTCTGTTCTAGAGCTTCTCTTAGTACATTTAGCCATTCAGGACTTTCCTTCTGCCCTATCTTGGAGACTGCTAAACTGTACTGATCCTGCTATATACAACCTTTTTCCTCTATATAACTAACTTCTCTTTTTGAAAGAAACTTGGCCACTGAGTAACTTTCTGGAATAATATTTCATTTTTTCTAAACAAACCTGTTTCAATCTCTGTATCTCTGGGTCATAGGGCACCTTATGGCTAGGCAGGATCTCAATTGTTCTTCTCTTTATTTCCTAAGCATTGAGCTATTGAGAGACCATTTTTCCCCTCTCTAAAAGCCTTATTCAAATAAATTTCCAGTCTACCCACCAATCACAGAACTCAAAAATGAAACTAAAACTACATCTCCCCCTCCCCAGCTTCTTAATCTGCAATAAAGAAATACAAACTTCAAAGCTATAAATGATTCCGCTCCCGAACACAAGTTTTTAAATAATATTATGATCCATTGTAATAACTGACCAACACTAGAGGCAGGCAGATCAAAGTACAACAAAACTATACAAACTGCAAATGCCTTAGGTACAGCTTCCAGTTTGGGGATAAGTGGTAATCCATGTACAAATTGTTTGTAAAACTGAACAAGTTTTCTGAGTAAAAATAAGGCTTCTGAAATGCTTCTCAAAAAATATGCAGTGTTAATAAACGTTTAGTCTACCACCTGAGCGTAACCTACACATTGAAAAGGTTTCATAAAATATGTACAGAAATGTTGGTGCAGGCAAGTTAGCGTTCGCAATATTTTACTGTAGAAAGACTGTAGAAAATAGCAAGAAAACAGAATGATGTATGCTGGAAATCTGAAACAAAAAAAATTCTATTTTTACTGTAGGAAAAAAGGAGACCATGTGACTCATTGGATCTGCTCTGCCATTCATCATAAGATGATGGCTGAAAATCTATCTCAAAGCCATACTTCTGTGTTCTCCCCATACCCCTTGACACCTTTAACTTCTAGAAATGTTATCTACTTTTTTAAAAAAAACTCCTGGAGATATACAGGCCCAGTCAACCCAATCTCTCCTCCTACGACAAATCAGTCATCACAGGAATCAGCCTGATGAATCTTCGCTATACTCCCTCTATGGCAACCTCCACACAATTTTCCAGATGTGGTCTTAACAAGGCCTTCTACAACTGAACTCAAATTCTCTTGCAATGAATGCCAACATACCATTTGCAAGGTGTACCGGCATGCTTACTTTCAATGACCAGTTTAGACAGACAAGTGCCTTTGTACATCAACTTCTTCCCAATCTACTACCAATTTTTAAACACAGTAACTTCATTCAGTTACTCCTTCCCAAAAGCCCCCTACTTCCGTTACACTTCTGGGAAAGGTTTTTTTTGTTTTCTCTCTGAAGACAGAACCAAAGTTGTTGTTTAATTGCACTACCACTGCCTTATTTTCCATTATCAATTCTATTCTTCCAGACTGTTAAGGAGTCTACATTTGTTTTAATTTGGGGAAAAAAAAACATACAGGTGCTCTTACAGTCAGCTTTTACCTTCCTTCCAAATTCATTCTCATACACTATTTTTGTCCTCAGAATCAACCTGTTGGCCATTCAATCTTGGGATTTCAAGAAGCAGGTGGACTGGAAAAATCAGATTGGTAATGGATCGCAATAAAAAAAGGAATTTGTGAAATGTCTACAAGATGGCTTTTGCAGCATCTTATGGTGGAGCCCACTAGGGAACAAGCAATTCAGGATTTAGTGTTGTGCAATGAGGTAGAAATTATTCTAAAATTTGAGGGGGAGAAGGTGGAATCAGATGTAACGGCATTATAGTTGAATAAAAGGCAATTACAGAGTCATGATGGAGGAGCTAACCAGAACTGACTGGGAGAGGAGTGGAACAGGAAAGCAAATAGATAATGATTCAGGGAGTAATTTGGGAGATACAGCAAAAATTCACCCCTAGGGAAAAGAAGCATACTAAAGGGAAGATGAGGCAACCATAGCTCACAAGGAGAGTAAGGGACAGCATGAGAGCAAAAGAATGCAGTGAAGGGCAGTGGGAAGCTACAAGGTTTAACGGAGGACAACGAAAAAAAGAAATAAAAGAGGGAGAAGATTAAATATGAGGGTAAGAACATAGAACGTGAGAGCGCAATACAGGCTCTTTGGCCCTCGATGTTGCGACAACCAGCAAAACTAGTCTGATGCCCATCTAACCTACACCATTCCATTATCATCCATATGGATGTACAATGCCCACTTAAATGCCCTTAAAGACGGTAAGTCTACTACTGTTGCAGACAGGCCATTCCACGTCCTTACTACTCTGGATAAAGAAACTATCCCTGATGTCTGTCCGAAATCTATCACCCCTCAATTTAAAGCTATGCCCCTCATGTTAGTCTTCATCATCTAAGCAAAACCACTCATTGTCCATTCTATCTAACCCTCTGGTTATTTTATTTGTTTCGATTAAGTCGCTCTCAACCTTCTTCTCTCCAATGAAAACAGCCTCAATTCCTGAAGCCTTTCCTGCTAAGGCCTTCCTCCCCTACCAGGCAACATCCTAGCAAATATCCTCTGAATCCTTTCTCAAGCTTCCACATCCTTCCTATAATGCGGTAACCAGAACTGCACACAATACTCCAGGTGTGGTCTTACCAGTGTTTTGTACAGCTGAAGCATGACCTCGTGGCTCCGAAACTCAATCCCCCCACCAATAAACACCAACACGCCAAGTGCCTTCTTAACAACCCTATCAATCAGGGTGGCAACCTTCAGGAATTTATGCTCTTGGACACCGAGATTTCTATGTTCATCTGCACTGCCAAGAATTTTACCATTAGCCCAGTAATCTACATTCCTGTTACTTCTTCTGAAGGGAACTACCTCACACTTTTCCGCATTAAACTCCATTTGCCACTTCTCAGCCCAGCTCTGCATCTTATCTATGTCCCTATGTAACCCACATCATCCTTCGGCACTATTCACAACTCTGCCTACCTGAGTGTCATCCGCAAATTTACTAACCCATCCTTCTATGCCCATCTCCAGATGATTTATAAAAATGACAAACAGCAGTGGCCACAAAACAGATCCTTGCAGCACACTACTGGTAACTGAGCTCCAGGATGAATATTTCCCCTCAACTACCACCCTCTGACTTCCTTTAGTTAGCCAATTTCTGATCCAAACCACTAAATCACCTTCAATCCCGAAACTCTGTACTTTGTGCAATAGCCTGTGTGGAGCCTTAGCGAACACCTTACTGAAATCCACATACAGGAGAAAGTGAGGACTGCAGATGCTGGAGATCAGAGCTGAAAAATGTGTTGCTGGAAAAGCGCAGCAGGTCAGGCAGCATCAAAGGAGCAGGAGAATCGACGTTTTGGTCATAAGCCCTTCTTCAGGAATGAAGGGCTTATGCCCGAAACGTCGATTCTCCTGCTCCTTTGATGCTGCCTGACCTGCTGCGCTTTTCCAGCAACACATTTTTCAGCTCTGAAGTCCACATACACCACATCAACTACTTTGCCACCTCCTCTAAGAATTCAATAAGGTTAGTGAGGCACAACCTACCCTTTCTACCTCTTCTAGCCTTTTGCAACACCATAACCGAAGGAAGGCTCAATGGCCTATAATTACTGGGGTTGCCCAGACTCCCTTTCTTAAACAAGGTACAACATTTGCTATCGTCCAGTCTTCTGACATTATTCCTATTGACAATGATGACATAAAGATCAAAGCTAAAGGCTCTGCAATCTCCTCCCCGGCTTCCCAGAGAATGAGAGGATAAATCCCATCCGCCCCGGGGTCTTATCTATTTTCAGATCTTCCAAAATTGCTAAAACTTCCTCTTTGTCAACTTCAATCCCATCTAATCTTGTAGCCCGTATCTCCGTATTCTCACTAACATTGCCCTTTTCCAATATGAAGACTGACGAAAAGCATTCATTAAGTACCTTCCCCGATGTCCTCAGATTCCACACACAACTTTCCACTACTATCTTTGATTGGCCCTAATCTTACTCTAGTCAGTCTTTTATTCCTCATAAGGCTATAGAAGGCCTTCGGGTTTTCCTTGATCCTATCCATCAACAACTTCTCATATCCCCTCCTGGCTCCTCTTAGCCCTCGCTTTAGATCTTTTCTGGCTAACTTTTAACTCTCAAAACCCCTAACTAAGCATTCATGCCTCATCCTCACGTAAGCCTTCTTCTTCCTCTTGACAAGAGCTTCACCTTCTTTAGTAAACCATCTCTTGACAACTACCTCCCTGCCTGATAGGTACATACTTACCAAGGACCCGCAGTAGCTGTTCCTTGAATGAGCTCCACGTTTCATGTGTGTCCATCCCTTGCAGTTTCCTTACCCATCCCATACATCCCAAGTCTGCCGAATCACATCATAATTGCTTTTTCCTCAGTTATATCTCTTTCCTCGAGTATACACCTATCCCTGCCCATTGCCATTATAAATATAACTGAATTATGATCACTATCGCCAAAATGTTCACCTACCTCCAAATCTAACATCTGGCCGGGTTCAGTCTCCAGTACCAAATCCAATATGGCATCGTCCTTTGTGGGCCTGTCTACATACTGTGTCAGAACACCCTCTTTCAAACATTGAGCAAAAACTGACCCATCTAAACTTCTTGAACTATAGTCAATATTGGGGAAGTTGAAGTCCCCCATAACAACTATCCTGTTACTTTCGCTCCTATCGAAAATCATCATTGCTAGCCTTTCAGAAAAAAAGTGAGGACTGCAGATGCTGGAGATCAGAGCTGAAAAATGTGTTGCTAGAAAAGCACAGCAGGTCAGGCAGCATCCAAGGAGCAGGAGAATCGACGTTTGGGACATAAGCCCTTCTTCAGGAATTTCTGAAGAAAGGGCTTATGCCCGAAACGTCGATTCTCCTGTTCCTTGGATGCTGCCTGACCTGCTGTGCTTTTCCAGCAACTCATTGGCAGCCTTTCCTCTACATTCCTGGAACAATTCAGAGGCCTATAAAAAACTCTCAACAGGGTGACCTCTCTTTTCTTGTTTCTAACCTCGCCCAAACTACCTCAGTGGTTGGGTCCTGAAATGTCATCTCAGCTGCTTCAATACTACCCTTGATTAACAATGTCACCTCACTACCCTCAACGTCCTGTACAGTGGAACTACAATTCAGGTAGATGAAAGAGAGCACCGCAGATGCTGGAGATTAGTGTCAAGAGTGTGGTGCTAGAAGAGCACAGCAGGTCAGGCAGCATCCGATAGCAGGAAAATCGAAGTTTCCAGCAAAAGCCCCTCATCAGGAATTGCCTAACCTGCTGTGCTTTTCTAGCATCACACTCTCATCTACAATTCAGATTCCCATCAATCCCTGCTGCATTACTTTATTGGTAAGTTATAACAACAATATAAAAAATTATTGCAAGAGTTGCCTTAGATATATAAAGGGCAAAAGAAGGGCAAAGTTGGTCATTGAGTTACTGGAAAATGATGCTGGAGTGATAGTAATGGGGAACAATGAAATGGTGGAGGAACTGAATAAGTACTTTGCATCAATCTTTATGGTGGAAGACATGAATAATAGCCCAAAAACTTCAAGGCAGTCAGTGAAGGTACTTGAAAAACTGAAGATCTGAAAATGGATAAATCACCTGGCCCACATGGACTACTTCCCAGAGTTCTGAAGGAGATAGCTGAAGAGATAGTGGAGGTGTTAGTGGGAACCTATCAGGAATCACTGGAGTCAGAGACAGCCCCTGAAGACTGGAAAATCACTAATGTAACCCCCCCCCCCCCGTTTAAGAGGAACATATGGCAAAAGATGGGAAATTACGAGCTGATTCGTTTGACCTCGGTCATGGGTAAGATTTTGGAGTCCATTGTGAAGGATGAGATTTCTGAATACTTGGAAGTGGATGGTAAAATAGGGCAAAGTCAGCACAGTTTCATCAAGGGGAGGTCATGCCGGACAAATCTGTTAGAATTCGTGGAGGAGATAATAAGCAAGCACGACCAAGGAGAGCCAATGTATGTTATCTACCTACACTTTCAGAAGGCTTTTGACAAAGTGCCGTACTCGAGGCTATTGAGTAAGATAAGGGCCCATCGCATTAGAGGCAGGGTACTAGCATGGATAAAAGATTGGCTGTTTGGTAGAAAGACGACAGTGGGATTAAAAGGGTCCTTCTCAGGATGGCAACCAGTGACTAGTGCTGTTCTACAAGGGTCAGTGTTGGGACCACAATATTTCACTTTACACTGTGATACTGCTGCCCCTTTAACAAGGTTGTATTACCCTTGGTTTTTTTTTTCCCCAAAAGTGTTTTACGATACATAGGTTCTGAAATGTCTGGTATGAAAGCTTCTTCAATGACATTAAGTTTAAAAAAATACTTGCATAATGAAGGGAGAGCGGCCAGTTATCCCAGCTGAGATTTTCTCTGGTTTGGTTGGGGTTTGGGTTTTAGCAGTCTGGCTGCTCAGAGCAAGCAGTCAGTCAGTTTTGAGGCTGCTGATCGAAGAAACAGCTAAATGGAAGAAGCTGTTCTGTGCTGAATCTCTCTAACACCTCTCTTGTAAGACCCTGTGTTTGATTTTACCTTGTTTGCCAAGAGGTGCTTATGAGGATTGTTGCAAGTAGTTGGAAGAGCATCATTACATTTGGATAATCGGTTGGGTTTTCAGATAGAATAACCTACCCTATTCTGTTCTCTTTTATTTATGTTTCATCTTGTAATATTGCAAATAAATTGTTTTGTTTAAAACTGTGATTGAGGCAGCAACAGCATTCCTGGAATTTCCATTTACCCTGGCTTAACACAACTAGAAAAGTTAGGGTCCACACTACTTTTTTTGAAATGTTTTTGGTGGGATCTGGCCTGGTGCATAACAATACATTAATGATCTAGATGAAGGAAATTAGGGTATTCTGGTTAAGTTTACAGATCATGCAAAGAAATGGCAGATGGAATGCAATGCGGGCAAGTGTGAGATCATGCACCTTGGTAGGAAGAACTGAGGTACAGGAGTATTTTCTAAATGGGAAGAAAATTCAGAAATCTTAAGTGCAAAGAGACTTGGGAGTCCTAGTCCAGGATTTTCTGAAGATTAACTTGCAGGTTGAGTAGATAATTAGGAAGGCAAACACAATACAGGGCGACCCCTGTACCCACAGAATCATTTTCCATGGATAGCCGTGAACTGAGGAGTGCGTAGGTTAAATTACTATATTTTAGAATAGGATTAAATCTCGGCACAACATTGTGGACCAAAGGGCCTGCTCTGTGCTGTACTTTTCTATGTTCTCTATGTTTTATGTTTTAGTTACCCGCAATTTACCGGGGCCTGAACATATTATAGGGAACCTTCCGCAACCAGAGATCAGGAGGCTGCCGGGAAGGTACATTTCCCATTGAAACGAATGGGTTCACTCCTACCTGCGGTAGGTCTTGCAATGTATCCCCTGCGGATACGAGTGGGGGGGTCTACTGTATTGGTAACTATTTCGAGAGGACAGTAATACAAAGGCAGGGATGTACTCGTGAGGCTTTATAAAAGTCTAGCCTGACCCCATTTAGAGTAATGTAAAGAGTTTTGGACCCCACACCTCAGGAAAGATGTACTGGGCCTGGAGCAGGTCAAGGAGGTGCACAGGAATAAAAATAAAATGAGGAACATCTAAGGACTCTGGGTCTGTACTTGATGGAGTACAGCGAGAGAGCGAAACAGAGAGCGAGAGAGCGAGAGAGGCAGAGAGGCAGAGAGGCAGAGAGGCAGAGAGGGAGAGAGGGAGAGAGGGAGAGAGGGAGAGAGGGAGAGAGGGAGAGAGGGAGAGAGGGAGAGAGGGAGAGAGGGAGAGAGGGAGAGAGGGAGAGAGAGAGGGAGAGAGAGAGGGAGAGAGGGAGAGAGGGAGAGAGGGAGAGAGAGGGAGAGAGGGAGAGAGGGAGAGAGGGAGAGAGGGAGAGAGGGACAGAGAGGGACAGAGAGGGACAGAGAGGGACAGAGAGGGACAGAGAGGGACAGAGAGGGACAGAGAGGGACAGAGAGGGACAGAGAGGGACAGAGAGGGACAGAGAGGGACAGAGAGGGACAGAGAGACAGAGAGAGACAGAGAGGGAGAGGGACAGAGAGGCAGAGAGGCAGAGAGGCAGAGAGGCAGAGAGGCAGAGAGGCAGAGAGGCAGAGAGGGAGAGAGGGAGAGAGGGAGAGAGGGAGAGAGGGAGAGAGGGAGAGAGGGAGAGAGGGAGAGAGGGAGAGAGGGAGAGAGGGAGAGAGGGAGAGAGGGAGGCAGAGAGGCAGAGAGGCAGAGAGGCAGAGAGGCAGAGAGGCAGAGAGGGAGAGAGGGAGAGAGGGAGAGAGGGAGAGAGGGAGAGAGGCAGAGAGGCAGAGAGGCAGAGAGGCAGAGAGGCAGAGAGGCAGAGAGGCAGAGAGGCAGAGAGGCAGAGAGGGAGAGAGGGAGAGAGGGAGAGAGGCAGAGAGGGAGAGAGACACAGAGGGAGAGAGGGAGAGAGACACAGAGAGAGACAGAGGGAGAGAGGCAGAGAGAGACAGAGACACAGAGAGAGAGACAGAGACAGAGACAGAGAGAGACAGAGACAGAGAGAGAGACAGAGACAGAGACAGAGAGAGAGACAGAGAGAGAGAGAGAGACAGACAGCAGTGAACCTGTGCAGTTAGTGCCTTTGCTGTTGAATTCATTTATTGTTTGACATCAGAGTGTGTGTGGTAAAATTAACAAACAGTGAAATTCACAACTGATCTTAGAGGAACCTGTTTGGGAGAGGTCACAGCACAGAAACAGATAAGTGAATATTTTAAGCGTGGCCATACAATAAGTCTGCAGTAGTGAGTAGAGTGGGTTCTTTCTTGATTATATGTTTTATTAAGGTATATCTCTTGATTAAACTTAAAATATAAGCCATAAGTATTAATTTAACTAGGAGAAGTGTGTTTGCAGAGGAATAAGACAGTGCTACTTTCTGGGTCTGTACACTGAAAGAAGCAAAAACGGTCTTTAGTAGAGTGATATGTTCTTCTTGTCTGATGTGGGCATTTAGGGAGAGTTTACGGGTTACTGAAGATTATATCTGCAATAAACGCCATTGGTTGTGAATCCTATCATATCGAATGGATCGGTTGGAGAGACCGTGAGAGACAATGAGGAATTTGCAAGAGCAAGGGGATGTGATAAATGGCAGTTACAGGAAGGGGGGAAAAGTCTCAGATACAGATACATAGATGGGTTAACTCCAAGAAAGGTAAGAGAGGTAGGCAGTTAGTGCAGGAGTCTTCTGTGGCTATCCCCATTTCAAACAAGTATGCTATTTTGGAAAATGTAGGGGGTGATGGATTCTCAAGGGAACCGACCACGATCAGACAAATTTCTGATATTGAGAGTGGCTGAAATGCAATGAGGGACACGTCACGTTCTAAGAGATCGACTGTGTTAGAGGACTGTCTAGTCTGAGGTACAGACAGACGTTTCTGTGGCCAGCAATGAAAAATCAGAATCGTGCGTTGCTTCCCTAGTGCCAGGATCAAGGATGTCTCAGAGACGGTGCAGAATATTCTCAAAGGGGAATGGGGCCAGTACCAATGACACAAGAAGAGAAAAGGTTGAGATTCTGAAGGGAGATTACAAAGTGTTAGGCAGAAATTTAAAAAGGAGGTCATCGAGAGTAGTAATATCTGGATTACCCCCTGTGCTTTGAGCTCGTGAGGGCAGGAATAGGAGGACAGAGCAGATGAATGCATGGCTGAGGAGATGGTATATAAGAGAAGGATTCACATGTTTGGATCATTGGAAATTATTTTGGGGTAGAAGTGACCTTCACAAGGAGGACTGATTGCACCGAAATTGAAAGGAGGCTAATATACCGGCAGGGAGATTTGCTAGAGCTGCTCGGTAGGGAGGATTTCAGCTCGTAAGGGGTGGTGGTGGGGGGAGAAGAGAGATGACCCAGGGACAGAGAGTGAGAAAAGAGATCAGTCTGAGACTGGTACAGTTGAGAACAAAGGAATGTCAAACAGTCAGGGCAGGCAGGGACAAGGTAGGACTAATAAACTAAACTGCATTTATTTCAATGCCTAACAGGGGAGGCAGATGAACTCAGGGCATGGTTAGGAACATGGGGCTGGGATATCATAGCAGTTACAGAAACATGGCTCAGGGATGGGCAGGACTGGCAGCTTAATGTTCCAGGATACCAAGGCTACAGGAAGAATAGAAAAGAAGGCAAGAGAGGAGGGGGAATGGCGTTTTTGTTAAGAAATAGCATTACAACTGTACTGAGGAAGGATATTCCCGAAAATACATCCAGGGAAGTTATTTGGGTAGAACTGAGAAATAAGAAAGGGATGATCATCTTGGAATTGTATTACAGATCCCCTAATAGTCAGAGGAAAATTGAGAAAAAAAATTGTAAGGAGATTTCAGTTATCAGTAAGAATAATAGAGTGGTTATGGTCGGGGATTTTAACTTTCCAAACACAGACCGGAACTGCCATATAGTGTTAAGGGTTTGGATGGAGAGGAATTTGCTCAGTGTGCACAAGAAAACTTTCTGATTCAGTATGTGAATGTACCTACTAGAGAAGGTGCAAAACCTGACCTACTCTTGGGAAATAAGGCAGGGCAGGTCACTGAGGTGTCAGTGGGGGAGTATTTTGGGGCCAACAACCATAATTCTATTAGTTTAAAACCAGTGATGGAAAAGGATAGACCAGATTTAAAAAGTTGAAGTTCTAAATTGGAAAAAGGCCAATTTTGACAGTATTAGGCAAGAACTTCCAAAAGCTGATTGGGGGCAGATTTTTGCAGAAAAAGGGACGGCTGGAAAATGGGAAGCCTTCAGAAATGCGATAACGAGAGTCCAGAGAAAGTATATTTCTGTTAGGGTGAAAGAAAAGGCTGGTAGGTATAGGGAATCCTGGATGACTAAAGAAACTGAAGGTTTGGTTAAGAAAAAGGAAGCATATGTCAGGTATAGACAAGATACAGCCGTGAATCCTTAGAAGAGTATAAAGGCAGTTGGAGTATACTTAAGAGAGAAATCAGGTGGGCAAAAAGGGGACATGTGATAGCTTTGGCAAATAGAATTAAGGAGAATCCAAAGGTTTTTACAAATACATTAAGGACAAGCTGGTAACCAAGGAGAGGCTAGGGCCCCTCAAAAATCAGCAAGGCGGCCTCTTTGTGTGGAGCCGCAGAAAACGGGGGAGACACTAAACGAGTATTTTGCATCAGTATTTACTGTGGAAAAGGATATGGAAGATGTCGACTGTAGGGAAATAGATGGGGACATCTTGAAAAATGTCCATATTACAGAGGAGGAATTGCTGGATACCTTGAAACGCATAAAAGATCTGATCAGGTGTACACTAGAACTCTGTGGGAAGTTGGAGAAGTGATTACTGGGCCTGTTACTGAGATATTTGTATCATTGATAGTCACAGTGAGGTGCTGGAAGACTGGAGGTTGGCTAACGTGGTGCCACTGTTTAAGAAAGGTGATAAGGATAAGCCAGGGAACTATAGATCAGTGAGCCTGACGTTGGTGGTGGACAAGTTGTTGGAGGGAATCCTGAGGGACAGGATGTACATGTATTTGGAAAGGCAAGGACTGATTAGGGATAATCAACATGCTTTGCGTGTGGGAAGTCATGTCTTAAAGACTTGATTGTGTTTTTTGAAAAAGTAACAAAAGAGGATTGATGAAGGCTGAGTGGTAGATGTGATATATATGGACTTCAGTAAGGCATTCGACAAGGTTCCCCATGGGATACTGGCTAGCAAGGTTAGATCTCATGGAATACAGGGCTGGCTCAAAGGTAGAAGACAGAGGGTGGTGGTGGAGGGTTGTTTTTCAGACTGGAGGTCTGTGACCAGTGGTGTTCCACAAAGATCGGTGCTGGATCTACTACTATTCCTCATTTATATCAATGATTTGGAATGTGAGCATAAGAGGTACAGTTAGTAAGTTTGCTGATGACACCTAAATTGGAGGTATAGTGGACAGTGAAGGAGGTTACCTCAGATTACAATGGGATCATAATCAGATGGGCCAACGGGCTGAGAAGTGGCAGATGGAAATTTAATTTAGATAAATGTGAGGTGCTGCATTTTGGGAAAGCAAATCTTGGCAGGAATAATACACTTAATGGTAAGGTCCTAGGGAGTGTTGCTGAACAAAGAGACCTTGGAATGCAGGTTCATAGTCCTTGAAAGTGGAGTCGCAGGTAGATAGGATAGTGAAGGCGGCGTTTGGTATGCTTTCCTTTATTGGTCACAGTATTGAGTACAGGAATTGGGACGTCACATTGTGGCTGTACAGGACATTGGTTAGGCCACTGTTGGAATATCACGTGCAATTCTGTCTCCTTCCTATCAGAAGGATGTTCTGAAGCTTGAAAGGGTTCAGAAAAGATTTACAAGGATGTTACCAGGGTTGGAGGATTTGCGCTGTAGGGAGAGGTTGAATAAGCTAGGGCTGTTTTTCTCTGGAGTGTCGGAAGCTGAGGGGTGACCTTATGGAGGTTTACAAAATTATGAGAGGCATGGATAGGATAAATAGACAAAGTCTGTTCTCTGGGGTGGAGGAGTCCAGAACTAGAGGGCATCGATTTAGGGTGAGAGGAGAAAGATATAAAAAAGACCTAAGGGCAACTTTTTCATGCAGAGGGTGGCACGTGTATGGAATGAGCTGCCAGAGGAAGTGGTGGAAGCCAGTACAATTGCAACATTTAAAAGGAACTGGATGAATATATGAATAGGAAGGGCTTGGAGGGATATTGGCCAGGTGCTGGCAGGTGGGAGTAGATTGGGTTGGGATATCTAGTCGGCATGGATGAGTTGAACCAAAGGGTCTGTTTCCATGCTGTGCATCTTTATGATGCTATAACAGGGTTGAGAAACCTATCAACTATGACTGAATGGTGGAGCAAACCCGATGGGCTGAATGGCCTAACTTCTGCTCCTATGTCTTACATGCATTCTTCACTGAACTCTAAATTGCTCCCAGTCCTCAGGCTTGCTACTTTTTCCTGGCAACTTTATACAAGTATTCTTTGGATCAGTAATACTATGTTTAATTTCTTTAACTAACTATTGTTGGGCAATTTTTCCTGTTGAGTTATTTTGCTCCGGCCAGCCTTGTTTACTGACAAATATTAATTGGGGCATTCTCCAGGCAAACCACGACCAGTCAGAATCCACTTGCCACCCAATACGCACTCCCCTCTCATACAGTATAAATACTGGTTTTTCCTTTGAACTGGTATTTGTGTCAACTGTTATGATGAGTGCAAAATAATAAACTTCAATAAAATGCTTTTTTTCCAGTAACATTAGAAGACAATGCATCCATTCACTCATTTAGTTCAAGTTAACAATTTCTGAATAATTGGAATTTAAATATGTTCTGCATTTCATTGAGAAATGCCAATTTAGTGACAATGTCAAACTTCAAGTTTCTAACCCCAAGATTTGATAGGTTCTGGATGATCTTAACACCAATATCAGGATATTAGAATAAAAATACAATTTCTTTTATAATAGAGATCACAGTATAAATACTCATTCTTTCTACCATATTTGCTATAATATGTACAAAATGCAGTGCAGCAACTCTGTGACCAAACTGTCTGGATGAACAAGAGCAGCAGGTCTGTGGACACCATCATCTCCAAGCATCCTCTGCACAAAGACACTCCTGTTATGTTGACTTTGAAACATATCACCTCTCCTTCATCAACAACTAGGCCAAAACCCTACCACGTTCTATCCAACAGTACTTTGGTTGTACTTATCCACCTGTGCTTCAGAGGTTCAAGATGGTAGCTGACCATCACCTGCTTGACAGCAATCAAGGATATGTACTATCTGCCTTACCACAATATTTACATCTCATGAATTATTTTAAAAAGAAACTGGCAGGGATTATAGTACTAACTCTATAATGCTTAGACAAAGAAAGCCAAATCACTTAATTCTACCCATGAACTCTGTTCTCTGCTCTGTAAAATGCAATTCGGTTTAAGACCACAAAACATAGGAGTGAAAGTAAGGTCATTCGGTCCATCAAGTCCACTCCGCCATTTAATCATGGCTGATAGGCATTTCAAGCCCTTATCCGAACTCTCCCCATAGCCCTTAACTCCTGGACAGATTATGAATTTATCAATCTCTGCCCTGAAGACATTTAACAGCCCAGCCTCCACTGCGCTCCATGGCAATGAATTCCACAGGCCCAGCACTCTCAGACTGAAGAAATGTCTCCTCATTTCCATTATAAATTAACCCCCTCCAATTCTCAGGCTGTGCCCATGGGTCCTAGTCGCCCCACCTAACAGAAACAATTTCCCAGCGTCCATCCTTTCTAAGTCATGCATTATTTTGTAAGTTTCTCTTAGATCACCCTTCAACCTTCTAAACTCTAATGAATACAATCCCAGGATCCTCATCCATTCATTGTATGCTAGGCCTACCATTCCAGGGATCGTCCGTGTAAATCTCCGCTGGAATTGCTCCAGTGCCAGTATATCGTTCCTGAGGTGTGGGGACCCTAAACTGGATATAGTATTCCAAATAAGGCCTAACTAGAGCTTTATAAAGTCTCAAAAGCACATCACTGATTTTATATTCCAACCCTCTTGAGATAAATGACAACATTACATTTGCTTTTGTAATCACGGACTCAACCTGCAAGTCAACATTTAGAGAATCCAGCTTTCCCAGATCCCTTTGTACTTTGGCTGTATGAAGTTTCTCACCATTTAGGAAATAGTCCATGCCTGTATTCATTTTTCCAAAGTGCAAGACTTCACATTTGCTCACGTTGAATTTTATCAGCCAGTTCCTGGACCATTCTTCTAAACTGTCTAAACCTTTCTACAGCCTCTCCACCTCCTCAGTACTACCTGCCTGTCCATCTAACTTTGTAACATCGGTAAACTTTCCCAGAATGCCCTCAGTCCCTTCATCCAGATCATTAAAGTGAACAGCTGCGACCCCAACACCGAACGTTGCAGGACACCACTTGTCGCCCATGTGCCATTCTGAAAATGAACCTTTTATCCTAACTCTCTGCCTTCTGTCAGACAGCCAATCCTCAATCCATGCCAGTAGCTCACCTCGAACACCATGGGCCCTCACCTTAATCAGCAGCCGCCTGTGAAGCATCTTATCAAAGGCCTTCAGGAAGTCGAGATAGATAACATCCACTGGGTATCCTTGGTCTAACCTACCTGTTACCTCTTCAAAGAATTCTAACAGGTTTGTCAGGCATGACCTTCCCCTTACTATATCCATGCTGACTTGTTCTAATCCCACCCTGCACTTCCAAAAATTTAGAAATCTCATCCTTAATGACGGATTCAAGAATTTTACCTACAACAGAGGTTAGGCTAATTGGCCTATAATTTTCCACCTTTTCTCTTGATCCTTTCTTGAACAAGGGGGTTACAAAAGCGATTTTCCAATCATCTGGGACTTTCCCTGACTCTAGTGGTTTTTAAAAAGATCATAACCAACGCCTCTGCTATTTCCTCAGATACCTCCCTCAGAACTCTTGGTGTAGCCCATCAGGGCCAGGACATTTATCGATTTTTAGACCTTTTAGCTTTTCTAGCACTCTTTTGTAATGTCTACCATACTCAACTCTGCCCCCTGACTCTCGTTAATTGTTGGGATATTACTCATGTCTTCCACTGTGAAGACTAACACAAAGTACTTCAGCTATTTCCATATCTCCCAGCACTAGCCTTACTGCATCAATTTGGAGTAGCCCAATTTCTACTTTTGCCTCTAGTTTGTTTCTTATGCATTGAAAGAAACTTTTACTATCATTTCAAATATTACTGGCTAGCTTACCTTCATATTCGATTCTCTCCTTCCTTATTTCTCTCTTTGTTATCCTCTGTTTGTTTTTGCAGTCTTCCCAATCTTTTGATTTCCCAGTGCTCTTGGCCACTTTATAGGATCTCTTTTTTTTCTTTGATACATTTCCTGACTTGCTTTGTCAGCCATGGCTGTTTAATCCACTTCACCCCACCCCCACCAGATAATTTTTTTTTACTTTGGGATGAACCTCTGTGCTGTGTTTTTAATTACGCCCCAATTAGTCAAATCTGAAATGTAATTCCTTTCACAACAAAAACGAATTAAATCTTTATTCATCTTGGGTTTTCTTCTTCTGGCTCTTAAAGATGGGGGTTTTCTACTGAAAAAACTGAAGGCATCAGCAATTATCTGTTGAAATGCAAAATTAAGGAGGATACTTGATCACACATCAACAACCTCCACTGGCTAAATGAGCTTATGATCAGCTTCAGAACCATCCAACGCCCAGTGAGCATCTTTGTAGCATGAGAAGGATTACAATCATTTACTTGGTGGTTAATCTGATAGTTTTTGACAATTGACAGAAATTTAGGCATCGACACTAAAAAAGCCAAAATCTCTCAAACCACAATACTCTACCTTTTCATGGAAGGTAGTTACCAACCACAACTCCACATCTATGTTTGTGCCTCTTTTCTCTGCACCAATGAAGTGCAAAAGATTTTCATGGTTCATTCCAGGTTGACTGTATATTTCATATTCATTTTGCCAGGACTGTTTGTCCTAGAGAAACAGAAACGGTACAGCATTGTAAACTATTATTGAACAAATTGCCATAATTCACGAACAAGGATAAATATTTTTATTAGAAAGGCTACACACTTCTCAGTCATTGCAAGGGAGGCTTTTTACCTGAATTGGAAATATTTTAACTGCCACATATTCATTCAGTAGTTGAGCTTTCCATACACAACCAAAGCGCCCTCTGGCCTTAAGTTCTAGTAACTGCAATGGTTTTAGACCAAGCATAGGAGAAGGTGGTGTTGGCCCTGGATCCTACAAAGAAAGATTTAAATACAGCTTTAGAACCTGTACATGACAGCATTAATGACTGGAGGGAGATTAAAGAAAGGCAAAAATTAACAATCAGAAGTCATTCCCTGAATATCTCTGCAAAATCTCAGTAGCTCTTTTTTCCTGCAGTAACAATGTTAAAACGACTGGAGGTTTGAATGGTATGTAAACGATGTACATCCTTCAAATTTTTTCAAAAATTAAAGACCCAAAGAAAGTGAAAATTGCACCAAACCTATCCTAAAAAAGACTGCAATCATGTTAAAATTATTTCAAGTTGAGCTATTCACTTCACTTTTCGAGCGTTCCTTCAGATTACTATCCAAAGAGAGCTTATTTACATTCATGAATTGGATATTACTTGATCAGTACTGTCCAAACATGAAACAGTAATGTCACTAGGTGTTGTCTCATTATAGTATATTTTCATGTTTTCAAAATCAATTTTCAATTTGGCATACTGTTTGTTCACCACGAAGTGAGAAAATAAAATTCATACCAGGAATTCCCACATATGACCATTACTTTGGGTATACTGTTGGGAATGACAATGAAGAAAGCTTTATTGCAGTAAAGGGAGATGAATGCACTGTAAAATTTTAATGCACATCCCAGTATTTGTTCACAGAAGTGCAAAGAACAAGCTTTTGGTTCTTACGTCAGCAGTGGGCCAAACCGAAACAGAAGGAATGGTTTGCCAATTCAAGTACAATTGTTAAAAACAATACATTAATGAGCAGGTTAAATGGAAACATTTCCACTAAATCTCAAAACCTTAATTAGTTGAAATAAAGCATTTAAAACGATAGTCATCTTCAGCTTTACACAATTAATGAAATCATATTCAATGTAGAAATGGGAAAAAAATGACAAAAAGAATCTACACATGACAAAAATATACTTATAATTGAAGAACCAAATAAAACATTCATATCATGCTTCAGAATGTGTATTAAAAAAGACACTGCCCAAAATTTATCTATCCTTCTACAAATGAAATTATTCGGTAGCATAAAACTATTGGCAACATAAAGATTTTCAAAACTATGCACCAAAAAATAGTGGATCTATTACAATTCAACTGAAATTTAAAGGGTTAGGTTAAATTGAGAATTTATAGCATTTCATTGCAGTTGTCAAAATAGCAATATTACAAGTTTTATTTTAATAGAAATGCAATGTAATTATTTCAGTCAAAGTACGATACAACTGTTTTAGTCAACTATGTTTATAAATTTTGTTAAAAATGACCAGATTTAATATTTCACACTGAAAATAGAATGACTTGCTTCATGCAGCAGTGTTACGGTCAAAAGAAAAATTTCCCTTCAATACTACAGATAATCTAATTTCTAAAAACTTGAAGGAATCTAAGTTAAACTTATCTTACCTCTATCTCTATATGAAAGGCATGCTTGAGAAAAGGAAAGCGAAAAAAATTACTATTTGGACAAAGCATGAAGCCAAAACAGATAGAAGTAGGTTAAGCAGATGATGAATGCTCTGGAAGGGACATGACATTATGTTATAGTCTGTCAAATGTCAGTAGCTGACACAAAATTCAAAATCTGCAAGACTAAAGCATGCTCAGTTATACTTGTCTACAGTAATGCTTTCTATAGGTATACACCAGAGCACACAAAGTTAAAGAAAAAAATCAAAGGCTTTGAAGATAGTGGGAATTGATTAAATGGGCAACATTATTTCATAGATCTAATGTGACCCTTGGTCCAACTGAATCTCTCTAGGTAGCCCATACTGTGTGAAGAAAGCTACTAACTCCTCTGCCACCTTTTTTGCCTTGATACGCCGCAATTGAATTGCCTCCAGAAATCTGGTAGACACATCCATTATGGTTAACAAGTACTGGTTCCCACTTTTAGTTCTCAGGAGGGGACCTAAACAATCAATTATAACCTGCACGAAAGGCTCTTCAAATGCGGGAATTAGCAACACAGGTGCTGGTTTTATTACTACCTGTGGCTTACCTATCATTTGACACGTAAGACAAGTTCGGCAAAAGTTAACCATATCCTTGAGCGTTTCAGGCCAATAAAAATGCTTTTGCACCTTAGTCGGAGATTTTCATACCCTGAGGTGACCTCCTACAGGTAGTTCATGTGTTATCCTTAACACCTCCTGTCTGTATGCTACCAGCAACACAACTGATGTACCGACTCATTTCTACTCTGCACCAATCTGTTATGGTCGCCATTTCCGTCTGAGGATTCCATCTTTCAGTTAATAACCTTCCGAAATGTTCTCTGCCTCCTTTTCAGAGTACGCATTCACATATATAACTTATATTGTCTTATCTTATTGTTGCAAGTCTCTTAGCCTTTCAGGACAAAACACTTCTGTCTAACCCTCTGCCTGTTCAGGTTTTTCCTGCACCATTACATCAAACAGGATATCAGCAAACTGAACTTCAATTTCTTTGTCTTTCTCTTTTCTTTTCACTTCGTGCTGTGACTTATGATAGGGGGATCTGGTTACCACACAGTCTGGGAAAATACCAGGATATTTCTGTTTTAACTCCTGTTTCTTGGTCTTCTCCACAACAAGGGGTGTCACTCCAACCTTGGTTCCTGCCAAATCATTCCTAAGAACAAACTGAATTCCTGGAACCGACACTATCAATCCCACTGCAACTTCCCCAGTCTTGAGTTGGCATTCCAACCTGATCTTACATAGGGGAATGCTAAATTTCTGTCCATCTATCCCACAAACTATCACACTCTCGGGCAACAGATCAGAAAGAGTGCATATTCATTCATCCCTAACTATCAGCGACTGGTTAGATCCTGTATCTATCAAAATTATAACTTCTTGTCCTTTTCCCCGTTCTGTGTAAATGTTACCCACAGAGGATAATTCTTTGTAGAGATCAGGTACTAACTCCATAACAAGCTCTTGCCTAGGCTTTGCACTCTTGTGCAGCTCCTCAGCTCTTCTTGGAGTCTCCTTTACCACTGCCACTGGTTTAGCTTCTTTTACCACATCTTTTCCCAGAGCGCTTTTCTTTAGTGATCATCACTGTGACTTTTGTGTGTCCCACTTTACCATAGTGGAAACATCTGAGGCCTTTCACCTTCTTTCCATCCTCTTGGGCTTCTTTTTTAATCCTGTGGTAAATTCTTACAAGTGCTCTCTACTCTTGGTTTCGTAGTGAAGGATCTCCCCTTCTCCCAATTTCTATCTCTCACAGGACAAAATTCTGGCCAGAAGCTTGTCTTATGCACCAAGATGTATTAATCAACTAATTCTGCTGCCCTTCTCACATCCTGAACTTTGTTCCTCCGCGTGAATTCTTACTTTCTCTGGAGATGAGTTTTTAAACTCCACCAGTAGAATAATCTTCGAGTCTCAAAGGTCTTACTATTTTCAAAGCACACACCCATCTATGAAAATGACTGTGTTTAATTCTTTCAAACTTAATGTAAGTCTGACCTGGTTCCTTCTTCGAGTTTCTGAACCGTTGTCTTTATGGTCCTGGTACCAATTCACAAGCACTTAAAATAGCCTGTTTAATCTCTTCATAATCTCTAGACACCTCATCTGACAGTGTGGCAAATAGCTCACTCGCTCTGCCTACCAGTTTAGTCCGCACTAGCATTACCCATAAATCCTCAGAACACGCCACCTGCGTAGCCAATTTTTCAAATGAAATAGAAATGGCTTCAACATCTTTCTCATCAAAATGTGGCATAGTTTTGACATATCTGCATATATCACTACCTTCTCTTTTAATCTCCATCCAGTTAACTTGACCTGGCTGACTAAGTCTCAACTTCAACTTCAAATTCTCTCTCTTCCTGCTCTGCTAAGAATCCTGTCTCTTTCTTTTTCTTCTCTTTCTCTCCCATTCTTCTCTCTCTTTACTCAACCAAGAACCTTCTCTCTCTTTCCTTCTCTTTTTCCTCTCTCCCTTTGTTTATTGTCTAACTCCATTTTCCTCAATTGTAATTTAAGTTTTTCTACCTCTATTGAACTTGAATGTTTCTCTGATACACCTAATTGTTTGAGTAACTCTCTTACAATTTCAGCTTTACTTTTGCCCTTGGTTAAACCCAAATCTAATTTATTTCGTAATTCTAAAAGTATGGCCTTTTTCTTTCCTTCTTAACTTTCTTGGCAAATCTGAGAATCATCTTCAAATCCAGAATCTTTTTAGCAATTTTAAAAACCATTTCTCTCACCTTTAATTTAATCAACCACAAGACACCAAAATTAAACTAATTCTCTCACTTGCATTTTATTTAAGGATCTAGGACACTAACCTGCAAGTGCTTAAGTCTGTTAGGATTTTTCGCACCCCCAAATCTATTCAAATTTATCTAAACCAGTTCAAATCACAAATCCAAGACCCAAATTGCAGACAAAAGCCCCCAAATCATTCAAATCCCGACAAGGATTCACCACCTGTTACGACACAAGGTAAACACCCCCCCGCCCCAATAATTTTAAACCAGCAACACAAAGGATTTATCTGTGAAAATTCAAGAGGCCAAGAACTATTTCAAGTAAAAATTAACATATTTATTTCTAGAAGTATAACAGAGAATAATTAACTAATAACTATTTACAACTCCTTCCTCTGACCTATCCTTTACTTTCTCTTCTATAATACTAGTCCAATAAAACCCCCAATTAAGATTTACTGAAAAATGCAAATTTCAAAACCAACGAGCTGTCGAATCTTCTCTTTGCAGATTTGCTCTCCAGGTCTGTGTCAATGTTTTTTCCTGTGTAAACTCCTTCTCTGGACAGGTACCTCAGACAGTTCTGACTAGCAGTCTACATCTGTTGGTCTTTTGGCAGTTCTCTCCCAACTGTTCAATTTTTCCTGGTCTTATACCCCCAAAGCATTGGATTGTGTCATTGGCTTTTAATATTGTCAATACACTAAATTCAACCTTGATTGGAGTTTGGTATTTTTTAAGAGTATAATTTAAACTGATTGGCCTAATACAAATTTGTTTCTGTCTCCAGGCATCCACCTACACTAGCTGCGAGCCTTTAACTTTCTTAAAGGTACAGTACATCCACATCTTCATAACAATGGGCAAATGCTTTAGCTAAAATAGCACAACAATATTGTGAATGCAGATGCATGTTCTCAAAATGCTTTTCAGAGTCTTGTTTGCTGACTATCACATCACTATGCTGCCACTACACATTTCTGCATTTAAAGCAGAAGTGTGGTCCTCGTAACAATGCCAGCAACATTAAAACCAACAATTCTGTGACTTGACTAAACAGTCGGTGTCTAGCATTCCCAAACAAAGGGAAAAAGCAAAATGAGACATACTCGAAATACCACTGATTTGAAGTAAGCTTCAACGTAATGGGACCTGTTACTGAAGTCAAGCAGTGTGCTCTTAAGAAAACTCTGAAGTCAGTCAGAGCCGCTCAAAGTAAAGTCCAACTAATTGCTATACTGTGCACAAGTGAATACCAGTTACAATTGTGCCTATAATGCTAACATATTAAGATTCTCTTCAACATGTGAAATATGAAGGATCAAGAAAAGCAACAGGTCCATCAAGAAAGAAATTGACTGAAATCAATGAAAAGGGGAAATCATCATTGACTGCAATAAACAGTTAGATGGTTAGACCATGACCTTAAGGCATTCTCTAAGAAAAGCACTCTTACTAAAGTGAGACACCTCAGAGTCTCTGTCGTATTAGAGTTGGACACGATATCCATAGTTTGGGAGCTTTGCAACTGACCTTCTTGGCATGGGCAAAGCTTCAGTTAAACCAGCACAACTGCAGTATCGGCAAAAATCTCTCAGTTTCTGTGGGAGGGTGGGGGCAGTGCTCTAGAAAATGCATGATGCAAAGGTTGTGACCCTGTAAAAGAACCAAGGGCATCTGAATAATTTGAACAATTAACAATCATTGAATCATTTCTCTGCTCAGCACTGTGTAAAAGGTGTTTTTCTGTTTTGCTCTCATCAGACTGCAGATCATGGCTGAACACATTTATGCCAAACTTCAAGATGGTTTCACAACACAAAGGTCTGAAGTTAACATGATCTTCTTAGGCTGGCAACAGCAATGCTGGGAACAAAGAAGACTATATTCCTTCATCAGTCTCAACAAGGCATCCAATCATATGAACTGCAGTAATTTAACCTGCTTGAGAAAAATGGCCACTGCCCAAGCTGGTTAATGCCTTTTCTAATGACATGGTGAAGAACAAGATCAGTTAAGACAAAACAAAACAAATCCCTCTGAAATTCATACGAGTCAAAAAGGGTAGCATTCAAACATTGACTCTCAGGCATGTTCTTCTCTTTGCTGCTGTCATGTGCCTTCACATCTATAGGCCTACCTACATAAATAGTAAAACTGTTTAACCTTGCCCAACTAAAATCGTAGACAGTAGTGTGTCAGGTTCACAGCACAGCTGCTAGTGCTATAATAACATACCATGCCTGCAGCAGCAAAAGGGAGTTTGGTTTGACCATCAGCATGAGGAAAAAAGCTGGGAATTGCACCATTGCCAATGCCAATAACTGATTGCCAATGTTATGCGGCAGATTGTGATAGCCATAGGATACAGGCTGTTCTGCAATAACACAACAGCTGTGCTCCTCTACAACCTCACGCTATAGAAAATCCACTATAGAAAACTGCTATGGAAAATCTCGCTGTAGAAGATCACCAATAGGAAATCACTATACTCATTCAGTAGAAAGTTTGCATTACCCAAACAATGTCCACAATTGGTCAATTGCACGCACGCTGACGAAACACACATTATAGCAGAATGACCTGTACCTAAACTCCACAATCTGCCACTTGATGCTGTTACGTCATATGAAAGCCAAGAAAGAATGTCGAATCTGACAACATCAAACTGCGATCTACCAAGCCAACACACCAGTGCACTCTTCTGCAGTGGTGAGACCATGATAGCAAGGAGAAAAGTCTGAACAGTTTTTACTTTTGCTGTCTCAAATGTATCTTTAGCAGGACCAAAATCACAAACAGAGATCCTGCTGCTTGTTAGTTCCATCAGTACACTCTTATTGCTAAGCTAAAAACAAAATCTTCAATAGCTCAGCTTGTTCAGCAGATATATGACGACCATATACCCAAGGACCTTCTGTACAATGAACTGACGACTGGGTCATGATATCCTGGATATTTATATTTGTACAATAAATGACATCTGCAGTGGAAATGCAAGCATGGTGGTTACTGACATTGAAACTGGGAGACATTCACCTATAGCAGGGATGTCTAAAATATAATTGATCAGAAATGCAGTGGAAGAGATGTGCAGAAACAACAAGAAAAATCAGCTACTCAAAGTAAACAGAAATCAGTAAATTATACACATTCTTTCCCCACTGTTTTATCTGCAATAAATACAGGAAAAACTGCCATGCCACAGAAGAGTTTGTGAGCCATACCTGACCATGATAACAGACTTGACCAATCAACAAACTACTATTTTACAGGATTGAAGGCTGCCACACAGCACAACAATTCTTCAGTTTTGATAGACCATAGTTACTCATGGAAGCCGAATTGAGAGTTGCAGGATCTGTTCAAGATCTATCAGATTTAGCAGAGTGAATTTTCTAGATAACGCAATGGTTGGTACACTGTGGATAATCACAAAATTATATGACAGAGTCTTTTCTCTCTAGCATGGCGCAGTGGCTATTCCAATCAACATGGTTGTGGACAAATGCTGGCCAACAGGTGAACTGCTGACGGCAAGTTCAATGAAGTTTTTCTCTCATTGGTTTCCTCATCACCAGAGGCCTCTCTAACAAATATGTCCTTCAACATTCAGCTATCTTATTCATTACTGGTGTCAGTCCTGGTGACACACAATATGAAGGAGTACAGATTCATCATCTGAGGGAGAACAGTGGGTGGTAATCAGTAGAAAGCTTTCTTGCTGATGTACGGCCTGGTACCACAAGACCCCATGGACTCTAGAGTCAATACTGAGAACTCCCAGATCAACTCCCTATCGGCTACATAAATCATTGTACCACTGACTGTGCTGGATTTGGCAAGCTGGTGGGACAAAATATATCCGGGTTATAATTTTGTGCAAATGACTATGCCCGGCCGTTGCGAAGACTTATAATTGTAAATTTATTCACGAAATTTAATTCCACCAAATGCTATGGTGGGATCTAAACCAGTGTTACCATAACAATCGTCTGGACCTTGGGATTACTATTGCAGTAACATTAGCACTATATACCTCTCAGGTTAGGATGATGCAGTGACAGTCAATTATACAATTATGGAAAGAAAATGCAGGTGTGTAGCATTATACCTTGTGATCTGAACTAGGATAATACTATTTTTTTTCCACACATGCCCTCATTAGTACTTCTCTGGTCTTTCAACATTTACTGAAAGAAAGCCAGATATAAGTTGGTAAACTTCATTACCTCACAGAAAGCAAGTGATAGTACAAATTAACTGGCATAACAAAGTCTAACTAAGTTTCAAATTCCATTTCTGGAGAAGAGGAATACTCAACCACAGCATCCTACATTAGTAAACTAACATTTCCTCATTGGTTTGGTGGTTCTGGCAAGTCCCATGCCAATGCAAGTTCTCTTTTGAAATGCAGGGTCCCTTCCTCGACCTTAAATGGAATAGTCATCCTGATCTTCTGCCTAGAAGATGTGACATGATCCTTCACTCAATCTCCACTGCGTTCAGGAACCTGCAAGCCTGTTAATCCAGAAATATGTAAATCAAGAACATATCACCCAGTGCTTTGAGGGGCTGGTCAAGGCCCATATCAACTCTAGCCTCCCACAATTCCCTGCAATTTGCCTACCGAGAAAACAGGTCCTCAGCAGATGCCTTTTCCTTAGCCCTACACTCAGAAACATCTGGATAACAAAGACACCAATGTCAAGCTCCTACTCATTGAAGGCAGAGCTGTAGTCAACACCATAGACGAACCTCAAAACACTGAGACCTAGGTCTCAGCTCCACCCTCTGCAACAAGATCCTCAATTTCCAGACTGCAATTACTGAAGAAAGACAACACCTCCTCCATGATAATGCTTAACACTGGCGACTCGCAAAGATGCATTCTTAGCCCCCATCATACTCCCATGACTGTGTAGCCAAATTCTGTACAAACGCCAACAACTTTGCTAATGACACCATTGTGATAGGCCGGATATCAAACAGTGATGAGTCAGAATACAAAAAGGAGATTAGAGTACTTGGTGTTGTAGTGCCATGATAACAATCTCTATCAATGTCAGCAAAACAAAAGAACGGATCACTGATTTCAGGAAGAAAGTAGAAGGATACGCCCCTATCTACATCAACGAGGCTGATGTGGAGAGTGTCAAGAGCGTCAAGTTCCTAGGAGTGACGATAACTAACAATCTGTCTTGTACCTCCCTCATAAATGCAATGGTCAAGGCAGTACAGTACTGCCTCTTCTTCCTCAGGCAGCTTAGGAAATTCAGCATGTCCATAATGACCCTCACCAACCTTTACAGATGCCCCACAGAAAGCATTCTATCCAGGTGCATAACAGTTTGGTACAGCAACTCCTGCGCCCAGGACCATAAGAAATGACAGACAGTAGTGCGCATAGTCCAGATCATCAGAGAAAACAATCTCCCGTCCACGGACTCCATTTACACTTCTTGTTCACAGGGAAAAGCTGCTACCATCACCTAAGACCCCTCCCACCCCCAGTAATGCTCCCTTCCAACCTCTTCCATTAGGCAGATGATACAGAAAGTTGAACACGAACACACAGACACACAGATTCAAGAACAGCTATTTCCCTGCTGTTATTAGACTGCTGAGTGAATTTCTCTAACTTCAAATAATGTTGATCTTGCCAACATTAATCTTGCTTTGTGCACCTCCTGTAAAGCCGTAACCTTGTATACCTCGCTCTGTAGCGCCCCATGATGTGTATGTCCTTGTTTATTAAAGATTGCCTGTACTGCTCGCAAAACAGAATTTTTCACTGTACTTCGGTATGTGCGTCTGCAAAAAAAATCTGTCAAATCAAATCAAGAATATAATGTCTGAAAGACGACCTACTGCTAGTTTGAAATGAAATGATAACAACTTACTGCACAGAAGCTGGTCAAAAAAGAGCTCAAGTTGTGATACTTACCTTGAACAAAACTTAATGACAAGACAAACTATACGGATCTATTCCTGTCGTATTGTATAGTAATAAATTTAAAATAAACACAGTAAGAATTTATGCAGATATCCCAAAGTCAAAAGAAAAAAAATCAAATCTAAACCTCATGACAAACATAGGTGAAGGAAATAATTTTTACAATTATGGATGTAGCTATACAGTTCACCATTCTGAAAATATATTCAATTGATTTTGCAAACAGCAGAGGGCACTAACTCATAACACTAATTGTAATAGTCTCAAAAATGGCTAAGTTCTGGCAATTTGATACATCAGAAAAACACATGCACCAGTCTATGATTTAAAAATTCCAACATTGTCAGACAGACTTGCCAAAGCATCTACATTTGAAACATTAACAGTTAAGAAAAGAAATGACAAAAAAAAATGTTCCATCTCTTAAAAATATTTTCGTTTCGGATTTTTCATTCCAGCATTAGTCAGCATTTTCTTTTTATTGATAGCCAAATTTTTATTTCTGGGTATACTGGTACAAATACAATAATGCCTTTATTCCAGGTACTGTCTAAAAAGAGGATGACTTGCTTCTAATCCAGTTTGGTGGATTCCCAGATGGCCAATTGTACAATGGACCTATCTTTAGACTCTGCAAGTGATGCCTGGCCGTGTGGATAGATGAGCTTTTGAAAGGTTCGTGTTCACTCTTTCCAATGTCTTGACTTTACCTCAGTGTTCCCGATGCAATCTCCTTGTGTCCCCTACACTTTCTTGGATAGTTTATACCACTTTCATCAGCTGGGAGGCAGAGCCTCCCATTAGTTAAGAGTTAGATATCTTCAGGATGCTTTGATGGAAAATCTAAAGTATTTGTGTTGTCTGCTAGACAGTCTGTTGCTCAACCAAGTTTTGAGTTGCCCCGAGAGTCCCTTCTCAAGCACGCAGACAACACATCCTGCCTTGCAGAGCTGGTTTAGTGAGATCAGCACCTCAGTGCTATGCACAGTGGCTTGGAAGAATGCCTTTCTGGCTACTCAATTTGGAATACCTTGCAAAGCACCATTGGTCAGTTACTGACGTCCAGAATGTGGGTGACACTTGTAACAGCACCCACTCAGGAACACAGTTCAGGTCATTGTCAACTTCTCCCCTGAATCAAATGAGAAATCTTGCCTCTTATAAAACTCATGGAAAACTTCATCCAACCAGCACCCACAGCACACCTTACACTATCAAGTGAGACAGACAACCAGATCATAGGAAATGTGGGCCACAGAGTAATTTTCTTTCAATGAAGGCAGACTGGATGAAAAAGTTAATCATTGCCTCCAAAGCATCAGCTCTGCTTTTAGCTGACTGAGTAAATGAGTACTCCAGAATCAGAATCTTAAACTTTAAACAGGAGCCATGGTTTACAGGCTGCAGTGATCCCCACATCACTTTATGTTTTGGAGGCTTGGATATGCTATAGTAGGCATCTCACTGTACTGGAAGAGTAAGTATTGCTTACTCTTTGTTGTTGCTACCACAAAAGATTAAGGCTGAGCAAATTAGACAAGGTTAAGATTGTGGGTGCTCACTATACATGCACAAAATGTGGATACGTTGTACCAAGCTTTCTAAGTTATGCTGATTCTACTCAAGAAGAAGGGAGAGTGAATTAGACTTTGCTATTATTCAGTCATAAATCTGTCCTTTTAAGGTTGGTGACAAAATTATGCTGAATGCAGGAGTAGGGACAGAGATCACTGGTTGTGGTATGGTTCCTGGCTGAGACCCTAAGCCCAAATGAACTAAAGTGAAGCTTGAAAGGGATCAGAAAGACTTAGAAGCATGTTGCCAGGGTTGGAATGTTATAAGGAGAGGCTGAATAGGCTGAGACTATTTTCCTCGAGGCATTGGAGACAGAGGGATGACATTATAGAAGTTTGTAAAATCATGAGGGGCATGGATTGGGTAAATAGACAAGGTCTTTTCCTCATGGTGGGGGATTCCAAAACTAGAAAGCTTTAGGGTATATGAATAGGTAGGGTATATGGGCTAAATGCTGGCAAACAGGACTAGATTTATTTAGAATATGCGGTTGGCATGGTCGAGTAGGACCTAACAGGCTGTTTCCACGCCATACAGCTCGGACTCTGCAGTTGCCCGCCAGTGCTCCAGGCCCCAGCCCCCAGCCGTTGGTCCTGCCGTAACCATTCTGAGCCATGGCTGAATGATAATCATTTCAATTCAAATTCACAATAAATCATTAACTGTAAGAATACACTCTAGGTAACGGGAGGACAGTAATGGACCAAATCAGTCCTCTGTTTGTTTCCCATGCAATACGAGCTTGGTTGAGCTGTTTGTTAATTGTTTCCTTGGAACCATATTCTTTATAACCTTCAAATCTGGTTAAAACCATGAAATATTTGGAAGCAAAAAGAACTATGAAGCAATAGATTAATGAAGCCAAAAGGTTTCAAGTCCTTTAGTAAAGTGTGGAGCTCTACTTGTCATTAACCTGGTATCCAAGTTTAGTGTGTAAACAATTTTGTTTGTTAATAGATGATGCTCCATTCCAGAATTACAAATAAGCATTCTGAATAGGCAAAAATCAAGGATAGAATCATTAGTTGGCAAAACTACTCTTAACATACACTTGAAATTTTTTTTTATGCATTCGAGTTAAAAAAGATGAATTGATGAAGTGACTTTGAGCTATACCTGAGTTGGTACAAGTACTGGTGGATATGCCAATTTGTGATGCCTATACATCCAGAAAGAGAACAACACAACAACAGCAAACCCCATGATGGGTACCAGTGAATATAGCAAAATGGTCAACAGCGGAGGCCTTGATGGGACTGGATTTGATGTTGCTGTAGAGGAAAAGAAAACGTAATTAGATATTTCATAGCGAGTGAGTTATGTCACACAGACAATAATTCTAAAGATTTAAATCACTTAATGGTTATAACATTGGATTGAACTAGATTTGAAATTCTATTTTTAAAATAAGAACAGTTAAGTGTCCCATTTCAGTTACTATATATTTCTTTAGCCTTAATAAAATTACTAATTGTGAACCTTAGATACCAAATTTCAATTGTGTTCAAATATAAACAGTGGAAGAATTTTTGTTTTAGCATGACAATTCAATTAGCATTAATAGTTACAGAACACAGTATATCTAATCTATAGAATCTAAGCAAGAAACTAATGTAGTGATTTCCTAACATTTTCCCACTGTGACCCCACTTCAAGACTTGAAAATTGTTGTTGCCCCAGAGTAAGAACTGAGAGCATGGTGGGGCGTGGGAGAAGATGAAACTATAAGAAAAGGCCTGCTTTTGGTAAAGTTAAGGAAAGCACATTTATTAAAACTCGGAGAGTTTCCAAGTGACTACTGTTGCCCAGAGCTAGCAACCCCACTTGGTCCCACACAATTTCACTAAGTCCGGATTTAATACATGGAATTTAGTTACTGAAAATTGGATATAACTTGATTTTAACACATCTGATATTAGTCTAAGAAACAGCGATAGCTCAGGTGGCATAAAATTTTATTTTAGATCAGATTACTTAGAGTGTGGAAACAGGCCCTTCGGCCCAACAAGTCCTTAAACAATTCCTGAAATATCACAAATTTGAGGTGCCTTCTTATTCTAACAGCTTGTCTAGAATTAAGTATACCTTTAATTTTGCCAACAAGCCCTCCCCAGCAGGGTGTGATTTGCTCTTCATTCATGCTAACCACTTTTGCTATCAAATTAGACTTAATGTGCATGAATACAGTCAACTTTTGCATTTATTTTTCAGTGAGAGAAAAATAGAAAACTTAGGAGACCCTAATTCAAAATACAAGAACTCAGTTTTAATTGGCAACTTTTTCCCCACAATTCCAGTATTTAGTGACAGTTGGAAAAGTCAAAAAGGTAAACAAATTAATTCTGTAATTTTTTGAGGATAAAACTTGGCTCTTCATTTTCTGAAAATTAAGAATGAAGTTCCAAAAGCAAATCATGTTACTGTAAAGCATTTCATGCGATTGAATAACAGAATAAATCACCAAATGCCAACCAAAATGCAGAACTGAACTCGACATCTGCTGAACAAAGCTCATTGGCAGTACATGTTTAAACCAAACAATCCCTGGCATTTCAAATTCATAAAACAATATACTGGAAGAACACCAAGTTCCATAATTAAAACTAGAAATACACAATCCTGAATGGTGCAGAATCAGATGCTAAATTATTGAGACCTTCTGCTTGTTAATATCATCCTTGTTAAAAGGTTCTTGTTCAAAAGGCATATAGTTTCCATAAGTATGTCACATTCCATAGAAATCAAAAAATCTGTACGTGATCTGGATTTCAGATAACATAGTTTAAATATTTACAGTTGCAGAAATCTACACTCTGGAATATACACACATACAACGTAGGAGCAGGAATAGACTTTTTGGCAGTTGAGATTACTCCACCATTCAATAAGTTCATGATTGATCTCATTGCGATCTCAACTCCCTATTCCCATCCACCGCTGATAGCCCTGCTCCCACGTTAGTCACATGACCCATTTGCAAAACCAGATGTATGCTGAAAATGTGTGCTGGAAAAGCGCAGCAGGTCAGGCAGCATCCAAGGAGCAGGAGAATCGATGTTTCGGGCACGAGCCCTTCTTCAGGAAAAGCCCTGAAGGGCTCATGCCCGAAACGTCGATTCTCCTGCTCCTTGGATGCTGCCTGACCTGCTGCGCTTTTCCAGCAACACATTTTCAGCTCTGAACTCCAGCATCTGCAGTCCTCACTTTCTCCCAAAACCAGACATATACCAATACTGAAATGTAGAACATATAAAAAAGTGATACTGTGCAGTCGAACATAACAATAAATATACACAGAACTCGAACATGAAATAGTCTATTCTTTTTCAAGAAACAATATCACAGATGCTATAAACCTAAAATAAAAAGAGAAATTGCCGAAACCACCTCAGTAGTTCAGACATCATCTGTGAGAAAAAAAATAGTCAACATTTCAGGTTAATGATAGGCAATCCGAAGTTGAAAAAGGTAATGAATAGATTTTTAGGAAGGAGAAGAGTGGGACAAGGGCAAAGGAAGGTCTGCAACACGCTGAAGGCAGGACTGAGTGAATGACAGAACAGTTAGTTTTACAGAGCCAAAGGGAAGGTGATACAGCAAGGAACAAGGAAACAAATGACTGACAGTGCAAGCATGTTGTTGGAAAGTAAAAAGAAGCAAAGATCCACTGAGAACATGACATGGCACATCAAGTTATTCACTATGAGAACAGTATTGGGTCACTCAACTTGAAAGGTCAACTCTGATTTCTCTCCACAAATGCTGCCAGACCTGCTGAGCTTTTCCAACATTTTTTTTTGACTGTGATTTACAGCATCCACAGTTCTTTTGGTTTCCAAAACATATGCATAGTTTCACTTTTTAATTTGACGAAGTGCAACAAATTAAATGAGAAATTGGTCTGAGAGACCAAGTTCAACCAGGAAACCGGTTGGGACTATATGAAAGGAAGAACCGGAAAGCTCCTGTGGTGCAGTGGCAGTATCCCTGCCTTTGAGCCAGGTGGCCTGGGTTCAAGCCCCGCCTATTCCAGGAGTTTGTAATAACATCTCCGAACAGGATGATTAGAAAAACAAAAATAGCTCTCAGGCTGCCCTAAAGTGGGATGTATGTGCAGAGAGCTTGAGCCTCCGTGCTGAAGTGATGATTAGGGTGGGAACTGGAAACTTTGCACACAAGCATTTTGTTCCATTGATAAGGTGCTACATATGCAAGATCAAATGCTTTGAAGTGCAAAAGTTGATCAGCGTACAACTTCAATGTAAATTAGAAACTCATTTAGATCATTTAATCAGTTTGAGGAGCAGGGATAGGCCATAGAGTCTCTTGAACCAACTCCATGCCCAAATAAACTGCAGCCTGAACTCCACTGCTTTCCATAATCCTCATTTAACTGGCAGGTCTAAAACTGAATATCTTTAAAGCTGACTTTCCACTGCTCTCTAGAGAACAGAATTACAAGGATTAAGGTTTATTTGCTGTGAAAATAGATGTTCCAGTATCTCACATAATAGGAAAAGTCTATCACCATGTAATGAGTTTTAATCATTTGGACATGTTATCGCATCCCTCCAGTTCAGGTGGGACTTAAACCCAGGGGGGAGAGAGAGTGAGAGAGCGAGAGCGCGTGAGAGAGAGAGCGAGCGTGAGGGGAGAGAGAGAGAGAGCGAGAGAGAGAGAGAGCGAAAGCGCGTGAGAGAGAGAGCGAGCGCGTGAGAGAGAGAGCGAGAGCACGTGAGAGAGAGAGCGAGAGCGCGTGAGAGAGAGAGAGCGAGCGCGTGAGAGAGAGAGAGCGAGCGAGAGCGAGAGCGAGAGAGCGAGCGCGCGAGAGAGAGAGAGAGAGAGAGAGCGAGCGCGCGAGAGAGCGAGAGCGAGCGAGCGAGAGAGAGCGCGCGAGAGCGCGCGAGAGCGAGAGCGAGCGCGCGAGAGCGAGAGCGAGCGCGCGAGAGAGAGAGCGAGCGCGCGAGAGAGCGAGCGCGCGAGAGAGAGCGCGAGAGAGAGCGCGAGAGAGCGAGAGCACGTGAGAGAGAGAGCGAGAGCGCGTGAGAGAGAGAGAGCGAGAGAGAGAGCGCGAGAGAGCGAGAGCACGTGAGAGAGAGAGCGAGAGCGCGCGAGAACGAGCGAGAGCGCGCGAGAACGAGCGAGAGCGCGCGAGAACGAGCGAGAGAGAGCGCGCGAGAGCGAGAGAGAGCGCGCGAGAGCGAGAGAGAGCGCGCGAGAGCGAGAGAGAGCGCGCGAGAGCGAGAGAGAGCGCGCGAGAGAGCGAGCGCGCGAGAGAGA